>NC_135087.1:19087500-19729166 GCF_051107435.1 Chaetodon auriga
CTCCACTCGCCTTAACTGCTCCTTTGCCCTCTTTTTATACCTTTTCTCCTTTCATTTTATTTTCCTCCTTTCCCTGTATTTTATTTCTTCTCCTTCCTCGTGTGCCATTCTTTTCTTCTGTTTTTGCCTCTTTTTGTTACTGGCCCTTCTTGCCTTTCCTCTCTTCCCCTTGTTTCCTTTCCTTTCCTTTCCTTCCCTGTCATCTCCTTTCCTTTCCGTTCCCATCATCTCCTTTCCTTTCTCCTGCCATCTCCTTTCCTCTCCTCTCCTCTCCTCCTCTGTAGAAGAGCATAGTGCTATGTATCTAATGGTCCCTAAACCACTAGACAGCTTTAACCTGCTCAGGGTGAAGGGGAAGGGTCTGAAGCAGAAAGTCCTTCATGCTAGCTGTGAATGGTATGCTTGGTAGATAGAAACTCAGTTCAGGTCCTCTTCCTGATCTGCTTACATATCATCTGTAGACATAATGGCCACTTCTTTTTTAATCTAATTTTCTAGCCTATTTTCCCAACAGCCACTGTAAAAAAAAAAAAATAATAATAATAATAACAAATTTTACTTTAATGTGACACCATGGTGCCAGATATCAGTGTGTTTTATTCAGTGCTGTTTGGACCATCAGTACATCAGTATTTGTGTGATAGTACATCCAATCCAGCAAGAAGCATCACTTCTACAGTGTCTTGTAACTCAGGTCTAAATGGAGCTTCTCATCCACTCAAAGCTGAACAGAGACCAGCATTAGCCAATGAGAGCAGAGCTCCAGAAGAGGATCGGAGGACATTGAAAGTGTAGATAAAATAGTTGTTTGCATAGCTTCAGCACTTTGCTTGTGTGTTGTCACTAAATCCAAACACTTGTCCGGCACGTGTTGCCTCGGCAGCAGACAGCATGAGGCAGGTGTTAATTATGTGATGTCAGCACAAGTTTATTTATACAGCTTTTAATGACACATCCAGTCTCAGAGGGCCTCACAGCCAAGACGTCTGAAAAGACAACGTGGCCGTCTTTTTCTGCACGTTGAGCTGTGGAGTGTTTCTCCAGCATGCAGGTGTATGGAGCAGGAGAGTCAGTTAGCACAGCGTGATTGTGATAGTGTGAAGTCTGACAGTATTTATAGGACCTGAGTCAGTGTGTGTGTGTGTGTATGTGTGTATGTGTGTATGTATGTATGTATGCATGTATGTATGTATGTATGTACAACCAACCCAGTATAGAATAGAAATTGAATAAATAGAGCTTGTATGTCTCTTTCTAGCTGTCTGTCTGTTGTCGTCTGTGTGTCTGTGTGTCTGTGTGTGTGTGTGTGTGTGTGTGTGTGTGTGTGTGTGTGTGTGTGTGTGTGTGTCACTGTCTGTCCTGCCTGTGTGACTGTAGGGGTTTGTGCAGTCTGCCTCAGGAGAACATCATGGGATGTGATGTAATTTTCTTGTTGTCCCTTCATCCCTTTCTGCTCTTGTTTACCTCCTTCCCCCTCTCCTTTATCCTTACCTCCCCCATCCACCCACCCTCCTCACTCCCCTCCCTCCCATCCCCTCAACTCATCCCTCCCTTCACACTCTCCCTTCCCTCCTCCTCAGGCTCCTGCCTAGAGATTCTTCGGGGAGAAAGTCCGGCTCTTGGGGAGGCCGGGAGCGACTCGGCGTCCCCCATGTCTCCTCGGACTAGCAAGAGCCGCATGTCCATGAAGCTGCGACGCTCCTCTGGATCTGCCAACAAGACTTAAGATCTCTAGATTGACTGGCACTTAATGTGGCGTCATGTCTGATCAAGCAGTCAGACTCCGAAGTCCTCGAAAAATGTTTCTCCAGAGGAAATTTGGCCTACAGTTGCACTTAAAAAGTACAAGACATTAAACGTGACACGCATTGAAATGAACCGAAATACACATCATCCAGCATGCTGCCGTTCTGATCGAACACTGGCCTTTTATGTACAGGACGCTTAGACGCACAGTTGTACTCTCAAAAACATATGTAATAGTATTCTGTGGACTATATCATACCGTAACTTTATTTTGAAAGTGCTCCCAGCTGCTGAACTTATCCTGAGCTTTGCCGTCAAAGACCCGGTGGATCCAGTGCTGCAGCATGCCAACCTTTGCCACAGTAGAAACAGCTGACCGAGCGCAGCCCGAGCAGCGCAGTATTAGTTCATAATAATCTGTGCCATGTTAGAAATCGCTCACACTGCAGCGAAACCGGGACTTCACAAAAAAAAAAAAGGCTTAAGTGTGCCACATTATACTCTGAGGTCAAACTGCAGAACAAAGAGAAACAAAAGCAGAGACTCTTCAGGCCGTGTTGTCGAACGTCGCTACTGGGCAATCTGTATATTTGTACTATAATCAGTCCATGTGTGTACAGACAGAAACACGAGTTTTGATACAAAAAGGTCAAAGTCAGAGTGGCTGCACCTACAGTGTCGCTTGAGGAAAGCAAGAGAAAAGTCTATTTTTGTTCTCAGTACAGCGTTAGGCCCGGGGTCGCTGTCAGTTCAGCCCTCATCACATGTAAATAGCAACTCACCTGTTTGCTAATAACAATATGAAACCCTGTCGTTGTGGACACACCCGGCGTGTTTGAATCCAGAAGAAAATCCCCTCCTGACCCTTTGAATGAATCCGTGTGAGAAGCAGTGTTAAAGTAATGATGGAGGGACTATTTAAACGCGCTCACTGCAAAGCTAACCAGACATTACTGATCAAAGAGGAAGCACTTGTCACATAAAGTTTAGTTTTGACCTTTTTTGTTCCTCATGCTGTAAAATGTGAACAAGCACTGATGTTCGTTGCGTTTATTTTCTTCCTTCTTTTTTTTTTTTTAAATTGACTGTAAATTGTTTTTCCACCCGAACAGGAATGTTGCTGTATTTTTAAGTTCAGTGTCGCTCCGTCACCTGATGCAATCGAACCACAGCGTTTCTTTCTTTGTTCCTTTGACTATATATATATACATATATTCTGTATATCTATATATGTATGAGTATAAATATATATATATATGAATATCTATAAGATTGTGTACAGTGTGAGGAGGCTTGTTGTGTAAATACTGTCCTGTGAGAAAAAGCTGCCAAAGCCAAACTGTGGTTTAACCTCAAATCACATATCCGCTTCAGTGGGTTGACACTACAGCATGTTACGTTTCAATGGTTTTTTCCTCTTCATAACCAGTTTGCACTTCATTGTCTCGGAGTTTAAAGGCAAATTCATTCTTTACTGTTAATATGCCTAACCTTTGTACCACAGCCAGGCTGGGGGGGGAGAAGAACCATCGTTTTTCGTTGACGTTTTGCTGAATGGGCCTCGGCGTCTTTTGAGGCAGAGGGGCTGTTTTTGGTGGGGAAGCAAGAGAGATACTGTAAATCCAAGGCCAAAGAGGGGAAGAAAGGAAAGAGGTCTCAGCTTCTCATCGGTTAGATATGAATGGTTCCGTGCTTTTTGTTTCACGCTGCTCTTATATATCGACTCATCCCCGGTCCACGTCTGAACGGAGGGGATCCGCATGTAATCACGAAATGTAACACTAAGCTTGACTTTCATGTATTTTAACGCCGTCATTTCACACTCCATCAGCTCGGCTCGGCTCAAATACAGCTGACGAGCTTTCAGATCAGCGTTCATGTACTTCCATCGTGTCCTCCTTTTCAAATGACGGCGTGTTTTTCCGCACGTCTCGGTGATTTCCTGTCTTCATGGCCTAAAGGAAACAAACATATGAAAGATCTGCGTTTGAAACTGTGGATCTGAGTTCAAGGTTTTGCATCAGACCTCACTGCTGTGTTTTCTGTTACTGTTTAATATTTTTGTGTTTTATTTCAGCCATAGATTCTCCGTAGAGAGGAACGGGATTGTAACTTTTTTTTTTTTTTTGGCCCCCTTTGTGGGAGTTGAAATTGTTAGCTTTTAGACATTTGCCAGTCAAACTCATGTCGTGTTACTTTGTGAATATTTGAAATCACGTTGAGATTTGAGTTGTCCTTTTAAATTATTGCTGTTACACTTCTTGTTACTGCTGAAGTTGAAGCGCCATTGATTGCTTGAGGCACGTGGGCCAGTAGCCCCACTGCACTCTGGGACTGATCTGTGCATAGACAGCTCACCTGCCAGTCGCCAACTGCGTCTCAGTGTGCTCGGTTACATCCTGTTAAACGCTTTGACAACCTGAACCTGTTCAGTACAGCGTAAACTCCACACAGCAGCGCCCCGTTTTCCACCTTTAGCATTAAAACCTCCGTATCGCCGTACGATCACTGCAGTCACGATGCTGCTTTTTACGTGTCGTGGAAAAAATGGGAAATTTCACACTTCAAATTTGCAGATTTAAAATAGGATTCAGTGTTGAGAACACGATGATCACTAAAACGGATGTATGGCTTCTTAAGTGTGTGTTTGCTTAGTCTAAATCTAGAAGCAGCAACCAAAATGTGTAGAAAAAGTTACTGAAAGCCTTTCACCATTAAAGACGATTCATATCAGCCACCCTGAAGGCTTCAGCCTTCTTCACCCAAATCTGACATCTAGTTTGTCTAAATGGGAGGGGAAGGGTCAGACTCCCCTTTCCTCTGCCGCCGTATCAACTGCAGAAATGTCCCTTCACAGATGAATATTTGGAACTTCTGTGCCTGTGTGGATGGATGCTCTGGATGCTGTGATGGATACAGGTTCAGCTGTTGTCCACACGTTAGCTTGGGACAAAGCTGATGTATGTAACTACTGACTGTACATACTGCATGACACCAGTTCAGTACTAACTGCATGTGTTGATCATGTAACAGCTGTATCACAGCACACACACACACATGCACACACACTCCTACTCCTCAAACTATGTTACTGTCAGACCTGTAGTATGTAAACGTGTTATGTCTCTTTTGGACACACAGAGCGATGACGGAATTTGACAATAAATGATTCATACCACTGACTGATTCATGTGTTCAGCGTGCGTGTGTGCGTGCGTGTGTGTGTAGCCACATGAATAAGTTGGCAGGGCAGGACTCTTCTTCATTTATACCGTATTAGCATTTATTGACAGTAATTTTGAATAAATTTCACATTCAACTTGAAACATATCAAAATAGCACTGTATGAGCTTCATAGAATCACAAATACATTTTTAGCATCATGAAGGCATTTAGCAAATATTTCGACAGGAATTTACAATCCGTAAAGACAAAAAGACATCTTTTACTAGCAGTACTTACATTAAATGTTCCATTTCAGTATGAAAATATTTTATAGCAGAAGTTTACTGGCACGTTTACTATAAAAGGCATGTTATGGTCTGATTATGTTCTTTTTTTTCTTTTTTTTTTTTTTTTTAATTCGCGGTACCTTAAATCGTTTCTTAAATCGAGTCAGGACATTGATTCTGTCTCCAGTTCTTGGGGCAAGAAAGGCCACTTTCTAATTACAGGTCACTACATTTTACACCAGAATGTAATGTAATACACTAGACTCCCGCTGAGCTTCAGTGTAATCTGATTACTTGGCCACAGACGTATGTTTAACGGTCTTTCAGGTGTGGAGGGAGCTGTGTCATTCATTGCTCATATGGAAAGTTATTCCCTCTTACTCTAATTAAGCTTCGTTAAAATGTGATTGTAGTCAAACTAACGTCTGTCTATTCTCTCATGTGTTCATTAACATTTGCCGTAGAGTTACTGTGTTTTCATGTGAGATCATTTACAGAGAGCTGGGTGCAATGTGACAAAATGCAAGAGAAGCTGAAAAGAGATGGCGTCCTCTGTGCCAATGCAGATAAAGACATATATTCTCTATAGGAGAATGAAAAAACAGAAACGACGTCTGGCCTCTGGTTTTGTTACTGGTGTCAGTACCATGGACAGGGCTTGTGGTTTATTTGTACAGGTTTCAGTGGGACGATGGTTAAGTTTCAACACCATGGACAGTTCCGGTTTAACTGGCAGTATTACATTTAAATGCCGAGTTTCAGCTGCACAGCAAAGGTTTGTTTGCGCTTGCTTTTGGTTTCTCCCGTCGGTCCCACGGCCACAGATACAGTTTGCATCGTTTTAGTGTCACTTCGTCTTACGTAGACTCCCTGTGAAACTACTTCGACGTCAAGATGCTCACTGACATATAGACAAAAGGCACAGTGACTCAACCGCCATCCTCGTCCTGTAGCACCCATTGATTTGACCACAGCTGAAACAAACAGGCCTCAGTCCGCATTTACAATAGAAGCATCGCTGAAATAAATACGTACTTCAATGTGAATGAAAACAGCTAACAGTCACAGTTAATAAGTTTGTCCAAAACAATCTGTTGAGTGTCTGTATCTCGCGCGCATTTTACGGTCGCACGGTCATCTGCAGCAGCATCACCTGCCGGTTTTCGGTGGGATGAGACTTGTTGATGTGTCTCGCGAGCCCCGGGGAGCTGAAGAATGTGGACGGACAGTGCTTGCACGTGAAGATCTGCTGCTGCTCGCACTCCCTGGTCCCGCTCTCTTCTCCTTGCGCGTGGAATATATCTGGTCTGAGTCCTCCTCCCAGCGCTCCCGCCAGCAAGTCGTCTCTCATGGCGTGCCACAGACGGTGCTTGTCCCTGATTTCAACCGAAGGGAAGCGCGCGCCGCACAGGTGACACAGGAACACCTGGCTCTGCCCGCCACTGTTCTCGCGCACCTGGCCGTAAGATGACGGGGGCGGAGACGCACGCGCTGACATCTCGTGGGCAGCCAGGTGTTTCTTCAGGTAAGCCTGTCTGCGGAATTTCTTCCCACAGTACCGACACTCGTAGACTTCCTCCTCCGGTAACGACTGGACAAACGGTAACGGAGGATGCGGGAGTGACGGCGGCTGCTGCTGGGGCAGGTCCGCGCGCTCGTCTGGGTTGCCGTTCAGTAGAAGGAGGCTCGAGGGTGGGCTGTCTGCCGCTCTCACCTGCTGCTGGAGGTCTAGACAGCTTTCAGCCGGGTTCCGGTAATTGAGCGAGGAATCATAGTGAGGAGGCGCGAGGCTGTCGCTGTCCGGACTGTCCCGAGACCGACCGTGGTGGAGCAGCAGCAGGGACGGCTCGCGCCTGACGCGGGAACTGTCCAGCGCTCCGTGGTGCTGATTAGTATTTATGCGCAGCAGTTCGTTCTCTTTGCCCTCCATCTCTACCGGCTGCCTCTCGTGCTGAATGAGCCCTCGTGCCTCTTTTAACGGCTGACTCTTGTTTGACGGAGTCTCTCCTCCTTGGTTGTTTACGGGACGAGGTTTGTGCCAGCGACGGTGGGAGGCCAAGTTGGCGGGACAGCTGAACACTTTGTCGCACTCGGGGCACCGGTACTCCACGCGCACTATGCGAGAGCACTTATGCTGCGCGAGAGAGAACGGGTCGGGGTATTCCTCTTTACAAAGCTGGCAGATGAACTCTCCCAGCGGCTGATTCCCCGCGGGGGCAGACGACTTCTCCCGCTGTCTCCTCAGCTCGGGACACTCTTTCTTGATCCTCAGACCCAAAACCGGCGAGGTCGTGACCTCATCCTCGAAGTTAAGTTTCCGGTTCACTTTGGGTTTCTTTGACGGGTTGCCCACGGACTGCTTGTTGTGTCTGTTGCTGCTCAAGCGTTGATCCGGTTCAAGGAACGACCGTTTTCTCGCTGCGTGATGCTGCTCCTGGTTCATCAGCGTCAGTGGCGGGAACAAGTGCACATGACCCACATTCGGGTCATATTTGTCATTGTGCCCGTAGGAGTGCGCGTGGCGGCTGCTGGTCGCGAGGAGCCTCTCGAAAGAAGTCGATACCGAGGTCGGCGTGGTGCTCACCAGGAACGGCAGCTCCGGTAACTCCGACACTGGAGATGATGTCAGGCACCTGCCGGGGTACAACGGCTGTTTCTCCCCCTCCTCGTGCTGCTCCAGCAGTCTCGTGCCGACCGGTTTAACGGGGCTGCAAGACTCTGTTAATGTCAAATCGCGGGGAGGAGGAAGGGGAGGTGGGAAGGAGTAGGAGAAATCACCATCGGGAGTTAAAACGTCCACCTCGCTCACCTGCTCCTCCGTCTCCGGTAACTGCGCGCGCCGGTCCGCCTCCGCTTCCAGCGCGGACTCCACGTGCGGGCTCCACGCCTCTCTGACGCCGGCGGAGTCCTCGCGGAACACCGGGAACAGTCCACCCGGCCGTTCAAACTGGAAAAGCACCTGCTCCTGCACCGCCTTCAGTTTTGTCCCCTCAGAGTTCTCACCGTTGTTGTTGTCACCGTCATATGTTCCAGGTTTGTTATTACTTTTTTGTCGCGACCGATATGAGGCTGAGCATCGCCGGTTTCTCTTCACCAAGAATCCTCGAGGCATGGTGATGATGACACTGATGCTCGGCGCGTGGCACCACCAGGCGGAAAGAGCAACAACTCTTGTCTCGAGCCCACTTTCAAGTAGAGCTTTGAAGTGGCAAGTGGCTACGAGAGAGAGAGAGAGAGAGAGAGAGAGAGAGAGAGAGAGAGAGAGAGAGAGAGAGGCGTGCGCAGGTGTGATGAGAGCACGTGAGAGACAACAGTGTATGTGGTGCGCGTATTTGTTTTTATCGACCAGCCTCTCTTTCCCTCTCGCACGCGCCCGCGCACATACATTGCACACTTGTACAATAAGTTTTTGCCATTTGCCATTGACCCTCAGCATTATAGGCCTATTTGTTTTTAGTGGACATTAGGGGACATTTTTAAATTAATATCAGACTTAAACGTGGGCGTACCTACAGTTTGGAGACAAAATAGAACAATGACTAATGACTGACTGAAACCAAGGAGATTTGGTAAAGGTTAAGTCCCAAAATGACTCCAAAATTATATCTTACTACTTTCTATTATAAGAACAACTAGGACAAGATTACGAGGTCCAATGAGACATCAACCTACATGCATTGCATGCTCACGAATGTTTTACAGAAGCTTTTGGAGTTGAATACCTTGAAATAAACAGGTGGTGCCTCATGGGATAGGTTGCACTATATAATCTATATAAACATTATTTTATTTACGTTTATAGTTTAAGGTACCTTCGTCATTGTATGACTTTGTTTTTACTGTTGTTGGTCTGTGATTGCTCTAATCTGGCTCATAATGTGGTGAACAAACCTTTGTATTATATTAAAATATTAAATAACTATTATTATTATTGTTATTCACAGTAATTCCACTCAGTGAATAGCTCTCCCCGGTAGAATTAGGCTTTTCTGAATGCACTTAGCCATTTTGCTTGCTGGGGTGTGAAATAACATATTGTTCTTGCTCCCACGTTGATGAGATTCAACCACCGATCGTTTCCTCTTGTTTCTCGAAGCTGATGTGCCTTCACCTCTCACATGCAAACATGCAAATGGATTTTAAAGAATACCTGATCAGATTTGCGTGGTGGGGTCAGTGCAATTACAAACAGCATCCGTGGGGACTCAAATACAGATCATATCTTTGTAAGAGCACTAATGGACCGTTTCTGTCCCGCTGAAGTGTCTGATTATCTGTGTCTTTGTTGTTGGTGGGAATACCTCGGGCATAGCTTTCCCTCTGTGTGTGTGTGTGTGTGTGTGTGTGTGTGTGTGTGTGTGTGTGTGTGTGTGTGTGTGTGTGTGTGTGTGTTTGCATGTGCACATATGCGTGGCTTTATCTCCCCAATAGAATGGCGGCGCTGTAAAGGAGTGAGGGACAGAGCGGGAGACGGTGGTTTTGTGTGTGTGTGTGTGTGTGTGTGTGTGTGTGTGTGTGTGTGTGTGTGTGTGTGTGTGTGTAGGGACTATTCACACCGGTCCTCCCACTAGAAGCTGCTCTGGCTGATAAGAGATCGGAGGGAGATTCATCCATCCATCCATCCATCCTCTCCCCCCGGGTTAGGCCGGCCCCTCCGCGCGGGCCAGGCGGTCTATAGCTCGGCCAGTGGGCTCAGGCCAGCCGGCGTCGCTCCCTGGAAATCAATCAAGGCGGATGAGCGTGAGAACGAGCTTGAGGGTCGAGCTGCTGGCTTGACGAGGGCCGCCTGGGGAATAGGAATGAGAATAGAAATGAGATGAGTGGTGGAGGCCAACACTAAAAACTAATTAAGCACCAAGCTCTCTGCTTCTTTATTTTGGTTGTTTTTCACTGTAATTGTCTAATGTCTTGACCTAACTGACTGACGCAGCAGTGACTGAGGCCTCTGTTTTTGTAGCTTCACTTGGTTTCCCTTCAGTCATTTCAGCATGTTATTGTGTAGGTATATATACGTGTGTGTATACAAAAATATATGTATGTAAGAAAATGAAATAATTAGCATAATAAGAAACTAAGTTCTCAAAATTTTAATTTTAAAAGTAAAAAATGTGATTTATTTCACCTTACTTAATTTCTCATAATTTAGATTTCTATGACTTTGCCTGGCTGATGTCCATCTTATGAAGAACAGGATAAAACTGTACAGTAATATTCAAAACAATTTCCAAATAAAAATGACTGCTTAAAATAATTACTAATAACAGTTCATTAAAAGTGGACTGGGACTAAAATTGCATCATTAAAATAATGAAAGGATAAGACAGATATCTTTTCAATAGTTTAAACACAGGGTAAATGTTCTCAGTCAGTGTCCTGTAAAAATATGGATCCACAGACAGGCTGAGGACGATGTTGGCTGGGGGACATGAAGTGTGTGTGTGTGTCTTTAGTTTGCATCGCATCAGTGGGCAGTGAGGTGGATAATCCTCCAGACTGCTGAAAATGACTCTATTGATCTATGCTTCTCAGTCACAAGCCTGTAAGTACTGCAGTATTATACAGCTGAGCTGTCTGTCCGTCTGTGTTTACATGGAGTTTACATCTTACCTCGGACTATAGGATGGGACCTGTGCTTGTACACAAGTGTGTGTGTGTGTGTGTGTGTGTGTGTGTGTGTGTGTGTGTGTGTGTGTGTGTGTGTGTGCAGAGCCAAATGTCTGATAGAAATATAAGGAACCCAGTCATATTAAACATTTCACTGCTTCTCACCTAACTAGTGGTGTAGTAGTTTAGTAGTTTAGTTTTAGGACTTGAGTTTACAATCAGATGTAACATTAGAAAGAGATTTTTTTAAGTGTCATGATTATTAGCTTTCTATGCAGCTACGAGAAGGTCTTTATAATTACAGTGATGCCTTATTTTTTCCACCATGTGGCCTGCAACAACTAAAAAAAAAAGCTTTGCGACAGATTAAAACAGGTCAGCATTGATTTAAAGCTCTCCTTTGCACACACACACACACACACACACACACACACACACACACACAGAGTCAGGCTGTGAAGTGTCTGAGCTCTGTGGGTTGCTGCAGGGATTATTATAGGAACAAAACACAGATTAAGCAATGGTATACTGGTTTCTTGATTAAAAGAACTTAATCATTAATGACAAGAGGTGTTAACACTCGTCATACAAACAAATACCATCCACTGACAGAGGAGGCAGACACACATGCAGAAATTGAGAAATGTCCTCTATCTGTCAGTCTACAGTCTTACTAAAAGGCTATAGCACTGTATCTTGAGACATTTCCTGCAGCAAAGTCTTTCTTGTGTGGCTCAAAGAAAAGTCTTCTCTCTGTCTACATGCATACTTCTACACAAAAGCCGTGTCACTATGATGAACTTAAACACTGATCAGAAAGTCTCCAAATGAACCGCAGGATCCAATCGGCCCTCGAGTGATGAGAAATTAAGAAACAAAGAAATCATAATCGAATCCTTGTCAGCTCATTGGTCCCGGGCTCCATGCTCAAACTTCATTATCATAGAGTTAAAATGCCCAACATATGCCCCTTCAGCGTATTCACTGTGTGGTGAGACGGCAGGTCATATCTCACAAAGTGTTCATCTGGCGCCATCTACTGGCCCATCGACAGCAGGTGCACTTGCCTGTTATGAACACAAGTTAACATGGATGAAGAAGTCCTAAACGTGTTCAGGATGAAATCATAACAGCTACTGAGGTTACATGTCTCTATCCACTAAGTGAGCCTTGAGTCGTGATTGTTTTGTTAAACTGGGTTTAAATTCCAGTGTAAGACGACCTCCCTGCTGAAGTGTCCTTGAGCAAGCTGATCCCTGGATTAATCCTTCCAGCTTCAGGGGGCTCCTCTGTGACTCTGACCTCCCCACGGTTGGCCTCTACAAAGACCAGCAGAGGATTAGATGATAAATATCATTAAATGGCAGCGATGATGTGGATTTGAACGGCTTGGCTGACTGACAGCAGCCCTCTTCCTCCCCCTGCTGACAGAGATCGTGTCTGCACAGAAACCAAACTGCCTCCACTGGCTTCATTCTTCCTTTCTCACCCACCCTGCTGCTGTTTTGTCATTCTGCCTGCCATTGTTACGCTGAGCCTGGGCGGCCTGTTTTGTTGTCTGCACACCCAGCAAGAAGCTCACTGTCATTCAAAATTCTTGTTACAACTTGATCTCCGGGACACGAGCGTTTGATTCTGGCTGCCTGTCGCCCAGTGCAGCGCTGAATAACAGGAAACTGGAGCTTTGTATCTGCATGGCAACTTTTCTCAAAGTGCTGTGACATAGAAGCAATGAAAAACAAGCCGCTTTAACAAAAGGGAAGTCTGCACTGCTGACTGCATCAACCCCCACAGCTCATTAAAGCAGACTCAGCAAAATCCAGGAACATCAACAGAGTAGTTAAGAATTACTGCAAAGTAATGACAAGGTTTGAGGTTTAAGGTTTGTATTCTCTCTGGCAAGTTAATGAACATGTTTTAAATATACTGGTTGCAAATATGAAGCTGGATCAGTTTGGATCCAACATTTCTGCACAAAGAAGTTCGAATTATCAGTGAAATATTAGAATTAATTGTTGAGCAGTCACTGTCTGACTTTATGCCACTGTCTTCATCTTCTGTCATACTGAGCAATGTGTGGAACAAATGCCATATGAAAATATCAAGTTTGGCCTGACTGTGTGTCTCTATGCCATATTATAAGATTTTTTTTGCTTTGGCATATTCAACAATACTACGATGTAAAAATGCTTTTTAAACTCTTTATTATCCATAATAAGATGGTGTGTAAACAGTGTTTACATGTTATTGCTGGTGGAGGTGAAGAAGATTTAACTATTTAAAATGAGTTTAATCTGTACGTCATATTTTATAAATTGATCATGTTTTGTATGTAAAACTTGAATTTGCAAAATAACGAGCAACGATCAGCCTCACAAGTAAAAAGTTCAACCAAATCATTCTTCTTAAAACACATTTCAAGTTTATCAATGTGGTCTGAAGCAGGAGGCCGGCAAACACTTTGATGTACACTTAACTTGTAGATAATCTTCTCGGACTAGAATACATTTCGACCGCAGCTCTGCACGCTTATATATTCATCTTGAATTCCTTCTGTTTAAAACATGGGGTGGACTGAAATGACTGCAAACATTTACACCACATGACTGTAAAATCCTCCAGTAAATACAGCGGAAAGTCAGCCAGACAAGGAGTCAGTCTGCAGTCTGGCACAGGAAGCAGGACATGGAGGAAAAGGGGAAGCTGGTAAAGACGCAGGTTAAAACAGTGAAACTCCACAGACTTCATGGGGGGCTTTTATGCCTCTGTCACGCTTTTGGCATTCACACAGTCACACGTTCAGAATGTGATTTGATGAGTCATCCCTCACTTTGACCCTTTACCTTCGTGCATTTTAGTGCGTGTGGCTGATTGAGTGAATCACGATGAGTCACTCTGTGTTGTACATGTCAGCTCATGTCTGAAACGCTGACAGATTCCCACTGACACGCGCACACGTGCACAGATACTGTACCTGGATTTCTGTCATTTCTGTGACTCTTCATCTCAAGCCTGACCAGTAGAAATACTGCAGCTTTCCACGTCGTCACACTCTGAAATAAAGCAAAGACTTTGATTGTAAAATGCTGGGAACTGATTTGAGTCCAGCATTTCTCTCCAAAAAATAATTAATTTTTTGCATCTTAACAGCACAATAAAACAGGTGTTTTGCTTTTGGCCCCTGATGAAGAATGTTTTAATCTCATATCCAAAGTGAAACTATTTCAGCCTCTGTTTTACTCACACGTACTGCACAACAGTGAGCTGGATGAAGCGACATACTTGTGGTGTTAAGTTGGCACCGGTTTAATGAAACCAGCTAAGTAGCATCACCCATGCACAACTGGATACCAGGAACTGGCAGTGTTAGCCCTAAAGCCAATGTTATTTTGCCACTTGTTTTCCTCCTTCATGTTTTTTCTTGTGTGATCGGTGTGTTTTCATTATTTTTAATGTTCTTGAGAGAGGCACTTAGACTGCCAAGAAAAATACCTGGCTTTCATTCGGCTCGCTTCCTTTTGTTCCAGTGAAAGATAAAGTAAATACATGAAAAATCCAATACAGAAAGCACTGAAAAAAGGATCATCGTATAGGATGCAAGGAACACACACACACAACAAGCGCCCACACATGACTGCACGCCGCGTCACGTGCAATAAAATCATCTTAAACAGAATCATTTTACTGAAAGGTCCTTCTTTCTCTGGAAAAGTGAATCCTTCTTGTTCAAAACTACAGTGACAGAACTCATAAAGACAGATCTTATCAGAGACTTGATAACACCATCTCAGTTTCTGTTCCCCATGCTTTCCAGTTAGACCACTCTCCAGCTGTTAATGGGTAATCTGGCAAGTACTGATGACTGGCTACATATTGAAAAGCCCAGAAAAGGGCTGCTGGGAGACACCCCAGAAAAACACTGATTACACAAAAACAATCCAGGACAACCATTTCTTATGCAAGTGCACTTCCTTCCCTCCACGTCTAGGGCTCCGGTTTAGAGAATTCTGCTTCTGTCCTGTTTTAGGCATCAGTCGTTTCAGACTTTCATGTCAGTTACTGTAATGATGCCGAGCTGCGTTGTTTTCATCTGACTGGTTTCCGGTCAAAATGATTCAGTTCTCCTCACTCCAATCACACTGGCATCATTTACAATGCATCTTCATTTCCACAGAAGAAGACACAGAGTGCTTCTTGCCATTGTCTGTCTTGTTTGGATTGTTCTCTATCTAGAAAAGTGGACATGACATAAAAAGCAACCCTGATGATAACCATTCATTCACAAATGGAAAGTTGGACGCTCCCTCCGTCTAAATGCATGACGCTTTGTGCAAATGTGTGTAACTGCTTTGTTCCGCTTTGGTGTCTAAATCCTCCAGCCTGCTGTGTGCATTCCTCTCCTCCATTCATCTGCCTTCTTCTGGTTCAAACGGAGGTCTTGTTTTCACTGTGAATTCAAAGCTGATTGTGAGGAGCGGGCTGGATTCACACTCTGTGTTTAGACTGACCTGTGAACTGTGGCTTGTTGCCCTCTCCACAGTCTTTCCCTTCTTGCTTCAGACCCTGTACAGTACACTGCACAGTAAAGTATTCTTAATTCAACATTGTGCAACATGGTAAATACCTAAATGTAGTTGATTGTGCACAGCATTCTGCACATTTACTTCCTCGTGAAACACTCTGCGTTTGCATGTGTGCATTTTCCTGACCAGAATCGTTGTATGTTGCTGGGAGCGGAGCCTGAGCCTCCCAGTCTAACTGGTCACGCAGACTGAACAATGGGAGGTAAAGCATGCCTGGAGTTTCCCTCAGGCCCCCAGAACATCACGTTCAACTTGGTGTTTGTTTTTAAAGGGATATGTCACAGCCCTCGCAAAGTCTCGTGGCCTTATCGGGAACTTGGAGTCTTTCCATTTTATCTGCAAAAGAACTGAATGAGTGATTTGATACTGGGTGATTGCAGGCAATCAGGGGGAGTTTAATCATCTTCTCAGGACAAAAGTCAGCAGTGGCATCAGAAATAATTAGACTAGCAAGACACGAATACTGCTTTGTACATAGACACAAGTTGTCTATGCGTGCAGCTGAATTACAATTTCCCAGAACAGACGCAGACATAAGGCACATTTTATCTATTACAGCAATATCTTAGGAGCTGCTCTGACATGAAGAATAACATGTGTGAAATGTGTCTTTAAGAACGAACATAAACCTGAAGGTGGGGGTCCAGATCTGAGGATGTCAGGGAAACTCCGCAGCAGGCCTTTTGGCTTGCTCTTGTGCTCGTGGTATCATTTGCACGGCATAAATAAACTGAAATCACACAGCAATCACACTTTAAGTTTTGGAGGAAACTCCTGTGCTCGCTGCAGACTGCGCCCACCTGCTGGTCTCCCCACCCTCTCAAAACGCAGAGAGGCTGTTGAGCTGTTGTCAAGTGATTCAGCAGAGACGTGCTAACGAAGGTGCAGTTTTAGGACTTTCCATGCATCCATCCCTCAATCATGTCGAAACAGAAACTCTATACTGCCCCGACATGTGTCCAACCAGAGGGACAACTGGAAAATACAGAGACTTGTGCTCCAAGTTATTCTGATTTCCTAGACTTCAGCGTTTGCTCTTCTTGTAGAATTAACATTTGACCTGTTGAAGCACTGATGTGGGTGGAAGGCTGATTTCCTCCTTTTGCTTTTGGCCTGGTTGACTTGAAAGAGCCTCAGTTTGATTAAGAACATAGTTTGCATAATAACTTAAAAACATGTTTTCAAGGTAACTACTGATATCAAGTTAAAGGTGCTCACTAGAGGGCAAATGCACACTTCTTGTGTTCAAATACTTGTAGAAAGACAGACGTCTCTGCATATATGCACGTTTTCAGTGCAGCAAATGTAGCCTGCAAAATGACTCGGCTCTCTTGGTGACAAAGTGAGAAGCGTATTTCTGTGCCTCAATAGAAATCCCCTCCTGGAGCCAGCGATCTGTACGCTGTGTGTTATTCTAAGTGACAGTTTTCTGGAAATCCCCCGCCTAGCTGCTAGCTCCGCCCCGCTGCAGCCACACAGAGGGCATTTACAGACTGCTGCAGCGCTCCGCCAGAACACGACCGAGCGCACCTCGTCTCGAACAACAAACCACCATGGACCTCCACCGGACAAGTATATTAAACCAAATGGATTACACCCGGGAGCCCAAAGAAGGGAAGCCGGCTCAGTCGACGGAGGAGCGGCTCGACAGCGGCTTGGACTCGCTGAAGGAGGAGGAGTACCAGGCTGTGGCGGCCGAGATCCGTCGGCTCCAGGTGGAATGCGAGCCGCCGCAGCACAAACAAGCTCCCGCTGTAACCGGAGAGCTGCACGAATGGAAAACACAGATCACGGAGGACGGAGACACGTAAGTCAGTCCGGGAGTAACGTTACACGGTTAGCGCATGGGGGTATTTACGGGTCTTCGTAGGTATCGTCACAGCTTGTGGTGTGGCCTGAGTAGGCCCTGCTCGGGTCTTGGAGGTAATTTGATCTCTTTCCTGTGGGGAATGTCTTCCTCTAGCTTGTCATGACAATTCACAGGCTCGGGCCTAACTTAGTCCGGGCTGGGGGTTTATAAAAGTACGCTGCTGCGGCGTTGAAAACACAGGACGGGTGTCCGGTTGTGATAATGGGTCCAGCTGCGGTCAGGCGCGGCGGTGTTGGACGTAAACAAAAGGCTATTATCAGGAGGGAATCTACTATGGCCGCGGGTCAGACTGGGAAAGTCCCGGGCGCGCCGCCAAGGAATCCGACCGACGCGCGCTCCCGTGAAGCGAGAAGAAGAAAAAAGTCGAAAAAAAGTGCCTTAAATGACACAAACGTGAGTCTGTGGAGGCTGAGAGGGCGAAACTGTGCTCTATAGTGCGTGTCTGCGGCTTGCTGCTGTTGTAAAACCAGGGGGAATAACACGAAGAGTGACTCTAAATGTTATTTTTGTTATATCGCAATTCATCCGCCGGGAAATGTAGTCCAAACACAGGACTGTGGACTGTTCTCACAGCACGCGCATGAATAATGGGCTGAACAACGTGACTTAATTGGTCAGAAGTGAACACCGGAACTATCTCATACCAATCAGTGAAGCGTGAAACATGATACAGTGATTTAAGCAGAGGACAGACAGATTTAAAGCCACCACTGAGCGGTGGCTCTCAGTGTGGGGTCCAGGGAACACTTAGGGTCATCAGCACCATTTTTTAAAGTTATTGTTTTATTTATCTACATATATGTGCTGTAATGGCATTCTTATGAAATGATCCTCAGTACATCAAGTTTTGAATTGACAGTTGGGTCACACACAAAAATCTCAATGTCTTAGTGTAAATAAAGATAATTTGAATGGTTGGAGACTCAAGACATGGAAACTTATGAACTGTTGTATTAAAGACAGAGATGTACTAAAGCTCTCATTGAGGAAACCCCCTGCGCATTTTTGATGGAAGTCAGTTTATGCGTTTTATTTTATTTTATTTTTTGTTGTCTTCCTTCTGAGGATGACAGTATTAAGTGGTCAGCATATCAGGGCTTCTCTGCAGTAGTCTAATAAAGAATGACTTGTAATCTGCACCTGATTGAGCTCAAAGCGTGTTCTGCTTTTCTGTCCTGTGTGTTAAATTCAGCATTTTAAGCCATAGCTCCATCCTAAAACCATTAGGTTTCGGGCTAGTTTTGATATAGGTGGGGAAAAAACACAATCAGCCATATGTGCATTTTCTATTATGCACTTGGTTACAAGATGTCAAGTGACTGTGTGTCACTGGGTTCCTTGTGGAAAATATTCCTTCAGTCTTGTAGATTTGGTTGCGTCCTGTATGGTAACAGGGTTTCCACCTTCCCTCTCTGTCTTTGTAGGCTGCTCCACCTGGCCATCATCCACGAGGCCAAGGACTACATCAGGACAATGATAGACCTGTCCAGGAACACAGACTTCCTCAACACACAAAATGACCAGCGACAGGTACGCTAGAGCCGCCTCTGAAGAGGATTTAAAGAGGAATATGTTTATCTGTTCAGTCTCATCTGAAGAATAGTGAAAACGCCTCCTGACTCGAAAGCTCACCTTCTCTTAACTTCCTGCCATCCCAGACTCCTCTCCACTTGGCAGTAATAACAAACCAGGCAGACGTGTGCCAGCGCCTCCTGGTATCCGGCTGCGACCCCACGCTGGTGGACGACAGCGGGGACACGCCCCTTCACATCGCCTGTCGCCACGGTAACCTGCCGTGCTTCAGCGTCCTCACACAGAACTGTCAGCCGGAGCATCTACACACAGTGATGGCTGCCTGCAACTATCAAGGTGAGATTGTTGGACACGCTGAGCCTTTGTGACTTTTCTGACAAATGCTGCAGTTGTCAGAATTATGTGTTAGGGAGCAAAAATGTTTGGATTTAGCAGTGGCGGGCTAAATTTCAGTGTTTGAGCATTATTAGAATGCTCTGTTCTGTAGCTGTGGTGGTAATTTCCATCCTGTGGTGGCCCACCCTCAGTGCATGGAAGCAGGCGAGACACTGCCCAGACTGCTGCTGGTCTTAAATACGGCTTAAAAGAAGGAGTGGTGGGCATGAAAAGAGTAATTTCTGCTGCCCATTATCCCTGAACACTATGGTTAGGTGGAAGGAAACATTTAAGCAAGCAAGGGGAATGCCACAGCCGTTCAAGCCATCATATCCTGACGAAAACCCATCTATTACATGGAATATAATGTTAGATGCTGAGGCTCCAAATAGAAAAGTGGAGGGCTTCAGTTTTAGACTTGTTTGTAGACATATTTGGAATGGTTGGCTAGTTTGGGGATTTCTGTGGGGAACCAAGTTTTATAAATAAAAACCTGAACTAATTTAGTCATACAAAACAAAAATGGACGCATATGAAAGCTTTCCTTTGGTGATTTGCATTAAAGTGGCAGATTCATTGTAACTTACATGTAGCTCATAGACTCGCCTTTGGAACCTGAACTCCTAGAGAACTGCAGGTATAAAACGACTGATCTGGTGTCAGTTGTAACGCTCTTCCTCTGATGTTTTTGTTGCAGGTCAGAACTGCCTCCACCTGGCCTCAGTTCAGGGTTTCCTCTCATTGGTGGAGAACATGGTGGATCTAGGAGCTGACGTTGATGCACAGGTAAACAACGCGCACACACACACCATATGAGAACACTCAGGAAATCCTTGGGGCACTGAATGACCAACAGTGTCATACACTAAATATAAGTACATCTCAATGTCATCTCACACTCCTAAAACGTGTTCTGTCCCTGCCCTGTAGGAGCAGCGTAATGGTCGCAGTGCGCTGCACCTGGCCGTGGATCAGCAGAATCTCTCGCTGGTCAAGCTGCTGCTGATGAAAGGAGCAGACCCCAACCTCCTCACCTCCGGAGGCCACACCCCCTACCACCTCACCTACGGCCGCGACAACGACGACATCAGGAAAGAGCTGTACTCGCTGACCAAACCGGACCTGAGGGAGCTGCCCGACAGCGAATCGGACGACAGCGAGGAAGAGGAGAACGAGGAGTCTGATGAGGAGGTGCGTATATTGAAAATGCAGAGCTTCCACGTTAACGTGGAAAGTTGCTCTCCAGCCAGTGCGTAACCATCTTCATGTCCTCCGTGTGTGTCTAGGTGGGCTATGACGACATCCAGTGGAACGGACATTAGCAGGAAACGGTAGAGAGAGGAAGTTACAGAGGCTGTGGTGATGACTGTTAGGGACAAGAGAAATGGCTCGGCACGTCTACTGCTTCCTGCAATAAGGTCACGAGCCCGATAGCGCGGGAGACACGGCGCGGGCGTGACCGCTGATGGACAGGCAGCTGAATAGGAGAATCAAACGGAGGCTCAACCAACGAGCCCGCTCCGGGCTGCAGGAGAGCAGACGCACGCTGAGATGTGAAACCATGACACACGATGATGGGATTATTGTATGAGAAGAGGATTGCTTGTATTTTGTTGACACTCAAATCATGTCGCAAAGAAGAAAAAAAAACCATCCATCCACACAGATGAACCTGCAACAGCTCTGTTGTATGATATTGTAAATGCTGTGTATACAAAGATGTATTTTTTATGGAAGCTGTGAATGTGTACAGTTCAGCAGGTTGTATATGTCAGACAGCAATCAGTCCAGCACACTCCAGTTAAATTAAAAACACTCATATTTAACAGTAAAAGCCTGTGTGGATATATTTGTGGAGAATGGGAGGGGTGGCATGAAGTGGAAATGGGTGGTGGGAGATTGGACAATTGCAACCGGTCCTGGTGGTTTGGGCAAGGATGCTTTCACATGTGTACACACAACATTGTAATCTAGGTGTTATCACTGTAAAGATCACACATAACCCAGCAGACAGTTCCCATATAATGCGTGTCATGCAGGAAGTGCCGTTAACTCGTTTCCAGGCGGAGGGAAATTTTGTGTGTGTGTGTGGACTGAGGCTGATTGCACGGTCCTCTAAATCAGGAAGTTTTTAGGAGGGTGGAGCTGAGAGGGAAGGGACAGGAAATTCCCAGGAACAGAACACTCAGCTGTTCGTGACATTCCTGCTTCTCATTCCTCCAAAGAAGGGAATCTCCGCTGAATAACAGGATGCTTCAGTCGAGTTCAGGGCCAGGGGTACGAAGGGAGTGTTACTCAAGAGTCAAATAAATATCAGACGTCAATGTTAAACACACTTATGTAAGTCTGTGAAGTGTTTTTTTGTGGATTTGCTCTCCAAATTCAAGTTGCAATGGGACTTGGGATATAGCTGGAAGTACAATGTACAATAAAATACTGTACTTTTTAAATAATTGCAAGACTTTTGGATTTGGTGTCTAAAAGCGTATTTAGGAGATTTACATGTGCAGTCTTTTAAACACCGGTGGCACATGAAGAGTCAGTTTACATCCACATAAAATACCAGGAGTGCAGCTACTGTAGTGACATCTCTCCCTGTGACTCATATTCCAGCACTTCCAGAATTTCCAGATTTTACCCAGCTCAACCAAAAGCTTAGTACCATTTTCTGGCATAAATATGAAGTGAATGAGGTCAGGTCACAGTGAGCCCAGAGCACCACAAGGTTAAACACACAAAGAAAACACAGAACTTCAGCGTTCGATAAAAACATTGTTTAATAGAAGTGCAGTAATGTACGGCGACGGCAGCAGAGGGGGGGGGGGGGGGCTCGAAACACAAGGGGGGAGAATGAAATAATTAGAGACTTCCCATTGACGTTGACCTGAGCAGACCTCAGCAGGGGTGTGACAACGATGACTGTCGCAATGGGTGAATTCCCACAGCTGTTCCCTGGGTTATCACAAAGTGCATAACAGCATAAACATCATCCTGGAGCTGAAGACAGTAGAGACTTTGAAGCTGATACAGAAAATCAGAAAGACGTGTGTGGCAGCCCTGAGTAAAGACTGGAAGCACTGCTGGCGCACAGTGACTCAAGGAGCTGCAGGACCTCCGAGTCCATAGCGGGTAAGAAGTATTGTGCTGTAGTTGTAGTGTTAGCAACACCCTCGTCTTCCAATCTGCTCACGTCACACTCAACTGAAGTCATTTAGGCCGAGCTCCAATCCAGAAAGGGCACTGTGGCCCAGTGGCTCAGCGGCCAAGAACATATCAGACTCATATGTTATAGGTTAGACAGATTTGAATGTCCAGCATCTTTCCAGGCTCTGTGCCATGTGGCAGCTGCCTGCAGTGAGGATGTCTCAGTGTGGCTTGACAGAAAACGCAGGAGGGCTCAAATTTTGGGGAAAATATTGTGTCCAGTCAGATCCTGGATATGACCGGAGAGGATGGAGCAGCGCAGATGGGTAATGTGTTCTACCCACCCGGTATTATACAAAGGACCACATTGTTCTTTACTGTTCAGCTTTTTGTTTGTCGAGCTCGCTGTGTAGCACCACCTTTCTGAACAAGATGATACCAGCTCCTCCTGCGCCTTTCTTCTGGACAATAGCTTTTGCGTGGAGGAGTCAGGGTTTTCTGGTGTCGACGTTCATCATCCTTTTCAGAGTCGTGACAGCGGCAGCAAAATGGCCGCCAACTCCCCTCACTCCCTCTCAGACAGAGCCACCAGGTGAGTGTCGATCTCAGACTCCGACAGAATCCTGGAACACAAACACCGAACAGTCAGAATTTCTGTTGTGGCGGATTTTGAAGGTCTTACATGCAAACGGACACGTTGAGAACACATTCAACCACGTGAGCTCTTGCTTTGATCTTATCTCTGGTGTTAGTTTTTAGGGAATTTCCATGACAAAACTTGTCTGTTTGATCCATTCTTAAAAATAATCTGCAAGACTTGAAAAGCAGGAGCGACGGAATCTGTTCAGACGGCTTTTCTCTTTTTGTTTTTTTGGTAACATCTATCCAGGAAGTTTGGCTACATGTGCCTGTTTTCAGTGACGCTCTGCTTCATTTCTATTCTGCAAAACCCATTTACAGCCGCAGCTGGGCAGTGGAAAAATCATTTAACTGTGGCCACTATCATATTCCTCAATCGTGGCTATCAAGATACTTTCTTTGTCTCAGGAAAATACTCACCTGAATTTAGATTCCTTTGTAGTGACAACTCCGACCTCCAGCTCAGAGGGCTTGAAGTCGATGGACAGAACAGTTGACAGACAGGAGATAGCCGTCTGTTTTGAGAAGAGAGGGAGAGTTGATGAGAAGCACGGCAGGAGGGAGAGGAGAGGAAAGTACATTCAACATCACATCTGGCAAGTAGATGCATTTGGAAACAGCAAGGCGCCCACAGTGCCAAATAATCTAGAAAAACTGAATGATATTTGTCAGTGAAGGCAATGTGCAACTCTTCCAAGACTGACTAAATATGGACTTGGTGGATGTTACATTCAATTTAGATCTAGGTGACATATTCCATTTGTTTCTCATATTTATTCATATTATTTCTTACTATTCCCAGGGCTCGAGACTGCGACCAAAATGGTCGCATATGCGACCTTTTTTTCAGAGTTTGCGAGTAAGAATTTCATCTGGTCGCGTTCGTGCGAGCGCATCAGTTTTATTGCTCCGTGTTAGGGTTAGGGTTAGACGTTGTGGTTGAAAGTCGTCCTTTTTTTTCACTAGCTTAGTCAGCCGCCTCCACCTGCACTCTCTCCTGTTGAGACAGCACCGTTGCGTGCACATAAGCCGTCGCGTACACGCGCAGCGCACAGAACTTCAAGACACCAAGACTAGCATTTCGCTATTCTCAAAAATGAAGCGGTCTATTGCTGATTTTTTTTCTCAAAAACTAAATAAGGAGAGAGAGGAGGAGACTGGTGGTTAGGTAGAGCCAGCAAAAGGTGCCAAATCAGACGACCTGTCGAGACCAATGCATCAC
This sequence comes from Chaetodon auriga, assembly GCF_051107435.1. Taxonomy (NCBI): domain Eukaryota; kingdom Metazoa; phylum Chordata; class Actinopteri; order Chaetodontiformes; family Chaetodontidae; genus Chaetodon; species Chaetodon auriga. Next base: position 19,111,669 of record NC_135087.1, read on the forward strand.
CCGAAACACTGAGCCCCTCCCGACTTTTTTTCAGCGGATGGATGAGAGTAATCGCTCAACAGAAGAGAACGAAATGGTCATTAAGTTTAACACTGCCTATAACGTAGCGAAAGAGGAACTCCCGTTCACACAATTCAAATCCCAGATCGCACTGATGAAAAAAAACGGGCTGAATGTGAACCCAACCTATGCCAATGACAAGGCATGTGCCCAGTTCATAGGAAAATCATGTGCTGGTGCGACCAACTGAGAAAGTTGGTCGCACCAGTGCTACCAGTGGAAAAGTTAGTGTAGAGCCCTGATTCCTGATGTGTATAATTAAATCCATAACTTTATGTACATTAATGGACATTACTTAATGTCACTCCTTCAGCAGCTCCAACACTTTGGTTTCCTCTCCACTGGAGTGAACCACAAAGTGATGGATTGAAATTGGCTATAAAAAGCCTTTTGGCTATTTTTTTTTTTTCCCCCCCCCTGACAGTATTCAACATTCCCCAATCGTAATCAGCAGGGTTGATTTAGGAGAAAAATCCCATGTGGCATTATGAATCCAAACATACCAGGGTTCTATAATAAATATGGGGAGCTTGAAAAAAAATCTGGTAATTCTTTGTGTTTATGATTCGTAATATATATATATATGTGTGTGTGTGTGTGTGTGTGTGTGTGTGTGTGCCCTACCTCTATAGTCTGCTCATAGGTCCAATCCAGCTTCTTTTTGACTTTCTTCTCAAGGAAGCTGGTGGCCTCAGTCTGTTTGACTCCAGCTGCTGTGGCCTTAAAGCCACAGTAGTAGCCTGCTGGATCACATTTATACAGCTGCGGACCCAACTCTTCATCCAGTCCAACCACTATCATACCTGCAGGAAGGACAAAAGACAGACTGATGACAGGACACTGGGAACAAAGAGAAGCACACAATGTCATCGATTTAAACAGCCCTTTAGAAACAAACACACAAGCACACAACTCACAGCAGCCCAGCGGCCTCATCTCAGCATTCTGCGTGTAGACTTGGGAGATGTCTGCCATGCGTTTGCACAACATGTCCACAGGGATCTCGTAGCCGTACTTATACATCCAGTTAGCTGCTTCATACCGCGCCCTCTGCACCTGAGACCTGCTATCAGCTGGAGGGAGAGGGAGGGGGAGGAGTAGGAGGAGGAGGAGGAGAAGGAGGCAGAAAAAGCATTTCACACAAATGAATTAAAGAATGAACAAATACAGGAAAGAACACAACACAAGCAGGTTGTTTCAATTTGTATACAGGGACAGACTACGATAGAACTTCTTTTTGTAACTGGACCCATGAAATGACAGTATTAGAGGTGGATAATTCATTTCTTTCGACGTGGTTGACAAGCCAGTCCATGAACAAGTACAGTTCGAGCTCCAGGTTCAAAGTTTTAGTTTTCTATTTCGCTAGCGACAATGCATTTGCAACTCACAGCTGATCGGGTCTTACCACTTCTTAAAACTGGGTAGGTGGTTTTGTTGTCTTGCATTATGTAATGTTCTGTAATGTACTTGACTAAAATCGCACAGCCTCGATCTTTGTCCTGCTGCAAAAAAGCAGCTAAAAATTGCTGGCAACCACTGAACACCTCTAAGTTTGTGTATTCACCATCACTTGGACGAGACATTGCTTACCAGTCATGCCGGTCATGACACAGCCGATGTTCTCTGTAATTCTGAACAGATGTGTGACTGTCAAGGCATCCAAAAGCTTGTCCTGAGAAAAATGCATGACAAAGAGAAAAGTAGAGAAATGTACACCTCACACATACTCCACCAGTAATACAACAGCCATAAGAGCAGCTGCGGAATTTAACCACATGATTTGAGAATACACAGAAACACACACTTTCGTGTGTTTCTAATGTGGTTGTGTGTACTCACTGGGACTTTCTTTTGTGTGACGACCACTACACAGTCCTTCCCTCTGACCGCCACGGAGGTCAGTCCCCCTTGGTTGATGGCTTTGAAGGCATACTCTTAAGACAGATAGAAGGAAAAATAAACTCATGAGCTCCAAGTGTGCACCAAACTACTTTTGCATGTAATTGTAAATACAAATGGTATGACTTTTATTTATGACAGATCCCTTTAGAACACGTGATGGTTCCAGTTTAGTTTCACAGGTTTGTCCCAACACTGAATACAGCTCAGTTATAACGACTCCTTTGAGAGAATGACTAATGAAAATTGTGAGAACAAGGGGTAAATAGTATGTTACCTAACTGGTCGCTAGAATAGCTAAAAATTAGAAATGAAAATACGTACGAAAAATAAATAAACAAATAAATATTCAGCCAGTCAGCTTCAATTTATGGCAGCACTCCTCCATAGCTAAATTAAGCTAGCTAAGGTAGCTGAAGCAAATGCAACAAAACGAACCTGTTTGATTAATTATTGCTTCACTAACTTACATTCACTTACAATTAACAATATATTAATTACATTTTTACCCTACCACGATGTACTGAAATAAAATTCTTGCTTAATAACAATGAAGTATGACTGGGCTAGACAGAAGCTGCTAGCTATAGTTAGCATGTTAGCCAGTAGTGATGACAGAGCAGGTTGAGTTTTGTTCAATTCTTTCACCGCTTACCGACTTGGTAGAGTCTTCCCTCCGGAGAGAAGATGGTGATATGGCGGTCAAACCCTGCACTTGACCCCCGAGACATGACGGCTGGAAATAAGTGAGGTAAACACTGGTGTAGACTGAAGTTGAAAGTAAACTGAGAGGAAACAGAGGCAAAACAACCCCAGCAGCGAGTCCGGATATGACGTGTCCGATTAAAGGCTTCCACATCCGGGTCAACTTGGCAGCTTTGTAGTTTACAGATGTCACGACGGACTGTAACCCTGCTGCTGCTTTGCACTGTTGCAATGGAATGTTACTGACTTTTAAGATTACCATTATTATCATTATTACCAAAAATCTAATCTATTTTAATTTTCCTCATTATACAAAGTTAAATTAAAGAGTGTAGGTCACTTTGTTATTTGTAGTAAATGTTTTATTCACAAGTCCACAGTCATGATCAAAACATATGAATTATGAATGTGTGTGTTCATGCTTCTTGGTGAGGCAGAGCCATCGTTGTGGTACTTCATGGGTGCTCCTGTCCTCTGTGTCGTCGTAGGGAAAGTGCCACGAGTTGGCTGAAGTCTGGACAATGGTGTCATAGCTGGGAATACTCTAAACACACAAACACACACGTACACAGTGTTAATTGGTATGCCTCTGTCTTCATCCCTCTCCCCTCACACCCTCCCCTCCTCTGCCCGCTACTCCTTTTCCTCACCAGAAATCGGACACTACCGCTTGCTGCCAAATATCCATCCACTACCAGTTGGTGGCCTCTCTGCCATTTGAAGAAGAGCCGTCTGGTGGCTTCATCTGACAGGCAGGCCTTGTGGTCTCTCATTAGGTCCCTACTCACAAACTGACAGTGGTTCCCAGAATGCAGAGCGGCATACAGCAAGAAGGGGTCATCCTCCGAACTGACAGACACATAGACCAAAAGCGTGAGGTAAACTTATTACGAAAAAAATATATTTACAACTGCAAAATAACTCTATGTGTTTTCTCTGGAGTATATTCCATATGATTCTTTTTTATTATCAGGCGCTCACATGTTTTCAGTGAAGAAGCAATAAGCTTTCCGCTGGATAAGGTTCATGTTGAGTCTATCCCAGGATTTGGAGGGCTGCAGCATGTGTTTCCTCCCCAACACTAGCATAGTCAGGCCCTGTCGCTCCAGCTCTGACACCACAGCCAACAACTGAAACACAAACACACACACACACACACACACATATGTACATATCTCAACACTTTGATATTTGAATATTTAATGACACAAATGTCTGGATGCCAGCTCCATTAAGATCCATAACCACACCTAATGGTGCATGTAGCAGCTTCTACATGACTAATACAAGATTTAAGACAAGTTTTAACATATTTTGCATCTACTAATCCCACACTGACTGTTAGAATGGGTGTGTGTGTGTGTGCGTGTGTGGATGTGTGTGTGGTATATGGTGTAAAATGTCATTGTGCGTTAAAAAGATAAACAGCAGAGATATGCATGAGAATTGGAGGAGGTTTTGTAAGTTGTGCAACAAAACCACGCAAGAACATACTGTGGCTGTGCTACAGACATAGGTTATGTAACTGAAATGCCTTTGTGAGTGAACACGCCACAGTCATGTTTTGTGGATGTGTTTTTTTTTACAAGCCAAAAAGAGAGGAAGAACAAGCATTTGTTGTTTCTGAATTGACCCATAGATATGGCTGAAACCACATCGGGTGACTAATTACTATGCCTCTCTCACTTATGTCAAGGATAACGCAAGGCAGCGCTTCTGTCAGCCTTCTTATTGCCACAGCAAAACCTCCCACTCGTTCCTTCTGTAGCTCTGAAAAAAGAGTTTTGTTAAACTGAGATGTATGATGAAATCTGGGGAGTCGATTGTCACGAAATGTAGTGTGGCTGAAGTCATCTGAGGGCCCATCAGGAAGCCTTTAAATGTCATCATTTTATATCATCTGACCTATATATATATATCATTTCTAGCATAGCTGGCATAGCTCAATGGATGCCGCTGTCAGCTGGTCTGTCCACCACTTTGGTCCACTGACATATCTTAACAACTATTAGCTTGCGATGAAATTTTGTCCCGACGTGTGGTTCCCAGAGTCAGACGCCTAATGACTTTGGTGATCCCTGGGCTTTTCTTCTAATGCCATCATAGGGTTGACATTTGTGGGTTTAAAGGGATACTTAAGCAGCTTACCCAACAAATGCCTCAGAATTAATCATAATAACTTTTCATCTAGTGCCATCATCAGGTCAGGATTTCAATTTGTACTTCTTCTTGCTTATATGTTGTATAACCAAAGTAACTAAAGACATTCTCATCAGCTCCAGCTGTACTTTGTGTTAAGTGCTAGTTAGCAAATGTTAGCATAACATGGTCAATTTTGGCACACTTTACAGTGTACTGATAATTATCTGTTAAAGATCCACTTGTCAGCATTGTCACTGTGAGCGTGTTAGCATGCTTACATTAGCATTTAGCTCAAAGCACCACTGTGCTTCAGTACAACCTGACAGCGTTGACACATTGTAAATTTAGCAGGTATTTTCATAATTCATACAGATCTGTATCGCTGACCTCCCATTTCATTCATACAGGCATTTGAATAAAACTTTCTGCCAGTGGGCCTGATGTAAATTTCTATTTACATTCATTTTAATAATTGATTTAGCTTTCCCATGAACCAGATGACAAGATAGGAAAATGGTTTCTAAATTTGCTTTTGTACTTTCCTTTGTCTTGTAGCCACATAACATCTGGGAAAGATGTGACATATTTTAATGCAGAGAGACAGAAAGACAAGTAGTTCACACGTACGTACACACACACACACACACACACACACACACACACACACACACACACACTCTGATAGACAGACAGATGTGGGCAGACAAGCAGACGGAGTGATATTAAAATCACAAAGTCATAGTGCAACTGGCAGAAAAGCCCCTGCGTTAGACAGACATACATGTAGGAAGAAACCACTGAAATCTAGTTTGTAAAACAGTGTGTGTGCATGTGCAGCGATGATTCTGAATAAGCACAGTTGGACCGGTAGATCCTGTGAAATGTTTAATTGCATCTCTTTTATTTTACATTTTGCATGCATGCAGATGCGTGGGTTTTCTCACCGTCTCTGACAGCTTGCTTCTGTCCTTGCTGATACCTGCTACATTCAGTCCATCTATGACCACATCAAAAGCCGGCTTCCTCTTCACAAACGCCCTGAACTTCTCCAACTCCTGAACAGACGTTAGACAGAGAGATGGATAGACAGACATGAACAGAGAGACAGTGGAGGAGATAGAAAAAGAAATTGTCCAAAAGCACCTGAGTTTACACTCCTTGACATTACTGCTTTTCCTATATAACCACAGAGCTGCAGGGTATTTTATAGTAGTGTGCAGATGTTAATAGTGGAAAAGCTTCTTTGAGATGCATGAAAATGCAACAAGGCTGAGAAAAGGACCAACACAGTGATAAATACATGATCCTGCATGAGTTACTCACAAGAAAGGAGTCCAGAGCCACGCTCACAGCCCTGTGAGGCTCTACAGAAGCACAGCTGTGCTTTGACACATTCACAACACATTCACAGAGACAATGCGAACACGCTGATATTTCGCACTTGATGGGAATGTCACTAGTGTCTCAGTATGTGGTCATCAGACAAATTAAGAACGTCATGGTGGCACTAAAGGAAAAGGGTATCTCCAAACTTATTATCACTCATCCTCTAGGCCTGATGAAATGTCTGTTCAAATCTGTGGTCCAATCCATCTGGTACATGTACAGATATTTCACTGAATGAGTCATAAATTTGACCTGCTGGTGGCCCTCTGGGAAAAGATTTGGATCGGGATTTATCCTCTGGGGAATGTCCAAGATGTCCAAATGTACAAAATGTCATGTCAATCCATCCAACAGGTGTGGAGATATTTCAGTCAGGACCATTATTACAGTCCCTAGAGCCCTGCTGCAAGAGCATAGCCAAAAAGTTATGATAGAAACAGCAGAACGTGGCCAAAAACTGTTACAGTTGAAGGCAAAAGAATGTGCTCGACTTGTTGCCTTTATATTAGATTTCTTTTCTTTATCAGGAGGCTTTTCGTGTACTATGAGCCAGGAGCAAAAGTCCGTTAAATTTAGAAATAATAACAATAACAATACTGAATAAACAGCAGCAGTACTCTACGTGACCTTCCTCAGTATCTGTGTTCTCTGTGTATTATCTTACTCAGTTTACTCAGCTCTGTTTTACATTAATGACTACAAAGTCAAAATCAGACATGATTGACGTCAAACGACATCTGGGTACAGCGGCAGGCGCGCTCATTTTCTGGAAAGGTGGCGGCCTTAAAAGCTGACAGTTTGACTGGCTAATGAGCTGGAAGTCTGACTAAACATGTGCAGGGCTGAAAACGTACAGAAAAAAGCCTGCAGAGCTCTCTAATAACAACATCAGGGGCTTGTTCCTTATTGTGGTCGAGGAGCGTAACTGAACACCTGTGAGTCGACAGGCCTCATGGTCGGCTGGCCGTCCCACTGACTGATCACAGGGCCTGCCAGTAAGAAGTCTACCTGCCCTTTCCTTCTTGTTACTGAGATGGCAGCGTGCCAGCTGGCTGCTCAACTGACATATGATGAAGTTTAATGGCTTAAAAAATGTACACACTGCAGACCTGGGTAATGACAGGGAACCATCTTTTTTTTTTCCCGCTTGGACAAAGCTTTTCTTTAGATTAGACTTAGACTAAAAGAAGATACGCTGAAGGTTAGAATAGTCCTCCAGCACGTGAACATTGTTAGTGCTTTCACTTTTAGATAGCAGCAGTATGGAAATAGGCTGCTGTGAATTCCCCTGGACTTGAAACTTGACAGTGCGCACACTGTAAGAAGCACGCAATCAAAATGAGTGTAAATATGCAAAAAAGGCTGAAATATTCCTCCTCTGATGGAACTGTGGAACTACTTAGATCACTTCGATTCAGCAAACTCACACGCAAACACGTACAGTACGGAACAATAATCAGTTTTACGACGTTGTGTCGTTTCATAATGTAGGCTGGTTTCGGCTGAGCTGCAAAAGGAATTAGAGAAAAAGCCTGATGGATGATGGGTAGATGGAAGTGTGGTGGTGAAGAGGATGGATGTTGTGGAGAAAGATTGCAAAAAAAAAAAACAAAAAAACAGGAAAAATGGCAAAGAAAAAAAGAGAGAGTGAGAGCAGGAGCCAGAGGAAGAGAGACGGAGAGAAAGTCCAGTATAATTATCCAGGGACTTTCCAGAGCTGATATGTGAAACCAGCTCATTGTGCTGCTGTGGATAATATGACTGCTTAAAACACACAGACGCACACACACACACACACACACACACACACACACACACACACACACACACACACACCTGCGTAAATAAGCTTACAATGCTGCTCATGTACCATTCCCATGCAGCGCACGATAGCATTCTATAAACTTACCCAACAGCTTTATACATATATTACTTTAAATTCAAACACTTTAGTAGGAACTTCCTGTTGAGTTTATTTAATGTCTAACACTCATCATATCAGTTCCACCTCATCCTAAGCTTCATTTTATATTGTTTTGTGGCATAACTTCCACTCACATTAAGCATTTTCTATCCACATTTGAATTATGTCAGAAGTAACGTTTGAAATAAATGTGACTGAAGCAAACACAGCCCGACACAGTGGGATGGTCAGCAGCATGTTTATTTAACCTTTATTTAACATTTTCCAATAGCATAATGTGCTACTGGAACTGATTTCAAAGTGCTATACTGGAGAAAAAAATCCTCCCTGCACAGCCTGTCTTCTGTAGACGTGACAAAATATCAAAGATGCCTCTATATATATTATAATTCATATCACATATCTGCGTTCTTCATATAGAATTAGATTTGGGCCACTATTTTAGCCATATTTCACTGAAGGGAAGAGAGACTGAGCCCCAAAGTATTTAGGATATATGATTGCTGACAGCAAAAGCAGTAATACCAGATCGCTGTACAGAGGCTAACCGTGTATGTAAGCATTTTAGTCTTATTCATTTCCTGTGACTGTCATTTTTGATACTGAAGTGCAACATTTGCATTGTGGTGAGCGGACACTGGCTCAAAATGATAACAAAGCAGACGACTCTTTTGTGGGGAGATAAGTGCGGCCGTTTTTACATGTTGAAATGCTAAAAATAGACCAAGCTTCTGTCCTTGTTTTAGTATCTGAGGCTTGTATCTGCGCTGAAATATGTTCTGTTGGCTGAAAACACGAAGCATCTCTTGGCAGAACGATACACGCTGGACACAAAAACACAAAGGCAATTGTACAGGAGCACAATGTGACACAATGCAGCGGAGCAGCCCGGCAAACGTGCGACCACCGGGGAACTTAGAATGTTCTATTTCTGTTTCTGACATAGTGTGAACAGAAAAAAAATTGTCCTTTAATATAACCAATATCCACCACCACTGCACACTACAGCCTCAAAGCTGATCGTTCCGTCTCACAGAGGTCAGGTGTCCTATCCAAATGCACGCTTTGCTGTCTGCTTTATGTGTCTCAACATCTCTCTACTGTACATATCTGTGCTTCACCACACGCAGACAAACTCAGCTCCACTTCCCCTTTCCATCTGTCTGCCCCGGCCAGCGTCTGCTGCTTCACTGTCGTCTGAAGCGCCCCGTTTGCCCTTAAAATGAATTGCCTTTGACTGGGAATTAATCAAATCGAGTTAAACAGCATGTCTGTCTGCCTTCCTTGGTCTGGCGGGAGGTAGCTGTGGTCCAGATTCTCATGGTGCTCCACATGCTGGAAATCCCCTCAATTTAACTAACAGTTGCACCAACAAACTCCCCCTGACTACCGAAAAACACGCAGGACCACGTGCAAACGATCCCTCTGATCATAAATGGAATATGACATATTACTAACAACATGTTAGAGATGTTGAAGTTTCTTTTTGGAACTATTACATTTGAATAACCTTGTTTTTAAGTTTATCGTGTTCGGCATTTCAAAAAAAAAAAAAAAAAAAAAAAACACAGCCAGCACATTCCAGTCCAATGAAAAGCTTATGCGCTGGCTCTCTCTCCACACAGACAGTGCACATATGCATGCAAGATACAGTGAAGACGGTCTTCTCTTGGTTATGAAAGGAGCATACACCTCGAAAAGACTCATTTTGAGTTTAACTTAACATACACGTGTGCCCTGCTTGCTAGTATCAGGGTCCTAACTGTCTGTGCACTGAGGACGTCTGTCACACAGTTGGAGTCCCTTATGTGCAGCCTCTTCTCTCATATCTACAAAATGCATTGAATCTTCCATCAGTGGATTTATCCTGATTTAAAGGAATGTTTTGGTATTTTGGGAACTGTGCTTATTCCCAGGCCACAAGGTGTCACTCTTACAGATTAAACCAATGAGATATAACATGTTAATTAGTGACCTTGAGAGCTGCTGGTAGGCACATTTTGTTACCTATTTCCCCCTGTTTCCAGTCTTTTTGTTAAGCCAAGCTAAGCGGCTAGCTTCTCATTGAACAGACAGATATGAGAGTGGCATCAAACTTTTCATTTAACTCTGTGAATAAGCATGAGTCCCAAAAAATGTCAAACTGTTCCTTTAATCTCTGTTTTATGTTTCTGAGGCTGCTGTGAATAAAAGTCAGTACTGTTATGCTCGCAACCATAGAGAGTGAAAACTGTAGCCAGATAGCCGTATGCAACAAGTGGACTAATTACAAATAAACATCAGTCATACCAGTCCTGAGGGAAATTAATCACTCAAGTCTTTGCCACCTCACTGTGTCTGACATTAAACTCACATTCCTTTGAAACGACTTCTTTAAGTGCATCAAAAGGAGATCTGCTCATCAGCTCAAGTTTACTAAGCTGTTTGGACTAACCTCAACAGCCTCGAGCTGCATGTGCACCAATGGCGCCATCTAGCAGAAGGGAAGAGACGGAGCTACAAAGCTAATGTACCACGCTGCTGACGGATAAGCCTCAACACAGGCGTACAATTTTTGGTTTAAACCAACCATTTTTTGCATATAAGAACAAGATGGAATTGCTCTGATGACGACTGCAAGTGCAGACCAACTAATACACCGTGAGCATCAGGAAGTGTTCATCTGTTAATACCAATGTGTAAAATCAGAACTGCATACAGTGAGATTAAATTAAAAAGAAAAAAATATTATGAGTTCGAGTCCTTGTGGAGATGTATTTAAGGTAGTTGCTTTGTGTGTGTGTGTGTGTGTGTGTGTGTGTGTGTGTGTGTGTATGTGTGTACCTCTGGTGTCGTCTTGTTGAAAACATCTTTTCCCTGAATGACATCAGTCGTCACTCTGTCTTTCAGCTGTTGGTACTCTTCAGCAGTCAGTTGAATGGACTCTAACTCAGAGCCACAACACCTACACACACCCCTAAACACACACACACACACACACACACACACACACACACATACATACATAAATGATACATACACACTTACAGAACACACAGTTTGCCCTTGAACAAATATGGATGAAAGCACATAAACTGCCATGAAGATTCATGTTGAGGTAGGAGGTGGTGTAATTACTTTGGGGTGGGGCTGGTCCAATGTCCCGTCCATTTCTGTCCCGGGAGACTGAAGACAGGGAGAGAGTCTGTTTAAGTCGCATCTAAACACAACTCATCAGGGCAGCATGTACAGTTTACAGCTTGATCACGTGATGGTTTTAAAGGCAGCACTTCTTAACCCTGTAATTATTAGACTGAATGAAAGACTTTGGCCACAGTTGAAAGAACTGATGCTCGTAGTTTAAGAAATGGTATAATGCACATCCAGCCTCAGTTTCCCTCTTGGCCTTCAGCATCTTTATCACTCTCTTGTACCTCTCAAACCAGGTCTTGATGCTGCTGGCGAGGCTGACTTGGGGGTAGATCTGGTTGTTCCTCATGTAGAGCAGAATCTCCAGCAGCTTCTCCTGGTGCTCCGACTCAGACATGCCCTCTGCTTCCTTCCCTTTGTCCTCCTCACTCTTCATCACTCCCTTAAACAGAGCGTCCCAGGTCTCCTGGTGTGGATTCAGTCTTTGTCCAAGCATTTCATCATAAAGAGCCCAGGCAGTGGTCTTGTCACCGTGCAACATTGCTCCTGCGATGACATCCCCATAGTTGCGTGGTGACGGGGTGAAGACCTGTTAGGATGACAGTAGAACCAGGTCATGACAGAGTGGGGATGTTGTGTCCTCTAGCTCCAAAATGAGTTACAAACATCTTCTAAGTCGCCATGAAAACGCTGTTCACCTTCTTAACCTCGTGCAGGATGCTGAGAGCCTCCCTCCACCTCGGTGTGCGGCTGAAGGACTTGATGAAGAGGCTGGAAGCTCCTGTGTCCAGAGAAGGGAAACTTCCCCTCATAATGTCATAGACGTCAAACACCTCAGCGTCGTGGCCGCCGTTCACACACAGCGTCAGGTACCGCAGTAACAGCTCATAAGACAGCGTCCCTGTTTCCATGGCAACAAAAGTCATCAGGGACCTGTGGCAGAAAGGTTAGCAGACATAACATCAAACTTCCTGTTTGTTGCAATGACGATTCAGCCTCGACAAAACGTTTTCAAAATCAAAGACACACTCGTCTTCTTCTCACTTGGCGATATCCAGATCTCCCCCAGAGTTGAACAGCGCCAACATCATCTGGAAGTCAAAGCGGTGTGGATTTCCCAGAGACTCCTTCAGCTTCTTCCACTCGGCAGGAGAGAGCGGCCGGTCAGGAGGCTGCACCTTCCCTGTGAAACATTCACGCCTCAGTGACGGAGACAATGACTCCCAAACGCTTTCACAGAAGAAACATTTAACAAAACAACAGGTCATCGAGTGTCTGTTGAAAATATGTAATTATTTTTGCACATTTACTTTAACTGCCTTGTTCCTGCATGCAATTTGTTTTATGTAATGTTGTAATTTGCACCAGAAAGGTCTGACTAATAGAGAAAAGATGTCCACTTGATTCCAGTATGTCCCACCTGCGCCTCGAGTTGCCCTCTCTTTGAACTCCTCCGCATCCTGCTCCTTATCCTGAGAGGCTGTTTTCCTCCTCAGCATCTCTGCTGCCGTCCTCTTTGCCGTCCCAGCAGCAAACACAGATTTGGTGAAGGAAGGCCTTTGCCGAAGAGCGGAGCTCTTACCTCTTCCCGTCAGAGCATCGTCCCACAATTCCTCCTCCCTACGCCTGATGGAGGGGTTTCTTACTCCTCCCTGTCCACTGTTCTTTCTGTCTGCCTGCCTGCCAACTGGGCTGGGGTTAGAGTCTCTGCTGCACAGAAAGCGTGCTGAGAGAGGCTGCCGCGATGGTTTGCACAGAGAAGTCTTCAGTGTGTGTAAAGCTAAACTTCCTTGGTGAAAGAACGGCTTCAAGGCTTTCTGGCATGTTCTGACATTTAATATTAAGGTGGAGCCCATGTTTAATCTCTGGGCTTGTGAGAACTTACTGTTGATGATCTATTACTAAGCTTCACATTCACTTCAGTAATAAATGAGCTATAATTCTTATATTACAAACTGTGGAAACACTTCTTTTCTAAAACATCTGTCCACAAAATTAAGACATGCTGTTAGTTACATGAATCAATGAACTCACAATGAGACCAGCCAGATAACATGCCTGTTTCAAAATGCCAGTAGTTGCTTAAAGATGACTTCCACTTTCTCGTGGGCTCTGCAGACCAGTGTAAACCTTTAAATACGACTCACTTGACGGCGATATCCACATTTAATCAACTGAAACAGCCTCTTCCGCTCCACACAACTTCATTAATAAACACAACTCTAGGCATGTCGCGAGTCGCACATCTTACGTCATCAACGCTCGACATCTACGTTTGTGAGCTGCGTCAAGTTTTTAAAGATAACCAGAGGAAGGCCGGAAGGAACAATTTGGTCACGAAGGCGCAAATTTTAGCATTTCAAAACGAAGAAATACCAATATTCAAGGAGTATTTTGGGGGAAAAAATGTCCGTTTCATAATGATTTCCTACATTTCCACAGAAGCATCTTCTTTCATGTACTTTACGTGCTTTATGTACTCTGTGTTAGCTTAGCTTGTTTGGGTTATAAATAGACCATGAAACTGCATGTAATGATTGCATTGATGACTTTGCAATGAGAATTTGAATAATTTGACAACTGTAAGAAATTTACTTTGCTACTTCATTATTTTTTCCTTTGAATGGTTTGCGAGGACAGAAATTAAGCTTTTATTTTGAAATAGAAACATTCAAACCGGAAGCAACATTCTTCATTCAGCAACTTGATGCTGTCCCATTTTGGGATACCTTGGCTAGTTTTGTACGCCAGTCGGTTTTACAGACTATTTTTGACTTTTTGCAGATAAAGGTTATACTGGATTCACTTCGGAGCTGGTATGGCTAAAGAACAACAGGCTCACTGGTCGGATATTTTGAAAAGGAGGTTGGCAAATTCCAAAAAAGGTGAAGCAAAACGTAAACTATCGTCACATACTGGCTAACGTTAGCTAACTGTTAGCTTAGTCAATATGAACATTTTGTCACTTGCTGTACAGATGAGAGAAGCGACGAGGAAAAGAAAGCAGAGGAAACGGAGCTGTTCAGCAAATATTACACAGAGTGGAAGGGAGGAGGCGACAGAGACCAGTCCTACAAGAACATCCCACGATTTTACTACAGGGTAATATTTCAATACGTGACAGGTGTGAACCCAATGAAAACTGCTGTCATTCATGTCATTTTAATTATCTTGTGGTACAAGACAGAGGACTAAACTCTAACTATACTCACTTAATCTCCCAACTCCACTTGCCAAGTATCCATTTGACAGAAAGGTTACACTTCGAGGACATTGAAGAAGAAAAAGATTTAGTCATACAGATTTTTGATTAAAAGTGACACAGAACAAAACAAACCAGTGAAATGCAGTTTTAGCAGTAATAACCGGTCTTCATTCGGGGTTGCCACTACTTAAATTAATTGACAACCAAAATAGTTGGCGACTAAATTAATAGTTGACAACCATTATGAGTAGAGTATGAGGTGGCACGATGCAGGCCTGCAGTTTAGTGATGAAGATGTGCAGAAGTGAACTGAACTCAGGTGTTGGTGGTGATGTTCTTTTGCAGCTCCCAGCAGAGGATGAGGTGTTACTGCAGAAGCTGAGAGAGGAATCCAGAGCCGTCTTCCTCCAGAGGAAGAGCAGAGAACTGCTGGATAATGAGGAACTTCAGGTAAAGCACACACACTGAAACATAATGATGTCAGCACTGTGGGTTTGCTGTGTGGTGTCTATTGACTTGATCTTGTCTCTTTAATTCTTTTTGTATCTTTCTGCAGAATCTGTGGTTTCTGCTCGATAAGCACCAGGTCCCTCCTGTGAGTGGGGAAGAGGCCATGATCAGCTATGAAGCCTACCTGCAGGTGGGGGAGAAGGCCGGGCCCAAGTGCAAGTAAGTAACAGGAAGTAGAGGTTTACAGGCAGCAGCACAGCTTGGGTAAAAGCCCCTGTGCCACACTTGTTTTATATGTGCAGTGTGTTCTTGTTTGTGCCTTGGATTCATGCTAGATCAAAGGTTGCTTTTGGAAAATCCCCCTGGCAGCTTGACTTTATATCCGCCTGGTGTCAGTGTGTCTTAGCTGATGGAATTTGTAACTGTATACTCAGATCAATCCAAGCCACACACACACACACACACACACACACACACACACACACACACTGTGGCCATTAAAACAAGCTTTTCAACCAGGAAGTGGACACACACACACAGTCGGTGGTTAATGTGTCAATGTGTGTTCACTGTCAGTTTTAAAGGGATTGAATATTCAAAAACGAAGTCATGTTTTCATTATGGCAAAAGAAAGAGAACTCTGACTTTGAGTATAGCAGAGAGGAATTGTACAAGGTCTTGAAAAATGAATTCCAGCTAACACGCCCAGGGGAAGAAACATGTTCGTGGCAGATGTAAAGTCTGGAAATTTGGCTTTCAGATCGAATAGAGCAAAGTTAAAACTTCTTTCTCCTCCCTCAGGAAGTTCTTCACCGCCAGAGTTTACGCCAAGCTGCTCCACAGCGACCCTTACGGCCGGATCTCCATCATGCAGTTCTTTAACTACGTCATGAGGAAAGGTGTGGGCCTTCATTTGGCTTTCTGGTTGACCTTATCTCTTTTTACATGTAGTGAAGAATCTTCCGCCCCTGTTTACTGACATGGATTCATCTGCACTGGTGAATGTCTTGTCACATGAATGTTGCTCATTCTGGTTTTCTCTGTATATCCAGTGTGGCTGCATCAGACCCGGATCGGACTCAGTCTGTATGACGTAGCAGGACAGGGCCACCTCAGAGAGTCGGTGAGCATCTCCATCAGTGGCCACGAGTTTCAGTTCAAGTGATTGGAAGCTTTTCAGCTGGTGGGAAAATGATGGTTTGCAGTAGTGCTGAAATAACACTCGTCATTCTGCGTAGGATCTGGAGAACTACATCCTGGAGCTGATCCCCACCCTGCCTCAGCTGGACGGGCTGGAGAAGTCCTTCTACTCTTTCTACGTGTGCACCGCTGTTCGCAAGTTCTTTTTCTTCCTCGACCCCCTCCGAACAGGTGAGACTGAACCCCACACATGGCACTGAGAGAGAGCTTTAACAGACCTAATATCTGTGGCTGTAATGTGTGTTTATAAGGATGTCTTTACTGAGGGTGTTTGTGTCTCCTTTGTTTTTCAGGAAAGATTAAAATCCAGGATATTCTGGCCTGTAGTTTTCTGGACGACTTGCTGGAGGTTGGATGTCTTCATCGTTCACATCCATTGTTTTTCTTTTCACAACCTTTCCTCCTGCGTTAATTCATACTTTGCCATCGGTTGTGTAGTTGTTTGTGTAGGTTTGTACACCACCAGCAGGCATGTAAAGGACCAAAGCTGTGACTGTAATAGTCTCCCTGAGAGATGAGTCACTTTGTAGCTGTGTTTTGTGGATTAATGCAAGTGTCAAAACCAGCTGATGTCATTTCCTGCCTCTCCTCGCTCACACTCTCTTTCCCGCTCCCTCTGTGCTCCCAGCTGCGAGACGAGGAGCTGTCGAAAGAGAGTCAGGAGTCCAACTGGTTCTCCGCCCCCTCGGCTCTGCGAGTGTACGGTGAGAAAACGGCTGTGCGTGAGTGTCAGATGTGTGTTGGATGTTAAATGAGCCTGGAGAATAACACAGGTGCAGATCACTTTCAGCACTGAATGATAAGATACTGCGTGTCCAGCGTAATATACATTATGAGTGCCAGCTAAATGATAAGACCTTGGAAAGAGTGGTGTGAATCTGGGATTTTCAGATTTATTTTCTATTTATTTTATGTCTTTATGTTTTTTTCTCTACAGGCCAGTACCTCAACCTGGATAAGGACCACAACGGCATGTTGAGCAAAGAGGAGCTTTCACGCTACGGCACCGCTACGCTCACCTCAGTCTTCCTGGACAGAGTGTTTCAGGAGTGTCTCACCTATGATGGAGAAATGGTACAGTTAGCAGTGCGGGGGGGGGGGTTAAACCCTAACATAGGGTGGTACATGTACAAATCAAAGAATAGCTCCATTCCTCCTGGATGAACACGACTCTTCAGAAGCATATTCCCTCATTTGGTGTTTTGATGATGGTGGTGGTCCAAAATCTCCCGTAGGTGGTCGACCAGGTTGAGATCTGGTGACTATGAAGTTCACAGCATACGACTCCCATCATTTACATACTCATCAAACCATTCAGTGACCCCTCATGTCCTGCGTGGAGTCGCCTGCAGTTGTTCCTCTTGTCCTCTCATTTACCTGTCTGTATGTTAATGTTCAACTTCAGACAAACTCAACGGTTAATCTTCAGCTGCTCATTAAGTGAACGCCGTGCGTCCTCTCTGAACAGCTGACTCACACATTTGATGACACTTTTTAATGCTGAGAATTAGACAGTGTTCCTCTAAAGCTCTCCTCTGTGAGTTTAAATTGGATATTTACTGAACACAGTTGTGTGTCTTTCCTTCTATTTCAGGACTATAAGACCTATCTAGACTTTGTATTGGCGCTGGAAAACAGGAAGGAGCCAGCAGCATTGCAGTATATTTTTAAACTCTTGGACATGGAGAATCAAGGATACCTCAACGTCTTCTCCCTCAACTATTTCTTCAGGGTATGTCAGCTGCACACAAACACAATAATGGCGCTCAAAGAAAACCTTGTATTTCTTCACAAACACGCATTCACGCTCCCTGTGTTGCACTTTGTCGTTCAGGCCATTCAGGAGCAGATGAAACTCCACGGACAGGAGCCCGTCTCCTTCCAGGATGTCAAGGTATATTGTACACAGACACACGCGCGCGCACACACACAGTCCAGCCAAGGTTCTTGATCAGTCCTCACACACAGCCTGGCTAGAATTATCTCTGTCGTGTGATGGCTGCTTTTAAGACAGCGAATGCTTCTTTCGGTTTGATCTTAAATGACGGCTCTGTCCCATTTTGGTTGACAGAAGGTTCAGCCGGTCTGTGTTTTGGGGATGAAAAAGATTTTGCTCTCTGTGTCTCCTCAGGATGAGATCTTTGACATGGTGAAGCCTAAAGACCCCTATAAGATCACTCTCCAGGACTTGGTTAACAGTTGCCAAGGTGATACCGTCACCAGCATCTTGATTGACCTCAACGGCTTCTGGACCTATGAGAACAGAGAAGTGCTGGTTGCCAACGACAACGACGGCAGCAGCACAGCTGATGGGGACGACACCTGAAAATGGAGACGCTCCTGTCACCTGTTTCAGTCCCAACCTGAGAGCAGAACTGAACTCTTGCTGCTGACTCAGGTGCGTCTGGTTCCGTTTGAGATGAACGTCTATGTTGTGAAAACCGTGCGGAGATGAAAAGAAGGAGGAGGAGAAAAAAAGGAAGAGCTGGATGGAAGCAGGAAGTCCACGGTGGATGTTGTTCCTTGTTCCTGTAAAGACCTAATACACATTTTTGTCTTTGACCTTTAAATAAGTCTTTCTGTTTCCTGCCTTTTCTGACCGTTCCTAAATGTTTCACTGTTCTTTGTTGAATGGAAACTCATTATTATTTATACCCAGTGAAATCAAACAGGTGTGAGCAAATCCAAAAGTTCAAACAGAAACATACTCTACACTTTCACCGATACTTTATATTAACAGTGAAGCAGATGGTTCCCTCGGGAGGTGGTGGAGCTAAAGGAGAGTGAATGTTGGTATGCGTTTTCCAAGTGGGCAAAAACACGAATAATAATGTTGCTTTATAACTGCTGGATGGGCAAATTTCATCTACTTTCAAGGTGCGGGGAGACGGGAGAGTCTGGAGGTCACTTGTACCATAAAAACTTTTTTGATTTTGTGAAACCAGTCTCAGAGCTGAAGAGATAGGAGGTAGGGAAATCCAAAAGTAACTTAAAACTACGCAAACAAGGTCCATCTTCATCAGTTTTATTCAGCCTTCAAGGTTGTGATGACTAATTGTTTATGCTCACGATAAAACTCCCATTAAAGAATCATTATGGGAAGTAAAGGAGGTGGTTGATTCCTTTATAACACAGTGGAATCATTGTGAAAAATTCATTTGGTATATTATGTGTAATAATAACAAAAGCCAACCTTTTGAATGTTTAAAGGTTTTATTAACATAGAAATATAAATATGTATACACAGATTCATTAAAGGTTTTTAAAGTAACCAAAACGTTTGCATATGTTGGCCCTTTTTACACATAAAAAAGCATGAATAATATCCTTCATTGACTCATGTAGTGAAAAATATTTACCCACAAAGTATTCTTAACATACCACACACTTTACAGTCTGAGAGTGTTGGCATTTCACTTTAAACCCCATTTTCAGAAGAGGTGTGTGTAGTTTCTCTGCGTCAGGTCTGTCTGTCTGTCTGTGGATAAAAATAACGAATAAGAAGCTTATGACAGCTCAGTCTCCGCATTAGGCCTACTGAGCACACACACACACACACACACACACACACTCGTATGAAACGATTTCACAAGGACACTTAAAGAATGACCCCTCAACAGACATTAATGTCAGAGCATTGTTTGTGGTTGAGCTACAGTAGATCAGCAGTCATCAGTACATCTGAGTATAAGTGAATTTTCAAAGATTTGAACTCTATCAATATTATTTCACCCACAAAAATGAGCACTTTTGGCATTTCCAAGAGCAAATAAGTAATACTACTTCATGTAAGCTGTTTTTTTCTGTTTGTTAACTGATTTAAGTATCATGGCAGGAACACATTTTTCACATGTTGAAAAGTAGAAAGCAAAGACAGTCGACCACTTCTTTGAGGTCAGCGTTGAAATCAACAAACTGCTGTTGCTCCAAATCTCACTGACACTAATCAACCTGCACAACAGAGCCCGAGTGGTGCTGCGACACCTCTGAAGAAACAGAGAAACTTCTTCTTAAAAGACAGTAAAGTGCACAGGAGGTTTTTCAAGTCCATCAATACACTACGCACATGAGGCCGGTGACTGACTCCAGTCAGCTGCCCCGGATCCTAGCAGGGACAGATAAGAGTCACGCTCTGCTCTGATCTACTGGACAGTTTGACTTTGTACCACAAAAGCGCCTTTTTTAAAACACCACATCTGAGCGGGCAGATCTTATGCTCTGGAGGGAAACAAGAGGTTAGAAGATTGTGGTCAAACTGGCAATTAATATATGACACCTATTAAGTTAGCTGGGTAAGGGACTGTGTAGCAATGACAGGATGAACTGGAGAGAACAACACGTTCCCAGTACTCTACACCAGTTCTGGCTACTGATGTCACCACTACCTGCTTGTCTTTACAGCCTGGAAGTCAAAAACTATGCAGCTCTATCACACAACAGACAATGATGTCAGAGACAAGAAGCACAGGATGAGACAGAGAGCAGACATGGACAGACAGTGCCAGTATCAGGCCAGTCCATCACAAAACTGTCTCACTTTGCATATATACAGCAGCAGGATCAACAGCTGAACAGCAGATGGGGCGTCTCAGTCTTGCATATGATTTCATGCTATACACAAATTTAAATTCAGAGATGAGGCCAGTGCAGCCTCTTCCACAGCCCTTTTAATTTCTCCCTGCACTGTGTGCTAAGATCGCCTTTTACAAAATAAAAACATAGAAAAATAACTATTTTATTAATCTACACAGCTCAGTAAATTAGGGTTTTGCCAACTGCTAGAAATGTGTGAATGTTAGAGGTTTGCCTGTGGGTGTCAGTTTTCAGGAGGGGAGTGGAGAAGGGACTCTGTTGGTGTCTGGAGTGTTGAGAGGAGACTCGGGTTCGAGGTCAAAGCTGATGTTTACAAAGGAAGCTCCACCCGCTTCTGGCTGCTCCACGGTAGCAGGACGAGGATCATCCTGCTCAGCTCTCCGCTGCTCCGCGAAGCGATGCTCCGCCATCTCAGCCAGATGGTTCTCCTCCTCTTCCTCCTCCTCCTGCAGGGGGAACACAGGGTGTGTCACATGTAATACTGTTTATTTGAGAGTTCATGTTTCTTGCTCCTGCCTCTGCATGAACAGCTTTCAAAGGTGTGGCTTTTTTCCTATGTACACACGACACTGACATATGACACTGGAGGATGTGTATGTGTGCACGTCTCACCTCTTTCTTCATACGGTAGTATTCATCAATGGCATACTGATATTTAGGAGTTGTGATGCCGAACAGAGAGGCCAGTCTCTCTCCCATGTAGTCACACACTGCAGGAAAAAAACACACACACACACACACTCAATAAAGATCACTTCTAACACTTGACCCACTTAAGAAGATCCCAGTGAGACGTGCTAACATGAATGCTAACTGTGACAGCAGACCTCTGTACCTGAGACAGTGGAGGTGGCCATTCGCCACATGTGGAACCAGAGATATGGACCCCAGGTCAGTTTAGACTGAAATACATGGGAAGAGAAACAGGGCGGTTAGACCACACATCTGCTGGTGAAACATGAAGGAACAGATACGAGCGAAGAGTCCTTCTCAAGCGTTGTTCAGTGACTTTAAAGCGTCTTTTACACATGAGGTTGTAAAATCCTGGTGCTTTCTGGACAGTAAAACTTGATATTAGCCTACCGAATCAACAGTAATGACGTCTTTGTTCACGTGCTCCTGCTCTTCCTCCTCTTCATCGGTGCTGTACTCCTCCATGGTCTCTCCGCTGGCAAAGTAGATGGTCCTGCGGGGCACCTTCGCCTTAATCCCCGCAGGGTTTCCCATCTCCACCGTCTCAAATTCAGTCGCCTCTCCTGGACTCTGGCAATAATTCAAAGCACATAATACGTGTAAATGAGGCCATCACCATTATTATTAGTAAGAGACAGTGTATTGTTATTCACTTTTGAATTATTTGTAAATGCTTCAGTGCCGATAATTGAGCCGTAAACACAGTAACTAATGACGGCTGACGTGCCCTCCCACACTGTAGCAGCATGTCTGACAATGAAATCACATAAATGAAAAACCCATTAGAAACTTAACCAACAAAGTTATTTAACTAACGTTAAATGTTCTTAAATCATCTGTCATTATATAGATAGATGTAACGCTAGCTACAACGGGTACTAAGTTTATGACAAACGGATGACGTTATCAGTGCAAAGCACTGGTGTCTTTATTAGCTTACTTTAGCTACTTTTTGTTTGTTGACTGTTAGCTTCGTAGCTAAGGAAGTAACGCTAGTTTACTATTAATTTAAAAAAGTCTTCGTTTAATCTGTCACAATCACGAAAAATGCTGAAAGTTGTATCGTACGTACTAACCTTATCGGTTTCCATACTTTGTCCCAATGAAACGTTGACATTAGTCAAATACAAAGACAAATCTGCCATCTCAGTCACTCCTTCCACCTCACTACAATCCTGTTGTCTGTGCTCTGCTGGTGCCACTTCCTGTCTGGCCTCTTCAAAATAAAAGTTTTTGTACATAACTGGTTTTGTCAGCCATACTGTAGTCTTGTATTCGGTGGTAAACGTTCTGCACAGCACAGAAACTCTTACCACGTTCCAGTAGAGCTGTGCATATGTCTTTCATTGATCTATCAGTGTTCATCTAGAAAAATAAAAGTAGATACATAGATAAATAAATTATCCAGTTAGTTAGACATTAGCTAGATGAGAGGCACATGTCGAAAAATACATAAACAAGAATAAAAATGTGATATTACTATCAAAAATATCCGCATAAAATGCTAGAAACCAACAGAAGTACTGAAGTACGGTGCTCAAGTACAATTCTAAGGATCTTTCACTTTTCTTATCTTATTATTATTATCTGTATTTCATCACAACATCTTTTTATTCCTCTACATTTATTCATAGCAATACTGTAGTTTCTACTTTGCAGATTAAGATCTTAAAAACCTATAATGAGCGTATAAAATTGGAGGCACTTTTGTAAGAAAAATAAAACCAACCAATAGCAGATAAAATTGGTAGACTTAGAAACCCAAAATAACTCAAAGCTTTATTTCGAAAAGACAAAATCGGAAGCTGCCTTTCCCGTATGCGTTAGCTTGACACTCATACCAACGAAAGGGATCCTCCTGTGGTGTTTTGGTCCAGTCGAGCCCCCTCACCAAAATGACAGCGAGGAAGTCCGGGTCACGACTGGAGACTGAGATAGAGCGATGCCGTTCAGAGAGTCAGTGGGACAAGATACCCGAGTTGGTACGACAGCTCTCAGCCAAACTAATATCAAACGGTAAGAAATGTGCTGGTTTCCCGGTTCTTCGTTCATTCAGCCTGTAAGGCCTTCTCCCAGCTCCGAGTCCTCGGCACTTCCTGACAACGGCATCCGCTGCTGGGAGTGTTCCAGTCAGAGGCAGTTAGCTAGCAAAGGTCAAAGAGAAAGACGTCTTGTGGTATTTTCCATGGATTTTTACCATTTTTGGGGCCAGAGTGGTGTGTACACAGCGAGATACACTGATTTTAAGATAAGGGGAACTTTGTCACAGTTAGTATCGCTGCTGTGACAGCTGTGCCCCCCCGGCTCCCTCTGCTCTCATCAAGCGCATCTCCATTGAAAGATTTGTCGTCTCTGCTCGACTTGTATGATAAACAAACCACATTTTAAACTGGCAGGTTTCTGATTGTGCTCTGGCATCGCAGTGAGCTTCACTGAAGTTAGCTGTGTGGCTAAGATGCGTGAGTGCTACATGCTAGCAGTCAAACTCCCGGCTGATGCTGACTGTCAGCTGCTCTGCTGGCACTCCATCACACCAGCAGATGAAAACTCCTTCACGAGATTTTATCTTACAAATGCAGCCATTTACTGATTAGCTGTCAACTAATCAATTACTTGCCAGCTGTTTTGATAATCGATTACTTGGGTTTGGGTACTTTCTGAAAAAAAGAAGACTGAATATCTTTGGGTTGTGGGCAAAACAAGACATTTGGGGACGTCCTCTCACGCTTTGGGAAACACTGATTGACATATTTCACCATTTTCTGACATTTTTTAGAAACTAATTGATTAATCGAGAAAATAATCAAGAGATTAATCAATGATGAAAACAATCGTTGGTTACAAATGAAATAGAAATACTCCAGTTCCTCCTTGTGATCTAAATCAAACACAAACATAAAACCTCATAGATGTGGTGTAAACGCCATCATAACACACCTTTCCATGTAATTTAACATCTTCACGGTACAGTGAAATGTCACTCATGGTTGCCCTGATCCAATAGATCTTCCAAACTGACAAATAACCACATGCTGTCATGAAGTACTTGCTCTTCTGCTGCATGTGTGGCAGCAGCTCTGCCATCACTGCAAATAGAAATATTGATAGATCAGTGCAGACTGTTCGCCAGTAAGAATATTCTGATGACTTCATTGATGTAGTTTAGAGCTTTATTCTCCCACTTTTATCTTGGTGAGAAATGGTTCAATGTGTTGTTCTTGTATAGAGGAAATGTGATTATATCGTAGACTAAATGGAAAAATGTAGACAGTGTTATGACTAATGCTGCCATTATGGGATGTAATTTGGCTCATGAGAGCTGTGAGCTCTGGTCACTGACTTGGATCAGTAAAAAAATTAGTGCTCATTTCACCCTTTGACACACACACACACACACACACACACACACACACACACACACACAGCTTAGAAGCCTGTTAAGGCTGTACATAATTCTGGCTGGTATGTGTGTAAGCACTGCAGTGTTTCTCCATATGTCGATTCAGCCATCCTACACTGAATATTTCCCCTGAGCCTGTTTAAGTGGTGGAGAGATGAGGGTCGTGGACCCGTAGACTTATAGTCACAATGTCTCCAAACATCGGGGTTGGGTGTGTGTATGTGTGTGTAGATGACCTAGGGGAGCTGTTGCTGGGGGAATGTAAGCTTCAGACGTACCTGAAGGAGAACCCCATCAAACAGGGAGCCAGTCCCAGGGGCCCGCGACCTAAACTGGTGGAGGTCAGGAAGCACCTCACTGCTGCTCTGGACAGAGGAAATCTCAAGGTAACGATGGATGGAGCGGTGGCAGCTTATTTAGTTGTTGTCATGTAATTCAGTGCCACACAGTTTGCTTCCTTGAGACGTTTTCTCCTTTCAAATATTTAGAGCTTTTAAATTCACGTTCTGTCCTCCAGGCCGATTACCTCCAGGAAGCCAGCCTGTTGATGGCCAAACTGTGCTATGTGGAGGGCGAATACAGAGACGCTTTAGGTAACCAACACAATCCTCTGGTTCAGCTCATTTACTCATATTTGCTTTTAATTGTATGTATAAAACAACACTGTACCAACTGATCTATTCATTGATCTGCACCTGGTGTATTGCAGGTCACTACAGCAGGGTGAACCTGGATGACATGCAGCTCGTGGGAGCTCCTGTGTACAGGTTGTCCATGATAGCAGAGGCGTACGCTACGAAAGGTATGAACACACATACATACCCAGCCATCGGTTCACATCTCATATCCTCCTTAACCTCATCTCACCCGCCGTCAGTCCACAATCCGCCCAAACATCTGCACTACTGCTTTGCTCCACATGGCGGCAGTACAGCGCCACTGCTGATCAACAGCTGTACCCTGACTGAATGCACACAGTCTCTCATCAGGCCTCTCTGGTGGCCCCTGAATAAGTTGTTAGTATTCTTTTCTTATTTATTTATGTGTAAAATCTGTCTAGCAGTCTAATTTGCTTGGTCATTATAGATAAGGTATGAATGTGATGACTATACATTAATGTATGTTGAGACACAAAGCAGGTGTGAAAACCAGTCATCAGTAGCAGATGAACACCCCCGCGTTAAAAACTACTCCAGACAACTCAAAAACCTGAATTTCATAATGCAGTTATGGTTGAAAGGCTTAAATAAACACCGGACGCTGCTACGTGCCTCATGGCCTTTGTCACTGTTGATTTTCTGTCACCCTGAGCGCTCTCTCCCTCTCGCCCCTCAGGACTGTGTCTAGAGAAGGTCCCGGCCGCCTCTCCGTCTCTATCCAATAAGAACACCGGATCTCCGTCGTCCAATAGGAGCACAACAGACCGGGAGCAGGAGATCATCACCTGCTATGAAAAGTCTGGAGACATTGCTCTGCTGTACCTGCAGGAGGCTGAGAAGGTTTGCGTTTGTGACACGGTCGTTTCTTTACATCCTGTCACCCGCGTGGCGTCTGATGGTGTGAAATGTGCACGCTTGTTTGATGGCTGATCTGTTGCAGTGCTTTCTCACGTGGTGTCACGCAAGCGCTCACCAAATATCTTGTTGGCGCCCGGACTCCCAAGTGCTCTGCCGTCCCTGTGGGTGTGATGACTAATCTGCTGACAGTGTGCAAGTTTGACTAATGCATTTCAGCCCATGACTGCCAACTGGCAAACAAATCTCTTCCTTTTTACAGGAAGGATACAAATCAAACAGTCCCAACATTAATGCTATGCTAAATTCATGTGAGATATGTTGTATAAACTCATGTCTGAGCACAACAGACGGCCTGGAAATATAGTTTTCATATAATATGTATGGATGTGGTGTGAAATGATGATGATGCTGTGTGTAATTTTCAGTCTGTTGACTAATCGATAAATTATCGTGTCTGTTTCAGCTCTATTAAGGTCACTCAGTCCTTCATTTAAATAAAAACTTGCTTTATAATCCAACACATCTAGGAAATTCAGGCCAACGAGGCAATATGTTAGCATTAGTCAATAAAAGTGCGTTTTTCATGCATTTCCACGTCCAGATCGAATTTCATGCTTACTTGCCATTTCTCATGCATAAATTTGTTAAATAGGCCACTTTGGAAATTAAATAGAATGAGTGATCCAATTTGAATCTAGTGAAATCCTCCTGTCATAAAGTGATAACAGGCCCAGTGTTTCCCCTTACTGAGAATTTACTGGCTGACAACTTACAGCGTAGCTTTGATAAACTGTCAATCAGAAATGAGTTATTAACATAAACATGTCGCTGGTTCACAGCCCAAACACCACAGCTCGTTATTTTTAGTCAGCCTTGTTTTCCTCGTGCTGGTGGCAGCTGTTCGTCAAACACCCTGTGCTCTGCTGTCACAAACATGTCAGCTGCAGTGACACACACACAGATTTGTGACCGTTGTGACATCATTCAGGTTATGGGTGTTTCATGCAGAACTCTGTATTTGTTTCTTTCTCCCTGTGTGTCTGTTTCTGCAGGCGTTGTCAGCAGGGATTCAGAACCGCAGCCCAAAGCCCGGACCGACGGCCCAGGACCTGGAACTGGGCTACTTCCTGGAGACGGGCTTGCAGAGAGCCCACGTCATCCACTTCAAGAACGGGTGAGAGAGGGAAACAAGTGGAGGTGGATAGATAGATAGATAGATACAGGAGGTAGATATGGGAGAGAAAGGCACCACAAAACTTTAGATTTTGTTTAATATATTTTTATGAAAAAATGGTATTTCTACTTCTCTTAAACTTGTAGTTTAGAAAGGCCTTCAGTTGCCCAAACAAAACCAAGAACAACCCTTTGTGGGCACTTTCCGCCCACTTTGCAGTCATCGTGCTACAAAGCTGCTGACAGCTTGATAAAAGCAGAAAAGTGTGAACACAGTTCTGTTACATACACAGAGCTCTGGAAAGTAATTCCCACGGCGTTGTTGTTGTTTTAAGTACAAAAGAGATAGTTTCAGGGCTGCAGCAGCTGCTAAAGCCTCGTGCTGGAAGAAATGCCTTTTGAGTGGACTGAATCTGTGCAGGTTTCTGTCCTCGTAGCTTTTTTAGCCTAGTGCTTGCTCATTGTTTGTGCAGTGGATCCACTTCAGCCTCAGGAGAGAGAACTTAAAGAAACGTAGACACTGTCCCCTATTCATCCAAATGAATTTCTGGTGTCTGGTATGAAGACTTCATCAGAGAAGTCATGAATTCAAGCTTACAGAATTTTAAACATATAGCTTACTAACATCACCTTACAGTATTTCTGACCATCACAACCTTAAAAAATCTGCCCTCCTGTGAAGCTGCCAGCATGTAAAATCGCCCATGTGCAGCAATATCTAAAAAATCTAAGCAAAGATCAAAGTCCAGAGACATGAATGATTATGCTGGGCATGCAGCTGATCTGGCTTTGCAGCTTCATCTTCAGACGTCTGAAGGTTGAAACGTCTGCTCGTGACGCTGCGTCTGAGATATCCTGCTTTCACACATACACACTACAGACTCTGACGAGTGTTCTTCTTCCTGTTTCCTCGCCACATTGCCATAGCAACCTGACACGAGGTGTGGGTCGGTTTCGGGAGATTCTTCGGGCTGTGGAGAACAGAACCACCCAGAGCCTGCGCATGGTGAGGGATGGGCTGGGAGCTTTTTTATTATTATTATTTTATTATTATTCATCTCCATTGACTTACTTAAAGGAGTAGTTTGACATTTGTAGCTTCCTTGCTGGATGTTTGATTAGGTTTCCGCTGATTTCTGCTCCTTAGGTCCTTTGTCAGCCAAGAGGTAGTCCGGCACATAGCCCCCATGCTCTGGATTTTATAAATATTGTGTTAATCAGTGAGCTTTACAGGTGGTGCTAGGAGGATTTTGTCACACTTGACACAGCCAGGCTAGCTGTTAGCACCTGTTCCCAGCCTTTATCCTAAGCTAAGCTAACCAGCTTCATATTTACATTGGTAGCAATTTTCCCATCTTATTCTGAAGCCAGTAGTTATATTTCCCAAAAATGTCAAACTGCTCCTTGAAAAATGTTGCTGCTCTCACACGAAGACCCCACTCGTTACACTCTGCTTCAATCTGTTTAATGTGAAATTGTCCAAGTTGTACACAAGACTCTTCCTCAGCCTTTCTGTCTCATCAGTGAGAAATTCTAAGCACAAAGCTGAACTTCAGTGCAGATTTCTATCGATGTAGATACAGGTACACTACCAGCACCAGCAAGTAGACTTAATATTTGATTTGGTTTGTACATGATGGCAAAAGAACCCACATCACAGTCTGCACAGAGATAAAGTCATTAAGATGGATGTTTTTGAAGTATATTAGAAGCAAAGTAAGCCCCAAGTAAACAGATTGCTGCGGTGTTGGTACCAGAGTATCTTTGCCAAACGTGTCCGTGTGTGTGTGTGTGTGTGTGTGTGTGTGTGTGTGTGTGTGTGTGTGTGTGTGTACGTGCGTGCGTGCACGTGTGTGCAGACCATAGCCAGACAGCTTGCAGAGATCTTGCTCAGAGGAATGTGCGAACAGAGTTACTGGTCTCCTCTAGAAGACCCGCCCACAGTGTCGCCATTGGACGATCCCACACGGCAAGGACACACTCACAGCAAGAACTACAGCCTAAGCCGACGCCCACGAGTGTACTCGGGAGAGAAGTATGTGATACTGTGTGTTTGCCGATGCTAAAGTGGGAATACAGTGGAAACTGGCCAACATGGCTCTGAAAATGGAACTGTTGTCAGTGTGCTTTTTCTCCAGTCGCTCTCTCCATCTTCTCCTTAACACTTTTTGTTCTCCATCCCCCCCCCCCCCCCCCCCCTTCTCTCTTCTCTCATCCCTGTCCAACTACATCTTTGTGCTTCCCCCGGTGCATTTCTCTCCCTCTCAGTCTGTTTTGCCCTCAGGAGAACACAGAAGAAGCTTTGCTGCTGCTGCTCATCAGTGAGTCCATGGTAGGACACAAACACTCTTTGGAGAATATTTCACACCCCTCTCTAAAGCTGTGGATCCTCTCACTCGCTCACTGTGCCACCCCTGCACCTCTGTCTGTGTGTTCCAGGCTAACCGTGACGCCGTGCTGAGCAGAATTCCTGAGCACAACAATGATCGTATCATCAGCCTGCAGTCCGCCTCTGTGGTGTACGACCTGCTGACTATAGCTCTGGGCAGGAGAGGGCAGTACGAGATGCTGTCGGAGGTGAGTAATCCCTCTGTGGGCTGCGTGGCCACAATCCTAGTGATTGTGAGAAGTGCTAAAGCCCACGCCCACTATACACCCACGTAAAATCTCACTTCAGTTCTTTTTCACTTCACGTGTGCAGCAGTCTAATTTGCCTTCCAATAGCTGTTTAATGAAGCTTACAGACACCCCGATAACACTGATGAACTGTGTCCTACCTCTGACGTCTCCAGTGTTTGGAGAGGGCCATGAAATTTGCCTTTGAGGAGTTCCATCTGTGGTACCAGCTCGCCCTGTCGCTAATGGCAGCTGGCAAATCAGCTCGTGCCGTTAAGGTCCTGAAAGAGTGCATTCGTCTGAAGCCTGATGACCCCACCATCCCCCTGCTGGCTGTCAAGCTGTGTATCGGACCTCTGCACTGGGTGAGGACCGCCGCGTTGACGTAAACTCAAACCCAGCTGGTTGTTGAAGCATCTTGGAGACTTTTGCTTTGTGTATGCATAAAATCATCTAATTATGCCCCAAACCTGTTCTTCTCTTGTCCATTTTCTCTCCTGACATGTCTGTGTACTCCCACAATCCAGCTGGATGAGGGGGAGTGCTTTGCAAAGATGGTGATTGACATGGGAGAGAAAGCGGCTGAGTTCAGAGCCAAAGGCTACTTGGCCATCGGGCTGGTTTACAGCCTCAAAGCCACTGACGGTAGGTCTCTGTGTGCGCGGATGCTAATCGTGCTAAATCAGGACACAGGACCGTGCATCCATTTTTATGTGACATTTTCACACATACTCACATCAAGACTTCAAATCTCCTCTGCATTAGATATTGTTGTGTGCCGCCGCTGACTGTTGCGCTTCTTTGTATTATTAATAACGTACCTGACTGCACTGTGCCCGTCTTTTTCTGTCCCTGACTCCGTGTCTCTGCGTCTCTGCAGCGTCATTGCGGAGCACACAGGAGGAGTACCAGAGGAAAGCTTTGGGAGCCTTCCAGAGGTTGGGACTGAGCCATGCTGCTCTCTCTTTTCTCTTTCACTCTCCCATTTCCCTCAGCATCACCGTGCCACAGCACGAACTGCTTAACAGTCTAGCAAAATGTGAGAAAAGTGTTTTGAATTAACTACCAGCTGTACAGTTTGCACTGTTTGTCGTCTGCGCACACAGTATGTGACATTGAAATAATGCCTCGCGCAGCCTCTTGTTTTATGTTCCCTCATTCTGCTTATTAATCTGCTGTTATCAGTTTCTAATTGTCTCTAAATATTTAAATATCCCCCGGTTTGATTTCTTACTTGTTCTATTACTCTGCTGTCTTTGCTTCTGCAGCGACCCAATTTCCCCGCAGGGATCTTTAAAGTTTAATCTTATTTAACTTTTTATTCAGCATGTCTGAACACACAGACCAAAAAAAGGAAAAGAATTCTCTCCCTCTTTCTCTGTAGATCTCAGAGTCTGTCTCCCACTGACCATCTAGCAGCCTTCTACTTGGCACTGCAGCTTGCTGTGTCCAGACAGGTAACACAACGTTTAGTAATAACAGGATAAAATCACCACGCGCATATAAAAGTCATGCAAGGTTGAGGCGTGGATGCGAGACGTGACAGTCAGGTAACAGTGAATACACACCTGTCGCTTCACATGGTGCTTTTTGTCCTGATTGTAGTGAAAACCTCTAGTTTATGTATCTAGCATATGTGTGTGTGTGTGTGTAGATCCCCGAGGCACTAGGCTATGTCCGACAGGCGTTGCAGCTTCAAGGGGATGACGTCCACTCCCTTCACCTGCTGGCCCTGCTGCTGTCTGCTCAGAAACACTACCACGACGCTCTCAACATCATAGAGATGGCTCTGTCCGAGTACCCCGAGAACTTTAAGTAAGACTCACGCACGCAAACATTTTATTTAGAGCACACACACAAGTGTCACATAAATAACAAAACGCGTTTCACCAAACGACTGATCAAATCCCACTACATACAGTATCCGACATGATGAATGAGCGGCTTCAGTGCTTCCATTTAATGATCACTCCCTTCGACATTCTGAGCGGCGAGGCCTGGTTTAACAGTCTGATGGCGCTCCTCGGTCTGTTCAGTCGAGCCTGTGGGACTCTGGATCTTCTCTTTGATGGCAAAAGCTGATATCGCGCTCGTGTGCGTTGTGTGTTGCAGTCTGCTTTATACCAAGGTGAAGCTGGAGTCCATGTGCAGGGGACCGGAGGAGGCTCTGCTCACCTGCAAACACATGCTACAGATCTGGAAGAGCTTCTACAACCTGACTAACCCCAGGTACACACACACACACACACACACACAAAATGCAAATACTAATCAGGTTTTATTCATTCAAACAGGTAATTAACTAAACTGGGTTACACCAGTACACTGTGTAACCCAGTTGTGTGTAAAACTACACTAGTAAAATCATTGTAGTGTACATCGTAATTGTATTAGCATAATGTTGGTGTTGTCAGTTGATTCATTTAGTTACGCAACACTCAAACCTGGCAGTTACTGGCTGTAAATATGTAGTAACTTCAGAATCAGTCTGTGTGGTGCAGTCTGTTTTAATTTAATGATGTGTAAGTCTCCGCTCAGCAAACACTCTAATTAGAACGAGGCTACGTTTACTTGGCCTGCAGAAACACTGTAGCTTAGCTTCGTTTTGTCTGTGTCTGTGTGTGTGTGTGTGTGTGTGCGTGTGTGTGTGTGTGTGTGTGTGTGCGTGTGTGCGTGTGTGTGTGTGTGTGTTTCTGAGCTGGTGAGTAAACACGTGTGTTTGTGGCAGTGATTCCGGGCGTGGCAGCAGTCTGTTGGACCGAGCCATAGCAGACAGACGACAGCTCAACGCCATGACGCTGCCCGACTTCAGTGACCCTGAGACCGGTATGCATGCACGCACACACACACACACACACACACACACACACACACACACACACACACACACACACACAAAGGCGTTTCTGCTTCTACTCAGGAACCCCAGGAGCTCCCAGTGAAACTAAGACTCACAGAAACGATTCATGCCTTTTATCTAATAGTGACCTTATTGCCTTTTTCTGAAAAAAAAAATGGCGATTGTCAATGATGAATTCATTATAACAAGGACGTCACATGACTTTCTCTTTCTTGTTTTTATATTGATCCATTATTCCTTGTATCTTTAGATACTAAAGGAAAATGTTGAGATACCCCCCCCCCCCCCCTTTGTTTTGTTGATTTTCTATTTTCTATTGAGTTTCTCTTCATTTGTTCTGTTTGATAAGTTGCTGCTGTATCTTGGTGTTATCATGACATTAGATGTCATAGAAATGATAAACTTTCCAATAAGGAAGAATGTTAGAAATCTTGTTTCCAGTTTGGAAGACGTGGATGCAGATTGAGAGCCAGTGACCGATGTTTCTTTCCTTTCTTTATTCCTTGATTAATTTCACTCATTTCTCTTTTGTTTCCTCTGTTTGTTCTAGTCTCAGGTTCTTCCTCTTCTCACTCTGGTTCTGAACTGGTCTCCCCCAACTCCCCATCCACCATCTCCACCCTCTCCTCCCCACTTTCCTCCCTACTATCCTCCCCCCTCTCCTCCCCACTGTCCTCCCCTTCTTCCCCTGTCTTCATCCTCCAGCCTCCTCCTCTCCCTCCACCCAAAAATCCATCCTTCCTCCCCTCTCCTCCTCCTCCTCCTCCTCCTCCCCTCCCTCCTCCCGCGCCCACCAAGCCCAGGACTCACTCCTTTTGCAACCATGTCACTCTCCGCCGGCTCTCCTCCAATTGTAATCCACCTTCCCGTCCTCGTCGGCCTGTAGCATGTTGTGGAGAGTGACCTAATAGAGAGTTTTTGGGAGATTGGCTCATTGATTGTCTTGTGTGTTTAGTGATGAGATGATTCCCAAGTTGTTTCTTTGCTCCAGTGCTCAGCGTTCAACAGATCAATATTAGTCCACTATCAATAGCCCAAGTAGAAAACTGCAGTTAGTCAGTTCCTGGTCAAAATTCAGGAAGTGAAAAATGAGCTCACTGATGTAACTGATGTAGGCTGTTTTATTGTTAAACTCCTACTACACCAGGAGAGGCTCATCTGCTGGGCACCTCCTGTGTGGCTGTGCTGCATTTGAGTTCCCAAACCAAGTCCTGTAACAGCAGCACGGACCTCCAGGCAGAATCACAGGTTCACAGTTTATGTTTTAAGATTATTATTTAGAAATAAAGTGTATTTAAACATGTAATGCTCACGTATTCACATAGTATTTTCTGGTTTTTCTGTACACCTCTTATACCTCATGGCATACCCAACATTATCTTACTATGAGGGTTTTTGTTCCTTCTTAGCAGTGAATTTACAATATTTCTCTCATGTGATATCATCAGTATAATATTATATTGTCGGTCCAGAGTTTCTGCAGATAACAGGGCAGAGACTTGTCTGCCAGTCAGAGGCGCTGCTGCAGTCTGCAGCTGCCAGAGCTGAACAGAGGAGGCAGAGTATTGATGAAACACCCACATCAGGATCACCACACCCAGCCCGGTGCGACTGGCCTCTACTGCTGGTTTACAGCAGAGAAACAAGAGGCCAGTAATCCACACGGTAATCTGCCAAACGGCAACATCCACATCACCGCAGTGCCAAGGAGAGCACACGCTGTAGTGTACTGTGCTGTAGTCACTGTCAGCAGTTTGACTGCAGTGTGAGTAAAGGCAGTATTGCTGGTTTGTCCCTTATGGCTGAGATTAGCAGAACAGTTTTGCAGCCACAAATCCAACATGCAAAGTGTCAACGTTAATGTCACAAGTCTTTTTTACTTGCTTATCTAAGAGGCCTGGTTGACTCCAGGACTGTAGACAGCTGTGGACTTGATGCAGCAGCACATACAGTCCATACAGCAGCAGGCCGGTTCATCATGTGGCGTTGATTGAAAATAAACTGCAGTACCGACAGACCCAGCCGTGTATAATAGCACAGCATTAAAGCTGCCTGCCTTCATTTTAAGGAGCTTTCCGGTTCTCATTGTCTCACTCGGACAACACTAGTGGCCCTCCATCACAGGACATCGCTGCAGTGTTAGCTTGGAGCACTGGAGTCAAGTCTGTGAGTAGCATGCTGACCATTTTGGGAATTTTTTCATCACTGACTCAACAAATAAGGCGACCAATAAGCTAATGACCCAACAACTTGACATGCTGCTTCTGTGGCTGGTCCCTGAGATCGTTAACAAGGTGAATCTTGAATTTGACTGGTCATTCAAAGCTCACAGGCATGGACAAGGAGTTTGAAACTAAGCCGACTAACCCTTCAGGAGGAATGGGTGTGTTTCATAGTCGCTGACAGTTCCCAGAGCTGCTGTTAACCTGTGCACGTTGACATGTAAAACGGACACTTTGGGTGTGGACCTGCTGCAGCTACTTTGCATTTTTGCGTCATGCTCCAGGTCTCAGGTGAACGTACTCAGTCGACACACACGCGTAGAGTCCACACACTCGCAGTGGATGCAGCTAGGCATTAGAGATCAGCTGGGTTCTTTCTCGATGTGACAGAAACTTGCTTTCACATATCACAGCCTTACCATCTCTTCACATTTGTCCCTGGCCATTTGTCTCTTGTTTTTGTTCCTGTTTTGCATCCTCCTCCTCCTTCTTCTCGCTCTGTTTCTGTGAAGATTTTTCACTTGAGCCAACATTAATTTGTCTCCTTTCCCAGTTCCAGCCTTATGTTGTCTTTCCTTGTTGCCATCTCTTCTACTAATGATGTTTGTACTGGATAATAATGGTTGGATAAATTATTTAGCTGCATTAAAAAAAAAAACACAATTCTTTTTTTTTCTTCTGCAGAACAGATTTTTCTCAGCCAGCCTGAGAGCAGTGACATTATTTAAAACTGTGACAATAAGTCCATCACTGTGATCGCAATTACTCGAAATTCAGCTCGATTCTTCTGTTGCTGTGTTTGTATGCTGCTTTGATGAGTGAGCGCTGTGCTGAAATGCGAAATAGATGTAATGTTGCTTTGCACTGTGGCTCATTTTGAGAATTTTGGACGTAAGAAAATTCACTCCCTGCAAAGTTCTCACAAAGTCTCACAAAGAGTCACAAAGCGGAGAAAGATGAGCCTCGTTGATGCTTTTAGTTCAGTGAACTTTATGGCCGTTACTACTGCAGATTACAGCGCAGAGAAGGGACAAATGGGAGCAGCGCGTCACATGCGAGGTGGTCTGAAAGGCTGCGGAGAAGAATGAAAACCTCACTGCGCTCCACACTCTTCCTTTAGGGATCGGCCTTCCTTTTCTGTCGTGATTTTTTGGATATTTCTTCTCTGTCTCTTCCTCGCTTTCAATCATTAACAGTCGTCTTTTCTGTTTTTTTTCCCCCCATCCCTCCGTTTTTCAAGGCGGCCTTCAGGACGCTAACACTCTTGGTTTTTCCTCCATGTTTTCTGTTTGTAAGTAGCCATCTAACCTCCATCTGACCTTCCTTTTTTCCATCCATTGTTCTGTCCATCCTTTGGTCCCGGTCGACCGTCCTTTTCCCCGACGAGGTTCCGATATATGTACGATATCTGTATGAAGCAGATACGTACATATATCCTCTGCTTCAACGTGATGTCTGCAGCCAGTTACCAGGAGAATTGCACTTCATTTTTTACCTGTTGGTGATACAATATATGGAATACAATACAATCCAATTAAAGGAATACAATGACTTGAGGGAATATCTCTCTAAAAACAGTGCTGTTAGTCAGAATAAAGCCTTGTGTAAGTCTGTAGGGAACACTTTGGATCTTGATGGAAATCTTTGGAATAACTTACACAATAGCCTGCATAAAGAGGGTGTTCTGGCACGTTGAGTTGTAAAAGGCAGATGAATGAACCATTTCCGACATGTTTATCCTTTTCATTAAAGCAAAGCAGAGAGGGAGCTAATGATACAGAGCGATGCCAGAGAGGACAGGAAGAAGGAGCAGCTTCCTGCTTGCAGAGCTAATCATCTGTGAAATACGGCTGCGATATTGACAAATACTAATATTAACAGCACGGCTGGCACGAGACAGTCATTTTTACCAAAGCGTCATCATTATTTCGCCATAATGGGAAGCTACTGTGGAAAGGTGTTATGAAGGAATGAATAAGAAGAGAACGTGGTTCAGAGGAAACACTGGTGATGAGATATTGAGAATCTATAAGAATATACTTTCACCTCTGTGCATCTGTTATCAAGATTTTGTACTCCAGCACGCTGTGCATCCTCTGTGGATATAAAACGGGCCGTTCATCATCTTGTTGTCGTTAAATCGTGCTTTGCGCTGGAAGCACAGAGGCGAGACGCGCACTCAGCGGCCTCTGCTGCGGTCATTAGAGGTGTTTTTCCCTAGAGGTCAGTGTATTCCTTTAATTCGGTGAGCAGCTTCAGTGCATGTGTTGCTGTGTGAACTGTGCACATTTTAGGCACAAGCCCCTGCAGGAAGCTTCCACAGTAACCTGTTAGTAAAGAAGTCAGCTTGTTTCTACAAGATTTTCCTCATGGCTCAAGCCTGTTATTTTTGTTTTGTACAAATATGCAGTTGACAGACTGAAGTGATTATTAAGGGCACAAAATGGTTTTAGTGAAAGCAATCCATATGAACATCTGCAGACTGTCAGTGACTGACTCTTTCACGGTCATGGCCCTGTGCCTCACTGTCTGTGTGAAATGTAGGCATCACGGTGGATGGAAAGACCAGTGTATTCAGGAAGGGG
This sequence comes from Chaetodon auriga, assembly GCF_051107435.1. Classification (NCBI taxonomy): domain Eukaryota; kingdom Metazoa; phylum Chordata; class Actinopteri; order Chaetodontiformes; family Chaetodontidae; genus Chaetodon; species Chaetodon auriga. The sequence continues at coordinate 19,149,431 of NC_135087.1, forward strand.
AAAGGGGGGATGTACTGGGAGATACATGGTTTGAGTGATAGATAGAAAGCCAGAATAATAAGACAAGGAGATTGGAGATCTGTCATTGAAGTAAAGCTGCAACTATCACTCATTTTTTTTAACTTTCGTCCATGTTTAGAGTACAAAAGGCACATATTTATAAGATCCAATCCCTTTAGGCTGCAATTGCTCTGACAATTCAAAAAAAGAAAACAAGCCCAATAGTGGGCATCTTTACATCAGCCATTATTTTGAAAATCCAAATCGCACACATAGAACAGATCATACTGGATTAAGTCAGCATTGGTGAGTCAGTGTGTATCAACTGAACCATCACATCCGGACATTTTAGTCCAAAGCACTGGGATCAGCTGTAACTGATGTTCAAAATATGAGACAAGCAGAATATAACACAAAGAATATGCGTGACACACACACCAGACAGGGAGACGATGGAGGATGAGTGGCATTTCACACGTATGTTTAATGTAACACTGGAAGGACATGATAATAGGTGGAAGGCATGCGAGTGGAGAACGTAGACATCAGCTTATGTTTTGCTTTCACGGAGCTGCAGTGGGCACCTGCAGTCCCACGTGGTGGCCATTTTGCGTCCCTGTAATAATCTGCTGTCATTTAAATGTGGAGACAAAATCAGAGACACACTTCTTTTCAAATACTAATCAGCAGAGTGCAGATTGGTGCAGTGTTCATGCATGGTGGCTCAGAAACTAATTCATTTTGACCTGGTTAATCCAGGGTCATAACACTGTGTGTTGCGGCGTGTCTAATGGTGTGGACTGATTAAAGGCTTTAGTGCAGGAACAGGAAACTGTGTGTCACTGTAGGCCCACAATCTTGAGCTTTTCACTGCAACCAAACAACTCCAGATTTCATTCTTTTCTCGCTGAAGTGGTGGGAATCAGTGAAGCCTGCTGTTGTGTTTGGTTGAGTTAAAATCCTGCATTGTGGCACATGGCTGCCTAACGCTGCTGTAGTGCTGAGCCAGCGGCTGGAGGAGACAGGTTTGACGGTTTCACTCTCTCCCTCCAGGTTCGGTTCACGCGACGTCTATAGCAGCCAGTCGCGTAGAGCAGGCTCTGTCCGAGGTGGCCTCCTCCCTGCAGAGCAGCGCCCCCAAACAGGGACCCCTGCACCCCTGGATGACCCTGGCTCAGATCTGGCTGCATGCAGGTATGCACTCAGTAGATTATTGAAATGAACATACACAAAAATACTTTCCCATGGTGCCTCTGGTCATGTGTGCAGACACATCAGTCAACAGACTTGTAAACACTCTGCAGGTCCTCTAGAGAATCTATTAGCTGGTAGGATGTTACTGTAGTTCATATGTCTTGATGTTAGCAAGTCGTATACTCAGGGGATATTAGAGTGACGACCGTTCCATCATACTGACTTAAATCTGTATTTTTATTTTACATTTTTTATGAAACACAGGATAGTTTTGCCTCTTCATGCCTCAAATATCCTTCAAATACAGTAAGACAAATTCAAAAAAGGAAAAAAATCACTGCTGATGCCTCATGTGGTCTAATGGGCACAAGCAGATATAGCTTTGTTTAGATAAGATAAGATATAACATCGTTACAGACAGCTATAAAAGCAAGAATAAAGACGGAGAACAAAAACAAATAAACAATACAAAGAGAATAAGTTGCCTTCAGAAGGATGGCTCAGTTTCTTAATGGAAATTTTCTGAATTGCACATGTTAAGATATGAAAGGTTTTGTGCTGTTGCACAGGAGAAAATATATAGTAGTAGAAATAATATACAAGCACCGTTAAAAAAAAAAATGTAATACTGCACAGGATGTGTGCAGGGATGTAATGGATTCTAACGTTAAACATAAATAATGCAGCCGTGCAAAACAGTAGGTTTGTGTTATTGTGATGAGTCAGGAAGGGGTCAGATGGTAAAATGGCTGGGGGCCACTGGTTTAGGGGAGTGCATGGTACAAGTCCCAGCACAGATGCTGTTTCAAAGGGAACTCTAACAACACTTTCTTCATCTGCCGTCTCCAGTTCTGGATGCAGTTCAAGTGATTTTTATCACCTACTGTAGTTCTGCCCAGAAAGTTAGTTAAATTTCCAGTATATTCAAAAGGAACACGGTGTTTTATTACTCTGAAGAGTGTATGTATACCCTTGCACTACACAATAATATTAAACATTCAGTTGGTAGTACAGTGTACTCGCAGAGGTCACACAGTTTGCAGCCAGAATGTCCCAGTGTGAGTCAGGATCCATCACTACATTATCAACATTTATCCACCCTCAAATACTGAAATGCGTCATCCTCTTCAACTTTACCTTTTCCCCCATTAGGACGCGCTCCTAACACAGACTCCAGCAGACTGGAAGTTGCAGTGAGTGTACTGGCATTAGCTCGTGGGGCCGTACGTAACAGCAGTTTGATGATCTTTGCGATCACGGCAGATTAGATTTGCTGTGGAGAGCGCTGGAGCCCTGATCCTCGTTTCTACATCTCCAGCAGACACAACTTGTAGACACAATCATAAGCAGACTGGAGAGCGTACATAAACAAACGCAGGCAGCGCGCACGCACACACCGATGGGCAGAGCTTATTTGTGCTCTTGTTTATCTCTCCAGCTGCTTCCTGTCAGAGGTGGTCATTTCCAGCTTGGCGACACAGCTAATATAATCATCCAATCACAGGACAGACAGGCAGACCGCTCAAACTCATTTCCTCCGTCTGCCTCACTCCTCGTTTGTATCTTTCTGTCCTCGTCGCAGCGATACACGGAATGCATTAGGTGACCTTGATAACTGAAAATGTTTTTCTCACTGATGCAATTTGAGGGAGAAAAATTGCCTTTTCTGCTTCTTATTTTGCAGTTTGAAATGTTTCCGACTAAATAGATGGAGCTTTCTGTTTGTGGCTCTTAAAACGTTTCACTTTAACACGAGGGCTGCAGATGTCTAGACCTCTGTTCATTTTGAGATGGAGGCTGGCACTTATATTGGCTGTCGTCCCCTTTTGTTTACTGTAATAACACCAAGCTAGCCGTCGATTCCACATAGATGCTGACAACATTCTAATAAAACAAAAGGAAACCTGCTGCACGCATGGCCAAACACCCGTCCTCCCTGTCTGTCTGTCCCTGTCAGCTGAGGTCTACACCGGAATGTCCAAGCCTGCTGAGGCCTCAGCCTGCACACAGGAGGCCGCCAACCTCTTCCCCACATCCCATAATGTGCTGTACATGAGGGGGCAGATCGCTGAGCTGAGGGGCAACATGGATGAGGCCAAACGCTGGTACGAAGAGGCCCTGTCCATCAACCCGACGCATGTCAAGACCATGCAGAGACTGGTAATACTGAAAACACACACGCATACGCACTGTCAGACTCGGTGTTCTCCTTCTGCTCTGTCCTTGTGTCTGGTCTCTTGAGAACATAACAAATCTTGTCCTCTGCAGTGTCCGTACAGCCCGAGGGTTTGTGCGTTGGATGTAATTAGCTATGGTCCTCTGGGACAGCCTCATTAGACGCGGAGAGAGGGAACAGCGTCTCCCTCCTTTGGTCTCTGTATGTTTAGGGCCATCCCAGACTTGTTAGTGTGGACCCTAAAGTGGACCATGAACGTCTCTCTGAGCCAGTTTGCATCAGTGCAAAGTACAAGAAGTCCCCCAAACAAAGTGAATCATCACCAGCAGAACGACTGCCTTAAACTGCCTTCAGATGCACAGCAGTCCACTTTCGTCGTGACTGACCATAAGCCCAATAATGTTCTTCCTCTCTGTCTTCATCTTCCTCTGCCACCATTTTTTCTTTGTATCCTCCACAGGGTCTGATTCTGCACCAGCTGCAGCGCTACAGTCTGTCTGAAAAGGTCCTGAGGGATGCTGTGCAGGTCAACAGGTAGGTGTGTGTGTGTGTGTGTGTGTGTGTGTGTGTGTGTGTGTGCGTGCGTGCGTGCGTGCGTGCGTGCGTGCGTGCGTGCGTGCGTGCGTGCGTGCGTGCGTGTTTGCCAGTGCAATGTACTTGATGTACTTGTATTTTAGGGCACTCAATACAATATTTTTTCTCTTTCCTCTCTCGTCTCCTTCTCTTACCTTTCTCCTTCTCTCCTCGCCCCTTCCTTTTGGTCCTATTTCCTCATCTCCTGTTTCCTTCTCTCTTATCCATCCCTACTATTTCCACATATCCTCTCTCCTCCCCTTTTTCCCTCTCTCCACTTTCCTCCTCTCCTCTCCTCTCTTGATTCTCTCCTTCCTCTTTTCCTTTTCTCTCCTTGCTTCCCTTTTCTCTCTCATCACCTTCCTTTTCCCCACATCTTCATCCACCTCTCCTGTTTCCTCCTCTCCTCTTCCTCTCTTCTTCCTCCTCCTCTCCTCTCCTCTCCTCTCCTCTCCTCTCCTCTCCTCAGTACGGCTCATGATGTGTGGAATAGCCTGGGTGAGGTCTTGCAGGCTCAGGGAAACGCTGCCGCTGCCACCGAGTGTTTCCTCACCGCCTTGGAGCTGGAGGCCAGCAGCCCCATTCTGCCCTTCACCATCATACCCAGAGCGCTATGAAACCCCCACCCCCACAGTTATAGCCCCAGTACTGTAGCACAGTGGCACAAATGATGGACCTGCAAGCTGCACACACCCCGTACACACATAGCATGCCTGCATGCCACTTTCACAAGGTTTTACTGCCATACCCTCAGATACAAATAGTACACGTGCACATGCATACATACACGCTTCCCCCTGCTCACCCGACCTTCCCACAATGCCTTGCTGTGGCTGTGACCCTGACTGTGTGTGTGAGGGCATGTGCCAGTGTGTGTCGATCTGCACTTTTCACGTGCCTGTCTGTGTCTGTGCATGTGCACCTCACCTCTGTGTATGTGTGCCAACATGTCGCCTGTGCGTATCCGTGTCCGGTTGTGTGTGATTTGTAGTATGCCGTGTGCGTTTGTTGTTTTGTCCTGTTCAAAGATGTAAATAAGACTCAGTTGGAGTTCCTACTCTGTCGTCGCTAGCATTCAGAAGCCTAAGAGTTTACATTTTGTTTACGTTTAGTCCAAAAAAATCCCACACAGAGTTTATATTTCCTTTCACACACTGAGGGTAAATACAGCAAATTTGACAAAAAAAGAATCTATTCTGGGCAGGTAAACAGTTTTATTAATGTCTCCTTTATAAGCCAAATGTTACTGATAATCTCAAGCACTCAAACACGCGCACACACACACACACACACGCACACACACACACACACACGTTCACTTGCTGTATGGCTGGCTCAGGATCATCAGATCTTTAAGAAGCATTGACAGACATGATCAGTAAAGTCTAAATGCCAAAACACAGGCTGCGTTTACACACACGCAGGAGATCAGATTTGAAAGTGCTGATGTCCGAGGGACGACTGCCACTTCTTTTTTTTCTACATTTTTAAATGACAGTGCGTTTTATCTCATGTGTGCAGCCTTTATGTGCTCCTCAGCTGAACCATATTTCAGTGACTTTTTATCAAATGTTCTTTATATGTACGTTGTTATTCATTTTTGCCAAGGAAAGCTTGGAAGTTAAAGGAGTGGTACAGCATTTTGGGAAATCCACCTTTTTGCTTTCTTTCTGAGAGTTGCGTGAGATGATTGGTTCCACTGATGTCTGTACGGGAAAGGTAAAGCTACTTCCTGCAGCCTGCTGGCTTACCTTAGCAGAAGACAGGAAATGTCGCAAAACAGCTGTGTGACGGTGACAAAATCCACATGTTGGATCCACACGTTGGATCTCTGTGCAGATAAAACAAATATAAGTGTAAAAACAGAGTATAGAACTATAACTTGTTTCCCTGTTTCCAGTCATTCTGCTAAGCTAAGCTAACCAGCTCTTAACTCAAGCTTCTTACTTGCTGTACAGTTCTGGTGTCAGTCCTCTCATCTAAAATGTCCCAGAATGTCAAACTCCTGCTGTCCCATTTCCATATTAATTTTTTTTCCTTTTTTTTTTTTTTTTTTTGGAGGAGGTACAGTCATAATCGCTGAACACACACGAGTGCTACCTACGAAAACTGAAGCAAACGGGTGCAAAGCTACGTGACATTTAGATTTGAACACACTGAAGGGGAGGAATCTGTTACACGCACACACAAAAATCTGATACTCTGCTGTGTGTAAATGCAACCAGTGATTGTGTCGTCTGTGTGTCATGTCACAGTCACGTCAAATACAACCAGATGAATATAGTTATTTTTTTCATTTGATTTTTTGATTCCAAATACAAAGGATTATTGTTGTATATTTGATTGTTCCGAGTGTATTATTATTGTTCTTATTTTAGAAAGTAAATTATAATTCTATTTTCTGGAGAGTGTTACTGAGAGTCTGCTGGAGGAAGAAGAGGATGAGCTCATTCAGTCAGTGAGTCATTGAGTCCTTTGTGCTGTAAGTGAATGACTGAAATTTAGGATGATTATAATGACAAAAGCTAATTAAAGCAGTTGAAAACAGGTTGGACCTCTCGTCTGTTCATTGTGTTTGATACAGTTTATGTTCGCGCTCTTCCTTCGTGTTCTCATTTTAACCTTCGGGCTCGATATTTCAGTCAACAGAAAGCTGTGTGTCTGTGTGTGGCTTCCCCTCTGGCTGTGACCTCTGGGCCAGCAGTGTGTTTTACTGTCTCAGGTGTGTGTCTGTCAGTGGATGGATGTGTCCTCCTTTGTGTGTTTTTTATTAGAGGACTGCAGCGCTGACAGGCTTTGTCCCGGAGTGTCAGGAAGCCTCATGTCTCACACACACACACACACACACACACACACACACACACACACACACACACACACACACACACACACACACCACAGCTCCCCTGCTACTGAGTTCCCTGCTAGATTCTCAGGTATCACTAACCGTCTGTCCCCCTTAAAGGTCATGGCCTCAGCTGAGACGTGCTGTATGTGGGGCTGATATTGGCCTTCTGATTGCATATTGATTATACGTTTGATAGCTTTGGATTTCACTGTAAAACACAGAAACTTGGTACCATTTTTTTCTAATCTTTTGTATTTACATTTGAAGGGGAAATCTTATACTTTTACCTGACATTTGAATTAAGTTAACTCCATAAAATGTCTCCATCAGGTATAAATCTTGTATCTTATCTTTTCATCATTTCTGACCTTATCTAAAGGTTTATTTTCAACCTGCAGAGGAGCACAGCAGCTCCTCCAAAACATCGTTTCAGGATGATGGCTGATGCATTTTCAGATAATGCAGTGGCTTTTTAAACTGCTTCAGAGATGCGAGAATTCATCCATTTTCCACAGAGGGACATTTCATGCTTCAGTTTTCTGAATACATTTGATGATACATGTGGTACCTGCAGTATTTGTACCTCTCCAGCAGTAATGATGTAGTCAAAATACACATTAACACAATCTGAACAGTCTGGGAGGAACCATTGTTCACAATGAGCAAAATGCTGACCTTGATTTGTGCTTTAGTATTCTAATGCGATGTGATACTTTAGTACAAGATATTTGAGTATTTCTTCCTGAATTTCTTCCTCTTGAATATATTTTGATTGTCACTGCAAAACAACACAGGAAGAAATGCCAGTGTTTTTGAAGTCAAAGTCAAGGCTAATGTTTTCTTTATAATAAAGTCATAATTGTGACAGTGCATGTTGTTGACTTCCAAGAGAACAACAGCCACGAAAACATCTGGCATCTGCAATGATTTTTATTAATGTGTAGACAATTTGGGATGGGAAAAAAGGGAAAGATATAATTAATAGAAACAATACCTTGGCCATGTCCAGTCTTAACACACACTCACACACCTCTGGCCCTCTCTGTTCTTCAGGCTGTCAAATGAAAAACTGAGATATTAATGTGGCTGAAAGCTGGAACCAGGAGTGGGGGGGTTGTGTGTCCGTGTACACCTGTGTGTTTGTGAAGGAGTGTAAATGTGTGTGAGATGAAAAGAGTCCTCTGGATTGGAAACCCTGTTAATAATGTTGGAGTGGCAGCTCACTAATAGCAAGCAATGAGCAGCAAGCTTTATTAATACTGTTCAGACAGTTACATAACTACAGCTACTAACTGTGTGTGTGTGTGTGTGTGATACATGGATAAATCTAACACCTCCCTCACTTCATCTCTGTCAGGCTTCTCATCGATGCCACAGTCAGAATCATCACCTGCAGCACCACAGTGCACACACGAAGTTCTGCAGCTTATAGACATACAGTGATTAAACACAGTGGAGCCTTTAGTGTGTGTGTTCGGCTTAAAGCCTCCACCTCTGTCAGCTGGTGAAACAGGCGTAAGATCAGCTTTTCAATCAGAGGCAGGAGGGAGGTATTTGAGGAGGTTTAAATCCTAACTGCCAATGTGTTTTCATTTCCTCCTTTCATCCCTCGTTCTCTTCCTCTCTCTTAAGTCCTGGGTTTCTATTCTAGTCTTTCAACCTCTTCACCCCCCCCCCCCCCCCCCACTTGTCTCCTCTCTTGCTCTCTCCTCAAACTCCCACAGTTTTCTGCTCCCTCTATTTCACTTCCACCCACCCCATGCCTGGCTCTGTTGCCTAGCAACACCTCCTCATCTGCAGACAGACATTCTGGACGATCTGGAGGAGTCCTTGTGGCACCCCGACATGCACACTAATTGTACCATTAGATTAGTGATGATATGATGGCGTCCACCACCATCATTAGTGTTCAGGACACTGACATGTTGGTCAACTGGACAATATACCTTTGAACACAACCATGTTTAAAACACCCTCCTTTGACACAACTTTTCCCTCATATGAACAGAATATTGATAGGACGCTGCACTTGTTTATTATTTATTAAATGGATTCCAGTGTCTGTGCTTACACTTAGACACTAAGAAAGACACTGCATGCAATAAGTAGCACAGATGAGTCATTTTAAAGCTGCACTTCCCCCACAGAATCGGCCTTCGCTGAAAGAAAACACAAGTCGGCTTATTTTTAAGAAACAAACACACAAAGACCCGATGCGAGATGTTAGTTCATGGTATTTTATTGGAAAAACAAAATGTAAAGACCAGCATGTACAACTTGGAATGCAGATCAACTGAACTGAACAGAACAGTTGGACTGGGCCGGGCCTCGCCGCACCCACACGCACACACTTACACACGCAAACTCACACACAAACACAAGATAGAAATGCCGCAAAGCACCGACCCCGTCCCCACTAAACTGAAATTAACGTCCCCGTAGAGTCATGATAGACATGCAACCTTTGAGGCAACATACGTCCTTGGTATGCTTCAGTGAGGAATAACCACAGATTCATTGTTTGCACATCTCCAACTCTGCAAAAGCTGATTCTCGTGTTATTTATATTGCCTCAAAAGTTGCTCTTGTACATCATCACCTTTAACGCCCACCCCACCCCTCCAAATAGTCTAGGACACACCCAACGCCCAAGGGGCTCAAATCTATGCCCCACCCAGGCTCCACCCTCGAAAAAGGTAAACACACAAAGGATAAAGCGAGTATCCTGACATGCCAGAAACACAGAATCTAAAATGAGTTCTTATTTATTCCATTTTAATATTTTTTCTGAAAAATATCTCTGTCGTCACTGACTTCATTTAGGTAAGCAAACTGCAAAGGTTCCGCTGGTTCACTCACTCCTATCCATCTGTCAACTAACCCCTCCCTCCTCTCTGTGGGTCCCAGGCCAACCGGAGGCCCAACAACAGCCTCTGCCATTGGGCTCTCAGCAGTAACCCATCTAAAGCTGCATGCATGAAGAACAGAAAAAAAAAAAAAAAAAAGGGAAACAGGAAGTCATAGAAGAAAGGCGATTGGCCAGCCCATATAATCATCATGACATCAGGCAGATGGAACCAGGAAGCAGAGGAGCAGTGGCCAAACCAGCCAGCTGCAGAGAGGCTGCTTGGCTAACGAGTTGAGATCTTGACTGGGCAGCTTAGCGCTGGGGGGCGGGGTATACAAGCCAGTACATGCAGATTCATTTAGGTTTTTCTTTTTGTCTTTTACCTTTTTTTTTTTGAGCTTGTTTATATGGACAGATTTTCAGTTTTCCAACATTCAGTTTAAGTTGTCTATACAGAACAGTATGAATAAATGTAGATTTTTGCAATAAGAGGTAAGTGAAACATTTGACTGATTCTTTGTCTTAATGTGAGCCCGATTCATTTGGCGGTCATCATCTGAACAAATTCTGTGGGGAAAAGAGAAACAATAAAAACCCATCAGGAACAGTGTTTAACTCATGTACTAAAACACATTCAGAAATAAAACAGACTAATCAGATCAAAATAACCCAGTCATTAGACACGCCCTCAAACACACAAAATGACACAGGGCCTGGCTATCATCAGTGTGTGTCAGCTTACATAACGTAGCCCTGATCCGGAAACATAACTAATCATAACACCAATGATAAAGGAAAGGAAATGGTGTGCATAGCTATGTAATGCAAATTCTTCTAATGTGGTTAAACTTTCTCAAGTCTCCAGACTTTGCTCTTCAATACCTTCATAGTTGACCTGTCCGTCTCCATCGATGTCTGCTTCTCTGATCATCTCGTCTACTTCCTCATCTGTCAGCTTCTCTCCCAGGTTAGTCATCACATGACGCAGCTCTGCAGCGCTAATGTAACCATTGCCATCCTAGCCAACACACACACACACACAGCATTAAAGTGAGTCACACACAGTCTGCAATGTCTTTATCAGATATCACTGTCATGCAAAGCAGAAGCAAGTTAGTTGTCCACTTAAGCTTTGGGAACACTCTGAATTCAGACTGACTTTTGTGTATTACTGCTAAACTACTGATGAGACATAAAGACTTACCTTATCAAACACCCTGAAGGCCTCCCTGATCTCCTCCTCACTGTCGGTGTCCTTCATCTTCCTCGCCATCATTGTCAGGAACTCAGGGAAGTCAATGGTCCCGTTGCCTGAAGGAGAAAAGGTCAGAAGTTGTAAATACAACCAGTCAAAGAGTCAACAAAGACTGGTTTCACTAAATCTTTCCACAGGTTGAGGCAGCGTCGGCATACCATCTGCGTCCACCTCGTTGATCATGTCCTGGAGTTCGGCCTCAGTTGGGTTTTGACCAAGTGACCTCATGACAGTGCCCAGCTCCTTAGTGGTGATGGTCCCATCTCCGTCCTTATCAAACAGGGAGAAGGCCTCCTTGAACTCTGGACAGGCACAGGGAGTGGAGGAACGGATGACAGAGAAAACATTAGTGACAGCACATGAAACATAATTGATATTGCAGGTGCTAATGCATGGGCCTGTGCAAAGTATGTGTGTTTATTGCATATTTATATTGTCACCTTACCTGCAATCTGCTCTTCTGTTAGTTGGTCAGCCTAAAAACATGAGGAGGAGAAAAGGTAGTGAGAAGAAAAAAAATAAGACACCTTCAAAATACCGAAATAACCAAATTCTTCAGGTAAATGTTGGGATGCAAAGTGACAAACATGAATGTGAACCCAGGTCCTGGACTGACACAATTTACCGTTACTTTCAAGATGTTAAAACCCTACTTCCAAGCCAACACCCAATCAGCAACAGCCACGCTTAGTCACACTTATGCAACAATCACAAGTCAGAGGAGACCAAGAGATCATACACTAAATGGAAGAAGGCTGCAAGGACACTCCATTAAAACAAGCTGGTGTCACGGGTAAAGTGATGTGACCACAATGACCAGACCCCAAGAAGCACTTTGGATAAGAAACTGGTATGAACTACACTTAAAGCTATACTCAGAGAGAACATATTTATACCAACATCTAGTCACAGCGAAATCATTTCCAGTATGAACCCCAACCACACACTATCTCAAAACCATGAGTCCAAATGTTTGGCTATCTACAAGCCACACATTTACACCAACATACCACCTAGTGATGCTAAAAGCTTCAGCCAACCCATTGATTTCACTGTGTGTGCATCTGTGTACAACCTTTATGTCATCAAAGTGGATATCTGTGAGGTCAGCCACTAGCTTTACTGCTTTCGGTTCTGTTTTTTTCGCCTCTCCGCCTCTGCTTCCACGTCCTCTTCCTCCTCCATCCAGCCTTAACCCACCACCTCCTCTGCGCTGCTTCAGATCCACACCTCGTCCTCCTGCACCTCCCCCAGTTACTCCTGATTTAATGCTGAGGCCATCCAGCGCCCCTCGCACCATTACCAAGCCTTCAGCCAGACACTCGGCTCGCTTGCTGTTCTGGACAGCCTGTTTTTTAAGCTCCGCCACCTCGGCCTTGGTTCTCTGCAGGCAATTTCTCAGGTCCTGCATCTCTCTGACGAGGCTGTCCATGCGGCTGGATGATGAGTCCATCAGCATCTGTAGGAAGGCTCTGTAGCTCCTCTCCTGCTGCTGGATGAGCTCGTTGTAGTGGTGCTGTTGTTCGTCCAAGAGATCATAGACAGTGGATAGGCTCACCAGCTCATCCTCTGCCTGGTACAGAGCGACGTTCTTTGGCAGCATGATGAGGGAATGATGGCAAGAAGGGCAGCAGTGATGTGTTGGAAGGGGAGGAATAGGTGGATGAAAAAAATGATGGCCAGACATCTATCAGTTGTTCCTGATTTGTAAAACAGATGGACGAAGGGAATGGTAGACAGGAGATTTTGCCATCTCTCTGATTAGTTACATAACTTTATGGGTGAGGAAAACACTGGAGCTTGAGACTTGATTTGAGTAGATGGCAAAACAAGTTGGTTTTAGGTCCTCCTGAATAGGCAGATAGTTGGATGGACACATGAATGGTGATCAGATGACTGGATAATTGCAGGACTTGTCTTTCAATCCGTCTAGAGTGAGTGGATGGCTGGATAGATGACAGATGTTTTCACAATCCCTCTGGAGTGGCATAGGTCAGTCGAATGGCACTGACCTGACAAAAGACATCTTTCTCTTCCATGAACCAGATGAAGAGCTGATGGAAAAGCTGGTCCTTCTGTTGACGTTTGTCTGGTTACTCGTCCATCTGTCTGTCTGTCTGTCTGTCTCTCAATAAATGTGTCTGCTTTACTGTCGATCTTCCTTTCTGTCCTTGTGTCTTGCAGTGCTGAGTGTACGTGACCGGACGCTGTCCCTCCCTGGCTGCATCTGACTCCAACTGGGTGAGACTTCGGAGAAACACACTCCCTGTGCCTCCATGTCAGTGTGTGTGTGAGCCGGTCCATCGCCCCAGCAGGTGTAAAGTAAAGATGGATGCACAGATGAAGTGTCCACCTCCTGCAGTAGTTCAACAGATGAAGAGCCCTCAACACTGACAACAAAGAGAATGTGTGTGTGTGTGTGTGTGTGTGTGTGTGTGTGTGTACAGGCCAGGAGGCCTTGCCAGAGGAGGTCACTTCAGTGTGTCAGGAAAATTGATTTAAGGTGTGTGAGAGTAACAGTGTCCAGACTGGGGGGAGGTCATAGACGTTTTGTGTGTGTGTGTGTATATGCATGTGTTAATCTGTGGCCTGTCATCTCACTGCTACAGTTGCAGCTCCTAGGGAGGATCAGTTGGCTGGTCATTGGACCTCTTAGACAGCATCATGGGTCACACCAAATGGCCCCCTGTGACTGTCCCCATCCACACAGTTACAACAGTTTCAGTGAGTGGTTCACTAATTTCCACAGGAGTCCACCATGAGTCAGTTCAGGTTTGTTTGAAGTACATAAGTCAAAATGTGGAACATAAAGGCTCTATGACTTAAATTTCGTTTGTGTAAACCTGTGTTGTAGAATGACAATAGCAAAAAATTGGGAAAAACCAACAAAAAAACCTGTCCTTCTAACAAAAGCCACTGTTAGGGCATATAAGAATATGCACGAATACATTACAATCTGCACCTGTTTGCACCAACTATGTGTGAGTTCTCTCCTAAATTAGGGTGTAAAGTTGACAATAGAGAATTAATAACTACTAGTTAAACTGTAACTAAATTAGCTAAGAAAATTGGTTGAATCATGATAACTCGGGGCATAACCTTACAACTTTGGACGTGAAGTCATGACTCGGGCAAACCGGCAATCAACAAGCAAAGACAGAGTTCCACCGTCATGGTTACTGTGCACATAGATCAATATTGAAATATCATATTAAGTCTCCACTGGATTACCGTGCTGCAAAATAGCATGCAGTTAATGAAGAAAGGATGCTGTGTGCTTTAATAGCTTGTGTCCTCTACAAGATACTACTGTCAACAACATTTAACAAAATCCTCATGTTGTTGCTCACAAATCTTATTTCTATCCTGTCCTACAAATCATGAGTGTGTTAAGAGTAATAGTATTTTAGAGTGCCGTCATTAGAGGAAATTTAGACAATGAAGAATCTGTTTGAAAGGTTTTTAGAGATGACAGCCTAAAAGGCATTTGCGAAAATTACTATTCTAAATATTGATATCTAATCTCAATTACATTCTGTATTTTTCTGACCTTGAGGACAGAGAGAATGTGGGGGAGGAGAGGGGAAAATAACGGTCAAAACTGAAATGTTTCATCTCCAAGGTATTAGCACTGTCAAGCAATAATAATCAGGCTTTGAGAATTGGGCTGATGATAATGACAGCGATGATGCGCGCGTCCATGCATATGTGTATGCGCTCTAGCATTGGTTAACAAGCTGCTAACCCCCTCTAATACCCAGGCCAAATTCCTCTCAAGGCGCTGCAGTGCCCAACAGTACAGACCACATTCCTGTTAGTGCGAGTGTAGCATGTAGGCCCATTGAGTTACGTTTATAGCACCTATGTAAAGTAATAAAACATTTAAGGTGAATGCTGATGTGTAAAAAATACACATCCACCGAGTCTGTGTACACTATGAACTAAGCTGACTGTAAGTACACAGCAATATCTATTTTGTTTGCAGTGCATTCTCATTTCAAGCAGGTTTATCATGAAAAACTTACACACTGACAAAGCAGCAAGATGTCTGTCTGCTTTAAACACATCCCACAAATGGAAAGATGTCTCAATCCCACTGACTGCTCCTTACTTCCTGTATCACACTATGTCAGCCATGTAGCTGTATCATCCACAAACCAACCAAGTACCCATGGTAACTAATTCATCGGGTAGTTACACAAATCAAGCCTGATTTTATTCTACAATTTTCTAATTAACTGTTCACAGATCATCCCCACCAGTCACTGAAAACCTGTCAGACTACATGTATGTCAATTACCAGATATTATGGTTTTAGAGCTAATCTAACTGACATTAACTGAGCTCATCAAAAGTTATGAGCAACAATAAATGATGCTATCTTTAAGAAGTAAAAGAAGCAAGCAGTTACTCGGGTGTAAGAAAAAAATAAACAGCAGCTACAACAGACATTCATGCCGTTTCGCTGACTCAGATTGTATGAAAGAAAAACTGCTTTTCTTCCTTGTTCAATGCTTAGATACACAAGACAGATCAGATTTTCTTAAGATGTTACGTCTAAGATCAAATGAAACGACTCGACTGTCGCCAACATGTTCAATTCACAGGTTTAACGACAGCTAAAATATCTGTGGTTTCTTCTGTGGCGAAGTGGCCATGTACAGGTGTTACACCATATTCTGTGACCTAATTAAGGTTGCCAGCTGTTACCACTGCAGTCTTTACTACAGAGTAACGTTGTGCTTTGATAGCTGCTATCGATAAGGGTTACGGTAACAACTATGAAAATATGTGACCCTGGAGTCGCAGAAACTGATGGCCAAAAATGCAGATCTGTCTGTACTCCACCAACACCCACCAGTCGTAGCTGTCCAATGTCTGTGAATCAGACATGAAATTGGTCACCGACATCGGCGCAACACCGGCATCCACAATTCAATGCAAAGATTCACCACACGCAATTGCGTTTCCAGCATCACTCCCGAAACACACTGCACAACTCTTGAACCGAAAATGAGTTTACTGATGTTACAGCTGTCGTATACCGGAATATCAGTCATTGGGATTGTAACACTAGCTGTGATGCTAACACTGGCAGCCAATTGAGCCGTCACAACTACTGCCAATATGTGGCCGGCAATAATATGCAGCACAATTTAGTGTGGGCAATGTCGACTAATCTTAGCTCTGTTATAATTCCACTGGCGGGTACTAATTTAAGATACGTTGACGTGATGAACTTGTCGCTCGCAGCGACGAGCTGCAGTGTCGAGCCGCCTCAGTGTTAACAGCTAGTTAGCCGGCTAACTCAACAGAGCATCCAATCCCAGTCCTCTCGCGCTCTCTGCAATGGAGGCTTTACGATAATACAACAAAACGAGTCTCGGGGAGAAACGTGAGAACAGCTCGCTGGCATTCAGTCAACTCACAATTTCAACTCGTATCTATCGCAAACCACGGCTGAAAAGTAAATACTCACCATGTCTGAGTTGGAAATGTTGGTCTTCTACTGCTACAAGGAGAGAGGAAATGGACGGTTGCCACTGAATAAGGCTCGCTGGAGGCGGGCAGGCAAGACGAACCACTGCTGTAAGGCTCACTGTATTCCTCCGCAGTGTGGGGAAACTCACTCTGTCAGTGAGTCGCCTCGCTCCTTCTCCGTCTATTACGACGTGTGCGCGCGCGCGTACACACACACATGCATATCAGCCTGCTGCTGTGCGTGACCTGTCTCTGGGCCTCATGTTACACACGGGGGAGTTATTCTCATTTTAACCGGTTTACTGAGTTTAAAAACTAGTCTCCATTTCCAATGAGAAGCACAGGTACAACAAAAGGATTGAAGTGGAAAGGTGTGTTTGCTGTGCTGGGCGGATTAGCCTGTTGTGGGGCCATCAGGCGCCTGTGGGATGTGCCTGACACCGCCAAGTTCTCATGAAGTTCAGAGCAGAGCAGCTTGTTCTGGAATAATAATTAATTAAAGTTCGTTTGTTGCTCTATAGTTAAATACAAATTAATCAGGAATAAACCCAAAATGACAAAGCCCCTGAAACAAGATTTCGACACAAGGTCCCTGATAATGCATTGCCTCTTTTTTTGTATGCATGATATGCATTGAACCTGGTTCCCACTTGTCTCTGTTGGTAATGCAGCCTTGATTCTGTGTAGTCGGAGATGTAAACAGGTGTGTAATGTCAGTATCACTATATGAAATGAAATGAAGCCCATTTCTCAGTTATTGAACATATGCAGTCATAATTTAGACACAAGAACTAGATTGCAGTCAGCTGAATGAAACTGTGGGCAAAGTTTGGATCTGTTTATGAAAATCAAAATATAGCTGCTCATTTTTATTTGAGTTTTTAGAACCATTTTTTCATTCCCATCAGTCACAGTTAGTCATGTTTAAGCAGATGATTTTTGGGTGCGTCTCTCATGGGACTTCAGCCATCAGTCTGACAGTTGGTCTATTGGACTGCAAGCCCACACGGTCAATGCAAGTACCACAGGACAGTTTCACTGGATGTCTATTAATGTTGGAGGACAGTTAAGATAGTCAAACTTGGAGTGAACTATCGTTCAATAAGTAAGCCAAACAATTAGAATTGTCAAGTGTTCTCAAACAAATCAAATTCATCTATGTGCAATGTTTGTGTGTGTGTGTGTGTGTGTGTGTGTGTGTGTGTGTGTGTGTTGAACTTTTTCTGTGTTCTCCCTAAATAAACAGAAAGATGTGATGTGTTTCTATTTTATCAAAACTATGCAATTCTACACTTTGTTTAAAATTTTGCTTGGAATACATTTTTAAAATATCAGTTTATATTTTATTCATGAAATGAATACGTTTCTAGGACTGGGACAGTCAGAATAATGTTTTGTGATCACAAGTATCTCACAGACAGAACCTGCTGACTCATGCTGAGTTATTAGTCGGATTTTGGCTTTGGGAGATTGTCTCGTATATCTTCCAGTATTATCCACCTGGCACCAATCGTGAAGCTTGCTGATGCCTCTTGGCAAACTGGCCTCCATTACATCTGGCATCAGAATCATAGGCAGGCATTGTTATTGTAATCTGGACCTGTTAAACTGAAACTGGTGTCTAAATTTACCTGTGTGCATTGATATCATGTATGCCTAAATTAAAATGTGTGTGGCATCAGCATTAAAAGTACAACAACCTAAAAAAGAACTGGATTTTCATGCAAAAACATATATTCTTCAGACCTATTATGCGTAACATCGTCATATACAACACACTGTGTTTTTGAATGACAATTTTGTCTAGAAAAAAGGATTAGAAAAACATGTAACCACAATTTTAATTAAAATAATTGAATTGTTCATAATAATAGTTGTTTGCCTTTAAAAGAAAAAGGTGTAAAAAGCGACTCTGAAGGGGAAGTTCCTCGCATCTACGCTAGGTTTTTAGTATGTTGAAAGTGACGGACTAGTTTGTGTTACACAGACTTTTATGCAGGCGGAAGGATACTTTCTTAACAGCGCGGCTAACGGCACTGGAGAAGATGCGGTTTTGTTTTTGAGAGATGGATGCTGATTGGACAGAGCAGACCCGCAATATTCTGCACCCTGTACAGAAGCCGCTGATTGGCCAATGCGGATCTGCAATGCGTCAAACCACGGCGCGGCAACAATGGAAGGAGGGAGAGACTCCACCGGCGCTGAGTACAGTATATCTTGTGTGATGCGTAATATGGGAATAGGGTCGTTGAAAACTTTCAGGTGATTCACAGGTGAGTTGCTAAAAAAGTGTTGCAAGTCACAAAGGGAATGAATGAATAAAACTTACCAAGGGTATATAAGCAAAAATAAAAAATTAAGAGATTGAATTGTCTAGGTTTAAAATGTAATTCTTAAAATTAGAAAGGTTTTAAATACATTTAAAAATAAAAAATAAAAATAACAGCAACAGCATAAAACCTGAAATTCAATATAAAAAAAAATACTGAAAGCTAGAACCAACTTAAAAAACAACACTACATGGAAAGTGACAGCTTCCTAAACTTGGCACTGCAGTCTGTTTTTCTATTCTTGGTATCTGGGTAAGGCTGTTTCACCAAGGTGCAGAGATACAGTATCATTTCACTTCATTCCCATCACCATCATGGACTTTCTTAACCGAGGAGCATTTGCATGTGAACATTGCCAGCTAAAATTTTGATAGTCATGCCTCTATCAAATGCTAAGGCAGTGTAATCTTTTTTCTTTCTTCCTTATGTTTCTCATTTATCTCTGTATTTGTTTACAGTTCCTTAGAGTAGACTCTAATATGGAGTATCTCTTCACAATCAGATCAACTATAAATGTCATAGAATTTTATTATAGGATATTTCATTTGAAACACAGGCCTTCAACCTCAGTATGTATACATGAACAAAGCTACAGCACACACACACACATAACTGAAAATCGCATTTATTGACAGTATCAGATACAAAAACACAGTCCTGGTGGTGTGCTGTGAAAGCAAAGCACTAGAATGTACAAAGGGTGGCTCCTTGCCCACCTTTAGATAACTGCAACTTTCCTGTTTAATACTGCAGCTATGCATGTGTGTGAGTGTCTGAGTTTGCACGTGTCTCCTCTTCTTGCCATCAAGTGCGTCAATATGTGGGTTGGGATGTTGCTAGTAAAGCAAACTCAAGTTGCTGAATGATGTGTGTGTGACTGCGTTCAGTCCTCCAGTAGTATATCCAGTTCTTCTAAAGGTAGTCTGAGCCGGAGTTCTTTCTCTGTCATCAGATCTAAAAACTCCTGCAGGTGCTCCGGGAACAACTGCACTCCGTCCATGTACAAACCCTGAAATGCCATACACACGTATGTGCAAAAATGCACATATACATTCATACACACATACAAAGAGAGAGGGAGATGATTAATTTGATTAATAATGCGTAGGATTTAAGACAAAGTTGACAGGTATGACTGCATTTATGAAATATAACTTTTGTGTTTCACACCTTAGCCCAGGGGACATTCTGTAAGGCCTTGTAGAAGATCCCTGTGGCTTTATCCACTTTCCCTTCTGACACCTGCAAATACACACACACACACACACACACACACACACACACACACACACACACACACACACACAAAGCACAGGCATAAGACCTTGTAATGATGGTCAATATTTGCGTATCCAAATGTACAAATTACATAAAGCGCATAACTGTAGAGGCTGGTCTTACTATATGTGTTAGTTCTTATGCATCAATCTCTGAGTCAATATTTGGGACAAGAAGAAGAAATAGGTGGTAAGATCAGAGATTAACAAGCACAATGACATGCAGAGCAAAATAGGATCTTAAAGGCACAGCAGGCTTTTCAAAAGTAGACATTTGTATTTGATTTGAATACTTTGAAAATATTTTAGAAAAATCCTGATTTTAATTGGACCAGTGCAGTGTCCATTCAAACCATGCATGTTGGCAATGGGCTGACTGCTTGGAGTATTGCTGCTTACAGCTTTCTCAGTATCATCGACCTGCAGAACCAGGGAGCCCCCACAGTTCTACATGCAGCAGTTGCAAACATTCATTCTAGTTTTTCCTGCTTCTTCATTTAATAACATTTGACAGCTTTCAGATTGACAACTTTCTGCTAACCTTCTCCTCTGCTCCACTCACATTCACCGTCACGTTTCTGACACTTGCTCTCTTACTCAACTACGCACTCACTGTGCACACACATGACGTACTGCCCTATTCCTTAAAGGAGCTACACTACTCTTACAAAATTATGAACCAACATTGTGTTGACTGAATGACAGAATTAGAATTCAATTCCATTTCAGAGGATTGCACACAAGTCACCATCCTCAAAACTGGAGATTTCACAGAAAGATGAGGGGTTCTGGGTCTGGAACTGCTCTGTTTAGAACTGCGGGGGCTCTTCAGCCCTGCATCCTCTGAAAGATGTTTCTCAGCTACTTCACACTCAAAATTTCACTTCCTTGGGTCCTCAGCAGTACACCCGCCAAGAAAGTGTGAAGTCCATCGAATGAACTGTAGTTGAGAAAATCAGTGGACAGAGATACAGACAGACAGACTCTTTCATTTTAGTTAGATTTCATTTCTAAAATACTATGAAGCATTCTCATACAAAATGTCTTTTGTTTAATTTAGGTAGATAGCTGACAGATGATTAGGCCTGCACTTGCTTTATACGAACACACCCTGTCAGTGAACTCTGTAACCACGCTGCTGTTCTGACTAATGGAGTAACTGCTGAAAAGGATTCTGAACTTCCCCTAATTTGTATTTTTTCCTCAGCTGACCGGTCAGCAGGAAGTGAGCTCGGCACAGTGTCCTCACAGCGGCGGTAAAGCTGTGAGTTTGTGTGTGTTGTGTGCCGTCTCACCAGGAAGTGCACATACATCCTCCAAAGTAAAGGACAGCGAGAGCCCGTCTCTGTTGCTGTGGCACTTTCAAACAGTCCACGGATACGGTTACTGAGGCCGTTCTCTGGCAGGATGGGCAAGGCGGCATCGTGGCAACAAGACCTGTAAAGACCGTAAAAATATATACACAGTATTTAGTTTTTGCACAAAAGAATGGAAAAAAAAAAACAATCATGGCATCTTGACTGCACCTTTTGAAGGTGTTGCGATGCTTATTCCATCAGTGCAGAACGACCCTGCACCTGCTCATCTTCCTTTCTGCGCTTACCTCTGAGCAGCATCCACCAGCTGCTTCCTTTTTTGTTCGGCAACAATGGCAAAGAGACGCGGCAACACGCTGCTGTTGTCCCTGGTTACAGAGTGAAAAAAGCGACGCGCCCGGCCTGCACTGTGGTAACGGTCCTCCACCTTAAACACAGATCGCACGACAGTCATTCAAGACAAGGGGCAAGTAGTTGTTACTGAAGCTCAGTCCAGATGACCGATTGATTGTGATGATTAAAAAAATTAGTTTTGTCCTCTTCCAAGGTGATCATGTCTTACCTGTACATATATGCTCCAGAGGGGGGCGCTGCAGGGCCAGGTGGAGAGGGCAGAGGTCAGCGCCTGTCTCAGTGTAAGCAGGGGAAACACACCGATGCTGTTGTGATATCTAAGCATCGCCGCCTGCTGCACTGCTAATACCTCACACTCAGAAGCTAGCCTGTTAGCATCGTGCCTGCTGATATGGCTGGAAACAGCTGCAGCCTGGCTAGCATCCGTGTTAGCGAGGTTGGCTTCCTCGTTACTGTTGAGCTGCTTGTCAAGCATTAGTGTGCGGTGCAGCTCCTCCATCTGCTCTCTGGCCTGGCTGTAGATGGCGTTAGCTGCTTGGATGCCCACAGTGAGGTACTGAAACAGAGCGTAGCAGCCTGTCAGGCCTCTCAGCCTCAGCTTCTCTCCTAGAAGGTCCTCTTGACCTGGTGGAATGATGAGATGAGAAGTAAAATCATCATGTCCCAATAAGGCACGACAGCGTGACAGTGAGCCAGCACGAACAAAAGCAGGACTTGGAAAGCGAAGCAGCTAAATGAAATTCACTCTTAATAAGTTACCTGGGCTTTCCTACGCTGACATGTCAAAATATCATCTGTAAAAAAAAAAAAAAAAAAAAAAAAAAAAGCCTAATAAATGTGATCCCTGCATTCAAATGCGGAGTACATTTGGGGGGCTTTTTTTTTGCTTTAGTTTCTTTAGTTTTACTGACCTCTCATGCATCACATGACTAGTCTCAATTTTGTTTTTCATTGGCTTTTACTCCAACCACTATCTGTAAATCACCAAGAAACTGAATGCTTTAGCTCAACTCTGACAAACAGCTTTGTTGCTGTACAAAAATATACCAGACCTACTAGTACACAAGATAAAATGTAATCTAGAGACCAGTGACTACTATTAGTTTAGGAATACTTTTGTTCAATAATTAAAAGTATAAAAATGTACTTATACTAATATCTTGAATAATAATTAGGTATATGCCAATCTGATCTGCTCGATAGGTATCACCACAGACACCTGATTAGGTGGACTGGGTATTGTCAAGATGTGACCAATCCACAATAACAATCATTTTAAAATTCAGTTTCTACTATCAGTTACATGGATTCAGTCACAGCAAGCAGACAACTCTGTTTTTAGCAGCACAGCAATCCCTGGCCTGATGTTACCTAACATAAAAATGACTCAGGTGAGTTTCACACAGTGAGTTTGACAACCCTGATTCCAAGATACTGTGTAAAACATACAGAAAACAATGTGATAACCTGATAATCCTTTTTGGTATATCATCAATTGAAAACACAACAAAGAAAATATATTTAATGTTCTACCTCATCAGCTTCAGTGATTTTTGTAAATATCTGCTTATTCTGAATTTGACGCAGCAACATGTTTCAGGCAGGTTGGGACACGAGCAACTAAACAGGGAAAAGCTGTGGAATGCTCCAAAAACATCTGTTGGGAACATTCCACGGGTGAACAGGTTCATTGAAAGGTCCCTTTGAAACATGCTTTGTAATTCTGGGCTGTAATGAACTTTTCAAGTTTGTAAGTTGATTTTCATGTCGTACTAAAATGATCACAAAACACTGGCAGCATGATAAATGTGCAGTAATGAATCGAAACAAATGGCGTGGTATGTTTGGAGTGAACAAGATTTGTAGGAAATGGTTTAAAACATGCAAAACCACTGATATATTGATATATTCCTGATGTAGGACCTATGCAGCACATATGTGAGAGGTGAAGCAAAGAGAAGCTGTTGGTAACGTGAACCTTTTCTGCAGGCCTGAGGGCTGTGGGGGTGTTGGTCCAGGGCTGACAAGCCGGCAGTCAGAGCCTGTTCATACGACCTCCTGGCTTTCAGGATGGAAACCAGAGAGAGGGGCTGGGTAGATGAAGAGGAGGATGAGGAGGTTCCTTCTGCTAGCCTGGCTAGTACACACACAGCTGGGGACACCGTGGCATCAGTTAGTGCTCCTCCTCGCACACCTGAGCCATCCTCCACCTCCAGCTGGGCCCACAGCAGACACAGCTCACAGAGGGTGGGGCTCCTCAGCCCTTTGGCTCCCCCTATTGCTGTGGCCGTGGAGAAGACTTTGCGAGCCTCGTCGACGTTGCCCAGCATCCACTCCAGGTGGGCGTATTCCCGCCACAGTGCCAACGACGACCGGTTGTCGGGTTCTTTGAGCAGCTGCTTGGCAACTCGTTTGCTGCTCTTGCCCTGAGAGCGGAGACGCTTTTTGTTGCCACCATGGAGGCAGCGCAAGACCTGCCATATACACAAATACGTGAGAAAATAAGTGCAAAGGGTCAGACACTCTTTTGAATTGAAATCAAGTGGACCAAAATGCTCATTTCTTCCAGAAGTCAGACAAACTCCCACCTTGAGTTTCTCGTACCGCATCCAGCTGAGTGACAGGATGGCTCGGTGCTGGGCTGGAAGGACGGGTTGGACCATACTGAACACATGGGTGACAAACGTCTCACCCTGTTTCCCGAGCCCCACCAACTTCCTTGGTCCCTGGAGAGTGGTCATGAGACCTACAGAGTTGACCCCGGAGTCAGGTAGGTCATGAGAGGTCAGAGGACGCTGGAGCTGATGACCTAAGATGCGACATGGAGTCAGACTTGTCACTGTCTTCAAGTTGATGGTTATATTATAAACAGTAAATAGGTAGTTTGTATTATTCTGTCATTTTCACCCTGAGTGAGCAGAGAAAGGTTCTCCAGCAGCAGGCCAGGCTGACAGGGGGCAGCAGAGAGCACAGAGTCTACGGGCAGCCCCAGGAATGACAAGAAACGGAGAAGAAGACGGAGCTGGAGCTCTGGTGAGGACAGACAAATTAGCGAGGAGCCGATGTCATCAAACAACACCTACAGTCGGAGAGAAAGGGACGAGGAAATGAAACAAAGTGGTCACATCTATTTGCTGTGTTAATGTAATCATTCTGTAAATGTCTTGCAAACATGCCGCACATGAGCACAGACACTTTAAACCAGTACCTGTCTGTCCGGGTCCTCGCAGTCCTCTTCTGACTGGCCTTTGGCTTTGTCGGGCCTCCAGGGCAGCCAGTGAGCTGCCTCGCGAGAAGACTCCACATCCAACCAGACTGTGTGTCTGGGCTGGCTCCGATCCTTCACCTCCTCCTCATCCTCATCCTCCTCCTCTTCTTCCTCTGTGAACGCACACAGAACGTGAAGCTCATTTTCTTGTATTTGTTCTGATTTTAACCATCACATCAATACTAAATAAAGCTGTGAGGATGTCTGTGTGTGCGTTTGTGTGTGTGTGTGTGTGTTTCACCTGCACTGGGCTGTAGCCACCCTCCTCGCTCTTGTTGAAGCATCCAGGCTTTCCAACCTCTGGCCCCCGGCTCTCCGACCCTCGCCTCCCCGCTGTCCCAGAACGGCTCAAAGAACTCAACCTGCGCTCATTCCACATAAAACATTTGGCATCATGAAACCCCTGTATCGAGTTGCCTGCGTCGATGTGTGTTGTGCACATGCATTATACAAATTAAAAAATAATTTATTAATTAAAAAAAAAACTAATTTCTCTTAGTCATCATTACAGTATTATGATTTATGGCCAAGATTATTTAGATTTACAATCTAAATGCTCAAATTAGGATTATGTTTAGTCCCTGTCCAGTTTTAGTGCTTTATCGTCTGTGTGTGTGTGTGTTTACCTGCTGCTTGGTGGGCAGTTCTCGTACACTGTCAGGTTTGTAGAAAGTAAAATCGATCATGGCCTGAAACAGAGAAATCGCCTTCTCTGAATGTCCAGACTGACGCAGGAAGTGACACTGCTGGGTGAAGATATCTGGACAGAAAGAAAACAACTTTCAGTAAACACTGACCACACAAACACAAACAAACAAAAACAGAATGTATCACATGTTGATTAAGTGTCTGTTTGTATTTATATGTGTGAACAGAAGGTGATAAAACTGGGCTGACTGAGAAACTGAGCAGAGTAAGTGAATGTGGAACTGCTATCCACTAAGTGGTTCCCAACCTTGTTCCTTAGGGAACCCCTTTCTCTCATTGAGTAAACTGATGCATAACAATAAGAGGACAGAACAACTGATAAACTGTGTAATTATCCCAAAACAGTGAATGGAATAACTGCAGAAGTCTGTGTACAATGAACGACTTGGATGAATTTTAAGCAGATTCTTTTCTGTGAATACTCATCAAAGATGAGCTTTGAGAAAATTCTCTGTCCAAATTATGCTCTTTTTTTTTTTTTTTAAACATTTTTAATAATCATACATACTTAATGGAATTCTTCTTTTGTGATAAATTCAGTCTTTTCTTCTCCCTGACGCTTGGCCATTGCTCTATTAGTTCTTTGGTACTTTTCTAATGTGGGACAAGGCTGCTCAGCAGAGACTGAGGACTCTGTGAATATAGCGCATAATATATAATATTGTGTTCAAACTTTAAAACTAATAATGTGCTGTACATTTTCTAAAAAAAAAAGTTGTCTTGCATCCTTTAAAATCAAGAAGGCCTCATGACACCCTGTGAACCTCTGTCACCCTCTCCTCAAGTTGGGAACCCGGGCACTTCGCCGTCCTCTCGGAGTGTAAAAGCTAAAACAAAACCTTGCTCACCCAACATGTCCTCCTCAATCCCTGGGAGGGCTGGGTGAGACACCATGCTGCCGTCACGCACAGCGCTGAGCGTGCTCAGACACTTCCCGTAGGCAGAGTTGACCTTTGACACAGTGAAGTTGCTGAAGTAGCTCTGGGTGAACAGCAGATACTCCCTCCACAAGGGGGCACTGTTTGGGTGGAGGAACACCTGAAATACAAGCCGCGTTACAGTGACTACAAGCTTACAAGTCACTGACAAAAAGTAGGAATGTGACCATTTTGCAGGCTCACAGAAGCATTCAATGCTATAGAAGAAAATATGGAGGAACCTTTGCTTCTAAGACGGCAGTGTGTAACTGAATACAAAAAATACGTAATCGGGTTTTGAACGTGCAGCGCTGAGTTACATGGAAACACAAAGACTGTGCACTGACCAGTTTCTTCCATTCTTTAGCCAGAAGTGAGGGCTCCCAGAGCTCTTGACAGATCCTGAGCCTCTCCAGCTGCAGAGCGATGCAGCAGGGGTTGGTGGCCACTGCGCGCTCTGCGATGCTCAGCTTTTTCTCCAGGACCGCTCGCTGGGAAGAGCGACGGTGCTCAGCCGACTCGCTGCCATATTGCTCCTCGTTGCCTCCGAACGCTGTCGCATTCAGCTCATCCTGGAGAGAGAAGAGGAGATGGTGAGTTTAAAATACTGCTGCATCGGAATAATTCAAGGAATTACTTAATTGTTGAAGAGTCCATATATATTATTGGTTTTTCCTACCCACCATGTGACGGTCTACAGACAGTACAAATGGAGCTTAGTTTGCAATTTAACTTTCAAATTTCAACTTGAACTTTATTGTCCCCTTACGTGTGGCCCAAGGTAGCCAGTTGCTACTCAGTTGGGTTTTATTTGAGTATTATTTGCTAAAAAAAAAAAACTTCAGTGACCAGCTGTTTTTTGAGAAAGTACAAAGCCTTTTCAAAAAGCATATACGACACGTTCCAGATCTATTTTTTAAAGATTTATGTCTTCAGTAGTAATGAATGGTCTTTAAGTGCCACAGACAGGTAACACATTGTTCGTTTTGGTCTTTGGGATCTGGGATTTGTCGAGGATTAGAAGAATCTAGAATAAGGCTTCCCTTATCCTTTAATATCCTTATTACAATGCACATGGACAAACCCCTCACAAACACTGACACATAGACCTCCATACAAACACCGACATACTGTGTGGTGCATTATCCCAAGTTGATTGTAAAGGAAGTAAATATAGTGACAAAAGCAGAGTCTTTGTACCTGGTATTGTATGAATTTCACCCAGAGCTGCGTGTCTGCTGGCTGCTCTCTGAGTCGCCTGTTGAACTCTTCAGTCCTCCCGGCCAAAAGCACACTCTGCCCCGTCTGCGTGTCCTTCTTCTGCTGCTCTGTCTGCTCCGGCTGTCCCCTTCCCTGCAGCCACAGGGCCGTGGAGGAGTCATACACACCGAGGGGATTCACGGATGATGTCTGCACTCTGTCACCTGGATTGACACATTAAAGGTTTAGAGTAAGCGGTGAGGATTACAAATAAAATTGAAAATATAAAGGTATGCGTGGCTTTGTAAGTCATACTGAAATGACAACAGCTGTGGTTTTTGCTAGACTGTTTTGACCCAATAAAATCTGCATCTTCACAGCGTGTTGTGGCGAAAGCTCTTACCCGTCTCTCCTCCTTTGTTCTCCTCATCATCACCCAGTGGGAGGAAGGTTGTGGGGCTGAGGGAATCACTGCACTCGGGAATCTTGGGGATTGTAGGAACAGGGGGCTCGGACCTGAGCTGCTGGCAACTGACTGTCGAGAAGTATCTGTCGGCTGCTTCCTTCTTGGCCCTGCCTTTCTGTTTCTTATTTGACTCTGACTCCTCCCAGCTGACTCCCTGTCTGTGAGGGTCCAGTCCCAGGGACGAGCTGCCTTTCCTCTTATACCTGGAACACACAGACAGTTTCAAAATGATCTTTAAAATGATAGCCCACTACAAAAAAAAAAAAAAAAAAGTGCCAAAAAATGGTAGAACCAGGTAGCGACAGTATGAGCAGGGACAGTCACTAAGACAGACAATCCTTGAAAAATGAAAAGGTTAGGAGAAAGAGAGTGTGTGAATGGGTGTGTGTGTGTGTGTGTGTGTTACCTGGCAACATCTCCTCTGTACAGGGACTTGTACGTCCAGTTGGCTTGGTCTGCTTTACGGTCCACACAGAACAGCTGCTCTGTGGGCGACTGGAGGTCATCCAGCCAGGAGAAACGGCTTGCTAACGGAGCAGCTTGAGGCCTGCATGGATGTGCGCACACACACACACACATCAATCATAACCACAGAGCAGAAGTAAGGCAGCACTATTGTGTGTAAAATGTAGAGTGATAGAACGTGTGATGTACAAGCATGTGTCTATACCCATCTGCCTCTTTTTTCCTTTTGAGGTCACTGGGGTAAATCGTTTCAGAGTCAGATCCACTGCTGTCCGAATACGTCCCACTCTTCTTTTTGTGTTTTTTCTTCTTCTTCCTCTTCTTTTCACTCTTCT
Organism: Chaetodon auriga; assembly: GCF_051107435.1. Taxonomy (NCBI): domain Eukaryota; kingdom Metazoa; phylum Chordata; class Actinopteri; order Chaetodontiformes; family Chaetodontidae; genus Chaetodon; species Chaetodon auriga. The sequence goes on from NC_135087.1 coordinate 19,178,442, forward strand.
TTTTCTTCTTTTTGGGTGGAGCATAACCCTCTTTCTGCTCTTCTGTCTCCTCCTCCGCAGAGCTCAGCTCTCTGTCCACACTGAAGATTATAAGGTGAGCTCAACGTCAATGAGAGTTGCAAGAGAACACATTCAAACTAAACACCCGCCTCAAGCAAAATTAGACTTATTTGAATATTTCTCGAGTACTTGGAATAATGAAAAGCAACAGAAAAACTATTCATTTATGAGATTTCTAAACAGGGTTACAGAGTGCTTCATTGTACCTTGATTCCTTCTCATCAGTCTTCTTAAAATACTGCCTGTGAAGAGAGAGGGCATCTCCGGTCTGAAAACTCTTATTCTTCAGCCAGTCTAAATCTGAAAGGAGAGAGTGGTCATAAAAAGTGTTATTCAGTGGTCATGAGGATTGAGAGATCATGATGATTATTATCACTCACTGAGTGTGTTTACATGCAGTGTAGAATCATGTGTGTAACTTGTTTTTTTTTAAGTCATATCCTAATAATGTAGGGGATACATTTCCTCCTCTTTCATTCACAGTTAGATGGAGAAATGAAATCCAAAGGATGAGTAAATACAGCAAAGTCTAGGAAGCCTGAAACTAAACTGAGTTAATGCAGTCTGTGCAGAAAAGGCTGTTTTTCTGCATGTGGACGAGCCAAAGACATACCTCTGCTGCCAAAGAGGATCAGGATCCTGGAATAATGTTACAATCATGTCTCTGTGAAGCTAAATAACCACGTTTCTCTATGGTCCATGTCCCAAATATTATCAAAGCCAACAAGACTCAAAAACAGGAGAGTAGAGTGTATGTAAACACACTCATTGAGTTATGAAATAGTGATGTCAACGGGAAAAGGATAGCACCAACATCACGAATAAACCAGAAACCAGCAGTTAATCGCCAAGTGCCATGAAGTCTCCTGTCAAAGAACAGGTTATACACTGCACATATACACTGTAATTTAGGCGACGCAAACGCCCAACGACTGAGACACTATCATCACATATGAGGCAAACAAAAAGCCAGAGGAAACAGTGCAGCGGTATGTAAACCTCTTGATAAGACAGTAAGATAACGCTACAGTCTGCCATTCAGCACGACAGGCTAATACCAGCTAGCTCGTTGTTCACCAGATGTATCCTCAAAACTTAATGACGGCAGAGTACTGAGGCGCGTAACAGTCGATATTAAAACGGGTGCTACATGAAAGAGTGATAACCTTTGGACGAATCTTCAACTTTGTTGCTCTCTACTTCTGCGAAAGCTGGAAACAGCGCCATGATGATACACATAAACGGTCGCAGGATTATGACGTCGTTGACGGCCGGTTACCAAAATAAAATGACTTTTTTTTTTTTTTTTTTTTCTTTTTAAAGAAAAACCCCTGTTATGTTTGGGCCAGATTGTTATTATTATTTTTTGTTGTCTTATGCTTTGGCTCAAATGACCTGGAATAAGCTAGAAACGTGTGTGTCAGTACTGGAATCACTATGCCTATGCTTTGTAGCTACATTATTTCATTGTTTTTCTACTTTACTGTCCTCATCCTATCTTATTTTTGTTTTCTTGAAGACTGATTGTACTTCACATTTTAACATTTAAGACTTTGATTGTGATGAAATGGAAATGTGGAAGAAAAAAGTGAGCAATCTATTTGCAGCTTAAAGAAATCAGATGCAAATGAGTGCTTTACATAGAAATGAATATCTTCGTTATTCCTGCCAAATAGCATACACCAATGTAAAATGTTTAGTGTATTTGAAAATGAATTGATGCCCTACATTGTTTCCATCATGACCTCTTCTAATCAGAAAGAAACTAACTATATTTATTTATCTCTTTGGATATTCCCCAGTTTTACTCTGTAGTGTATTTGCCTTGAATTCTGAATGCTGTGTGTGTGTGTGTGTGTGTGTGTGTGTGTGTGTGTGATAATGATCAAATAAAGCTTTGGGAGAAAAAATTATCAGTTTTGTCTGATTTTACATATCGTATTCAGCAACATGCACGATTTAAATATCTGTAGCAGACAAGTTTACATGAGTTCTTATCTGACACAATTCCACCAAAGCAGAATGTAACTTAGACACATGCAGGGTTTTGTGAACGCCTGCTGTTTTGAATTGCTTTGCACAAGGGTTTCTTTTTTTTCTTCTTTTTTCAGGACTTTTTCTTTTTTTTTTTTTTTAACTAAAAATGTAATTATGTCAATACCATGACAGTCAGCTCCATGGCTCTCATACCTTGGATGCTTTACAGGTGCACATGTAGTCACTGTTCCAGAATCCCAAACACATTCTGCAATACTTATCATTGTTATTGTTTAGTGTATTACGTGTAGCTTTTGTAGTCCAACATCATATTATATAAAAAGAAAAACATCTACACATTAGTGTAAAGTGTAAATTATGTGTTATCCACTTTGAAAAAGACATTTATTATTTTTCCTTTTTTGCAGGTGATGCACAGAGTTCATGTTTTGTGCAGAGATTATAATCCTGCAAAGTGAACCGCTCCAGTCGTGGATGCATGGACAGGATTTGTGTCAAATTTAAGGGGAAATGCTTAAAATAGTAAGGAAATATATATTATTCTTACACAGATTTTCTGTTGGCATTATACCAAGTAATGTGTATTCTACATCAAGAATAAGAGGCAAAATTTATACCAGCAGATCACATGTTGAATAAGAGGGATCTTAGAAAAACACGGAAGAAGATGGAAGAAATAGCGTCATTGTGAAAAGCTCTCCTGTCATTTCAGATGCAGCCACTCCCTCCTGCCCTGCAGTAACCCCTTTCGTGCCAGTCCCATCACCTGACCTCCCCCACCCTTCTGCTCACATGCTCCCCGCTTCCCTCGTTAGTCTTTCAGCAGACATACCTCCCATTTCCGCTCACTCCTTGTCTAGTTTGCATTTGCCCTTTCCAGCCTTTGTTCTGCCTGCCTGAGCTACAGTTTGTTAATTCTCTGCCTAACCCCCTTTTGGATGCGTTTGCTTGTCCACCTGGTTTTGCCTGTTCTCTCTTTTTTTTTTTTTGGCAGACATCAACCTTTATTTCAACCTTTCTGCCTTTGAGTGTTGCTGTTGGGTTCCCTTACATCATCTTTGCACTTGGTTACAAAGATCTAAAGTAGAACAAAATGCATGACTCCTGTCTGTCCCTGTAAAGCAGTAACAGTGCTGTAAATGCATTATAATGCAACAACGTGTTAGTGATGGAGGTTGCACCATCCTGCAGCTTGATGAATGACACGAGCAGAATCTGAATCGAATGGAAGAGAACATGATGTCAGAGATGATCAGTCAGATGTGGGTTCCTCGTTGCAGCTAAGGACGTTAGGACTGACAGGCAGTCAAATACCTTCAGTTGCCCTGATGGCTGTTTCTCTTCGGTGGGGAAACATTTTTTTGAACTTGTGATCTGTATGTTGGAATTTTGAAATGTGCTTTAAAACTATGTTAATTGAGCGGCCAAGAGAAGCCTCTGAACTTTGCAGTTATTTTGCAATTACAAGTGAGCCCAGGCCTTCTAGTGTCCCACACTCAGGGCAATTACTCATCTTTACCATGTAGGGACAACATCAACTCCTGCAGGTCAGTCTGGGACAATAAACAGACATTCAAGTCTGACAACATTTGACTTCCGGCTTTGTCTGGAAGAACAAATTCCACTACATTAGAAGAGGTGACATGGTTGAAAGTACAGAAGAGGGCAACGTGAATACTGCTGATATTTTTCTTTTTATAAAGGGTGTTGTACAATTAAATAGCTTAATTCCTATTCTACATAGGGACTCCATCTGTGATGAAATAGGAGGAACAGACTTTCTATTATGTTTTGATTATGATTTAAACTGGCTGGTACTGGCGGTGAAAACAAATCTCTCTCTGGGATAATAAATGCAAACACAAACCACCTGTGACACTGGCAGTCTTTCACCTTTCACAGATTTGCAAACTGTCTTTTATTGTAACTTCATTCAGTAAATAAGCAAACAGTACACAACATAATACATTCAAATGGAGCAACAGGTATATACTTGCTAATCATATATCATTGATCTTGGGAGCTTTGATTGAAAGAAGAATATGCTCTGTGACCCACTTAATGCATGAATTTGGAAACTTAATACAGCACAGAGAAGTTTGGGATAAATGAAGACTTAACTGTTCTATTGGAGAATAAAATAAGGTGATCACCTCCAGTCCACTGATCATAATGGTTCAGCAGGCATTGGAGCACACTAGAAAAAGCCTTTTGTATCAGATCTGAGGCCACTCTGTATTGGAGATCTTCATTTAGTGAGCAGCATACAGCAAATATGTTCTCTAATAATTCAAAGATGAAGAGACGATACGAAAATGGTATATGTCTTATGTCCTAAGTGAGCTTTAGAATCTTGAATGGTGTCTATCCATCTGATCAGTGCTTGCAGAAAAGATTCAGCTTGGACAATGATTGTGAGGAAAACTTTGTGTTAAATAATTTGATTTGACTTAATAAACTTTTTCTTTCGATGAATCTTAAGATCAGGCCCCACGAGAGAGAGAACTGAAAACTATGCCAGCAAAATCCCTTCAGGAAACGCCCTTGTGCACCAGGTGAGTTGAGCATGTTAGAACAATGATTTGTTCATTCCTCTTCTTTCACGGAGGATTAGTTAGATAACCTACATGTGGCTTTATTAACACGAACCCACACAAAAATATGATATCATAGAGCAAATATGTATGCCATTGTTTGAGGGGATTTCCTGTTTTTCACAACATGTTCACAACAAAGCAAGGCGGTGGGGAAAGTGACGTTATATTTATGAAATAAGAGGTATAATTTTTGATAAATGTTGTCACAGATCAATCTACCACTCTCCTCTTTTTCGGCTTTCAATGTATTAATGCTGCGCAAAGGCGAGCGTTAGGCGTGTCTCTGCAAAAACGTTGTTGTGTATCGAATTCTATTTTGTATTACCAAGGCAACGCAGCCCCTGTACAACCATCCAATCAAAACTGGGAACCAAGTTTTCTCGACCAATGAGCTGTGTGATATGCTCTGACTGATACTTAGTTGGTCCAATTGCTTTTATCGGCCATCTGTAGCTGGATCGTCCCTGCCTTCTCAGGTTAGTCCGTTGCTGGAGTGTAAGAGCGGTAACAACTTTGTCTGTTGTTGTGAAGAAGTTTGAAATATCGACCAAAATGAGGGAAATCGTACACCTGCAGGCAGGCCAGTGTGGAAACCAAATTGGAGCAAAGGTGAGGATAGTTTTTTGAGTGAAGCGAGGTCTTAAGTCGCTGAAAAAGAGCGTGAATGTTTAAATTCGGATTGGGCGGGCAGATAACTTAGCTTACTTAGCAGCGAAGCTAATGATAGCCTCGGCGCCCACACCGCCGATGGGTTTGACTCGCTAAAGTATGTCATGCTAGTTAGCCGGCTAATTTAACGGTTCGTTTGTTTTTCTGTGTCTAGTTCTGGGAGGTGATAAGTGACGAACATGGCATCGACCCGTCCGGGACATACCACGGGGACAGCGACCTGCAGCTGGAACGAATCAACGTGTACTACAACGAGGCAACAGGTTAATTTCACTTGCTAAGCGTTCAGAGCTACCGAGTTCGATTACCGCATTTCTGTGGAAGCCAAGGTAGCTCAATGACACTGGGAAGGCTTGTTAGTACCGCAGCCATCCAGCAGAGGGCCGTTATCCCTCTGGAAGCCAGTAGAAATCGGCCCTGCTTCACTCTCCTTCCTAGTTACTGTCGCCCCGTTTCCAAGATACAACTGATCAACAAACCTCCAGCTAAGGAAACACTTTGCATTAGCTTTAACTTTAATATTAACTTAAATGTTTTCACACCTTATAAAAGCAAAACACATGGCAGTTAATGAGAGGCAGCAGAGGCTCATTATCTCATCATAGTTGTTCAAGATCCAGGATCAGATTAGGAAAGCAAAACCTGGCTGTATGACATGCAGTCTAACTGTTGTAGTAGTACTAGTAATAATGACAATAATGATAATAGTAATTTACAGTTATTGCTGAACAGGTTGCTCAGTGTCAAAACTGTTTACATTTAGTAAAATGATAAATGGTCACCATATCTTAGTTTAGGCCCACAAAATGCTTTTTTGCTTTGTTTGTGTAACATTGCAAAAGGTAAAGTGTTTAATGCATGCTAACTAAAAGGAGAATGTGTTTTCATCTCCAGGTGGCAAGTATGTCCCTCGTGCAGTGCTGGTGGACTTGGAGCCAGGCACAATGGACTCTGTGAGGTCTGGTCCCTTTGGACAAGTCTTTAGACCGGACAACTTTGTCTTTGGTGAGAATTAACATGTGAACATTCATGTGTGTTGTAACTCAGTAGCATTTCCACGGTCCTGTCAGAGTAAAGGAGCTGGCCTTTTTCAGTCCATGCACGGTGCACTGCAAGTTAATTGTGTGTGACTTTGCATGTATGATGCGGTCACGTTTCAAGTATCATTAGATCCAAGATTTTAATTTCTCTGTTTGCATGAACACAGGCCAGAGCGGAGCAGGTAATAACTGGGCCAAAGGCCACTACACTGAGGGGGCCGAGCTGGTGGACTCAGTCCTGGATGTGGTGAGGAAGGAGGCAGAGAGCTGCGACTGCCTCCAGGGTTTCCAGCTCACACACTCCCTGGGAGGAGGCACTGGCTCCGGCATGGGCACGCTGCTCATCAGCAAAATCCGAGAGGAGTACCCAGACCGCATCATGAACACTTTCAGCGTGGTGCCTTCACCTAAGGTTCATATAATGCACAAGAATATTTCCAAATAAACTGTGTTCCTGGTTTGCTTCTCTGTGCTTTAATGCCTCTTCCTCCCTTTGTCTCGTCTTTCCCTCCAGGTGTCAGACACAGTGGTGGAGCCGTACAATGCCACCCTCTCCGTCCACCAGCTGGTCGAGAACACGGATGAGACCTACTGCATTGATAATGAGGCCCTGTATGACATCTGCTTCCGCACACTGAAGCTCACCACACCCACCTACGGCGACCTCAACCATCTCGTCTCCGCCACCATGAGCGGGGTCACCACCTGCCTGCGCTTCCCTGGCCAGCTCAACGCTGACTTGAGGAAGCTGGCTGTCAACATGGTGCCCTTCCCCAGGCTCCACTTCTTCATGCCAGGCTTTGCCCCCCTGACCAGCCGTGGCAGCCAGCAGTACAGGTAGAGAGGCAGGAGCCTGCTTTTTAGAAGTCTTATCAGCCCCTCAAGTTGTATTTGAACACATTTGAAAGAAATCCTAATTGAATTGTCTTTTTGTAGGGCTCTGACAGTCCCCGAACTCACCCAGCAGATGTTCGATGCCAAGAACATGATGGCAGCTTGCGACCCACGCCACGGCCGCTACCTTACGGTCGCCGCCATCTTCAGAGGGCGCATGTCCATGAAGGAGGTGGACGAGCAGATGCTGAATGTGCAGAACAAGAACAGCAGCTACTTTGTGGAGTGGATCCCCAACAATGTCAAGACAGCTGTCTGCGACATCCCTCCCCGCGGCCTCAAGATGGCCGCCACCTTTATTGGCAACAGCACAGCCATTCAGGAGCTCTTCAAGCGCATCTCAGAGCAGTTCACCGCCATGTTCCGCCGCAAGGCCTTCCTCCACTGGTGAGTGAAAGATGTCAGGACAGTGGGGAGAAGTTGCCGTTCTTGTTCCTTTGTTCCTTTGAGTAATTCTGAACTTGCTGCAGGTACACTGGCGAGGGAATGGATGAGATGGAGTTCACAGAGGCTGAGAGCAACATGAACGACCTGGTGTCCGAGTACCAACAGTACCAGGACGCCACCGCTGAGGAAGAGGGCGAGTTCGAGGAGGATGGTGACGAGGAGCTGGCCTAGATACTACCCATGACCTTTTCTTCACTGCAACAGGCTGGACAACACAGTTGAAATCATCATCACGTTATTGATGATTGGCTTAAAATCAATTTGGACAAGAGTTAAACAACAACAGCAACAACAAAAATTCCACTTACTTTGTCCAGCCTGAGCGGGAGTGCAAATGGTTTTTCCAGCCTTGGTGTTTAAATGTTGTCTGTTCTGTTTTCACTCTCGTTTTTTCGCTGTTCCTCCTTTGTGTTTTGGATATGAATGTTTTCAACGTGTTCTGTTTCCTCACTTGTGTTGGCATTATTTTGTCCACTCAGTTGTGTTGTGAACTCATTTAAATGGTCACGCTTTGTCTGTTACGTCTTTGTTCAGCTCCAACTTTTGAATATATTTGTGTAAGTGAATATAACGTTGAGCAGTTCATGGCACTCGTTCCTGAATGTGCCCCTTGGCTCTGTTTGAGATTAGACTGTAGTCTTTTAGGAGAATGAAATCATTTCATTCATCAAAAAGAAAAACCTGTAAAATACACTCAACACTGTGGTTCTGGGATTTTATCCACATGAAAAGTGTAGTTGAAATTTTAATAAAGATCTTATGAGTTGGTGCTATGCTGTGGGTTACTCATACTGTGTGTACTGAGCAGTGTAACTGAAGTGAACTTACCATTACAGGTGGCTGACTGCCACTCAAATTAGAATCTACACGTTCAAATGCGTTAGCTTGACTAAATATCCTCAAGTGTGTAAATCTTCAGCTGCAGCCCACCGACTAGAGTAGCAACGTCAAGACTGAATCCAAATCCAAAGTGTTTTTTTTCGCTAATTCTTAATGTTTGAGACGGAAGTTCCATTTCTCAGTTTGTATCATTAGTATGTAGTTTCTGCAAATGTTCCTGATGCGACGTTCAGCGTCATCAGATATCCCTGCCCGAAGGTTGCTGCTGGTCAACTGGTAGCAGAAAACAAGTGGTTCAGTGCATCAGTGAACATTTAAGAGGCTGACAGCTTTAAGACTGAGCGTCATGAAATATTCACAGGGAACAGGTTGGTTTAGTTTAAATGCCAGGCAAGCTCAACTACACACACACACAAAAGAAAGAGGCTGTAGCCAGTGTTCAGCCTGTGGGGGAAAAAAACAACAACATATCCTTAAGATCAGTGGGAGATAAACGCCTGATAATAACATCCTTATATCTATGCAAAGTGAGCAGTGGATGTGTGAAGTGTCTGTGCTTCAGATCAGAGGAAGTTATCAGATGGCTGTTTTTCACTTTAACTCTCGTCAAACCACACGGGCGCACTTAGATTGTTTCACCTAAATCATTGACCACTGCTCATTCTGAAATTCTAACCTTTCTGAGTATTTGTTGATGTTTACGGTCTTGTGATGCTCTCATGAGGAGGACATCACCGGTCTTTGTGTCAAAGCATCACCTGCTAACTGCAGCAGAAGGAAAAGAGGCCTGAATATTTGACTAACAGATAACACACAGACCTCTTTATGATCTAAAGCTTCCTGTCACTTGAACTTTGTTTCTCTTGAAGGCTTAAATTTGTTTTCTGCTTCCTGCAAGAATATCATCCGACCACAGCAACATGTACGTTATATTGAACTACCTGTGGATGCTAACTTACACACAGAAAGGTTTAAGATGAGGGGGGTCGCCTTTTGCCCTCAGCCTTCATGAATATTTGGACATTTTAATACTTTGTGAGTTTTAATTTAATTTTCTTTGTTAACAAGGACACCTGATAGTCAGGCCACGCTGACTATGGCTACAAGCTGTGGAGCTCCTGCAGGTTTCTGAGAGCACAACATCGTCAGTGTGTGTTTAGAGTAGAGTCCTCTTATCGTGAGATGAAACACTGTGAGTGTGTGTTAACTGGAGGAGGTCCAGAGTCCTCAGGAGTCTTCTGTCATTGTCTCAACTGTCCACTGGGTGGAGCTGTTTCTCATCAGTGCTGAGGCCACTGAACCCTGACGGCTTGTTTGTGACTCATTTTCATGTTATTTCTTAATTACACATGACCTTTCTAGGTTCACAGGTGTCTTTTCTGTGTGTTCACCTGTGTCTTAGTAACAGTTTTAAAGTCTCAAATCTTTATTTTACTTTTTGTTTAGCTTCAAAGTGCAACATTTTCAGTGTGTACCTGTTGTCTGGAAGTCCCGACACTCATCATGACTTCATGACACCAAAACATTCATACTTCATGTTAAATAGGCCAGCCAGGGTTTTCTTTGGCCACCAGTGTGCTCAGGACACCGATGATCACAAAATATTTTTGATTTGAGGCTGAAACATCATTAACAATAGCTGTAATTATGCTCTTTTGCTCCATATTTATTTTTTAGTTCATGCACATGCATTAAAGAAAGTCTCAAGCTCTCCTAAAAGAAGAAAAGAGTGTTGGTGAATGCAGACTAGCTACTGAACACAATGTAAACAATCCAATCACAGTTCTTACTGAAGCATTTTCCCTCAGTCTTCATGGAAGAGACTGATGTTTGGTCAATCTGAGATGACAGCCTGGAGATGATAGATAACAGAAAGGGAATGTGAATAGAGGTGTTCTATACAATGTTAGTCCATTTAAAGATACTTGATGAAAACTCAATTTATTCTCATGGTGTCATTAGCTAAACAACCTGACATTTTCACCATTAGATGTTTCTGTTTGTGGGGACGTGTTTCACTGAAAATGTTCCCTTTTAGACACAGATGATCACATGAATATGTTAAGATGCTCTATGCATGAAAAGAACTTTGACTTTGTAACTGCTTTAACACTATGTTTCATCTCTAAATGTTAAACTTTAAATGTACTAAACTGAATTAGTTTCCCCTTGAAAGTTTAAATTGCCACTTTTTCCTGTTTTTCTGCAGGGCAGCAGATGAAAGGAACAAATGGCATGTTGCCATCATCAGAACTGGAACAGAAAATAATGAAAAAACAAAGTCTATGAACAATCTGAAGATAAAGTGGAAACTGGCTAGTACCGGCGGTGAAAACAAATCTCTCTCTGGGATAATAAATGCAAACACAAACCACCTGTGACACTGGCAGTCTTTCACCTTTCACAGATTTGCAAACTGTCTTTCATTGGAACTTCATTCAGTAAATACGTTAACAGTACACAACATAATACATTCAAATGGAGCAACAGGTATATACTTGCTAATCATATATCATTGATCTTGGGTAAAAAAATAAGGTGATCAACTCCAGTCCACTGCCCTGCTAGAAAAACCAGCATAGACCAGCATAGCAGGTCACCAGCAAAAACCAGCATTTGTTGTGTTTTGATGCTGGGATGCTGGTCTATGCTGGTCTATGCTGGTCACCAGCATAGACCAGCATGGGATGCTGGTTTATGCTGGTTTATGCTGGTCTATGCTGGTCTATGCTGGTCAACAGCATAGACCAGCTGGTGACCAGCATGGGATGGGATATGGCACAGGATGGGATACCAGTATACTAGAACCACATACAAACCAGAGTAGCTAAATTAGTGAAGGTAATGAAAATAAATTGAAATAAATGTTTAATCTCTAGTTAACATTCTTTTAATGATGTAATACAATAATAATAATAACAATAATAATAACAATAATATATATATATACACACACACACACACACACACACACACACACACACACACACACTGGCGAGGGAATGGATGAGATGGAGTTCACAGAGGCTGAGAGCAACATGAACGACCTGGTGTCCGAGTACCAACAGTACCAGGACGCCACCACTGAGGAAGAGGGCGAGTTCGAGGAGGAAGGTGACGAGGAGCTGGCCTAGATACTACCCATGACCTTTTCTTCACTCTGCAACAGGCTGGACAACACAGTTGAAATCATCATCACGTTATTGATGATTGGCTTAAAATCAATTTGGACAAGAGTTAAACAACAACAAAAATTCCACTTACTTTGCATTAGCTTTAACTTTAATATTAACTTTCATATTTTCACACCTTATAAAAGCGAAACACTTGGCAGTTAATGAGAGGCAGCAGAGGCTCATTATCTCATCATAGTTGTTCAAGATCCAGGATCAGATTAGGAAAGCAAAACCTGGCTGTATGACATGCAGTCTAACTGTTGTAGTAGTACTAGTAATAATGACAATAATGATAATAGTAATTTACAGTTATTGCTGAACAGGTTGCTCAGTGTCAAAACTGTTTACATTTAGTAAAATGATAAATAGTCACCATATCTTAGTTTAGGCCCACAAAATGCGTTTTTGCTTTGTTTGTGTAACATTGCAAAAGGTAAAGTGTTTAATGCATGCTAACTAAAAGGAGAATGTGTTTTCATCTCCAGGTGGCAAGTATGTCCCTCGTGCAGTGCTGGTGGACCTGGAGCCTGGCACAATGGACTCTGTGAGGTCTGGTCCCTTTGGACAAGTCTTTAGACCGGACAACTTTGTCTTTGGTGAGAATTAACATGTGAACATTCATGTGTGTTGTAACTCAGTTGCAAATGGTTTTTCCAGCCTTGGTGTTTAAATGTTGTCTGTTCTGTTTTCACTCTCGTTTTTTCGCTGTTCCTCCTTTGTGTTTTGGATATGAATGTTTTCAACGTGTTCTGTTTCCTCACTTGTGTCGGTCACCCCTAAGTGGCAACACTCATCATATGTCATCATATGTTCACATGGAAGAAGAAAACTTGGGAGCACACTGTAACAGTTTACTAGTTTTTGGGCTGCCGACTGCACAAACAGCCAATTGTCAAGATTACTTTCCTGGTATACATACATGTCAGGAAACTCTAGTTCTCATCATTTTCACATCACAGATCAATTTGACTCTATTACAGCTCGTCCCGTTCCTAGTGGGCTTGTGTTGGCATTATTTTGTCCACTCAGTTGTGTTGTGAACTCATTTAAATGGTCACGCTTTGTCTGTTGCGTCTTTGTTCAGCTCCAACTTTTGAATATATTTGTGTAAGTGAATGTAACGTTGAGCAGTTCATGGCACTCGTTCCTGAATGTGCCCCTTGGCTCTGTTTGAGATTAGACTGTAGTCTTTTAGGAGAATGAAATCATTTCATTCATCAAAAAGAAAAACCTGTAAAATACACTGAACACTGTGGTTCTGGGATTTTATCCACATGAAAAGTGTAGTTGAAATTTTCATAAAGATCTTATGAGTTGGTGCTATGCTGTGGGTTACTCATACTGTGTGTACTGAGCAGTGTAACTGAAGTGAACTTACCATTACAGGTGGCCGACTGTCACTCAAATTAGAATCTACACGTTCAAATGCATTAGATGCTCTATGCATGAATAGCTGGAACTTTGACTTTGTAACTGCTTTAACACTATGTTTCGTCTCTAAATGTTAAACTTTAAATGTACTGAACTGAATTAGTTTCCCCTTGAAAGTTTAAATTGCCACTTTTTCCTGTTTTTCTGCAGGGCAGCAGATGAAAGGAACAAATGGCATGTTGCCATCATCAGAACTGGAACAGAAAATAATGAAAAAACTAAGTCTATGAACAATCTGAAGATAAAGTGGAAACTCGCTTTGTCTGACCTCCTCAGTTCTCAGTGAAAACTGTACATTTGGATGACTTAGGTTTTAGAAGAAGAAATGGGGATCTGGGCAGAACATTTTCAACATTAGATCACAACAAATGAAGAAGGAATAACAATTAAACACTGGTCCTCCATTGTCTGAGGCACTGCGCTCAAAACCGGAGAAAGTGTTTCAATCAGGAGAGACTGATCAAGCTAATTTATTTGACATGGTGGAAAATAAATTGAAGAGTCTTTGGTCTTTGACCCCGTTGTGTCATCACATTCAGGCATTAGTGATGCTCAAATTTGATCAAACCCACAGATCACTTCAAAGATAAACAAAGGTCAATGCGTGTCCTGAGACTTTTATTCACACAACACTTTGCCTTTTTTTCTCACAGCTGTTGGGAATTTTTTGCCACATGAAGGTTTTGGCTCTGCAGCCGCACCGTGTGCCACTGGTCTGTGATCATTGCTCAGGCATGTCATTTCATCAAACTACTTTATTAATAGCAAACATGCCCAAGACATCAACTCTGTGAGTTAATTAATCCAAACATTTATCATCTTTGACATTAGTGTAAGTTTCATATTTATTCAGCCTTCCCCAACACAAAATGTGTCATACATGTTTCAGCCACAAGAGGTCAGGAGTGTGCAGAGTTCTCAACACATTTGTTAGACCTCAAGGAGTTTATCTTTGAGGTCTAACAAATGTGTTTAGGTGAGAAATGCTACATGTGAACATTATGAGGCTGCTTACAAGAAAACTAGCTGCATGTTCAGCCTCTGATTCTGTCACATGGCTCAGTATCCAAATGTCCATCACACTAAACAGCTAGAGAAGCAAGATTTGCTCAGATATTGACAAGCTGAGTGCAGGCTGGGACATGAGGGAATCAGACCTGGGAGCTCCTGACCTCGTGTGGTTGAAATTAGACTGAATATATAACATCCCATTTGTTGGAGCAAGAGAAGATTATTTCTGTTCAGTCGACCCTACTAAAATCCTTTTCTTGTGTTATGAAGTCAAATCAAAGTCAAAGGTTTTTATTATACAAAAATGTTGGTTCTCTGTATAAAATAGAAATAGAAAAAGAATGTGATGGTTTGCAAAACACTGAAACTCCATATTTGACTGAAAATAGCACAGAGACAGCATATCAAAAGTTGAAACTGAGAAATTTCATTGTTTTTTGAAAATTATATTGTCCACATGGCGGCAGAGACTCTTCCATTATTGTTCCTAATGCCTGCGTTCAGACGTGATGACACATCTTTATGGAACCAGCAGCGTGCTGTGTTATAATTGGCAGCAGGTGTGTGAGAGGGAGCAGAGAGAGAGAGGGAACAGCAGTGAGTTCAAAAAGTTCTGACAGCGAGGCAGAAGACAGTTTTCTGCTCCTTCTCAGGCTGCATCGCTGACGAGTTTTAAAAGCTTTTTATCTGTTGAAGCCTAAACGATAGTCATGAGTGTGAAGGACCGCTGCCTCTAACAGCAAAACCACAGATACAGTTTTATATCAGTTTCATCATTTCGTGTTATTTGATGGAGAATTCTGTGTCCTGCTGTACAATATCCAACAGTGCACTGAATGACAGGGCGTGAAGTTATGACTCTTGCTGAAGGAAGTAAAAAATGACAGTACAGAAATAGCAAAGATATGTTGAAGATCATTTAGAAACAGACTCACTGTTATGTGGTTTGTCCACCAGAGAGTGTTGACAAGTTTATTTTTGCACTTAAAAATGTCCTACTCAGCACACATGGTCACAGTTGGCTGTTATTTTATTTCTGTCTGCTTTTATATCCATAGTATAAGTGTATCTCTCTGACAGTGAGGTGAATTACATGGTCCACCTTTATAAGGACCAAAAATTTCCTGCACTGTAACATACAGTGAATGCAGCTTACACTTCCTGTTTGATGATGTTTTCATTCATGTTGCATTAGTTCACAATGCAACACAGAAAACAGTTTGACACCCACAAGTTGCTCCTTGCACAAGTGAGATACATCAGTGAGCTGAGCAATTTTCAAGTGTCCGAAGGTAAGACAGTGCTAGTATCAACATAGTACCTGCATTTACCCCCCCACTCATCTTTGCCTTGCTCTCTGTCCTCTCTCTTCTCTGACTGCAAGGATTTCATCAAAATATGTTTGGCTGTAGACCCACAGGAGTGGGCCCCCCTGGAGGCGATGCAGCAGCCCTGATGGTTCACCTAATGCTGCACAGAACTCAACTTCCTGTGTCCACATGAAGCGAGAACGTGTCACGTTGTGTAGATCTGCTGCTGGTGATCACCTCGCGCCCGCATTTTAGGAAATATCTGATCAGTTGTATAATGTGATGCATGCACAGCATCAAGGACTGACAGAGCTGCAAGAAAAGGAGAGAATTTCTTCCACAGCAGTCTGACAAACATCTGCTGTTTACACAAAGACGTTGACTGGATAAGTTCTCCTGTGCAGACTTGGGATCAGCTGGTCATGTTACTGTTACATTAGTCATGGTGACTGGTCAGAATGTGTTGGTTTTTGTGTTTTATTGTGTGTTTCTAAGGGTATGATATCATGGACGTTCAAAACGTGTGTTAATACAATATTTCTTATTATTGCGTATTATTCCAAATTATAACATGAATAAAATATGTTTATTATGTATGACACAGTTGGGTGAAAATATATGTTTGAATTAGAAAATTTCATTATTGTGCTTTTTATCAGAGCATGCTGAAGCTTGATGAATTCTTGGCAGAGATGTCAAATTCACCAAATCCCAGTGTAGCAGATGAGGACTCCAGTGCTAAGACCCTAATGATAACCCTCTCCACTTACACACAGACACTTGTCTCAAGAACGCTCCCACACGTCTTTTTAGTGTTCCACTCAAAGATGAGCCAAAAGTATTACAGTGCCTTTATTTTTCAAGCCTGCAGTCCAGCAGCCACTATTACTCGTCAACTTTGTCTCCATGAACTACTGTCGTCTGATGACAGAGGGAACACAGAGAGAGCAGCAACGATGCTCGGCTGTCAGCTGGGTTCTGCAGGTATTTTCCACTCAGTTGTGTACTGAGAATAATAATAATAATAATAATAATAATAATAGAATATTAATGACAGAAGTGTCAACTAGCAGTAGAAAGACAAAAACATGCCGCTAGATTTTAATACATAGCAACCTTACCTTTTAAATTTGAATAGCCAATGACTTTGTGAACATGGTGATATGCCATGTCAGGAAGTTATTTACAGCTCCAGACACAAACAGGACTATTTATTAAGATATATAAAGTCAATGTCCAGGTACAGATACTTTAAATATGAATATAGATGGCCAAAATTTAGATTTCATGAATACAGATTTAGATATTTGTGTAGATAAATATACAGTAAATTGCCTTTTTTTGGAGGATGCCTACAGCGACTGCTAATAAAGAACATGTTTGTCTGAGTAGTGGGCTGAGTTCTGTGACACGTTGGTAAAAATCCATGCTTCAGCCCGGATGCCTTGTTAACTGTTAACTAGTTAACTGGTAACACAGATGTTTTCCCACTAGTTAACTAGTGGGGGACATTTTGTCTCAGTGGTCAGATTTTGTGCTGAGCATGCTGGACATATTTCTCACGTGTTGGGTATTTCAGCTCTAGTGAATACACACAACTAGTGAGGCATTTATTCAACATGTCGGGTGTTGAGCATTTGGCTTTTACGAGTATGACTCGTAAACATTTTGGACATCACCAATTGACTACCAGTGGACATTTTGGATCTCCCAAGTTAACTCATAAGGTCAGATGCTTTAACTCGTTAACTAGTGCTTGAAATTACACGCCACTAGTTTACTTTTGAGCTGAATCCATGTTGGACTAGTTAACATGTCCAGAGGGCCACTAGTGCTTCAAAAAGCTGACTGTTTGGGACCTCGGTGCCGCTAGTGTGACACACTGAGATACTAGTAAGGCTTCAGTTGGACAAAAGAGCCACGAGTTGCTGGAAAGGAGTGACTAGCTTTTGCCTGATGAATTTGTTTGGACCCAAAGAAGCAGACCTGAAACAGGAATCAGATAAAAGAGAATTTATTAACAATAAACTACAACAAAAAGCGCACTCATAAGGAGTGGAGAATAAACAAACCAAAGGCGTACTCAGGAGGAGGGGAAGAGAACAATGGGAGCTCCGACGAAAGGGGTTTGAGGCAAGGCACGCGCTGAAGCGGCAGGTAGGCACTGTAACACAGGAGCACACGATAAGTGGCAGTTTTGGGATAGTTAGCATTAGCAAACTTCACGAGGAGAGGAGATAAAGAAGCGCAGTACTCACACTGGGAACAAACAGACCCCGCCGTGGATGGAGGAATAATCCAGCACAGGGCGAAGAGAGCTCTCTCCTTCAGTACTGTGCCTTATCAGGAACATACCTCTCAGGTGAGCCCCTGAAGGGGCGGAGCTGACTGGGTGTAGGGGAACATCCAGCTGCACAGACAAGGGAGAACAGACAGACAACAATAACACTAGGAAAAGGGCAAGGAGACACACTAGAACAGGTCAGTAGGCTCATAACAGAACTAGTGGAAGAAACTGATGTCTGATAGCAGGCTCAGTCCAGGCGCTCATAAAGCCAGCACGTTTCACTCTGCAGCAGTAGCAGCAGCTGAGCGGTGCTGAGCACCACCTCCAGCATCACCACCACCACCACCACCACCTCCAGCATCACCACCACCACCACCACCACCTCCAGCAGCGTCACATCGGGGAGACTCCAGACTGGAGTCCAGTCTGTGGTGCTCATGCTCACCGGCTGCTCGCTGCTCGCCGGCGGCTCGGGGACAGTCGAGGCTGCTGAATGAGCGGAGGTGCCGCTGAAAGCGCTGTCCGAGGTGCTGAGACGCCGACAGACCGTCGTTGCTCCTTTTCCAGTCGAGACGATACGCATGAACTGACGTGAATGCCGAGCAGCACAACACGGCACAGCAGCCCGCCGGTGAACGCAGCACCCTCGGCCAGAGTCAATGGGACCGCACGTCGTCCGAGCGTCAGAAAGATGGAGAGATTTTTGCTGCTCGTTCTCGGCTGTCTCTGCGTCTCTCCAGTCACGGCGGGTAAGTTTATGTTTATGTGCAATTAGGGGGGATGTTTCCATGGATTGTGGAGCAGCAGCTCACACAGTGGTATTTTATTGGCTGATGAAACGAGCCGTGGAGGGATTGCAGAGGCATGTGTGTGAAACGCTGCTGTCTCGTGTTGTTCAGGCTTTAGAAATGAACGTTGCGTAGTCTGTAGTGTTTGTGGAGAGGCTGACTGTGTTTGCTGCTGGAGGCTTTTCTGTGTTGCCATCTAATGAAACAAACATATGAAGGGTCACAACTGACGGTTTGAACTATTCACATGTGAGACAGCTTCACGTGCGTTGATGAAGATCACTGGGGCTAATCTGACCAATGACAAACCGTATTGTTGTCTGTCTCTCGAAGCAAAGCAGTCTCTCTGTGAGTGTGTGTGTGTGTGTGTGTGTGTGCTTGTGTGTGTGTGTGTGTGTGTGTGTGTGTGTGTGAGCCAAGCTGACCTTTGAGTCTAATTTCAGGCAGGTACTATGAACTGCTGCACACACACACACACACACACACACACACACACACACACACACACACTACTTGCACACTCTGTGTTTTGTGTTTTTTTGTCTTCACACTTCTGTACTTAATTCACACTGTAAAGAAACTATATTACAATGTGATATTCAGACTCTTTAAGCTCTCAGCATTTCTCCTGGCAGGCAGTGAGATGTTTATAAAGGACGCTGACACTTGATTTTTTGAGCTCCACTATATTAAAGGCTGAAGTGAATGGCTTTATTGAACTAGCTGTATTTAACCATTATAAGCAGTATATTAACACTTCATGACACATGGTAACACACTCTGACATAAGATTACCTTGTTATATATGTTTTATGTGTTTATTATTGTATTTGTTACTTTCCTTGTGAAGTATCCACAAGTGATTAATGAACAATTGAAGAATACCTTAATAAACACTTCAGAGAGTCATGTCTCCAAGAAATGACGTTTATGTACAACTAATAAGTAACAGCAAATATGTTTTGAAGGAAATGTAATGCAGATTAGGTTTTGTATTAACATAATTAGGAAATGTTATTGATTAATTTACCTGTAAATATGTTTACAGTTGACATTTTTTTTTTCTATCAGATTAGGCAATCATTTAGTGCACTATCTATTCTTAGTGACTCCAACATTATTCATCTTTTTATGGTTTTGGTTAGGCACTTACAGCACTCAGTTAATGTCAGGGAAAGATCAGGCTGTTTTAACACAGAAAAAGTCAGCAGCAATCACAATCTTTGTCTAACCTTAACCGAGGTGCTTTTGTTGTCTAAATGTGATCACAGTCTGGACTTGATCCTTGGATTCTGGTGTCACAGTCCTGCACTTTGTGTGTCCAGAATCCACCCTGACCACCTCGCTGACACTCCGGCTCATAAAAAGAAGTGTTTCATTCAGTCAAACAAACGTTGACTCTGAACAGTGATTACGTTTGTCAGCACAATGTGATAATGAAAGCAAATTAGCTTCATATAAACAGAATTTTTAGTAGACAAGGTTGCTTCAAATGTCCTTTTATCTGCTTACAACTAAATTGTAGTTAAATGGGTTAAATGAAAGTATGACCTAATCATTTCAATCTCCATTGATTATTTGCAAAAAGATGCTTACAGATGTTTTTGTCTCAGAGTTTATTTAGTCAGACACCTGCAGCAGGAAAACCAGGCCAAATCGATGTCGAGGCAGAGAGGTGGACTGGCAGAAGTGAGTGGGTGTGCACCACGGCACCATAAACTGTACACTACAGTGACGTCTTTACTGTTTCTGTGTTTATAGTGACTCACAAACAGTCAGTTGATCCTGGGAAAGGAAAGGTAATGTTTCCATTTAACATGGAAATGGACTCTCTAACACATTCATCTAAATGAGGCCGTAAATCCCAGCAGGCAATTTCCCCTGGTCCGTAACAGTTCTGAGTTTGGAGGGAAAAAAAGAGAAAATCAATGAATCAATCAACAAATTGAACAGCGATGCAAGTTATGCAAAGGCTCCAGGCTGTTCTGTGTGTTTGAGAGATGCTTCAATAATGAGTGAAGGAAGCTGAGTCTTTCAAGAGCTCAGAGGTTGATTTTTTTATGCTGTAAAGCAAAAAAATCTTAAACTTTGACAGCCGCCTGCCAGGTGATGAATTCTCTGTGAGTACAGTTTGGTACAGTACAGTGCAGGAGGTTAACAGTAAGCACCCATCCCTCTGCTCTCCACCACCAAATTATCATCCAATAAGAAACAGACTGTTAATATTTCTGAGCAGCATCCAGTCAGTCAGAGAGACAAAGTCCAAATTAATGCAGTTTCATAAGATTTTCAGTGCTACTAGTCACACTTTGTGGCGGGAGATGCAAGTCGGGTTTAGGTGGGGGGCCTCAATACTCAGTCAGGGGCCAGTAGTCAGTCACACAACATGTGTTTCTCTAAGGGGGATATTTGCCAGAGACAGACACAGAGATGAAGGCAGTGATGGATAGAGAGAAAGCAAATGAATGTATGCGAAGAGAAGAAAGTGCTCGCGTTCGAGCCACAAGGGAGAAAGACAAAGACAGACAGAGAGAATGTGAGTGACAAAAGGAGAGAGTGAAACATGGAGGAATCAGAGCAGGAGGATTATTCACGTTCTCCACCTGCCTGTGACACCAACTCTCCCAGGCAGCTACTGTAGGCGTTACTTTAGCAGCTGTCCCCGAGTCCTCAGCAGGGCTGCAAGACCTCCACAGAGAGAAACAGACAGACAGACGCTACAGTAAGTCTGAAGGGAGACACAGATGAGACAGATGAAAGTTATGTATCAAACCCTAATATCATATTCATAACCTCACATCAAGCTGTGAGCTCCTTTAGCGTTATCAGCACCATCCCATATCACTGCTCATTCCCTGTCTGTTGTATGTGTGTGTCAGAGGGGTGGCGGGTTCGTAACTGATTTGAGAGTAGATTTCATTAGTAGCGGGCTTGTCAAATAATCAGCCTCACGGCACTCCTTTGCCTTTTTGAATTAGCTGGCTTGCATTCTCTCTACACACAATGCTGCATTGATTTTCATACCCTGCCTTTTGACATTTAATTAGAGAAAAGTGTGTGTGTGTGTGTGTGTGTGTGTGTGTGTGTGTCTGCGTGTCTATCTGATGGAAAGAGAGAAAGATTGTGTTTTGCAATCCCCCCCGCCTCCCCACCTCAGCATTCTCGTGGCCAGCAGGGCTGGAAAATTCATTTCCTTTGAGTAAATAACTCATTTCTCTACAAAGGGACAAAAAGACCCTTAGGTGTAATTATTTGACAGTGCTGGGCTGCTGTGCACAGAGGCAGAATGGACCACCGAGGACACACAGGCTCTGCTCAACATGCAAAACATGCAGAAAACATGCACATGCAGCCTCCCACACACACAAACAGGCGCTCTGTGGCTGTTAAAGGAGGACGTCCTTAATGAATTCAAAATTAAAATCTTTATACTGACTGCCTCAAACTGTTCTCCAATTTCTAAGCTGCACTGCCCGTATTGCATATCAGCTGATCAGCAGCCGGTGTGTGAGAGGCATGAGGCTAATCAATAGCAGAATAGTACATAAGTGAGTCACAGCTTTTCACCCACCATCTCCTTCCTGCACCCAGATTCCCATTGAAGTGTCAGTTACAGGCAGAGAGCTTTACACCCCAGGTATGGAGGAGCTGCCAAAAAGCCCCAGTGTAGTAGCTGTACAGAAATATAGTGAGGAGCGTTGGAGAGACAGACAGAGATGAAAAAGAGAGACAAAACCAGATAGACAGCAGGAGTGTGTGTGTGTGTGTGTGTGTGAGGGGCAGGTTCAACACAAGTGTCCATGACAGTCTCAAAGATGGAAAGCAAAAGTGAATAGAGGAAGAAATACAGGAAACTTATGTGTAACGGTACCACCAGAGCACGACTTTGATCTCAGGAGACACAGACGGATAAGCTGTAGCTCTGAACAATGTCCTGTTCAGAACTATTGAGAGTTTCTTGAAAAGTTTGGCGAATTAAACATTCAACAGTCACTGACAGTCAGAGACCCACCAAGTGCAGGACGAAACACTGAGAAAGATACTGAATGAGTGTGGAAGAGCTGCTGTTTGTGGTTTATGTAACATTTCAAGCAGTCATATGTTGGAACATTGTAAAGACAGTGGCTAATGAAAAAGGCAATATGTCCAGTCAATTCTAAGACACGACACAGCGTTACAGTGTGACTCCGATGTGAACACGTGTTTGATAGCACTTCTAAATTATTCAGATGCTTTAGCTTCTAAATGAGGCACATTAACGCCTCGTGTTTGCCTGCTCTCCAGAGCATCAGACTGTGATTTACCTAACTTCTGTATGTGTGTGTGTATGATTGTGTGCATCAGTGTGTGTATGCGTATCCACAAGGGCGAGACCATGTGCCAAGGTCTCCTCTGACACATGCAAGGGCAAACTCCAGATCAGCATCGTGATGGCTCTATCATGGCACATTAGCTATGAATGAGGGGAGAGCTGGCATCCCTGCCAGCTGTATGTATGCTAACCCCGGAGAGCACAGCGCCACCGCAGCTCACTGACACTCAATAAAAACAAGCGGCAAGCAGTCGTAATTCCCCCAACGCTATCGTTAGTTGTTGTACAAGACATCGGCATGCTAATCAACATGTGCTAATTTATAGCCTCTGATTCTGCTGTGACCGCACATCATGGCTGCAGCACAAAAGTTTATTTTTTCCCTCTTCCCAAAGTGTTCCTTCAAACGCTTTGATGTTCACTTTCACCTGCTGTTATTGCACCTTCCATACAAAGTGTCTGTTTACCTACTATTAGCAGTGAAATGAGCTAAAGCCGTTTAAGTTGCTAAACATTAATTAGTAGCAGCACAGTGATCCCCAAAGGGATTCAAAGACAGGAACAGGAAATAACAAACACCTGACTCTTGTGTCTGCCTCTAATATGCCAGATAACAGTGGAATGTGATGTTGCCAACAGGCAGTTTTAATGTTGTTTACCAGCCTGCAGACAAACTTGTTAGCTCAGAACTGGTCCAGGGGCCTGACTGTGAGAAATGCATTTCTAAGGATTGCAGAGCTGTGTTATGGTGCTCCAAATCAGGAATATCTGGAAGCTGGAACACCACCCTGCTCACTTTCATGCTCTCTCAGTTTCAAAGCCCCGGCCGTCTGCTCAGGTGTCACACTGCATCCGACTGTCTCAGCTGACTGGGGTCACAAGTGTCGCGCAGCTGAACTGGTTCCAGTCCGAGACTGCACATTCAAAGGTTTACTCATGGGCAACGTTACCAAAAACACAATCAAACAGGCCTTTGGTAAAAGGAAAGATAAACAACAAAACATTTTCCTCCTTGGAGCATATGATGATCTCCACATGACAACACCCCCATGTTACCTGCAATATTTCCCATCTATAAATCCACTCAGATGTTCTCTCCCTCAGCAGCAGTCAAGAGCAGTTTACCGAATTTGGGAAGTGCGTGGACACAAAACAAACTGAAAGAGATCCAGAGGAGGAGTCAGGAGGGAGGGAGGGATGGCAGCAGGCCTGGAGGAGGTGTGGGAGGAGTGTCGTGTCTTTCTGAGGTCGACGGAGAGAGGAGGAGAACGTTCATTAAATAATGATAGGCTTTATGGACTAAGACTGCGTGTGTGTGTCTTCCCAACATGTCTGGATTCCTCTTCTTGACCGTTTCACAGACACACACTTCTCACAGTAACCTCTCTAATGAACGTGGACATGAAGGAGCTGTCACCCTTCACACTCCTCAGCATGGGACAAACTACAAGCTGTCACTCTGGTCATCATTGGCCTAACAAAGGCACACACACACACACACACACACACCAGGGACATCCGTCATGGCTCAAAGTCACCCCCATCTCTCAGGGTGAGGCAGACTGTGTGCCACAGCGATGGGAGAGAGTTTATGAAGACATCTGTCTGGTGTTTCATTAGAGCTGACTCTCACGCCATGTGGATATTTAAGGCCCGCGGTCACAGCCAACGTCCACTCTCTTGTCCCACAGCGTAGTGCAATCATATGGGGGAGAGGAGACAAAGATGGACAGAAAGTGACCGGAAGCTGTCGGACGTGAGGACACTCAAAGAGATGGTTTAACATTATTTTGTAGAACACTGAGGAGAAATAACAAGGACATGTTGCTTTTCTTTTTCACTCCTCTCCCCACCTTGTTGCAATCTCCTGCAATCTATATGCAATAATGTTTTTTATCATCTGTCTCTTATTTAATCTCAGCGCATCTCAGAGGGAACAAAGTCTGTTTTCCAGGAGAGACTTAAAACAATAATTCACTTACAAGTTCAAACAGGCAGTCAGCAATATATACAATAAAAGAAAGAGAAAGCAACAGAAATGCTACGCTCTACTACACTTCACAGTCCAATGAGATATCATTATTTAAAGATCATCCAGTGGGGAAAAATTCTAATTTCAAAGAGCGTTGCAGCAGGAGAAAGAAAGAGAAAAAGATGTCGACACCACTCTCATGTCTGTACAATAACTACAAAGATACAGTGAGCAGCCAGCTAGCTTAGCATAGCATAAAGGCTGTAAAGAGCTAGCCTGGCTCTGTCCAAAGGTCAGAAAATCTGCCAACCGGCACCTCCAAATCTCTCTCATTAACAAGTTTTGTTTGTTTAATTTGTACAAAAACTGATTAAGTTCAGAAGGACAGAGCTGTTGCCTTCTGTTTCTGTTTTTTATGCTAAGCTAAGCTAATCGGCGGCTGGCTCTAGTACTTACTGTACAGACATAAGACTGGTATTGATAACTTCTCATCTAACTTGTGGCAAGACAGCAAATAAGCGTATCTCATAAGATGTCTAATTATATCTTCAACACATTACTCAGGTCTGTACTGTATGAATCATTTTGTGTCACATTTACAGGTGTAGTCTACTAGCTATTTTTACGAGCAGTTCATTTTGTAAATAAACGTAAAATGCACAAACTGATTAATAAAAAAAGTCTAACTGACTGAATGAATATCCTGAATTTGATATTAGGATTAAAACTGAACTTGGTTGGCTACAAATTCGAGTTGAAGTACGGCATCTTCAGATCAACTGATTTTATAAATTGATTATTTTCTGACCTCTTTTTTTTTTTTTTTTTTTTTTTTTTTTTTAGCAAATCTGCACATCAGCATCTTCAGGCAGTGGTTCAGACCTCTGATAATTCACAGTGTATTAAAATTTAATTAGGCTTTCAGGCAATATTTGCCGTCCACTTTGTAAGTCATAATTAATTTGATTCACATGAAGTAATGATCCACTTCTATTCCACAGCACAGACAGTCAGATTTTCATGTCAGATAAAATGAAGCCCGATGTTACACCTGTACTGCAAGGCAATGATGTCATGAGGCTGAAAGTGAACAGTCAGACATTTTTTTCTTTTTTTTTTCCCAAATGATTTTTAGAAGAAAACAAAACATACAGCAGTTGAGTTGGTGTAAACAGTGTGGAAGAAAAATCCATTTCACACTTATTTGAAGCAAACTGATGTGTGTATTGGTGCACATCATCCCATCTGCAAACACACTCATACAGAGCTGTAGCCATTAGGTAGGTTAAGTCTTATTATAGAGGCTTATTTGGTGGAAACTGAGGCCACCAATCAGCACATGCATATCACGTAATTATAGAGTCAAACCAAATCATTATTATCTCATTTTGTATTTTATTCTCATTCAGAAATTACCAAAATCTTTCAAAATACTGAAATAGGTCAGATATTGTGCACTTCCTGCAAAGAGTGAGTAGTAGAATTTAATGAGGACTTCCTGAAGTCCATGTTAAGACTTTCAATCTGTTCAGCTATGAAATAGTCTTTGCATTAAAAAGAGACCGAGATCAATTGATGAAGTCATATTACCGTCGAGCTTTGGACAAGATTTGAGAGGCTGAGTTAAATTAGAGTCTGTGCGATATTCAGATCTGTATTCTTTCCTTCCATTTGCAAGGATCTGTTGCACTGTTTTAATGAGATAAAGATGTACTGTAGAGTGTGTGTGTGTGTGTACATGCAATATGTTGTATTTGTTTGACATTAAAACGAAACATAGACGAAAAGAAAATGATAATCCAGACTGCAATCCAGCCACTAGCACGGCTAAAAACATTCAAATCCTACTTTATACTTTCAAAGACTATTTTTTTAAACTTGTTCAAGCTGAGTTTAAAATTTTAACATTTCAACTTTTAGTTTAAATTTCATGAAAGATGAGACTGACATCCCAGACTGCATTGATCCGTTCACATTATACATACTCGACTGTCTGCTGAGCCTTGGACACTACCACTGGAACACTCAACACAGAATTGTTTTGTGTTTCTATACTCTGTCGCTTCCACCTTACATAATGGATTCAGCTGAGCCATTTATTCACACCACTGAATTTGGCTTCCTGCCATATTGGTGGCCATTTCTGCACCCGGCAGAAACATAAAGGAGCTGAACTTCTCATTGGCTTCAGACTGCAGAAGATAAAACAAGCTTTTGTTTCCCTCTCTCTCTCTCTCTGTCTGTGTTTGCAGATAGCTTGTCGCCTCCTGTCAATGTGACCATCAAAGCGGTGAAAGCAAACTCTGCTGTGGTGACATGGGACATCCCCGAGGGAGACCCCGTCATTGGCTTTGCCATCACACAGCAGGTGAGTGGCACACATACAGTAAAGACACAGCTCCCAGTGGATATATAGTATGTGGAAATGTCACTGAATTAAGCTGCTCCCTTGCTCAGTCACTTTGCATTATGGGAATTATCACAGGATGCTGGATCCTGTCGGACTCCCTATGACAACAGCAGACTCTGACAGCTCTGTGAAATGGGGAAAAGTGATATTATCTGCTGCCATCATGCTCACAGAACATACAAACACACACACACACACACACACACACACACACACACACACACACACATACATACAGACATTCACAGGAGCTGGGAGTGACATGACTGAGGATGCTGCAGAGTCAGTGTGGGTCACTTTCTCACAGTGGTACTGAGGTGTGTTTGAAGAGGAAGGAGAAATGCTGTAGAACTGTAATGTGCAAATAGAAATGACATGTTCATTCTACCTATATTGTGACTTGTGTATACATTCAGTACTCTGATTTCCCTCATCTTGCTTTTCTGTACCTGTTGCACCTGCTGTAATTTCACAGCAGTAGATGATGTTTTTAAAGGAATAGTTTGATATTTGGTCAAATATGCTGATTTGCTGTCTCACAGACAGGTAACGATGAGACGATCAATGCTGCTCTTGGATCTGATCTCTCCCATGTCCTACTTCAACAGAAGAAAGACGTGCGCATGCTGCGATTCATCCAGGAAGTCAACATCAGCACACTTTCCTGTGCATCATGGGAGTTGGAGGAGGAGACAGACTACATTGTGCATGTCCAGTCCATCAGCATGTCCGGGATGAGCCCACTGAGCGAACCCCTGCGCTTCCGAACGCCGAAGGAGGCCGAGACTCAGGCCTCTAAGAGTAAAGGTGAAGTGGCACAAAGAGAAAACACACAGACACGGAAATACGAACACTTGCTCAGTCATCCAGCACATCCACACACAAGACCCTCAACACAGGAGCCATCCTTGGGCTGTGTTGTCAGCCCCCTCCTTTACTCCCTGTACACCCCAGACTGCATGGCCCCGCACAGCTCTAACTTGTTAGTCAAGTTTGCTGACGACACGACAGCGATCGGCTGATCACCTATGACATGAGACAACCTACAGGAGAGATGTCCACAACCTGACACAGTGGTGCCAGGAGAACAACCGTTGGAAGGACCAAGGAGCTGATGGTGGACTACAGGTGGAAGGGAGAGAGGCTGGACCCCATCACCATCCATGAGTCTGCTGTGGAGACAGTCAGCAGCTTCAAGCTCCTCTGCGTCCACATCACTGAGGACCTCAACGGGGATCAACACACCGGCCACGTGGTGAAAAGCACAGTAACATCTCTTTCACCTCAGGAGGCTGAAGAAGTTTTAGATCCTCTGGGCCCTCCACAGAGGCACAACTGAGGGCATCCTGACTGGATGCCTCACGGCCTGGTACAGGAAGTGCAAAGCGCTGCAGAGGGTTGTGTGAACTGCCCAGAACATCAGTGGATGTGAGCTTCCCTCCATCTGGATCTTTACAAAGAATGTTGTGTCAACAAAGCCCGTAGGATAATCAGAGACCCCAGCCACCCCAACCACAAACTGTTACAACTGCTGCCGTTTGGCAAGCGGCTCCGCAGCCTCAAGGCCCGAACCAGCAGACTCCAGAACAGCTTTTTCCATCAGGCAACCAGGCTTATGAACAATGGACACTAAGGGCCTGTTGCCTGTCTGTCTGTGACTCACAGAATGGCATACACATATGAATATTTATGTATCTATACACACACAGCACCTTGTACATTTAACTGCACATTATTTTTTGTTTTATTATTCACACACTTCTGTTTTACTATTCTTCTAAGCACCATTTTAATGCCCTTACTTTTAGTTTTATTGTTACTACTGCTGCAATGTCAAAGCACACCAAAGCATTTTACACTCTCTTATACAAGTTGTTGAAATAACAATAAAGTAACAAAGAAATCTTGAATCTTCAATCATTTTCTCTTGTTTCTGTCTTGTTGATTTTTGCTCATACGCAATTGTAAACAGCACAAAGACAATATATTTAATGTTTTACCTCATCGGTTTCATTATTTTTTTTGTAAATATCTGCTTATTTCAAACAATTTAGGACAGGAGCAACAAAAGTCTGGGAAAACTGTGGAATGAATGAACAGGTTCATTGGTAACAGGTGATAGTATCATGATTGAGTATGAAAGGGGCATCCTGGAAAGGCTCAGTCGTTCACAAGCAAGGGTGGAGAGAGGTTCACCACTCTGTGAACACATGATTGTATAAAGGATATTTCTACATGAGCTCAGGAACACTTTGTAAAACTGTTGTCATTAAACACAGTTCAAATGCAAATATCTGCATTCTGTTTCTATTCACCTTTTTCACAGTGTCCCATTTTTGGACTCAGAGTTGTAATTTGTTAATTAATGAACTTTAGAGGCGCTGGAGAGCAGATTCTGTTACCTCCAGACAGACCCAGGCTAGCTGTTTCCCCTAGTTTCCAGTCTGTATGCTAAGCTAAGTTAGCCAACTGCTGGTGGTAGCTTCATATTTAGTGCACTGATGTGAGAGTTGTATCATTCTTCTCATCTCACTCTCAGCAAGAGAGCAAATAAGCACATTACCCAAAATGTTGATTGGATTTAGATTTAGATTTATTCGTCCTTCTGCAAGGAAATTGTTTCCACATTCCGTACAACCTCGGAGTACACAAATACATCAAACCGGACAGAAAACATCAAATTTGACAGATATATACGTGAATCCCACACGATACACCCACTCCCACCACATTCTCAGACTTTACATACACAAACACACAAACTCAGAGGGGACAAAACTCCTGCTGAATTTCACTTACTTCCATGGCAGCGTCCTGTAACGGCGGCCAGATGGGAAGAGCACAAAGCGTGGATTGAGGGTCTTAAAAATGAGTAATGCATTGTGATGTCCCAGAGGACAACGGTTCAGCTTTTTAAATCAGGTTGTTGAGCCGAATGCAGGAGACGCCTTGATGAATGTTTGTTTACTTGTTTTATTTGGAGGGCTGTTAGAGGAAGCAGCTCTCTGCCTCACCTCACTCATCCATCTCCCAAAAATGTAAGATTCACACATATTGACAGGCTTCACACACACACATGCACACAAGCTCTGAGCCCAGACCTTTCAGTGTTGTTCCAAAGGCTAAGACGCTCATTGGAGATAGATGAAGAGTACTGGAGTCACTCATTTCCACTCTTCTCATGAATAATGCAGTGGAGACAGCTGAAGAGGCACACTTGGCTGTCGAGTTGAGAGGCAGGTACACAGTTACATAAGAGCCCTATGGCTGAGGATGTCTGACAAGCCTGCCTTTGAAGAAAGTACCCGCACCACCTTCACCTCCTTCACCTGGGATTCATCGTCATCCTCGCACGGCCTGGAGCTAAAGAGGATGCACAGGAATGATGAAACAAAGCAGCCATTTAAATGTCATTCAGCGGCTAAATTATCCCAGGAGGCTCAATATATTTGAATATTAATATGGTTGAAACGGAGGTCTACATTTGACTTTACCCTGGATGCTGTTCTGCTTTCATCTGAAGACACTTTAGGTGGTTATTATATTTTTTATTCAACTAAAAAAACCACATGGTTGTTTATTTATAGGTTGATAAAAGCAGACATTGTAAGCTCAAGGCTCTTCTCTCTCATTCACTTGACACTGACATCCTCTCTATCCAAATCTATCCGCTTCTTCTCATATCTATGCAGTGGACATATGGGCCTTTTTATATTTAATAATATCAGTGTGTTTTAAGAAGAGGCCCAGAGCGAGGTCGGCACGTGCCTTTTCAATCATTTATGAGAGTTAATGCAGGGAGCGAGGGCAAGCAGCAAAACCCTGCTCCCCCCGGAGACCTGCAGACTCAAGGAAATTACAAATCAGCAGCTGTATAAAACATGCTGCCAGCAGGGAAGAGCTGTGGGCTCCTCTGGCTTCCAACCTGCAAGGCTGCTTTCTTTATGCATATGGAAGAGAAACGCCGATAATCCCTGAAATACGGGGCCTCTTGTTTGTGCACTAACAGGCTCACAGCAGGTTTTTCAGGTGCTAATCTCTGACATTTCTGATTAAAGAACACCGACAGAAAGCTCTTTGTATCCAGCCCAACTTCCCTGTGGGTAATTTGTTCCCTCTGCAAGTGTGAATGTTGTGTAATTGCAAACTTTCTGTCACTTTTATTTATGTAGGAGACAGGAGAGACGTGTGAAAGCAGCAAATAAAGATTAAATTTCAAGAAGTCCTTCAAAAAGGACAAGAAGATCATCTACTCAACGTCAGTTAATTCCTCCCCACCTTTAAACAGCACGGCCTTGAGAAAAATGTCCCCATTCTTCCTGGTGAGAGCAGAAGGGGATTATTGAATCCCCCTCATATTTGCCAGATAAATTGTCATATTATCGCCTCCCATTTCTCTCTAAATCTGCTCTGAAGCTCCTCAGCTTTGGGGAAAGGAGACAGCGGCGATATCCTGGGGCTGAGGAAGCCACTTTCTCTCCTTTTCTCCTCCTCCTCCTCCTCCTCCTCCTCCTCCTCTCACTCTCAGAAAAGTCATTTAATTCTGCTGCCAGCTTATCCTGTGAATAAAAGAGATGATGAGGAGGAGAGGAAGAGCTCGAGGGGCTCACGGTTGTGTTAACTTTGTCCCTCCTCTTACAGCCTTTCATGCTAAATGAACAAAAGCTTGGAGCTATAACAAGTATGTCATGATCACAGCTACAGAATAGAGGTTGTGAAACATACAAATCCCACGTACCTCTGACTTTGTAACTCATGGGCTTTCAAATGTAACTCATCTGTTGTACATGGGCTCAGAAAAAGCCATTAAAATGCTCACACATGTGCAGATACATCACTAGTTTTTCAAATTACACCTGCGCATGACAAAATGCAGAAAAGAATACAAGGTTTAGACAAAGACAAGGAAGGTAATACAGAGACTTTTTCACATTTAGTATCAGTCATCCCACTCTGACCTTACTGAGTGTCTGTCTGGGGCGGCCTAACCACAGCCTGACAGAAAAGGTAAGCGCCTGATTAATGATATTTCTCAGCAGTGGAATATTCATCTGTGTACAATCTCATGCCTCCATCAGCGCTCTCGCCCCGGCTCAGCAATGTCACTGTGACTTTGTAAAAGCTGTCCCTACTTCAGGACCATCTATTTTATGGTGCATTTACAGGCAAACAAACATTACACGCCGTTTCAGTGAGCTCAAGGGCTGCAGAGAGCTGGACAGAGAGTCCAGAGACAGACGGAGAGGTGGGAGGTGAGGTACAGTGCTCGAGGGAGTTTATCGGCAAACGTAAATGCATCTCGTGTGTGTATTTGGCTGTTTTTCACGTGTGTGCATGTGAAGGTAACATACAGACACACAAGGACAAGGATTGGATTGCAATAAAGCACACCACAACCCACCATGACAGCTTTTTCACTCCTTTCTAATTTCAGTCTTGTACTGCCCTCAGCTTCTGACAGGGGGAGCTGTGGATCTCTTTTCTCGTCTGACTCCACCATGTGAACAGCAGCAGGTACAATGAGCAGACCTGGCATGTTATCAGCATCAGCATCTACCACATTACATGCTGTGCGACATCCTCTGCAGTGTACTGTAAGTGTGTTTTGATACATGCAACAATCCTTAGCAATCACATGTTTTTTTTCCAGCTTACATAATCGCTCATTGTGTTCACTGGTAGAGAGACAAAGACAGAGGGACAGGAAGAGGTAGCATGTTGTTATCAAGTATCTGTCTGTGGGAGGTTTTAAATCTCCTCAAACACCCAGCAGTACAGGAAAGCCGCTGGGCGTCCCTGGAGGCTGTTTTACCTGCACTGTGTGTAACAGAGGGAGAGGGATGAGGAGACAGACCTCACAGGTCACAAGATCAATCTGCTCAATCCTGAGACAACTGACAGGAAAGTTAAGCAGAAAAAGAACAGTTATGCAACAGTAAGTGACATTTATTTCTCCAGGTGTTCTTCCAATCTTTGCTTTTATCTTGTGATCTTCTTCTTTTTACATCTAAAAAATATGAAAGAAAACAGGAAAATTCACAGTGAAATGCAAAATATGCTCGCTGTCATTCAGAGAGTTTGATGAGAAGATCAATATCAGACTCATGCCTGTATGTATGTTGAATACAGATCTTTATGCTAGGCTAAGATAACCGCTTCATATATAACAGGCTCATCTTTCTCAGTTAATAGTGTGTTTTAGTGTATTTCCCAAAATATCAAACTGTTCTTAATCTTCTCTCAAAACGCTGCCTGGCTGCCTCAGCTTGGCCGGGTCCACAGACCTCCTGGAGTCTTGGAGTCTCGTAGTGACTCCAAGACTCCAACTAAAGGTGTGATTTTACCACCTTAAACAAAAACTGCACATTCTAACCTTCATGAAGGTGGGATTTGCTGCATGGCTGTTGTATTAGACTACGCTAGTTTTTGGCAGATTTTCAGCCTGCATAGCTTTCAGTCAAGGCGAAGTTGAACTTAAATGGCATCCTGAAGTTCCTATTGGCCTGAGGTCAATCACAGAAATGTCTTTTAGGATAAAAAAAGGAATTCAGCCCCCCTGGTGTGAGGTACTTTCAGTGCCTGCGCTGCTTCTTGGCTCTTGGCATTGTCACGTACGTTTCTCGGTTTACACCAGGCCACACATCTCTCATGAAAATCCCCCTCACACTCGCTCCTCCATAACAAGCCCAAGACACTGTAGCTTCTATTTTTACGAGCCTGTTAGGCAGAGGGCTTTTACTTATCCAGCGCACCAGCCCAACACAGTAACTGAAAGACAACTGAGAGCACATCTGGGAGGGAATTTGATTCATAATTTCACAGAAATATTGATCATTTCGGGGTGAAAGCAGCTCGGTATGAGCAGAGGAATTCAAGAGACAGTTTGTAGCTTCGCCAGAGAAAGGAGTGGAGCTGGAGCAGTTGTAATGTTGACTGTCAGCTTGAGTTAAGATGGCCATGTGTAGCTTTCAGTGGCCTTACGCCAGCCAGGCAGAAAAAGAAACACTGTTCCACTTTCATCTTCTGCTGTTTTGGCTCAGCGTTTCTGTGCCAATGCTCGATATGCCATTTTACTTTAAACCACATATATTTCAACGGTTAAAGGGCAGAATAAACTGTCTTACAGCACATCACATAGCATTTGTTTTTATTAACATCTACATGTTAAACAGGCATGTGATCAGTTCATAACAGACATCAGTGAATGAGCCACAGGCTAAGAATACAATTCAGCTGCCACTGCTCAGATGAAAGCTGCGGAAGGGCCCCTGGGTGTGCTCTACTGTATGATCTAAACATGTTGGTGTCACACTGCTGTGAGCTATATGAATAATTGTATTAGAGTTCATATAAAGCACACTCTCCATGTGCTGAGATGGAGATAAAATCGAGCCAACAGACAGATAGCGCACGTGGATGTGGTGATTCCTCCAGGGAGCCGAGGCTCAGTGGGAGCAGAGACAGACAGAATGAGAAGCAGAGTTCACTGTATCAACAGGAGAACATTTGATGTTGTTTCTGGGGAACAGATGTACAGTGATCGCTTCATGAGTGCAGCAGCATCAGTTCAACAATGTGTGATTGTGATCGGGTTTTTTATGTAGAGGTAAATATCATTGTAGGAGCAATGTGTTGATTTTTGCTCGACCCACCATCCTAACCCAAATGCATTCAATTGACAGTTTTACAATGTGACGCTGAAACCATCAAATCATTGACATTTCTGTTCGAATAACTAACAAAATAGTAATAAATAGTTGCCAGTAATCTGTCGGCAGACTCATCAATTAATGGTAAATGCCTTCAGCACCAATAATAATGATATTTAAATCTAGTAACATTTAATCTAAAGCCTAACAATAATAATTGTGCATAATAATAACGCCTGTTACTCTCTGTTGCCATAAAGTCACATTCACTACTTTCCATTTTGTTCAATAAAAGGTTATGAAAGAGGGAAGCTATAAAGCTACAGTATATGAGCTAATGGCTCAGGTATTAACTGACTCCTGTGTCATTACTGTCTGCACACCATTGCTCTGTGTGAAAGACTTTTTACTCTGACGGAGGAGGTTGAATCAATCTGAATGCTACAACACAGTTAATAAGCTAGTTTCACCTCCTCCTGCTCTGGTTCCATTGGAAAGAATTGATTCGCGGCAATTTGTTTAAATCCTGGTGTGTCCGGTCCTTAAAGATGCTGCTGTAGTCTTCCCGAGAGACATGAGGGGGGAGAGAGCTATATTCCATGGTGCTCAGTAACTTGAGCAGCATCCTTCTCTCTGACACCTCCATCAGCGAATCAAGCTTGACAGATCCGGGCCCTCCTGATAGGTTTGTTGATCCTGTTGGTGTCTGCTGCTCTCAGCCCGCTGACAACAAAGCAGAGGAGAAAACGCTGACCACCACCGAGGACAGAGCATCTGCAGACCCTGAATGACCAGAGCCTCCTCAGGAAGTGTGTGTGACTTAAAAAGCATTCACTGTATACGTTCAGATGTAAATCAGTTGGTCAAACACAAACTCCTAATTGGCTAAAGGCGAAATTAAAGCCAGAGCTTACACACACGAGCATCCCTGCCCTACAAATGAGTTAAAACACCATTGTAAAGGTTAGGTTAGGAGAGATAATAGCTCTCAGGAGAGGAGCTCTTCAGCTTACTGATAATGTGTCCCAGGAGGAAGCAGTTTGAATCTGTATTTGTCAGGATGTGTAGCGCATACGATACGCCGAGTGTTCAGGCAGAAGGATATATTATTTAGACTGTGATGGAAGATTACTGGGGATTATTAAGAAATGTTAGGATTTGTTGTACAATACTCACCAAAGGAACACTTACTGGTCTTTCTCTTAACAGAAGATGTTTTATTTTAGGGTCCTGATGGAGCCTTTTCATTGGAGGAAATCCATCTCTTAGAGGCAGTTAGCTGGTTGGTTCAGATGGGAGGCGGTCCAAACTGCTTCCATGTGTTTCTGACATGAAATCCCACCAATTTAATATACATGACACACTTTACTGTTGCATATAAGGCCCATGATGGCATTTAGGGCCGTCCACACCAAGAACCACAACCATCAAAATAACTATAAATATATTGTTTAAAAACTCTTCTAGACTAGAACTAGAACAACAATGATATCAGAGAAAGATATTGTTTGGATCACTTTCAGAGCGATTTGATGAACCATAGAAACACTGACAGCCAATCAGAATCCATCTGAATTGACAGGGCGTCACGTTCAATATGGCAGTTTCCCTTTGTGTCATGTTACTCTCTCCTTCGGTGTGTGTGGTGTGTGTGTGTGTGTGTATGCGACTGGGTGGCTCCCTGCAATCTTGCCTCACCTACACCTGCTCCCCATACCAATCAGCCACCACAGCTGCAGCCAATCCATAATCACCAGCCACAGAAAACCACCAGAAAACCTGCTGACTCAGCTCACCTGCCAGCCCGCTCCATCATGGATCGACATGGAATGCATCCCAGCGATCATATTCCTTTTACTGACAATAAATCCTTTTTATTATTCAAACCATCAGTATCTGTGTCCTGCATTTGGAGTCCAGCCATTTCCTCAGCCCATAACCATGAAATCAAGCTCAGTCTCAGAATCAGTGGTGTTTGATTATTGTTAACAGAGAGGACGAGACTTGGCGATCATGGCCAAAAATGCATTAAATGCTTATATAATGTAATATTAGGATGAAATTACACACGAAAACTTCATTTTACCTACGCTCTTTAGTGCTGATGGGTTCTCTGAAGTTCATTTTGTCCTTACTGATGTCCTCTTTGATGACTGCCAGGATCCCATCAAGTTGATGTTCACTCATATGAAAGCATGAATAAAATTTGTCTTCAAAAGACGACGACTCTCATGACAGACGTTGGATTGTCCTAACTCCTCTCATCTTTGAAGAATTTGGTGAACTCACATCCTTCCAGTTTGCTTTTTGTTCCTCTGTACCATACAGCCGTAACAGGTCATCAATCAATATCCATTTTCCTAAGCTGCCCACACAGCTGGAGTGTGCAGCGCTTGCTTGGTGCCACCGTTCACAGAACGTTATCAGTCATCAGTGTGGATGCTCACACCATTATCCTTATTGTTATAGTTAATGTTCTTGGTGTGGACGGCCCTTTACTCTGAGCTAATTTATGAAGTTATAGACAGAGTAGGAGGAGGTGAGAAACCCCATGGAGAAATCACACAAATATCAACAATAGAATATCACACAAGAGACTGGGTTGATTGAATAAATGAGCTTTGCAGGCAGTGTTGCTATGAGGAGAGCAGAGAAACCGTGAAGGTTTGTTTCTGCAAAGGAGGTAACGTATCCCAACCATGACTCAGGGGAGAAATCTGAACATGTTACAAGGGAAAATATCCCCTTTTACTTGTATTTCTTTTCTATTTTTCAGGTTTGACACAAAGCAATGTAGATAAAAAATGGGGAAAGGGTATTACACTGGTGTTGAAAATATAATAAAAACAAGTATCAAAGCTATCATCAAACAATGAAACTGAAAAGTTACCAGCCGTCGTGGAGAGATTTCAAATAAATGAGATGGTCAGAAACACTGTTTGATTGTGAGTCCCTAAAATAAAGTGCATCTTAACTTGAAACACTGAACCTGGGAATCATTGAAGTCTTTTGTCAGTGCAGGAGCGTAAGAGGCGTTCATAGGAATGTGCAGCAGCGAAAATGACTCCATTAGTGCAAATGATAATGCTGTGTTATTGGCGGATTCCTGCTCTGGTCCAATGCCTGTTGGGAGCAAACTGCTTGCTGGGTCTCCACGGTGATGAGAGGGAGACTGGAGGTATCCATGGGAGACAGTGGGTGTGATGGGATCCCCGGGGAGCTGTGGAGGAGGTGAAGGAGAGCTTAATGTCTCCACTGTGAGAGGAAGAGAGCTTCAAAAACCAAAAGGAGAAAAACAGGAGAAATGTGGTGCAGAAGTGACACATCAAACCACTCTACCATTAATCATTAATGACATAAATGCTAAACATGGCAGGGTGAAATATACCTGTCAAGAAGTCATTAACACCATTTCACTCGAAAACCATGAAGTGCTAACATGAAGCATTACTGCTGAAGGTCAGGCAGCCAGGCTGAGACAGGTGACATTGCTAACCTGAAGCTAAATGTTCATTTGTGTTAATGGGTTTTTATTCAAGCTCCATGAACAGTTGCTGGATTCAGCAGTGTTTCAGTGTTAATTATTGGAATTTTTAACTCATTTTTGGCTAATTTGGGGAAGTGTAACAAGCTGTAAACTCAACACTACAATATCACCACATTATTAAGTTGATATAGCTAACCTAACAGTTGCCTGTTTACACATCCAGCAGACATGCAGCAACATTAGCATTAATTTAGAGTCATGTTTCTGGCCACCTGATGAGTCCAATATTCACTCCGCTAACTCCCGAGGGAAATATGGGCTCTTTAGACTCTAAATATTTCACTTGTTCAGTCGCTATTTGCTCATTTTATCTGCCGTTTGATGCCCAAAACGTTGTGTACAGTGGTTTTATCAGAGCTTTATTGCAAAGCACAGCCGCCAATTCACCACTCTCTTGATGAGAGCAGTGAGACTCAAACAAGACAGTAAAGCTGTGGGCCAAACAACCAAGACAATCACCTAAAAGATGCCAAAACTCTGTAGAGCTGAGGGGAATGGCATAGTCTCACATTACATCGCTCATTTAAAAATATTGGCTGGTGCAGCTTTAAATAAACACTCAAATGCCTCGTCAATGTCCATTTTCATCTACACATCCACAGTGAACATTATGGTGCCTCCAACTCATAACAACACCATCCCAACTCACAGCACACACACTCATCAGTGGCTCTGTTGCCTTGTCATCTTGTGTGTGTTGGACCTGGGTTGGGTCTAATTGGCTGCCGTGTGTGTGGCTGCTAATACTCTCTGGAGCCCAGAGAGGTCAACTAAGTCAGGGTTCATTAGCAGCAGATCTGCTACCATATTCCCTCAAGGATCTGTAGGTTCTTCTTCCATACTCTGTCTTTCTTTAATGAAGCAGCCACTTACTGAACACGCAGGGAGAGAGCATTGCACCAAGCAGCCATTCATAATAGCATGTGACTGTCACTCTTACAGAGATACACATTAAAATACATGTGTCCACGATAGAGAGAAGTCTCTGAAAAACTGTATGAATCTGAAAGAATGTGTCATGGTAGCAGCAGTCACTGTGTGGTGTTTGGATCCTGATCTTTGACCCACCTCATTAAAGCTCATCTGATCTCTCAAACACACAGTATCTTGCTCCAGCAGGAGAGAATCGGTGGACACTCTGATCCCCTCTGCTATAATGCCCAGCCATGTCCTATTATTAGTTTTCTCATTTTCAGAGATGGGGATGGAGGAAGTCCCAGAGGCTCTACACTTTTCCCACCATCTTTCACTGATGGGCTTCTGGTGATGGATGAGGCGAGCCTTATCCAGAAGCAGAGAAAACGAAGCTTTCATTAGACGACCTAACAAAGCAGTTGTGAGTCATCTCTGGAGTCCCTCTGCCTGCACTCACACACATTACCTGAACCCAAACAACAGCACCTTTCAGGTAAAATCAGTGTGTTGTTCTCTTGCAGTCACCTCTGCACTTTCACTCACTGAACCTTGGAGTCAATTTCCAGGACTCTGTGCGAGAGGGAAGGACTGGTTCAGCTTTAGTAGCTGCTCACTGGTTTCAACTGTAATGTCCCTCTACTGGCTCTCTTAGGCAACTTTAATGTAAAAGAAATGTAGAGAAGAGAAGAGGAGAGGTTGGGGACATGAAACCTTATTGGCCATATGGCCAATGATTATTGATTGATAGGACCGAGATGTCCCTCAGGGATACAATCAATGGAAATCAGAGAGGAAGGCAGCTGTAAATCTGAGGTGACGAAGGGGCTCAGCTTTATATGGCTAATATTGTCTGTAGGGCTTTGCATGCAGGAATGATGTGAACCTGGTTCAGGGCATTCACACAGAAGTTACTGGAAATTTCACCGTCTGTCTGGCGACATCTCGGTTCCCCAAGGCTGTTTTTGTAGCTCAGTGTTAGCCATGCATGGTTCCTCCCTTTCCATCTGTGCACGGTTTGTGGTCATGTTTAATTGCAGCGTAACACTTCATGAATGAAAGTTTAATGCAGTTCTCTCTTGACAGCTTCATGGAAAAGTTCTTTGAGTCAAGTCCCAGTCCCTACGCCAGTTATCTGTTAGTGCGCCACGAGTTCAAGGTGAATGAAGTACCACTTTCTAAGAAGTTGGTGGAGAGACTCAGCTATAAATATCCTGTTTGAAGAGAAGAGAAGAGAAGAGAAGAGAAGAGAAGAGAAGAGAAGAGAAGAGAAGAGAAGAGAAGAGAAGAGAAGACCCCGTACTTCGCAGGAGATGAAAATTATGTAGCTGTTTAATTGCCACAGCTGTAATAAAATATTCAGCATATTATAATAAAGTTGAAACTACATTTTAAGAATCTTTTTACTCTTCTGTCTCACTCTCCTCACTCTCTCCCCCCATCAGTCAGACAGCCAATAAACCTTCCTTAAATATTGAAGGAAATTTCCTGTGATTTGCCTGGTTTATAAACACACTTTATCTTCACTCATTTGCTTTCTGTTGTGTTTTTCTCAAATATGTATTTTCCTCTTAAGGGCAGCAGCTGGGGTCATGTTGACATTTTGCACACTCACTCTCAAGTGCCTGTACATTATTACTGTAAAATAAAGGCTTGTGTTCTGCTGATGCACTGCGTGTGTGTGTGAGTGTGTGGGGTTAGGTGTTAAATCATGGTGGTTGTTACAGAAGCAATGAGGCAGTGTGGCCCCGCTGGCTCTTTCCTGGTCAAGTTCATCGCTCGAGACGCATTTTAATCAGACCCATTTAATCAGTGATACGTTCATGGACCCCGTCTGTCACCACAGGGCTTCATGTAACGACTTGATCATAGACAAGACACCTCACAGCACAGTTACACACAGACACTCCGCAGCCATCAATAAGTCACATGAACACCAGGCATGCAGTCGTCACTCCAGGGTCATAAACAATGCCTAATAAACTTCAGAGATTCACACACTGTGATGAAGAAAAGTGTCGTAAAACACACCCATGCAATCGCCTCAATGAAGAACAAGGCATGGCTGCAGTTTGATAAAATGTGAGGCATTGCATTCAGCAGTAATGAAATAAACACACTGGGTTGTAAAATGTGCGTCTATAACAAAGTGTTTTTTTTATGTTGTAGAACAGACTGTAGGTCACCCCTGTGCACACACACATATAAATGCATCCATTCCAGTAATTGCTTGAGCAAAAATAAAAGAGATGTTGGCTATACTATTAGACACAGACAATAGTGAATCAATAAACTGCTGCACACATACTGAGGAGAACAACCTCTCTGTCCTCATCATCACGCTCACTCCTCTCTCTTATAGACTGGGTTGCACCAACAATAAGTAAATCCATTACAAAGTTTGTGTGTAATGTCCTTCCTAAGCTGTTACTGACAAACAGGCGAGCTACTTTCAAACTCATAATTTCTCCACTGTGAAAATTATTAATTTTATTGGAGTAACTGTATTTTTACTTGACTGTTGAGTTTCATTCCCTGCCAGCGATGTCAGATTAAAAGGTAATGATATGTTAATGTTGTGTTCACTACTTGTTTCTGCTGCCCCGAGGAAGCCAAAAAAAAAAATCGATGACTTCACTTCAGAATGAGTGGAAAATATTAGCTGACAGCACTAAACATTTAGTTTGATGTTATTAGTACTGTATTAGTAAGATTTTATAATTTGAGGTTTATTTGTGTTTTTTTCCCAGTGTATTTCATTGTCAAATAGTCAGATATGTTGACTGCATTTCCTCTGACCTCTTTAACTCTTCAGTCTAAATGAGTCATCTGTGTATCAGCCTCACTTTAGCAAGCTATCATCACAGCTATGTGACAGCTGCACCTGGTAGTTACTGGGTGGAATTATTTAGTACTAATTTCTACCAAAGAACTAGTTTGTGTGATGCAAACCATTTTAATGTAGTGGTATAGACATTATATCTTCATTTAGTAAACTGTTAGGTTTTAATAGTTTAACAAGCTGGTACAGCCGGCTGTGCTTTAAATTCTCTGTGTGGGCATAATTCAAGAAAGGTGAGCTATGAGCTGTTTATTTGCAGTTTTCAGAGTGCAATATGTTGCACGGCTCTGGCTTTCTGGTGTCTCAACTCTTGTGGTTGTTAGATGTGAGCAGCTGGTCGACTGTTAGACTGATGAAAGACAGGATGACAGCAGGATGGAGGGATGGGAGATGGAGGTGAAGTGGAGAGCGAGGGGGGGTTTGTATCAAACGCTAGTCTAATGAGCCATCTGTAGTGGCAGCCCTGTGGAGGCCACTCTGACCTGCTCACTTCACAAACTGTGAGCCACCACGCAAGATGACACCCACATACCTGTACATGTATTCCACACGCTATAATGTACTATATAGTCTCCAGAATTACTACATGACTACAAACGG
Source organism: Chaetodon auriga (assembly GCF_051107435.1). Classification (NCBI taxonomy): domain Eukaryota; kingdom Metazoa; phylum Chordata; class Actinopteri; order Chaetodontiformes; family Chaetodontidae; genus Chaetodon; species Chaetodon auriga. The sequence goes on from NC_135087.1 coordinate 19,221,234, forward strand.
TCATCAGTCAATGTTAGCTCCTCCATGCAGTGAATGTTATTATTGGGATGTGCTTTAACACTGGTTATAGGAGCCACTAACTTACCTAAAATAATGATTTTTTAGGGAGACTTACTGATACATGAGCTTAATGCAAGGCTGTGAGTAAAATTAAATATTTTGTCTTTGGGAGTGTGAGTTTAACCCTTAAACACATACTTTGATCTTAAGAGGCCTCATCTGATTGATTCATTTTCTTCAGTTAAGACATAAGTCTCTTCTACTCCCTCAGCAATTTATTTTTAACAGTTTGGTGTCAAAATGTCAAACTGTTGAAAGTGTTTTTTTTTTTTTTTCTCCAAAGCCGGCAGGTAAATCATAGCAGGAACAGTGATGTGGTGTTTTCTGTTTTCCTGTCTACACTCATTTTGTGCCACTGATTCTATAAATGAAAGAAAACAAAATAATGGAGAACTTTCTTTGCTTTGGCTTCCTGCCACATCATATAACATGGTGGTGAAATGATAACACTGACTGCAGAGCAGCACTTTCTTTTGTACTGGAGTGCTATTATAAGTGTGACAATGCTATCTAACAGGACATAAGTCATGTTGCACTGACCACAAGACAGTAACTTCAATAGTGTGTGTTTTGCGTCAATAACGGAGCAGTTTCAGTGGCTATTAACACGGATCAATATGTATAGAATTATAAAATATATGGGACTAAACTGAAAGATATCAATATCAAAATCATGTTTTTGTGGTATGATTTATGAATGTTAACATATTCTGAAAAGTTTACAGACGTTTTTTATTAATTCATTACTCAATCTGAGTTATTTAAGTGACAGTGTGTTTGTTTGTGTGTGTGTGTGTGTGTGTGTGTGTGTGTGTGTGTGTGTGTGTGTGTGTGTGTATCTCAGTGTGTGAATCTCTGAACTGTTAAGATCTTTAGGCAAAAACTCCCATGCATGTGTTCATTTTAGATATATTGAACATCTGCTCAGAATATGAGCTACATTATAGCATCACAGAAAAACGGGTAAGGTGAAGGAACATTATGAGCTATATTTGAATGAATGAGCGCTGTAAACAACGCCATTTTCCCCTCGAAATATTATATCATTTCTTCTCTTTCCACTCCCTCATGCAGTCCTACATGCAGTATATCCATCAGCTTCACTGAGGCAGGGTTACAGCCCACTGACAAAGAATCATTTCCCCATTAAAGTCTTAATAATCATTGAACTGACACATGATATAGATGGACAGACAGTGCACCTAAGGGACTTAGTGTGCTCACACCTTCAGAGGCTGATGTGCATGTAGGTCACTGAGTCCATGCAGATGAGGGCAGTGAGTCAACTTTAAATGATTCAGTTTGGCAAACAGTGAATGTATAAATGAGCCCTTCTACATAATGTATCCAGAAAAAGTCCAGAGATTGAGGTAAAAGAAAGGAAATGTCATTTTACGGCATCATAGTAGCACCATACTTAACTGTGTTCCAGTGAACTGATGAAGAACACAGATGCACATTCTTAAATATCAATTCACTCAACTCCACTTTTGTGGAAACATGGTTAGCAGCCATCCCTGCTGTGCATGTGCACAGAGGCAAAAATAAGCATCGTCTCACAAGGAGAATAGGAGGAAGCTGAAGAGGCAAATGTCAGCCTCTGTGCTGATGCAGAGCTGAACACTTAATGGAATTATTGTGCTTGACACCCTCCAAGAGCAGCCAGCAGCCACATTATCAATGCTTAGGTTGAACAATTCGTCCTTCCGTCCAATGGCTGAATAACCCAAAGCTATGGAAATGGGGGGATTACACACAATGTGGCATGAAGGGATGCCGAGTGTTTTCTACTTTCATCTGGAGCCAGTAACAGAGAGAGAGGGAGGAGCAGGCGAGCGGGAGGGTAAGAAGTCGATTAGTCAGTCAGAGCACTGAATGGTCGCCTCATCGATTGAGGAATTGTGATGATTACGGGGTTCGCTGCTGTGTGGTGATGCAATAGGCGAAGCCATCACAGCCTTTACCAATACAGGCCGAATGATTTAGACCCTGCCCCGTTAATGACGGCCATCCATTCTGTTCAAATGGCTGGGAATTTATCTAACATGACTCTGTCACACATGAATAAACAGGAAAGCACACACACACACACACACACACACACACACACACACACACACACACATATTCTGTCCTGTCAGTGCTGACGTTGCTTTTTACATCTGAACATGTAATCCAAGAAGTCGTCATTGCCTCGAAGCTGTGAATGATAACAGGCAATGAGGGAAATTTACAGCATGCTAAACACAGTCATGTATGTTTGTAATGTGTGAACGTCCCCTGTGGAGCTGTCCTGCCTCTGGCAACATATCATCAGGGCCAGCAGGGCCTCTGGCTCGGTTTAAGAATAAGATAAACGATGATTCAGAGCACCCAGACCTCTCACACTTTAACAAAGGCTTCATGATTAAACACACATCCATTTTTTAAACAGCCTCCCCACAAATGAATTACCTCTCTGTCAAACAGCGTAAGTACTCCCTAAAGAAAGATGAAGGAGGCCGCAGAGTGGAGGGCCTTCAAAAAATGACATATTTGCGCATTGCTATTCATGGTTTTCTTCCTGTCCATTAATTATGCTCCAGAGCGGTCCTCCAAAAACAAGCCTGTGTGAAGAGCTTCTCCATGTTGGACAAAAAATTAGTCCTTCTCAGGATAAAAGCGTTGACTCACCACGGTCCACAAAGTAATTAAGGCTCAGGCATTAATAACTCTGGTGAGAGGAAGAAATTCAATGAAACACAGAGAGGATTTATTTCCTCATTCCAACTTCTGTAGTGAATCTTATTTAATCTGTTTCACGCCAGGGTCTATTTTTAAAAGTGCTCTCTCTGTTCCTCACTTCCTCTCTCATCCTGGAGTACCTTTAAGGAAAAACCCCAAACATTCCTCATCAATAATGTACCAGCAGTAAAAATTATTTATTCTGTCTTTTTCTGTTTTTTCCTTTGGTTTGCAGTTTGCTCAGATCAATGGATTTCAGCTGCAGCAGTGAGGCATCTGTGTCTGCGGCTGTCACACTCCCACAGTGGAGGCAGCAACAGCAGAATACAGTGATGGTCATCTCGATCGATGGCCACAACGATGATATACAGCTCCATATATACTGTACTGCACTGTGTTAGAGTAGAATAACAGTGTGGCTGATAGTTTTGTCCTGAGGGTTCATTAACTCGCCATCAACACAAATGCCCCCTCCTCACTGTTCCCTTGATATTCCAGTTAAAGCACCTTTATTCCTGCTGATGGAATAAGTGTATATTGTGAATAATGCTGGTGGCAGTGCTCCATTGTTGCTGCCAGAGAACCTGGGATTCGCTTATTATTTTGTGGAGCTGTCAGCTTGGAGTCCTCCCATCACAGGCTGCCGTTAGTATTCCTGTGCTGATGTTGGCAGCGATTAGAGGAGGGGTGAGAGCGTGGCTGGGGAAAATGCAGGGGTGGCTCAGAGAGGTAATGGGTGCTGACTTACAGCCAAAGATGAAGGAATGACAACATTAGCTGACAGGAGGTCTGGGACAGAGGCCGGCCTGATTGGACCAGGTACACACATTTGACTTCATCTACCAACACGGGGCTGGTGCAGGTGAACTGTGGAAGTTTTGTGGACTATTCTAATTTACGTCCAAGGCCAACATTCAGTGCTCATGCAGAGAACACATGACGAATATGTGGTGGGGCAGAGAGTAAGAGTGTGGAGGTTGGGGTGTTGGATCAATGTGCAGCATGTCAGATTTTCATGCGGGAGATGAAAGTTCATCACAGACTTGGATTTTTTTTTTTATGAAGTAATGCTTCTGAAGACTTTTTCCACAACTAGTTCCACCACTGCATTTTGTTCCCATAGGACATGCGAGTCCCCACAATGTGACTGTGTAAACAAGTTTATGTCCCACAACACTAATGTACATATAGTATATTTAATTCCATTTCATGACGAGTTCATGATAAATAGTATTCATGACATATTGTATTTAAATAATGATATGCAGTATGTCATTCATGATATATAGTACTTGAATCATGTTACATTTCTTGACCCCAGCAGTATTTTTCTACTGTGTTTTGGGGTTCTTCTTCCCTGTGTTGAATGTCATTATATTCCATCATAATAGACTTCATTTGTCTGATGAAAGTAATGAGTGACGAGCCCATTTAAATTTCAGAAATTAAAATTGCGTTATTGAATTTGAAAAAGTAATTTGTTATGTGTCTAGTTAGTGTCAAAATTAGTGGAATTACAGCGATGCTTTCTCCCATGTTTTTCTTTTGTCATTCTGCACAGATGTTTAACAGGGCCACAGAGGACATCAAGAGACAGAGGGAGGATGAGGGCCAAGAAAAGGAAGGACAGTTGAGGACCCCAACAAAGATCACGGTGCAGAAGGAAAGAGGATCTTTCAGAGGTGACAGACAGCAGCTTCAACAATGTGCAGAAGAAGTCACTGAGGAAAACAGAAGGCTGAAGGCAGACCTCCAGAAGGCACGAGGAGAGAGGCTGGAGAGATGAAGAGATCGTCTCTCTGCTCTGGAGGACAAATACGCCAAAGCTTTGATTAGTGTCAAAGGGCTGAGAGAAGAGCATGAGAAGGCATGGGTGGACACCAAAGAGAGAGATGAGCAGATTATCTCTCTTCATCAGAGCTTCCACACCCGGGAAAGAAAGACAACTAGAACCTCAGCAGAAGAAAAGACAGACTCCCCTGAAACTGAAGAAGACGGAAGAGAGGTGGCAGAGCGAGGTCAGCCAGCTTAAAGAGCTCCTCGCCAAGAAGGACAAAGAGATCAGCAGGGCCAATAAAAAGACAGAAGCTCGTTCCAGAGCTCACGTTGACACCTTGGCCCTGCTCAGAAGTGCAGAGTCAGCTCTGAAAGAACACACGCTGAGGAGTGATGCTCTGGTGGAGGAGCTCAGAAAGCAGCTGGCAGAGAAAGAGGAACGCCACCCGAAGGATCTCTCACAACAGCAGGAAGCATTGAAGAAAGAGCTCTCAGAGAGAGCAGAGAGCTTCCAGAAGGAGCTCTCTGAACTCTGTCAGAGCTGGGAAAGGAGAGCAAGAGAAGAGAGAGCTGGAAGAGCTGTCTCTCGTAACAGAAAAGAACTGGAACTGGAGGCCGAAATGAAAGAGGACATCCTGCTCCTCACGCAGGAAAACTGCCAACTGCTGCCTTCCCTTATCTTTTGGATTCTAGCAGTTTATTTTAAGAGACTTCAGACTTTTGGAAGTGAAATAAAAACACGCTGTATTTCTCTTTTCAGGTGCTCTTGAAGGAGCTGGTTTCATCTATAAAGAAGAGCTCCTTCATCCCTCGTCCTCCTTCATCCTAACCCTAACGCCTGCACAGAAAAATATTGTGAAGGTGTCATTTTGGTCTCTGGGTGATGGTGATGGCATTTCTCCCCATTTTCAGAATTTTAAAAAGCAATCAATTGATTAATAAAGAAAGTCATCGGCAGATTTTTCCAGAATGAAAACAAGTATTACCACTTGCAGGTGTCTGTCTCCACCAACCAGTCAAGTTGCATTCATGTCCATATCTTTCCAGACTCATAAAACAGATCTAGTGAACACTCTGAAGGGATTTAATAAATGGTTTTAAGTGTCTTTTGCTGAAATGGAAGTTCTCGCTGAATCATTTCCAGTGAGAGTCTCTAAGTGAAGACATAGAGAAGTCCAGAGGACTGATGGGAAGAAATTTCTTCAGGTGGTTCCTAAGATACCACGTTCACGAGAATGGGACGGACAGAAATACGTACATATGCACAGACAGACGAACAGACAACCCAAAGACATAATGCCTCTGGCTACAGCTGCTGCCGGCGAGGAGACATAATTAGTTGCAGTCTTTGGAAAATAGTTTAAAGTGAGCTCCAGCATAACCAACTACAACAGTTAAATCCTGCTCTTCCATGAATGCATGACTAATAATCTAATGAGATAATATATAACAGTCAGTCACAAGTCACTGCATTGACTTCTTTTCATACTTTAAGTCCATTTTCCTGATTGTACTCACAGATTTTTACTTTTATTTTTTAACTGTGGTAACAGCACTTTTTAATAAAAGGACCTGAAACGTTAAGTTTAGGAATAGACTCTCAATTGAGGTCAATGGCCTGTGACAGGCTACACAAATGTACCACTTTCCATCTAATGATGCTGCTGACAGAACACATGCTCCCCTGAGATTCACCATGAACTGGAACTAGAATCAGGTTTGCTGTGTATCTCATTAGTGGTGAAATTAACACGTGCCTAGTCTGCACCCTCTGCCACGTTCACGTCATTTGTGACGGATGGCAGAGATGGAAAAGGTTCCCATGTCATGCCAGTGTTCACATCAGCAAGATGGTTGTATGATTACAGAGCTGGGTGTGTGAGCTTTGAAAAGTGCATTAACAATATGACACAATATCCACTAAATTAGAGTTTGATCACATTGAACGATGGTCTTTGGCTGGAGTGAGACATCAATACTTGTTTGTCTTTTCAGGCACTTCCATATTAAACTATTAAACAGTGTTTTTAAAGTGTGCTAAATTGGTATATCAGTATGATAAAACTTGAACACAACATTAGCACCACCTGAAGCCTCCTGCAGTGTAGACAGTAACAGTCAGCATAGACAAACAAATCTAGAAATGAAGCAGGCAGACAAAAGCAAAAAAAAGGCAGGAGAACCAGGACCAGACAGACACACAAGAACAGAGGCAGGACACAGAGAGACCAGTATATATACACACTGAGGTTGATGAGGGACAGGTGAGGCTTCATGTGACAATGAGTAGCAGGTGTGCAGGTGGGTGTGGAGATTACCCACCCAGACCAACTCTCAGCTGGAAAAAATCTTTACTGTTAAAGGAAGATAACCATACCCAAACTTAAAAAACAAACATTTTTCTGCTAAGAACACAGTGATTGGAAAATCATTCTGAAGCCCTTTTGCACTTTCGACTTTGATTGTGTTGTCTCGGTTTGTTCAGGCCAATGTTCAGCCTGAGGATAAACCTGTGAGTGGATAATATAGTGTTGCTAATAATTCCCATCATTCCTCTCAGATAATCATGTAGTGTGGATGAACAGCCATTCAACTGCAAAATATTTCTTAAAATCCATCCTTTGAGCTTGTGAGAGAAGCGAGAGCCCTCTTCTTCAGTGGTGTGGGTGTTTTTAAATTAGCTGCATTGCTGCTGTGGTAAATAGAAAAAAAGCCAGATCTATTTAGAATGGCCATGTCATGTGTTACCAGACTGAGCATGTCATTTTTCCATTTGAGGGTATAAATATTAAAAGACCTACATGAACATTTGAACCCAGCAACATTCAAGTTTCAATGTTAGTGATTCCTCCATATATTCAATTAGTGCACATATGTTGACCTGCCTTTATTTCAGGCAAGAAACTGAGATGAAAAGATTAAAGTAGGCAATCAACTAAGAGCTGTCTCTGACCTGGCCTTTGTGTGAACTGTAAATCTGTTTGCATTAAACAGCACACCTGAAACATCCCTTTGTGCACAGCATCACATGAAACTTTGCAACATAAAAGTCCATGTGCACACACATGCAGGCACACATACTTTGTCGTGTACATTAATCAAACAAGAACAAGAGTCACATTGAAGTGTGCACGCAAACAGATGCTCACTGTGACAGAGCCATAATTTACTGAAGTAACATGGTGAAAGGTTCACTCCATCACCGGCTGGTAATAGAGGAAACACACACACACCTGCACATTATTTATCAACAACAGACACGACTCATTTTTTAAAAATTTGCCCACTGATACTTGGACTCATAAAATTGCACCAGTGATCACGGCTGCTGCAGTTTAAATCACATTAAAAGCCAAATGAGGTGCCAAGCAAACAGAACAGCTTCGAGTCTAACAGTGTCCTCATAAGCATATTAAACATTCACCTTCTAACATACAGCAGAGGTGAACCCTGGTTTATTCTACACATGTTGAAGTTATAGTTAGATGAGTTAGATAAGAAGATTGACACCATTTTGATGCCTGTATGTGGCAGACAGACGGTTATCTTAGCTTAGCATAAACTCTAAAGCTCACTTATTAGCAGGTTATCTTGTATGTTATCAAATGTAAAGAATTGTGATTTTATGGGGATTTTCAGGGAAACTTCTGCTGGATTATTTCCTGGCCAGGCACTGTGAGTCCCTGAAGTCACTATATGTTTTGCACAGATTGAATAAACAAGATAATTTGGGACCTTTAAAGGCGCTGGCAGGTGGATTTTACCTGTGAACAGGTGTAGGACAGCTGTTTCCTCCTGATTCCAGTCTTTATGCTCCGCTAAACTAAGTGTTTGCTGGCTGTAGCTTCACATTGAAAGAACGGACACTTTTCTCCAAAATGTTGACCTTGTCCTTTAAGGCAGCCGAAGTAATTTAACGTATAATTCATTGCTTTGCAGTCAGAAAGAGTAAGCACTGCAACGGCAAAGCTACATGACCAATTTATCTTTGGGAAAAAAGAGACTAATAAGATAAAGTTTATTACAGTTCCATCATTCATTTTAAAAAAAAGACAATTTCATAATCATACTTTTGTTTCAGAGGCAGAGAGGCTGGGTAGAAGATTTAAAGTAATTATCTACTGAACATTCAAGAACAGTCTGCTCCGTCCTCAGATCCCTTTTATTGGAAAAAAAAAAAATCACATTTGGACCCACCACTTGTGTTTATTCATTGATTATCGCTGTGAATAAATGCAGTTGATTCTCCTTTGAAACACGCCGACGCCTCTGTAAGACTTCCATCAGCAGCAGCAATTTCCTTCAGGCGGTGGCCACACCACAACCTTCCTCTGCACCGCAATTGAGTAAAGCTGGGCAGAGCTGCGGGCCTGCTGAAATCATTAAACCTGCTCTCCTCTAATTGCTAATATGTCATTAGGCTTTGCCAGCTAAATGCTGCAGGCAGGACAGCTGGCTATGTGAGACAGGGCAGAGCAAAGCCAGGGAGGTTAGGTGCAGGCCTGTGAGTATGTGGTAAGTGCGAAGTTACAATTTGCAGGTCACTCATTCGCTCACTCGGGGCAGAAAATGCTGTATTTATCCAGATAATGTACATAATGGCTAACCCTGTGGGTGCAGGTGGGTGCCTTCTAAATCCACCGCTGACATCCTTTTTCGTCTCATTCGATCCATTCTCCTTGTGTGTGGAGCCCATCAATAAGGAACCACCCATCATGCCTCCATCTGGCCCAGTGGCCTTTTGACGCGGTGAGGAGGAGGCTCATCCATCAGTGACAAATGCCGCACTGTCACCTGCCAGTCCTCAGCTGGGGTGGCTGGGCGGGTGTAGTGGCATTTTCACAGGAAAACACTCACAGGAGTTCAGATAAGACTATGTATTTAGATTTAGAGCATGGTTTTTACTTTTATTTTGTAGATGATTGTTTTTGATTCCTTCTTGGATTTCGTCTCTTACTCACCACTTTGAGTGTACTTGTGTGTCTAAGAGTCAGAGCTCACTCAGGGAAATGTCACTGGAGGGCGATTCCAGACAGAATTACACTGTGAATCTTTCTCTACTCTAAAGTTTCATCTTTGATCGCTCTGAAAATGCATCTATGAGGCTCAGTCTAGCTGTCTTGGCTGTCACTCTTTGCAGGTACCTAGAACAAAGCCACTGCCTGCTTCAGTTGCCTCTGTTTTGTCTTTACCTTTTACATTTGTAGCTGCACTGAAATTTAGACATGGCTGTATGGATGGCCTTTGGTCAGTCCACCACTTTGGTCCAGACTGAAATATCTCAACAGCTGCTGCATGGATTGCCTTGAAATTGTGTACAAACACTTGAGGGCCCTGGACAATGAATGCTAATGACTTTGGTGGTGCCTTGACTTTTTCTCTTGCTCCATCACCAGCTTCATATTTGGGGATTGTTCATGAAATTTGTCACAGATATTCATGTTCATCTTAGGATGTGCAAATATTAGCAGGATAACACACCAAACTAAGATGTGAACATGGTGATTATTGTACCTGCTGGACATCAGCATTTTAACATTGTCTTTGTTAGCATGAGAGCATGCTAATGTTGGCATTTAGCTAACATAATAGCAGTCAGTGACCATGAACATGACCATGAACCTTCCTCACATATTTGAATATTTTAGAAAATAAATGACTTTTCAGTATGTAATTACAGTTGAACTGCACACAGTCATACATATTGTACATTATGGACCTCATCCTTTCTCCACAGACACTTCACCTAACTGTCACTCAAGCCAACCTCATTTTCAACTTCCTTCTCATTCCCAAGACACTCTCCCACCCGCCTTCTCCTCTGACTCTCCCTCTCACTGTATTCCAGCCTTTTCCACCCCATAAATCATTTTAAGTGTGTGAGAAAAGTCTCATCTGCACCGCAGACAGATATAGTCTGCACCGCCCCCTCCATGTAATCCCTTCAGTGAATGGAAAAGTGCTAATCCCACTATTGTGCCATATGAATTGCATAGGGAATTGTCCATACCATCACATGCTCAGCCCTGTGTTATTTGTCTTACAGTTGAAACTATGTCATGCCTGTTATATAAATATATTTGCACTAAATGCTTTAAAAGTAAACATGGCTTCTGGGGAGTTTAGCCGATTAAAGCTCCTCAATGATCTTTATCAGACACGCTGGATGATTAGATTTCTTCTACTGAATGTTGGAGGAAAACTCTGACTTTGTTATTCACGCGGATCATTGAATTCTCCTGGAAATACCGCAGCTTGCAGATGTGTCATACTGCCAAATCTCCCATCAAGCATTACAGAATTGTAAAGGTACGAATACACTGTTGCAATACACGTGATAGATGATTGGCAGGAGAGGGATAGGAATGACAGACAGACCCAAATGATTTGTTTGGTTTGAGCAGCCTTTAAGAGAAAACTCGGTAAAGAATTGCTCATTTGTCCTCCTCATGGGTGATTTCTACTGTAACTTCAGGCAGAAAACAGCACAAACTGTCAATGCTTCTGAATATGGCATTCAGATTGCAGAAGAGTGGCTCTGCTCTGTGTAAGGTAAGAGCTGAGGAATCATATTCCCCAAGCTCAAAAATAGCTCATTTGCAAGCGAGAAACACATCAGGAAGCAAGTTATTGTCCTGTAGAGTGTGTCATTAAGTCTGCCAGGGTTAGTGGCTCACCTCTCACTGGGAGCAATCACACTGAAAATGCATGCGTTATGGCTTCTCTAATGTCACAGTGTAAGCCACATTATAATCACACTAAAACAGTCCTGGCTGCTGTTCTCTGGTTCAAAACAGCAAGCACAGAAAATGGAAGCTTTACCCTGATGTTTTCACAAAGATGATGTCAAAGTGAAGCATTGTGCATTAAAAAGTAAGATTGTGGTTGTTATTGAGGAATTGGACTCTTTGACAGATTTCATGGCTTCTGACAGGCACCCCCGGCTCACTAAAAGCTGCTTTTGTTGTGTGCTGGCACATCACTTTCCATTTTAGATGTTTCACAGGTGGTTCAACTTTTCCACAGTAGTAAAAGAACAGTTGAAGTTTTGTGTGATGCCGAATAAAGAGCAATTCAAATTGAGAAACTTGGTACAAATGTTTAGGTGTGAGCACCAAAGCCATGTGGCCCTGCTGAAATGCTGAAGTGCCTGTCATGTAAGGCCATGCGTGTTCTCCATTACTCTACATACAGCGTGTGCATGTCGAGCAGCATGTGCTGCACTGTACTGGTATTTTGTATGAGCTCTGTGTCGTGCTGAGCGCGGTACAGTGTGTGCTGCTTGGAGCTACCAGATGGAGAAAGTTCTGTTCCAGCCTGCCTGCTAATGAGCACAGAGTCACCAGAAGACACCGGCAGATGCTACATTGAGAGGTCACTTCTGAAAAACATTTTCTGGGATACACTGGATTACCCTGGACTGATGGCCAGACAACACTGTTACACTGGTAGCTGAGATTTACTGCAAGGGTTTGCCAGATTGATAGGAATGCTTTGATTATAGGTTGCACAACTGGTGTAATAATCACATCTTCTGCAAAGCAAAAATTCACCAGCTCATCATCAACATCAGCTCTGTAGATTTCAGCCTGTGATGCATCACACTGTCATGTTAAAGTGCTCATATTCAGCGCACTGAACCTGTATCCCTTTCCATCACATATTGCTCTCATCTCCTTGCTCTATCTGCAGTTTGCCAAACTGCCCTCTTGCCTCTTTCAGAATGGAGTCGGTGGGCTCCCCCTCCCTCTGCGGGATTAGATTTAGCCCGGCATGTCGCTCCCGCTCATAAATCATTCGCTTTATCATTTCTCCCGCCTCAATAAAACTCCTCTAAATGGAAATGCACCGCCATCGTCGCCGGGGCTTACTTTATGAGAATAACCATATAAATCAAGTTTGTTTAAAAACCCAGCGTCATAACTTGGCGTAAAGTTCTGTGGCCTACAGATGATCGAAACACACACACACACACACACACACACACACACACACACACACACACACACACACACAGGAGGAGGCAGCCAGTTCTCCTGCTCTAACCTGACTGACTTCCCTGTGGCATCTGTCCATACATGAGTGAATTATCCGATGGGAGCTCAATCAGACAGACATCACATGGCTACAGGTAGACTCTTACAAGTCTGACAATGTTATTATGTACAATACAATGTATTGTACAATTGCGTGCGTGTAGAAGAGGGAGAGCAAGAGGGGCTATATTTAGAGCCCCAGTCAGAAATTAGGTGGGGCAGGGTGTGTGGTGGATGGGGGTCATACTAAATGATTAATATGCTCAATTATAACATTGAAACTGCCCGAAGTAATATTCTTCAAGGCCACTTCTCTGAGATTTTCCCCCTCATTTAAACAGAGATACATCTGAGCTAATCACTGTTTCTGGATAACTCCTCAGTTAAATTGATTTGTTTTATGATTCTATGTGTATGGAGCTTTCTAAATGAACGAAAAATTCAAAAACTGTAAAAAAAATCTAAAAACTGTACTGCGTGTCTGAAAGACATAAGTCTTTGCTTGTGTCCTTTGATATTGAATGAATGTGACTTCTCCAGTTGATGCAGAGCAAAGAAAGAGCTGCATCTGCAAAGAAATATACATTTTGCATACAGCAAATGAGAGATTACTAGTGTGGCGCAGTGGCCTTGAAGCACAAAGGAACCAATCAGTTAAAGTGAGAGCTTAATACAGAGCTGGCATATGAGAAGAAAGACCTCCCAAAAGGGAGAAATAATTCACTGCTTGACCATTTATCACAGAGCTGAATGTTAAAGTGGTCAGATCGCCTCGACCGCCACGTCCTCTGAGTGTGCCCAATGTGGAACAAAAGAGCCACTTTCATCAGGGAAAGAGTCTCTTTATTAGTACAAAGGACCTACGCTCATAGTTTCCCCTCGCTTGCCTCCATCCTCTCCTCTCGCTGCCCCCCGTCCTCTAGTTCATTAGGCGCCGGGTGCTGATGAAATGACCGATCTGGGTCTGACATGGCCTGGCCTGGAGAGGATGCAGCCAGAGGGGCCGAAGCTTTTTGAGGCTGATGAGGCCAGTGCGGAGGTGGCGTCTCCGAGGACCTCAGAGAAAGACGTGCTTCATTAGGGCAATCGAAGCAGATGGCGGAGCGGCCGAGCGATGGGCAGGCAGGGTCGGCGGCTTTGAGGTGACCAATCATGAGCAAAGCTCCACTTGGAGAAAGCCACTTGTTTTGCCAAAGAGCAAATCTTTTGTTTCTCACATGAACAATATCAAGATCACAGCTGAAGTTTGGATTTTGAAATGATCCTGATGGATGGATTTCATAAAAAGATGAATCAGTGTAGATCAAATAAGAAAAGCAAACCTCAAGTCACCACCAAAGTAATGCAGCTTTGATATAGACGGGACCAGCAGACATCAAAAGCAAAGCCTTTTGTTTTGGCAGACGCCCTCATTAAACTCAGTGAGTCACTCAGCCACAAGACATCGCCGTCCTATTGAAGTTCGGCTCTCTGCTGCTCCCCTGTGCTTTAAAGACAACAAAGAAAGAGACACCCAGTGTATCAGAACTGGCAAGACAACACTCTGATGCCGTGCAGCAGATCATTTCTTATTTATGATTGGCAATCCTCTTTTCCCAGCCCCGGTGAAGCACTTCTTGGATGTGGCCTTCACTTGCTTCAATTACAGTAGTGGCCGTCTCAGTGGCCAGCAGCGCTCTCTTTCAGCTAAAGAGCCTGGAAAAGGAGGTCACGCAGGGCCAACCTCGTTCCACTGCCAAATTCCACTTTGCGATTGTGTTCCTCATCATTCACACAGTAGTCAGAGTGCGCTACAGTATATTTTAGCAGAGACGCTGACAGGTTGACAGCCTGGCGCACTATTTCAGCAACGTGCCTTTTAGGCCTCCTCAGCAGCTTCAAATGAATGACGGATTGATGGCCTGCCCGCCTGATAGATGTCATATCCATACTGTACATTGTTTATGACTCATATTAGACAGAGATGTACCTGTGATGGTTACGAACAACCCTTGTCATCCATCGCCTGCTAATGAGGACTTTATCAAGCTTGGACACATTAAATAAGAAGCACTCATCTTTGCTCTGATCAAACTGATCAAACTGAGATACTTCACTTTATAAATTACTTAAGCACTTCTCTTATTTATTTGCATATTTCTGAAGGCCACTGTTTCACCTAATGGAGAGAAGTATGCTTGTGGCACCAACAGGCTTTAAATATATTAGTGCTGCAGGTATTTAGATTAAAGGCCAACAGCCAAAGAGAAACTCCAATCAGTGAAATACATTTTGCGCAGCTTTATATCACAATGGTTTAAAGCAGTTCCTGCAGATAACTAAAGACACCTTTTGTTTACTTCTCTCTCTGCAGGAGGTTGTGCTACATGTGGTGTCTCTCTTTGTGGACTGGGTTCTCAACAGCTGCTGCTGGACCCGCATGTCACAGCCTGCATCACACTGTTCCACTGTGAAGGTGGTGTTAAAGCTGGGTTCTCACCCTTTTTTTCCTCCTCTGCTCTATGTTTTCAGTTTTACCGGTGAAAATGTTTACAAGGTGAATGATAAAAATGTTTCTACTGTGTCCACATGTGTGTGCTTATACACACAACGATTGATATATCTGCAAATATGTAAGACATTCTCATCCCAGGTCAACATACACCAACACTTTAGCGTCTGTGTGCACCGTGCAAAACCTTCCTGCCAGGAAACCTTTCTAACACGTCGTTAACCTGTGAAATTTCACAGTTTGGTTTGGTTTAGGCACCAAAACCACTTGGTTAGGTTAACCACCAGTCGCTCCTTCTACGATGTCAGGCGGAGCAGTCACCACGAGCATCTAATGTCTACATACGGAATTAATTGAAAGGCTCTGGGAATCTGGGACTGAGTCTGGGCTCAAATTTATGCTCCATTGCACATTCATGTGTGTACATACATCTATGCATGTCATGTACACCCTGAAATATTTCTATGTCTCATTTGGGAGTCTAGACATAATTTTACCGTGGAAGTACAGTTTGTTCCCTGTGAAGGTCCAGTGCGTAAGATTTAGGTGGATCTATGGGCAGAATATGATATATATACTGACTTTGGTAATGACTGATGACTCTGCTAACTTTTGCTCTAAAGCTATGCTGATTTCAAACCGCCATGCTGCTACACCAAGCTAAACAATGGCTGACTGGGATGGGGATGGAACACATTTTCTTCATCCTCCTCCTTTTTTAGCATGCTAAGACAGTGGGTGAGAAAAACATTTACATCAGATGAGGTGAAGCTGTCTGTTGCCAAAGAATACTCTGCCACGTTGAGCAGATACTGCATAATTCCAAACCCTCAGAGACCAAAGATCAAGACAGCTGGCTCCTGTGTGGGCTATCACAGCTGTCAAACAGTCCTCAATGTGCAGACAGAGGACATCTTGAGTGGGGACTTCACTCAGGTAACAGACTTGTATTTTGGACTGTGAGATGAGGTTGTAAGCATCTGACAGCTACAGGTTAGCAAGTTAGACCTAACATGGCTGGTTCTGATTTGTTCTCAGGTGCAATAAACTTCTTCTGATCCATATTTAGTAGTGTGGTCTCAATCTTTATTCACTCCTACTGTTACAATCTTACCCTGGTAGTGGGACAGGTTGTTAGAGTGGAACTCCTTGCATTTTTCTTTGTGCTAAGATTTGAGAGCTTTAACACAAAATTTCAGCGAGTGCTGAGACAAAAGGTGTTATTACCATCCCTGGTCTCCACAATAACAGCACAAGCATCGAGGTGCTCTGAGAAGTGTTGTGATATTTTTTAGCTGATGGGAAAATGACTGCAGCTTGGAGTTTCTTCTCTCCTCTCACACCTTCCTCAGTAAATCTACATTTAAATCCATTTAAGCTTCTTAAAATCCTTTGATCAAACTGGATCTGATTACTCAGCATTAAGTTGATGAATCACCATCTCAGTGTCATTTCTCATTCTTGTCTTTTGTATTCCTTATTTGTTCAGCCCACCCCTGCCTGCCACTTGATTTGTTTGCTGCAGGTACTGGAGGTGGGCGTAGCAGAGGCTCATCAGCAACACTGGCAGTGCCCGGGCCCTGTGTGCCAGTGCTCCTTTAAAAGCCCTCTTGGGGCTCAGTTGCTTGGTGCTCTCCTCCCTGAGACGCTCATTTGGTTTTCTTTGATTTTTGGTTTGTGTTGCTCCACCATTCAACATTGCACCCACCCACTTCTCCACTCGTGCACCCACCCACACTGCTGATCTTAGTGATTGCACACGGCACTGTTAGTTTAAATTCTCCTCCTCTGTTGTTCCTTTCTCAATCATTTCTTAAATGGCTCGGTCGTGTGCGTCTCCCTCTTCAGTCATGGCTGTGTAACCAGTTTGCAACACATTCCTTACAAACTATTTGCATATTGTTCGGTCCCTTTTGTGCTTTCCTCTTTGCCACATATTGCTAATGGTGTAGCTGCTCCACTGTGTGTGTCAGTCCATTCAGTGCTGATAAAGGTGAAAGTGGGTTGTGTGCGCTCACATACATGTCACACTCTTACAGCCAGGATGCACAGTGTGAAACTCACTTCCACTGACCCGACTGCTCAGGTTCATCTTCCACACCCCTCTCTCTCCTTCTTTTTTGTTCATCCCTCACTTTGCGGCCACCATCATCAGTATGTGTCACTTCAAAAACAATTCCCATCCTCTCATTTTTCACTGTCGCCCACCGTCTGTGTGCATCCATCACTGTCTGCTGCCCTTCTTCTGCCTCCAAATGCACTGCTATCCTCCTGTTGGCGGATCAGAATCTGTGTGTTTGTTCTTTTGTCCGCTGGAACTCGTTCACTGCTTTGTTCTCTGGCCAAGCAAATGAAATTATTTAGTTGTTAATGCTTCAATTCTGTCTGTCTTTCTCAGTTTCCACACACATCTTACTGCTCTAAATATAAAGAATTTATGGTGTGACGTGTGTGTGTGTGTCTGTGTGTGTGCATGGCGTAACATCAAAGAGGAGAGGCTGGAGCAGTGCTCTGTGGCTGTATCAGCATGCAGCAGGCAGGTCTTTGTCAGCCCCGTGCTGAATAATGTCTAATAGGAATAACCTGGGAGACACGAAGACAATGAGGGACAAAGAAAAGGATAAAAAGAGACTGACAGAGGGAGAGAGAGATAGAAAGAGAGGAGGATGTGAAAGTGTTGACATATTTGGTCTCTGTGAACGAGTGCAATAATGTTACATGACTTTATTTGTTACATAAAGAGCCGGTGTTTATCACCGCATCAAAACAGGCAGTGTGACTGAATTATGATGCAAATGTGCATAAAAAGATGATGAGAGAGAAAAAGTGGGACAGAATGTGAAAGAAAAACTGACAAGATAAGACATATAATGATAAGACATAATTAAAGATTTTACTGACTGACAATTAATTCAGGTTTTGCATATGACTGATTGGCCCTGGAAGTGTTTCCTGTTAACACTAAACATAAGGCTGCTAGGGCAGAATCTAATTACTCACTGTGATAAATGGTGACATCGTTGAACCGATCAAAGAAGTCTGCAACAGAAATTCTCTTCATTTTTATGTTTCAATCCTCTGCATCCAGCTGGAAACCATCCTATCTGTGTCTTCTTCTCCTTTTTTCACATGTTCCTCAGGATACTGAAATCAGTTGGTGATCTTACTGTCATGATTATCGTATCATTTCCCCAGCGAGCCTCTGATGTGGAATGTGTCTCTGTTCAGCTGTAACACAAAAAGCCATTAGAGCATGTTAACAATGTACATTAAAACCGCCAAATATTTGGAGCTGAAATCAGAGTGACAGGACCGCACTGTAAAATAATTCAACCCAACACAACAATGCAATCTATGGCTTTAAAGAATATGGTTTGTGATAATTTACATGTTTAGTGGCCAGGCCAGCAGCACAGCTCTAAGGATTCATGGTCCCCTGACCAGGAACTATAAGTTTAAGTTTCCTTTGAGTTATCACAGCAAGCAGCAACTGTGATAAATTTAACGGCGACTTTATTCCACAGAAACTAGGTCAGCTTAAGTATGAGGATTTTCTTGATATTACCTCTAGAGATCAGTGCGGCAGGTAAATAAAATGTGTGTTGGGTTCATCAGCAGTACTATGTGAATTGTCCCAGCAAGTATCTGTAGCAGGTCAGTATAAATATAGGACATGTTGAGTCTGATGCACCAAAATATGTCTTTTTTGGAGGAAAAAGGAAAGGAAAAAAATAGATGGTCCGACTGGACCAAAAAGGATCAAAATGCAGAAAGAAATATTGAAATTTAATATTCCAATAAACCATACCTATCAACGCTAGCTACAGGCCGTAGAGTGTTCCAACTTCGGACCACTTTCTGTCTGGCACTGCATTTCCATACTGAGCTGTAACACCATACAGCCCCTTCACGGGCCAGAGAGTGTTAAAATGGTCAAAGCTAAAATGCTCATAAATAAGATTCTTGAGAACTGATTGATGCAAACCATTTCAAGATATGACCAATAGAAACAACAAACAATTATGAAATTGAAGCAACTCTCCAATGAAGCCTCATAGTAATCCAACAATTGATAACACTGCGACAAAAACAGTCTGGTTACATTGGCAAAGGTCCAGATGATCCAATCCAGTGAAATATTCAGTCCAAAACATTCTAACAATCCATGTAAAGCTGTTTCATCGTTTCAAATTAGGCAGCAGACGTGCTAAACTTCCATGTTCCTCCGTTATAATTCCAGTTAGCGTGCACGTACAACCTGTTGACCGCCACACTGTGACCTTTTGAGTGACACATCACTTAACCAATTAGGATCTTCCATTTCATCTATACAGCCGAGAGGAGCCTACTGTTGTCCACAAGCCCAGGACGGGCCTTGTTCTGTTCAGTCATGTATAGATTGAATCAGTTGCAACTGATTGTACAGATGACTGACACGTCTTGTAGCTAATGAATTTCCTAAAAGGAGGATATGCTGCTTCAGTGGGTCATTTACAGCTAAATCAAGCAATTCCGTGCCAATAGAGATATTACACAGCATGCAATTAGGCATGCAAATTGTGAATTCAGCATAGCATATCTTGACATGCCATTAGAAAAACACAATTTGTTGCTCTCGGCCTCAAGCCACTGTATTTCTACAGGTTTTGAGCACTGCTGCAGTCCATCATTTCAAAAATAGATTAAAAATCAAGTTTTTTCTTTGCTAAATGTTCCTCCCTGAAATCAGACTCTGTTGCCAAAACACTTCCATATGAAGAGCTCATACTACTGCTGCTAGTACTACTGTGCGAGTGTGACCGACTCAAGTTCAATGAAGGATGAACAACAGGGTGTTAAAGAGTGTAGGTGTGTGAAAGTGACCTGTTACATCAGAGACTGGACTGAGGGGGCGTTCGGAGGGAGAGAGCCTTTCGATTAGAGGCCAACGTTCAACTCACACTTTGAAGTGAGCATCAGTGCTTTGCCCGCTGCAGCTCCCCAGCGGGCTGGCTTCCTTCAACACTCGAATGCTCCTCTCTCTCCCTACTATACACTCACACAGACAAACACAAGTGCTGCTGTGTGCCACCGGAAGCCACAAAAAGAAGGAGAAAAATGAGGAGGGGAGAAGAAGATGGAAGACAGAGGCGGTAATATCAAGAAACAAATCATGTTCAGTCTCTGTGAGGAAGCCAAGACATGTCATCACACACGAGTTTCATTTCAGATTCAAACAGTGTGCCTCAGCTCAGCTGTTTGCTTGATTTCACACGGGCTCAAAATCCTGATGTTAAACTCATTGGCTCAAATCAGATTTTTTCTCTTCATGTCGGCCTGAACGGGGTGAGCCCACACAGGATTGGATTTTTCCATGGTTAGACAGCCGTGAAAAGATCAGTGTCACTAAGGCTTGTAAGTCAGGTTTGCTGTTCCTGTTCGACTGCAGCTGTAGACAAGTACAAAAACATATGATCCGACCAGCCCGACAAACACAAACATATGTGTGCCTCTGCCCTGTGGCTCAGCCCTGCGGATCCACAGTCCCTCACCTCGGAGGAAATCTCTCATCTGAGATGAACACTGGTGCTTAGTGGTTCATTTCATTGAGAGAGGCACTGAGTGACAGGTGAAAAGGATGACGGCGAGGCTGCTGCCAGACTGAGGTGGGATGTGCAGGGTTCCTGCTCTGTGTAGATGCACTCAATTTACTGACCTGCCACGACCGCAAGGCAGAGAGAAATGACAAACAGATAGTTAGAGGCTGCTCCTCCAGCTCCTTTTCTGTCTGGAATGATTTTTTTACTTGCATAATGAGTGTCTGTCATGCAAATAATGCTGCTTTTCAGTGTCTTTAATGACTAAAAAGTGAAGTTCATATGGCGGGTTGCAAGGAAATCAGCATTAAAACTGCCTGTGTAAATTGAGCATACAGCAAGTTATCCAAATGAATGATGTTAAATCCATGTGTTACAATGAGTGTGTGTATATGCATATCAACTTGTGCACTGACAGAAGCAACAAGACACTTGTACACCTGTACACTCATGCATTTGTGTGTGTGTGTGTGTGTGTGTGTGTGTGTGTGTGTGTGTGTGTGTGTGGAGGCTAAACAATGCTCAGTTTATCAATGTCTGAGATGGAAAAGAGGGTGAGATGAAGCCAAAAGGCAGACAGAGTGAAAAGGGCGGCTAGCAGAACACAGCTGCAGCAGCATCCTTGCAGCATCTTCCAACAACAGGGCAAAGACACACTGACAAGCACAAAGGGCAGGGATGCTCTTAGTTTGCTGGGCAGCTCATCATATTAACAGGGAGACAAAGCACAATTTCAAGAGAGGCACTACAGAATGCAGCAGCTGATGCTGTTTGAGGAGGCAAATGAGCGCTGTGGTGCGTCAGTAATTGTGTTCTTCAAGCCAGTGAGTCCGCCCACACAAGCTCAGTGTGACTGCTTACAGTGCAGCATGGAGGGTGCTTTTCTATTCTCCTGTAGCTATAATTTGTGTTTATTCCTCCTGTGAGCTCCCCACTCGTCTCCTCCTGAGCTTCTTCTGTGTGTGTGTGTGTGTGTGTGTGTGTGTTACAATTAGTGTATCACGTAGCCTTACCGCTGGTTATTAAGTGTTCAACAGCTATCAACTGTCAACCCTTTAATGACATTCAACAAAAGCGACAAGAAGTCGAAAACAATGTTGTTCAGTTGGAGTCAAGAAACGTACCAACCACCTCACTAATGGGTAAAACTATAAACCAGCACAACAATGACAATTAACAGCATAAACCACATGTTCTGAACACGCACATTACAAACACTATTGTACAAACACGAATGTTACAAAGTAACATTTGCAGACAATAGCCTTGTTCACTAATATCACAACAGGGCATGGAGAGGGTCAATGTTTGCGCTGCTTTTTAATCCGCCATCGTAATGTGCTCGCTGCAGGTCTGCAGATCTCATGAGAGTGTGTTGCTGAGGCAGAGACAGGTCTCAAACTAAATGAAATTTCTCCTGATTTGTCTGTCTGAAAAATGACCTTTCAGTGTCACAATGTTTGGAAGACATGTGGCTTGTGAAAAATGCTTCGGTGACAACGGGGCCTAATGATCACTCATAATCTCTGCTCACGTTAACTTCTCCCGCTGGAGGGAACAGACTCAGGACCTGTGGCTGGTCTCCTAAAGGGGCAAGTCAGTGGCAAAACCCACATTATACAGTTAGAGGAAATCACTCTTGATTAGGCCATCTCGTTTCTGAACTGTCTCTCGATTTGCTTGATGCTAAAGTAGGCGCTAACAGCTGCTAACTATAGCTGCTTAGCTCTGTTAGCTGTGCAGCTGGCTGACTCTGCCTGGAGCAGACTGGGAGCTGGGAGCACCAGGGGAGTGTTGGTGTTTACATCAATATGTCCAGCCTGGAGGAGGAGGTATTCAGGCCAGGTGTGTGTGTGTGTGTGTGTGTGTGTGTGTGTAGGCATGTGTGGGGTCCTCATAATTAAGAGTTAGCTAACTGTGTATGTGTATGGTTGATGTAAATCAGGGTAGTCTTCATAAATCATAATTAAATCAGGAAACTTTCACTCCTGCCCTGTCCTCACAGTCCTTTATGGTGTCTGCTCTTTAAATCTCTGGACTGTTTAACTAGAATTGAATTCTGAGCAGTGGGATTTTTACCCCATGCCATAAGGATCAGTTTAATGTTTTTTTTATTAATCTCCATGACAAAGGGAAAGGTGGGTCCCCATAAAGCAGGATGGAACTGGTATGGGAAAAAAGTCCTGTGTGTGTGTGTGTGTGTGTGTGTGTGTGTGTGTGTGTGTGTGTGTGTGTGTGTGTGTCAGAAGGAGGCTCAGTGACGTCAGTAGATGTGACAGTCCCATCAGCACCAAGGAGGATGGGGTGACCTCTCTCCTGTCACAGACCACTGAGATGCTTGTCAAATGTGCACTTTCATTATGTCTCCCTCTTATTTGTGTACACACAGACACTCTCATGGACACACACACACAAATAACACCTCACCTCCTCCACCACTCCTCCTGCTTTCTGAATATTCATCAAACAGCGGAAGGTGATGTCAGCCTTTTTTTTTTCAGCAGCCGCAGTAGTTTTCCTGAGTGCTTTCTTGGAGCGCTGGAACTTCAGTGACATTACAGATCAAGAATCGGACTGGCAGAAACCAGATGCACAAGCAGCTCAGGGGATTTCTCTCAATCAGTCTCTGCTGTTTCATGTCAGATGATCTGTGCATGCTTTAAAGTTTTAGAAGTGGTGGATTTCGACGAACACAGAGAATTTGTAAAATTTTCGTTCGGATGTTGGATCATGGGCAGCGCTGGGTGTAAGAAGAACATTGTTTGACCGACTGAGCAGCTCAGAAAGTGAGAGGTTTTAATTACTGAGCTATGAATCAGAGAGTTCAGTGCTCGCTCGCCCACAGAGAGTTACCTAAGCTGCGCTGGTTCTTTTCTACTCCTCTAATGATCATTTAAGGGAACATCTGTCACTGTAATTTGAGCACACTACAAAGTTCTGCTCCCAAGAGCTAATGTAAAACAATTCAAAAATGAAAGGTGAATGACCGTGTCTGCACACAGGTAGCTCACCTGGTCGAACATGGGCTCCACGGTGCTGCAGCGGGAGTCGGAAAGCTTTATTCCAATGAGGCCAGAAACAACAGCTATGCAATTGTGCTCTGTGATGCAAAACATGACCAATTAAATTGACTTCTCCGCCAAGGGAAGAAATGCGCCCTCTCCACTCTAACTATTCCACCAAATCAAATCATTCGGCTCGAGCTGACCTGAGAGCAGGCGTCTGTAACACTCACTTCGCCACAAATAGTCTCTGCTTTAGTTTTATCGTCCGCTCGCAGGGTTAGTTAAAGGCTAAAGTGCTGACCGTGGTGCTGAATCCAGTGGCTGTCTCATTCATGGGTTGATTCATAGTGGTCATTATTTGGGTGGATGGCCTGATTACCTGCATGAGCAGCTGAATAGCTCTGACCTGCAGACCTGCTCTAAATCTCACTGACTCATATAGGCAAACGCTTAAAGGCTGCAAGATGGTATCAGAAAGCCTGTTTAAAAAGACTACAAAACCAAAAGTGAAGAAAGGCTGGGAGTGAACAGATGAAGCAGTGCCAAGAGTCAAAGATGATGAAAGAAAGAATAAAGGAGGAAAGACAATAAAAGAGGAGGACTAAACTCAAACAAGAGCCAGAGAGATAAGTGGTCAAGGGGAGACACTGATTTCATTAATGAGCCAGTGATTCCTCAGAGTCAGTCAAAGAGGATGTAGAGGTTGGGGAGGCAGGAGACAGAGGGAGGGTGGAGGCAGAGATGGCAGTGAGGAGGGAGGAAGCAGAAGACTGTAATTGCATCCCTGACCTGACTTCTTTTATCGGTCCCACAGAGAGCTGGGTATGGTCTTGTTGCTTAAGAGAGAAGTCAGCTCTACCTCCTGCCTTCAGTGATTTACAATCTTATGGTCTTCAGCCTCGTTCAGCCACTGCTGCAAAGCTAACACAAGCACACAGCTACACACATATACAGTAAACTACTGCATGGAAACACACTGCATAAGCAAGTGCAGGGCTGCTCTCAGCACTGCCAGGGCTCAGCACATGCACTGGCAGGACTATACTTTTTTGAGAAATGTACAGTGTCATCAGCATGGATGTTGGCAGCTATGCAAGAAGTACTACTTACTTAAAAAAAATAAGTTTAAATGAGATGTACAGCTCAAAATTGGCTGTTTGTTATCCTCAATAAGGAAGTTTATTGAGTGTGAAATACCTTTACTGAGACATATCTATCACAAAATGCTTATTCATAGGAAAGTTTAGATAGCCTGAGTCTGCCACTGTCTGACTGGACAACTGCAGTTCAGCTGAGGGGGTTAAGCGAATGGTCAACTGAACAATCACACATGCACACACACATTTACATACTGGGCCACAGGTCACTGTACTCACAGCCAATACATGCAAACCCAACAGCTTAATAATTTAACAGCAAAATAACCAGTAAACAAAGTAAAAAATAAGAAAAAGCCAACATCTGCACTGCAATCTAACACTGCCAGCCTGTGCTTTGCGATCATCTGTAGTTTCTCAAAGTGCAAGTGGAAGTCCTGAGAAACATTTTGCGTGTTCCCTCAACGTGACATGAAATGCATTATATTTTAATAATCCACATGTCCATTTCAGTACTTTCACTTTCAATATTCTACATTTAATACACGACTCCGCTACTGCTCCCCCACCAAACAACTGTCAGGTTAGGGATGACAACCTGTCAAAACCTGCTGGTTGCATGGCAACTTGTGGCACCTCTTGAGTGTGGCAGGGATTATGTTTTGTTGTTTTCAGAGGACAACGAGGCTCTTCAATGTAGAAGTGACATGGAAAGCCACCACTGAAAGAGTGCTGTACGGTGGAGGAGGAGGAAAGGTCCCCTCTTCATCAGGGACAAATAGTGATCTGCTTTATCTGCATCATGTGAATTCAGTGTTTTAGGAATGTAATGTTAAATGCCGTTAATCACAAATCCTCCAACATGGGTTTTCCTGCGTGGCCTTCAGTCATTTGCTGGTTCCCTAAATTGCCATAAAACAATGAGAAAGCCTGCTGTCATCCAATGAGCACGTGCTGTCCGTGGTCTCAACAAAGAATATTGACAGATACAACTGTCTTTCATCAAATAGTTACAAAAGCAACAAACAAGAGTAATTTGACTGAGTAGAGAGCACACTGACAAAGAAAGGTGTTTACTTTTTGCCTGTCAGAGATGGCTCTGCTTTCTGCTGCAGTTAAAATTAATTTATTTGAATTCTCGGTCAGCTGAAAAGCTTCATCTTCCATGTTCTGCTTTAAGAAGCTTTGAGTCAGTGAGCTGCTGCCAGTTCAGATTTTCCTCATTTTCATACGGGAGCATGTCTTCACACAAAGCTGCAAATGAACTCTGAATCTGCAGCGCTGTAATGGGATTATGAGCAGGAACTCAATCATCCACGTGTGAGCAGAGCCAACGCATTCGCTCCTCCGAACGTGTCAACAGAGGGTGCCAATCAAAGTGTTCAAACTAAGACTGAGGATGAGGAGAAAAAGTCAAGAAGTTTTTTGACCGTCTTCCACGTGTGAACTCTAATTCTTCTTTTCCTCTCGCAGGTTTAATCGTACTTTTGCCTGCTGTCACAGCTCAGTTTTGGTTGTGTCTCCTCTCCCTGGGCCTGAGTCCCAATCCTATCAAGCTGAAACAGGAACAAAGAGCGCTGTTCCTGCTCCCTCCATCCCCGCGTCCACACCGGTCTAAAAAAAATCTCCTCTTGGTCCTCGTCCTCACCTCTGAGCGACCTGCCCGAGCTCATAATCCAAACTCATTTTGAAAGGCAGAAAACTCCCGGTAAGCTCCAATGTCGCGTCAGGAAATATTGGTGCGTGTAAAATATTCATGCCGGGCTGTTCTGCTGTTTCAATCTGTGTTTAAGAAAAAAAAATAATGCTATATCAGGTTGTCAATTTTAACAACTGGGTTTTTTTCTAATCCTCTGTGGCTGTAGCGCTTAGTCAGATGGAGTTTTTACTCTGTGACTAAAAGTGATAATGGCTGAGCTTCGCGCCTCAGCAATTTCAAATGAAATGCATAACAAAATGTGTGAATTGTCTCAAACAAGCATGGACTAATGTCCCCTGGCTGCAATATACATAGGATTCTATTCTGTAGGTCAACTCTAAATGAACGTGTGGACCATAATCGAGGTCCAGCTTTGAGGTTACTGGGTAACATTTGAACAACTGCCTCATAACGTTGTCACAGTGGCAGCAGACTAAGCAAGATATCAAGATGTTTTTATCCTCTCAGCTAATCTTGGACTATTCTGATGGCATTCCCAGGCTGGATGGGAACACTAACTGTAATTTTACATCCAATCCATCATTTCTTTCCAATGTTTATTATCAACACATTCTGTGTTGTGTTTTTCAGCAATCAATCAAAAAAAACTTTTCAATGGATTCTTTTTTTTTATGATTAAATTGTTGCTTTTATCTTCATGTGCTCAGCCCTGTGGGCTACAGACTGTATAATTATTCAAAACAAAGGGGAAATTCAAAAGGCTTCACTTCCTGTGCTGCAGACAGGGCTTTGAACAACATGGGGGAGTTTATATTGTACAATTTCAGACTTATATATATCTTCAGTATTTTGTAGGCTACAGATTCCAGTCCTTCTAGTGCCAAGATGTCTAATTTAACCTCTATAAGGTCACAAATCTATGAAAAATGAACAACTTCTCCACCTGTTTATTCCTGGCCATGTGGAAAAAGCAGTATTTAGAGCCTAATATAAGTAATTAAAATTTACAGAAAACATCATTGATTTAACAATTCCAAGTTAAAAATCTGTGAAATGAAATGAAATGAAAATTTATCACACACACACACACACACACACTGAGATAAACAATGTCGTCCTCCACTGGGTGAAGCTCACAGGATCACAGATGAACTAGAATGTCCATAAAGACATCAGATTTATCGCTGATTTTCTGCTTGATCTGCATTTAATGTAGTTGACTGTTAAGTCTCAGCGAGGCCAATTTCCAGAAGCAAATTACTCGCTTGGGCTGAGTCCTTTATATGTTTGCTGAGTGCTGAATCTAAAGAACACTATCATTGTGTTGGCCCAGGAATTCCAGAGATCCCTGAGAGTTCCCCTGCACTGTGGAAACTGTTGACAATTCAGTGGGCTGTCTGTGCTGCCTGAACTTAAAATGAATGAAGTCAATTTGCTTTAGCTACAGTGTGTGTGCTCCTCTATTCTGCAGCAAATTTTCTCAGATTATCAGTCAGGTAGCACATAAGTGTTCTTCATATTTTGAAGTGGAAACACCTTCATGATGCTCACACGCATCTGATTTCCAACAGCATAAGCAAGTTTGTTTGCAGAAATGGTAAAACATGGCATTAAAAGCTGATCACAGGTCTTATATTTAAATCTTTCAGTTCATCAAGGACCATATTCATGAATGCAAATTAATGAATAGATAGCCAGAAAACTGTATTGTGAAAAATAAGGAAACTATGTCAAACCAACATCAGCACAGAAATCCTTCAACACTCGTCATCTGTAAAATGTGAAGTAGCTTCAGCTGCATTACGTCCTATCAGCTTCATATTTTAAAGCTTTGTGTTTTGTATTGATGTCACGGCATTAGTACAGAAGGACAGATCGATATTGAATAACTCTACAACAATCATATTAGCTGAACAAACAGAAAAACAACAAGAACCATGGACGTGTTTTTTTTATCTTACTGCAGTACATTTAAAAGCTTGAGTCCGCTGTGGGCAGAGATTAAAGAAGAGGACAATAATTACAAAGGAAGGAAGGAAGGAAGGTCGTGCATGCACTATTTTTAAGTCTTTTTTTTCCCTAATGCTTAATATTTCTTGCATGCTTGCAATGGTTACCATGAAACAGGACCGACTGCAGCACATCTGATCAGGTCTTCAAGTGAAGCAAACATCACTGATGATGATCAGACAACAAAGGGCCTCCAGGCTGAGCTTTCATTGTTCCAGTGTCCCCAAGCTGGAAAACACAGCAGGAACATCAGCTGTGTCATTATGGGAATTCAAACATCATGATTTATCACTGAATCCTCCGCTGGTTCAATAACAGGATGGCAGAATTCTGAGAGGATAACCTTGTTAACTTGGAGGCTGCTGCCTACAGTCAGAGCCAAAATAGATCTTTTTTTGTTATTGTGGTTATATAAATGTAATTTATGGTGCTGTTACATTGCTGTTAGACTGCCCCATTGATACAAGCGTGCGTTCTGTTCAGTACAGCAGAGTAAAATTAACAGTTTGAGATCGGTAAAGCAGCACCTTGACATTGGTAGGGACACATATCCACGTCCAGTCCTAAATCCCCATAATTATCACTCATCAAGTCATCATTATGAGATAATGTCTCCAATTTTAATTTTTTTCCACACTTCCGTACGACTGCATAAGTAGTACTGTGCTGTTGTTGCAGTAGTTATACAAAAAAACCAGTATGTTTTTTTAATGGTCATTGTTACTTTTTACCAATACAAAAGGATTTTATCTATGTCATGATTATGTCATGAGCAGACATGATTCTGCTCTTTCACATCAGGGTTAGTCAGGCAGGTCTAGCTGTAGCCCACAAATATCTTATATCTAACTTTATGGTGGCACGGTGGCAACACTGTCGCCTCACAGCAAGAAGGTCCTGGGTTTGATTCTCGCTGCTGGCACCGGGGGTGTGTCCTCCACCATGCCTTCGGTGCCTGCTGCTTGAGGAAAAGGGCCTTTCTGTGTGGAGTTTGCATGTTCTCCCCGTGTTCACCTGGGGTATCCTCCATAAAATATACCCCCACTAAAAACATGCAAGAAGATCAACACCTGACCAATGGTGACGAGGAGATGGGTCCCCGGGCGCCGGTCTGGCTGCCCACCGCTCCTGGTCTGCTGCGGAGGAGGGACGACCAGGATGGGTGAAAAGCGGAGGATAAATTTCACCTCGTGTGCAGTGTCCTGCATGTACATGTGTGTGACGAATAAAGGGGAATGTCTCCCCCCGATTCTTCTTCTTCTTCTTCTTCTTCTTCTTCTTCTTCTTTACACACGAGGTGTCCCAACAGAAAACGTTTGGGAATTAATATCAGGGATGGAAGTAACAAATTACATTTAGCATCATTTTTCAAACACACTGCTTGCACTTGAGTAAAATATCTTAAGTAGGAGTACTTTGACTTGAATAAAATATACAAACACTGTTTTTAGTTGCATTTCTCTTGCTCATAATACTGTACATCAAACTCATTTGTATTGGGTCATTTTTAGAGTGTGCTGATTTCATTGTGCAAATGAAACTGTAAATTACATCAATAGACCTTAATGATTTGCCATTTAGTATCAGGTTTATTTATTTATGTTATTTATTTAGGAACATTATTGATTATAATGCATTGTGCATTGTACATATAATCATTATATATTATATTATTAACTACTTATGCATTGATTCGTCCCATGTATAAAATCGTTCAGGCCCTTGCCAGTAAGCTTCCAACCCAGCTCGAGCTCTCTAAGAAGACGAGGAAAAACTCCTGTAAATCCTACGTGCATGAGGAAAACAGAAGAAACCTCGAGAGAGGCAATTCAAAGAGAGGCCCCCTCTCCACGGACAGCTGGGTGGTTGAAGCAGCAGCGTGGTCAAAGATTACGACTGACGAGAGTAGCTGAGTCCATTTTGAAGCTGGCAGTTGATCTACATCAGCTGCTGGCTTCACCATGAACATGGAGGCTACTCGTCTCTCAGTCCCACATCTGCTGCTTCAAAAAGGGCCACACATGGGAATGACAGCAGAGTTGATCCTGGACGTGAAGGAGAGCTAGACTTTCAGCTGTTTTCTTCTGAGGTTCAGTCTGGATCACATCAGCCAGGGTTGGTCCTTAAGTCTGCTCAGGGTTGGTCTGACCAGTGGGGTGGGGTGATAGGTTCCTATCCTGTCTGCGGCAGCCGGCAAAGAACGATCCGAAGCTTCCGTTTCCCATCAGTATCCTGAGTTGCTGTGGCTGAAGAGCAGATGTCCATGCAGTGTCCCAAACAGCAACTACACCCAGCTGCCACGCTGTCATCGGTTTGGCCCAGTAACGCTGGTACAGGAACCACTCGGGAGGGTATAGTGATAGGTTCCTACAATACACATGCAATGACAAAGGTTAATGGTGAGGAACAGAGGTAGAGAACAGGCACAGCAAAGACGGTGGATTGGCTCAGAGAACCAGATTAGTATAGAAAGATGGCATACCTTCATCTCTAGAGTATAGCCCCTGTTTCAGGCATGTGCCGCAGCCAAAATGAATAATCCTGAGGCGTAGAACGTCAGAGCCAGTCTCAATCACAATGTTGTCCAGCTTGATGTCCCTGTGGAACACATTTTGGAGTGGATCTCAATGAGGGCATTGACCCTGACCTGAGGGGAAGAGAAAGAGAAACACAGACATTCGCTGACCCTAGAAACATATAGAGTGGATACGTGTGTGTGTGTGTGTGTGTGTGTGTGTGTGTGTGTGTGCGTGTGTGTGTATGTGTGTGTGTGTGTGTGTGTGTGTGTGTGTGTGTGTGTGTTTGTGTGTGTGTTTGTGTGTGTCTTGCATAGCACGTCCTAGAGGATGACTGTTGCATCTGCGGCAGCCAGCAAAGAACGATCCAAAGCTTCCGTTTCCCATCAGTTTCCTGAGTTGCTGTGGCTGAAGAGCAGATGTCCATGCAGTGTCCTAAACAGCAACTACACCCAGCTGCCACGCTGTCATCGGTTTGGCCCAGTAACGCTGGTACAGGAACCACTCAGGAGGGTATAGTGATAGGTTCCTACAATACACATGCAATGACAAAGGTTAATGGTGAGGAACAGAGGTAGAGAACAGGCACAGCAAAGATGGTGGATTGGCTCAGAAAACCAGATTAGTATAGAAAGATGGCATACCTTCATCTCTACAGTATAGCCCCTGTTTCAGGCATGTGCTGCAGCCAAAATGAATAATCCTGAGGCGTAAAACGTCAGAGCCAGTCTCAATCACAATGTTGTCCAGCTTGATGTCCCTGTGGAACACATTTTGGAGTGGATCTCAATGAGGGCATTGACCCTGACCTGAGGGGAAGAGAAAGAGAAACACAGACATTCGCCTAGCCTACGAAACATATAGAGTGGATACGTGTGTGTGTGTGTGTGTGTGTGTGTGTGTGCGTGTGTGTGTATGTGTGTGTGTGTGTGTGTGTGTGTGTGTGTGTGTGTGTGTGTGTTTGTGTGTGTCTTCTATGGCACGTCCTAGAGGATGACTGTCGCATCTGCGGCAGCCGGCAAAGAACGATCCAAAGCTTCCGTTTCCCATCAGTTTCCTGAGTTGCTGTGGCTGAAGAGCAGATGTCCATGCAGTGTCCTAAACAGCAACTACACCCAGCTGCCACGCTGTCATCGGTTTGGCCCTGTAACGCTGGTACAGGAATCACTCGGGGGGTATAGTGATAGGTTCCTACAATACACATGCAATGACAAAGGTTAATGGTGAGGAACAGAGGTAGAGAACAGGCACAGCAAAGATGGTGGATTGGCTCAGAGAACCAGATTAGTATAGAAAGATGGCATACCTTCATCTCTACAGTATAGCCCCTGTTTCAGGCATGTGCCGCAGCCAAAATGAATAATCCTGAGGCGTAAAACGTCAGAGCCAGTCTCAATCACAATGTTGTCCAGCTTGATGTCCCTGTGGAACACATTTTGGAGTGGATCTCAATGAGGGCATTGACCCTGACCTGAGGGGAAGAGAAAGAGAAACACAGACATTCGCCTAGCCTACGAAACATATAGAGTGGATACGTGTGTGTGTGTGTGTGTGTGTGTGTGTGTGTGTGTGCGTGTGTGTGTGTATGTGTGTGTGTGTGTGTGTGTGTGTGTGTGTGTGTTTGTGTGTGTGTTTGTGTGTGTCTTGCATAGCACGTCCTAGAGGATGACTGTTGCATCTGCGGCAGCCGGCAAAGAACGATCCAAAGCTTCCGTTTCCCATCAGTTTCCTGAGTTGCTGTGGCTGAAGAGCAGATGTCCATGCAGTGTCCTAAACAGCAACTACACCCAGCTGCCACGCTGTCATCGGTTTGGCCCTGTAACGCTGGTACAGGGAGCGTATAGTGATAGGTTCCTACAATACACACGCAATGACAAAGGTTAATGGTGAGGAACAGAGGTAGAGAACAGGCACAGCAAAGATGGTGGATTGGCTCAGAGAACCAGATTAGTATAGAAAGATGGCATACCTTCATCTCTAGAGTGTGTGTGTCTTGTCTGATCCATGCTCGTCTGCCACCATCAGAAAGTGCGTCCTTCACCGTTGAAATGCTGGAACTAATAACGATTAAACTGAGTTTGTCTCTGCTTTTAAAGCTGGTGCACGGAATGCTGGAACCTCACTACATTCCGGGCACCAAATCTTCAAAGAGATCAAAGCCACAGCAGCAGATTAATGAAAAAAACAACTCAAAAATTCAAAAAAAAACAAAGACATAATATGATTTCATGGCACCTGAAAGACAAACAACAGTAACTGGATTCAGTCATATCAAAACATGGTTGGAGGCCAACTCTCATGATCTGTCTACAATCATTATATGAACCAACAAACCAGTTCAACAGTGCTGCTATCACCAGACAAAAACCACTTTTCATCTCGTCTTTTACTGTATGCAGCAAATGCAAGTTTGTCCTTTGTCCTGAACTGGACCAGACTGGCAAAACCAGAAATCGACCCAAATCTTTTTAGCTTGGGGTTAACTTGCACCCATGCAATATGCACCTTTTCTATATTAAAATGTCTAAAAAATGACTGACTGTCATATATTCATTTCAATGAATGATGAAAAACAAGAAAGAAGAGTTGAGACAGCAGACTTTCGGTACATGTAACGTGGCTTTTAGTGTATTGAACTTAAACTGCTACTTCGGTTATTATTTATACAGCCTCAATATCACAAATCACAGTTTGCCTCAAGGGCCCAGTTTTTTACCATTCAAATCAGTTTCACTCAAACCAATGAGTTCCTCTGTTATAATTACTCTCAACTGGTTGATGTTTTAAGTAAAGTCGGCTTGGCCTTGTTCACAGTGTATAACACTCACAGAGGGAGTATCATTTGTTATAGGAGTGGTTTTACTTTATTACTACTTGAACACAAGTAAACGATGTTAATACTTCATCCACCACTGCTGCTCGTGGATACATGGAGGTGTTTGGTACAGTCCATCTCCTTCTGTATCCAAACTGTCTGACTCCCCCCCTCTATCTCTCACTGACACAAACACACACAGAGAAAGAGAGACAGAGAGAGAGACAGAGAGAGAGAGACTGAGAGAGAGAGACTGAGAGAGAGAGAGAGAGATGGAGGGGAGAGCACGAGTCTATAGACGAGTGAAACATGCAAATAAATAAATAAAAACAGCACAATAACCCCTCCACCAGCAACAACAGTGTTCTTCTGAAGCTCGTGAGAGGCAGGAGGCTGTGAATCGAGGTGCACAGCAGGGTGAAGAAAACACTTCTTGGGGACACAGCTAGGGGAGAGTGGCGGTCTCCTGACTCGGGACTTATACTCCCCCTGCACACACCTGGAAAGCTTGAAGTCCACAGTGCACTGCAGGGACCCCACCAGGTACTGTATGCAGACTTTATCCACTTCTATAGCCACTGCACCATACACTCTCGGGCGGGGGGGGCAAGGGGTCAACTCAGTGGTAAAGTCAAGAGGCACGTGTTTGCTTTGGAAGTGAAAAAAGCAGTTCAAAGCAGAGACTTTATCTGTGCACAGGCGACTGTTTGCGTGGGCCAGTGTATGCATATTTAATCGAGGAGTGGGCAGCAATTCAGAGCACTGGCTCACCAAGTGGGCCAGTGAAGCAGGAGGATGACAGAGAGCAAGTAGCCACGCTCGATCAAAGGAGAGGGCTTCTGGTGACAAGTTTGCATGTGATCGGCTGCTCCCTCACTGCTGTGCTTCTGGAGGCAGAAGTTTGCAGACTAAATGGTGACAGCTGTTTGTTTGATGGCTGGCCCTTGAGTTTGAGGTGTGAAATGTGTGAGATGGAGAGGCTAGAGGACAGAAGAAATATTGGCCCAAGTCTGCCACTGAATTGAAAGTGTGCCTTCTTAACTGCTGAGCAATGGAGCAGCTGGACCAGACCTGTAAGTAAAGAAAACCTTTAAAGTTTCATTTCATGTTCATTGTCTTTTCGACATTTAATGGGTTCCATTGACGGATTATTTAGCCAGCTTGTCTTGACTGTAGGCAAGCAGGCTCAGTCCAGGCGCTCATATACAAAGCCAGCACGTTTCACTCTGCAGCAGTAGCAGCAGCTGAGCGGTGCTGAGCACCACCTCCAGCATCACCACCACCAGCAGCAGCAGCACATCGGGGAGGGTTTTGGAGCGCAGTTGGAGAACCGACGACGCCAACGAATCAGCTCCAGACTGGAGTCCAGTCTGTGGTGCTCATGCTCACCGGCTGCTCGCTGCTCGCCGGCGGCTCGGGGACAGTCGAGGCTGCTGAATGAGCGGAGGTGCCGCTGAAAGCGCTGTCCGAGGTGCTGAGACGCCGACAGACCGTCGTTGCTCCTTTTCCAGTCGAGACGATACGCATGAACTGACGTGAATGCCGAGCAGCACAACACGGCACAGCAGCCCGCCGGTGAACGCAGCACCCTCGGCCAGAGTCAATGGGACCGCACGTCGTCCGAGCGTCAGAAAGATGGAGAGATTTTTGCTGCTCGTTCTCGGCTGTCTCTGCGTCTCTCCAGTCACGGCGGGTAAGTTTATGTTTATGTGCAATTAGGGGGGATGTTTCCATGGATTGTGGAGCAGCAGCTCACACAGTGGTATTTTATTGGCTGATGAAACGAGCCGTGGAGGGATTGCAGAGGCATGTGTGTGAAACGCTGCTGTCTCGTGTTGTTCAGGCTTTAGAAATGAACGTTGCGTAGTCTGTAGTGTTTGTGGAGAGGCTGACTGTGTTTGCTGCTGGAGGCTTTTCTGTGTTGCCATCTAATGAAACAAACATATGAAGGGTCACAACTGACGGTTTGAACTATTCACATGTGAGACAGCTTCACGTGCGTTGATGAAGATCACTGGGGCTAATCTGACCAATGACAAACCGTATTGTTGTCTGTCTCTCGAAGCAAAGCAGTCTCTCTGTGAGTGTGTGTGTGTGTGTGTGTGTGTGTGCTTGTGTGTGTGTGTGTGTGTGTGTGTGTGTGAGCCAAGCTGACCTTTGAGTCTAATTTCAGGCAGGTACTATGAACTGCTGCACACACACACACACACACACACACACACACACACACACACACACACACACACTACTTGCACACTCTGTGTTTTGTGTTTTTTTGTCTTCACACTTCTGTACTTAATTCACACTGTAAAGAAACTATATTACAATGTGATGTTCAGACTCTTTAAGCTCTCAGCATTTCTCCTGGCAGGCAGTGAGATGTTTATAAAGGACGCTGACACTTGATTTTTTGAGCTCCACTATATTAAAGGCTGAAGTGAATGGCTTTATTGAACTAGCTGTATTTAACCATTATAAGCAGTATATTAACACTTCATGAATTCTTCACGACACATCGTAACACACTCTGACATAAGATTACCTTGTTGTATATATATTATGTGTTTATTATTGTATTTGTTACTTCCCTTGTGAAGTATCCACAAGTGATTAATGAACAATCGGAGAATACC
The DNA here is from genome assembly GCF_051107435.1 of Chaetodon auriga. Lineage (NCBI taxonomy): Eukaryota > Metazoa > Chordata > Actinopteri > Chaetodontiformes > Chaetodontidae > Chaetodon > Chaetodon auriga. The sequence continues at coordinate 19,257,633 of NC_135087.1, forward strand.
TTAATAAACACTTCAGAGAGTCATGTCTCCAAGAAATGACGTTTATGTACAACTAATAAGTAACAGCAAATATGTTTTGAAGGAAATGTAATGCAGATTAGGTTTTGTATTAACATAATTAGGAAATGTTATTGATTAATTTACCTGAAAGTCAGAAATATATTTACAGGCGACACACACACACACACACATATATATATATTCTATTCTTAGTGACTTCAGCATTATTCATCTTTTTATGGTTTTGGTTAGGCACTTACAGCACTCAGTTAATGTCAGGGAAAGATCAGGCTGTTTTAACACAGAAAAAGTCAGCAGCAATCACAATCTTTGTCTAACCTTAACCGAGGTGCTTTTGTTGTCTAAATGTGATCACAGTCTGGACTTGATCGTTGGATTCTGGTGTCACAGTCCTGCACTTTGTGTGTCCAGAATCCGCTCGACCACCTCGCTGACACTCCGGCTCATAAAAATAAGTGTTTCATTCAGTCAAACAAACGTTGACTCTGAACATAATCCAGCCAGTGATTACGTTTGTCAGCACAATGTGATAATGAAAGCAAATTAGTTTCATATAAACAGAATTTTTAGTAGACAAGGTTGCTTCAAATGTCCTTTTATCTGCTTACAACTAAACTGTGGTGTGTTGTAAACATTAATTTTTTCTTTATATGCTGTTTATGAATGCTAAATAATAATTTGTTACCACTGATTTCTACAATATTACAAGAACAATGATTGCATGTGTAGTAAAAACAGTGAGCAAATTCCAACAGCAAACATGATTTGTCACCACAATCAACAACAACTCTATGTCCAAATGCGGACAGAAAGACAAAGCAACAGGGCACATCAGGTCATCAGTGATCATAGACGCAGGAAGGGAACCAGTGGCAGCAGCTTAGAATCTTAGATGTAACTGTGATCATTTAACCCCAGACCAGTTTCGTAAAAAGCAGCCTAATACACCTAATCAAGACATACCCAAAGTAAACTGATAGCTGTTCTTGAACCATTTGGAGTACATGCATGGTTTTAGTCTCTTTTGAAAGGTAGCACTCCAATTGGAATTTGGACACACTGAAGTGAAGACTGAAGAAGGGTTTTATTTTCACCTGAATATTTGTTTGCAAATACTGCACACTATTTGTGGGACTTAATAGCTGGAAAACACAATGGGTCACAGTGTGAAGTCTTACCTGAGTTCAAGTTCAATAAAAACTGATAACAATACTACAGAAATGGAACATTTTCATATTTCTCTAATGCTATATCTATGTGTCCTCCAACAAAGGGCAGTTTACTATATATATTTATCGACATACATGTCTATATTTCTGTTCATGAAATCTAAATTTCGTCCATCTATATTCATGTTTAAGACATCTATACCTACATTTACTCTATGTCTTTATATGGAGGCCATTTACTGTATTTATCATTTGAAATTATGTGTAATGTCCCTGTTATCAATGAAATCCTTGATTTGAGGTCACTGAAGCTGTGTTCAGATCTTCATTGGCTATTCGAAGCGTCAGTCTTTAGCAAAATTGGTTGCAATTGGCTCAATCTTCACATGGAAGAAGGCCTTTATTCAACTCAGACTGTTATTGGCTTCTCTGGTTGCTAGGCATATCGTGATTAGTGAAATGAGGTGTCATTTGAAACCTGAGACACTACAGAGTAACATCAGTCTGAAGACACTTCCAGAAGATGTAACGTACAAGTACATCACCTGCTAATCTGAAAGGAGTAAACATATTTCTATGGATTATAGTCATGTTTTTGACTAAATGCTTTACTGCAGTAGATTGTCTGGACCTTTGTCGTGTGTTATTGATCTGCAGATCACCGAGAGACAACATCTGGTAATTTACCTCAGTGTTGCGTCAGTTTTAAACACAGGTGTTTATCTGATGTTGCCATTTATTGCGCCTCTTGTTGTGATTTTATGTTGAAATTGTTTACATCAATCAATTCAGGTGAATGTTAGCTTTCTAAAGGTGTATAATATGAGTGCAAACATGAATGTCGTGTTTGTGTCAATAGACGGGAAGAATAAAAAAACAACAATAAATTCTCCAACTGCCTGCGGCCGGGCCGTTGGAACGGTAAGGAGCGGCTAACTTAAATTTATTGGTATGTGTGTTTCATTGAATATTCCTATAATAGGACACTATCAATCAGAGTGGGAAGAGTGTTCGACTTCTCTGCGTTGTGTTGCTTTGAGCCATTGGTCAATTGTTTACATTTGCTGTGACTTGATGCGAGCAGAACTGGAACTGGACTACGGACCGCTATGGTTGATAGGTTACATAGACTTTCCAAATGTGAACATGAAGATTGTTTTATGTGTGTGTGTGCGTGCATGGATGCTAGCCTAGTGAATTGTGCCTTGTGTTGTTGCCATTGTCATTGTTACTGTGGCGAGTGACATACAGAGCCACAGAGCCTCAATTATATAAAATACATGTCGTCACACTTGTATATTCAGTTGGCAGCCCCCCTCACTGAAACACAAATAACCTCATCCTACAGTCCATTTAGTCTCTCTTCTGATATCAAACAATCTTCATCTCTAACAATGACTGTCAAATTTTACGCAAACATGAGCGAGAGGTCCTGATAAAATCAACTTTTCCCACCCTGATCTGAAACCCTGTTCAACCACATGTCCAATGACAACTGTACACCTGATCTAGGTTAACTCTAGACTGTATGTGTTTGCCTTTTGTTTTTTGACTTTGATTTTTACTGATGAAAACAAAGTAGTTTCAAACTCTTTTTCCGATGGAGGTAGTCTGGCCGGAGACTTTGCTGCATCACTTTCTCCTTTGTTTCCTTTCATCTCTCCACTGTATCTAATAAAGGCATAAAATGTCCCAAAATGTGTTTAAAAAAAACCCCCATTTCATTACAATTAAATAAACTTTTTCTGCTGATGAAGATCATGTGAAATGACCCAAATCTTCAAAAAAGCTACTAAATGGACCTTGAGGTGAGATTACTTTGTCAACTGCTGTTTTCTAGGTCAAGAATAAATTCTGAATGTCAGTGAGTCAGAAAAGATTTGACCAGTTCAGAGAGTTGCAGGCTGAAGTGTAACTATGTCACTTTTGGGTTCATAATTCAATTCGATTCAAGTTTTTGTCTCAGAGTTTATTTAGTCAGACACCTGCAGCAGGAAAACCAGGCCAAATCGATGTCGAGGCAGAGAGGTGGACTGGCAGAAGTGAGTGGGTGTGCACCACGGCACCATAAACTGTACACTACAGTGACGTCTTTACTGTTTCTGTGTTTATAGTGACTCATAAACAGTCAGTTGATCCTGGGAAAGGAAAGGTAATGTTTCCATTTAACATGGAAATGGACTCTCTAACACATTCATCTAAATGAGGCCATAAATCCCAGCAGGCAATTTCCCCTGGTCCGTAACAGTTCTGAGTTTGGAGGGAAAAAAGAGAAAATCAATGAATCAATCAACAAATTGAACAGCGATGCAAGTTATGCAAAGGCTCCAGGCTGTTCTGTGTGTTTGAGAGATGCTTCAATAATGAGTGAAGGAAGCTGAGTCTTTCAAGAGCTCAGAGGTTGATTTTTTTATGCTGTAAAGCAAAAAAATCTTAAACTTTGACAGCCGCCTGCCAGGTGATGAATTCTCTGTGAGTACAGTTTGGTACAGTACAGTGCAGGAGGTTAACAGTAAGCACCCATCCCTCTGCTCTCCACCACCAAATTATCATCCAATGAGAAACAGACTGTTAATATTTCTGAGCAGCATGCAGTCAGTCAGAGAGACAAAGTCCAAATTAATGTGGTTTCATAAGATTTTCAGTGCTACTAGTCACACATGATGCAGTTTCTCAAACATACATTACAAATGCTTGTTTTTGCTTTCAGTATAGTTTGATAGACACAGCATTATGCATTATTTATTAAAAAAATAAACAAAGCCTTCGGGGCTCTGATGTTATTCTTTCCTCGTGGCAGGTTTGTCACATGCATGAAATCAGATGAGTGATCATCACTGAACACATTTGAAGTCCATCATTGGTGTCAGAGGAGAAGCAGACGGTGTGCTGGGCTCGTGTTCATGGTCCCTCACTGAAACAGTGATGTCATGAGTTCTACTGTACACATTAGAGGCAGCAGCAGAGAGTCTTGTGGTGTATTTTTAGTCCTCTAAATGCAACGCTTCTGCCCCAGTTTTATTCAAACGTGTGTCCTTTAGACCTGCTGGGTATCTGGGGCAGCTTCCTCATTTAAGGGCTGAATCATTACTGTTCCCTGTGAATAGGCTCTTTAACAAGGCACAGAGAGGATGGGAGGTGTGTGTCGCGGGGGATGCAGAATTTCGTAAGTGCATGTGATTATCTGTTCATTAGTTTCCCTCTAGTCCATTCTGTGAGCACAATTAGCGGTTTGTAATTATTAGCTGTTTGTAATCTTGTTTGCTGTTTGCAAGAAAAAGCAGTTTACTGCACTTTTATTTCAGGAGCTCACTGCAGCACAGTTACAGTTCACCAGAGAGCCACTACTTCTTCCAAATTTGGGGGTTGATGAGGAAATACCTTAATGTTTCAACTGCATGTAAAAATGCTGGAACAACACGTACATGTTTTGTGACTTTCACTGACAGCATTTGATGATTTCACAGTACTATTTCTACCATATTATTTAGAAGGCATAAATACTCACTGGCAATCTGCCACTACAATTAGCTTAAGTTTCAACAGTAAGGAAGGCTGCATCTCAGAAATTCACCAAGCCATCTCACCCACTCTCTAATGAAAAAAGCAAGTGATGACGGCTATTTGTTACTACTTTGCTACAGAATCAGAGGGCAGCTTTATTTTAAATAAACAATGAATGAATGAAGTGTTTATTAATGTGTCACGCCAAGACACCACAAAATCATAAAAGCCAGATCCAAACTGCTGATCATGCATGTAAAACAATACCTTCAAAAGGTTACAACATCCATAAATCACTGGCAGAATATGCTCTGTACTCACACAAAGTTAGCAAAACACAAATCAATCAAAACTGAACAACCAGTCCAATGTCTGATTGAATTGAATATTTTTGTCAGCCATTTTATGGGAAATGGACTCCCTGAAATCATCACAGTTTGTACAATACAAAAGAAAATGAATCATTATCCACATCTAACAAAATCACACCGCTCACACAATCTGTTTTTTATATATATATATATATATATATATATTCTGCCAACCTCAAAAGAAGATCAGTTTCTCAACAGTGCAGTTATACTTTTGTTTGATACGCAGCTTATATGAATAGTTAAATGTATATTGGTACTCTCTTATTTGATTTTTGGCTGCATGCACACAGGTATTTTTGGGTTGCAAGTAGATCTGCGTGTAAATACAGGATGAGCTTTAGAACACAAAGATGAAGCTGCAACTATTTTATAAGCTTGACAGAGTCAGTGTATTTCTGGAGTGCAGAATTGGGGCTGAGCGACAAAAAAGAAAAAGATACGTCCTCCTCGAAGCTTTGTGTTGTCAATACTGCCCAGATAATCTCCCTTTATCTTTCTCGCACCCTGCACATTTTAATTGTCACCTGTCCTCTTACATAAGTGCCAGTAATGCTTAGTGTTTGTATCAGCACCGTAGTGGTGCTGCTGCTCTTTCCTCTGGCACCTGTCTGCCTCTTCTTCGTTTCACAAAGCCTCTTTGAGTTCCTCTTTGAGAGCTCGCCAATGGCTTAGCGAGAAGCAGATGAATAAGAGCGATGGCCTTGTGGTTGATAGCGAGTGCTCATATGTGCTAAAGCTTTCAGATCTTGTGGCAACACAAGGATTTAAGGCCAAACAGCAGCAGCTTGAGAGAAATACTTTAGATTTTCATCTTTTTTTCCTGAGAATTTTTTTTTTTTTGGGAAATTGCACTAAAAAGCTTTTCTTTAACCGTGTTTGCCTTTGTTAAGTGATGTCAGGATGCCTCTTTTTTTTTGTTAAAATGGAATGAAACAGGCTTTAGAGGACAGATTGGTGCAAGCATCTGGACACCGGGCCTGTGGGAGAAAGCAGTGGCAATGTCCAAAGACTGACGTGGCAGTGGCAGCTTGCTGGCATGTCATGTGTGCAGGTGGAGGACGAGCTGAGCTGCCGCTTAGAGGGAAATCAATGCCAGGGATGTAAAGGTGTTTATGGGGTATTGAGTGTCACAGACCTATTTGTTTGTGTACATGAGTGTGTGTTGTGATTCTGTTCTCCATCCATTTGCATGTACAGACTCAGTTATACAGAAACTCTTTGAAAGTTCCAGTCGCATTAATGTAGAGTTATTTGTTGTGGACAAAAGCAGCCACAGAGAAAGACAAAGGAAGAAAACATCATGGACACATAAGATAAGACACTGTAGTGTCTTGAAAGCAGGCATGCAGGAAAGCTTCCCAGCATGCACTGGAGCAAAGCATTTATTGACAGAAGTCTCACTTTGTGTGTTCTTGCAATGGTGCTGATGTTATTGTATTTCATTGTGCTCTACAACATTTCCACTGTTTCCACTTTTCATTCCCTGTCATGCTGTTAGTTATTACAAACAAATGTGGTTACACCAAGAGTGGATTGGATGAAATGCTCTTGTGACTGTTAGTTCCATTAAAATACTGTATAATGGTAAACTTTGACTCTCTTGTTGTTTCTAGACTGAGTAATAACTGCAGTATTTAATGAAACTCAGTGAAACCAGACTGTATTATCTGACACATTTACTCATGCACAGATACAGTAAATAAACACTACAAAGATGCAGAATGGGGAGAAGTAAGAAAAAGTGATTTCACTTCATGCGATGGTCAAATAAAGAATAGATGCTGGGTGCAGAACCACTTCAGTGTAATTCATAGATGACAAATTTGCCTTTTAATTGCTTCATTTGTTTTAACAATTTCAACATAATGGAAAACAAATGAAAATTAAATTAATGTTGCCAAAATGCGACAATTCATTATAAATGCAGATTAATTAGAACTGAATGTCATTAACAGATTCGTGGTCTCTAGCCGTATATGAAGCCACAGGTGGTCTCAGCACAACAGAAAAGATTAAAACGAGTTCACTCTGAATAAATGATCTCTTTTTTTTCCAAATGAAAACACAAATATGTGCCTTCAGGAACAACAGTTTGCAGTATATCAATAAGGCTTACGTGGTTGACTGTTGAGGTGATTTGTGTGTCTGTTGTCTGGGTCTGTTGTCCCATTAGTACACCTGAGTACCACTGGAGGTTTGTTGTGTGAACTGTCATGTGTGGTTCTATATGTACACACATTGACAAGCAGGGAAAGAAATTGATTCATCTGACTCAATGTGTAGATACGAGCATATGCATATGCCCCCCATTTGTCTCCTCAAAAGTTTTGTCTCCTGTTCCAGAAGTTGTCGCTGACACAGATAAACCAGGATTGTGTTTCTTAATCTAAATGTGACCTGACGCCTACTCATGCTGAGGTGTAAACGTGTGTGTGTGTGCTTTTCAGCATGTATGTCAGTCAGTTTCCAATGATCAACCTTTGTGGCGGGAGATGCAAGTCTGGTTTAGGTGGGGGGCCTCAATACTCAGTCAGGGGCCAGTAGTCAGTCACACAGCATGTGGTTCTCTAAAGGGAATATTTGCCAGAGACAGACACAGAGATGAAGGCAGTGATGGATAGAGAGAAAGCAAATGAATGTATGCAAAGAGGGGAAAGTGCTCGCGTTCGAGCCGCAAGGGAGAAAGACAAAGACAGACAGAGAGAATGTGAGTGACAAAAGGAGAGAGTGAAACATGGAGGAATCAGAGCAGGAGGATTATTCACGTTCTCCACCTGCCTGTGACACCAACTCTCCCAGGCAGCTACTGTAGGCGTTACTTTAGCAGCTGTCCCCGAGTCCTCAGCAGGGCTGCAAGACCTCCACAGAGAGAAACAGACAGACAGACGCTACAGTAAGTCTGAAGGGAAACACAGATGAGACAGATGAAAGTTATGTATCAAACCCTAATATCATATTCATAACCTCACATCAAGCTGTGAGCTCCTTTAGCGTTATCAGCGCCATCCCATATCACTGCTCATTCCCTGTCTGTTGTATGTGTGTGTCAGAGGGGTGGCGGGTTCGTAACTGATTTGAGAGTAGATTTCATTAGTAGCGGGCTTGTCAAATAATCAGCCTCACGGCACTCCTTTGCCTTTTTGAATTAGCTGGCTTGCATTCTCTCTACACACAATGCTGCATTGATTTTCATACCCTGCCTTTTGACATTTAATTAGAGAAAAGTGTGTGTGTGTGTGTGTGTGTGTGTGTGTGTGTGTGTGTCTGCGTGTCTATCTGATGGAAAGAGAGAAAGATTGTGTTTTGCAATCCCCCCCGCCTCCCCACCTCAGCATTCTCGTGGCCAGCAGGGCTGGAAAATTCATTTCCTTTGAGTAAATAACTCATTTCTCTACAAAGGGACAAAAAGACCCTTAGGTGTAATTATTTGACAGTGCTGGGCTGCTGTGCACAGAGGCAGAATGGACCACCGAGGACACACAGGCTCTGCTCAACATGCAAAACATGCAGAAAACATGCACATGCAGCCTCCCACACACACAAACAGGCGCTCTGTGGCTGTTAAAGGAAGACGTCCTTAATGAATTCAAAATTAAAATCTATATACTGACTGCCTCAAACTGTTCTCCAATTTCTAAGCTGCACTGCCCGTATTGCATATCAGCTGATCAGCAGCCGGTGTGTGAGAGGCATGAGGCTAATCAATAGCAGAATAGTACATAAGTGAGTCACAGCTTTTCACCCACCATCTCCTCCCTGCACCCAGATTCCCATTGAAGTGTCAGTTACAGGCAGAGAGCTTTACACCCCAGGTATGGAGGAGCTGCCAAAAAGCCCCAGTGTAGTAGCTGTACAGAAATATAGTGAGGAGCGTTGGAGAGACAGACAGAGATGAAAAAGAGAGACAAAACCAGAAAGACAGTGGGAGTGTGTGTGTGTGTGAGGGGCAGGTTCAACACAAGTGTCCATGACAGTCTCAAAGAAGAAGGTGAATAGAAGACGAAATACAGGAAACTTATGTGTAACGGGTCGGTTTAGGACCCAACTGCAGTACCACCGGAGCACGGAAGTCACTTTCGCTGACTTTGCTCTCAGGAGTGACACAGATGGATATGCTGTAGTACTGAATGATGTCCTGTTCAGAACTAGTGTCTCTTAAAGTACAAGGCGCGGCAAGATCAATGTTCCGTTTGGAACCTTTGAGAGTTTCTTGAAAAGTTTGGCGAATCAAACATTCAACAGTCACAGTCAGGCAGAGATCTACAAAGTGCAGGATGAAACACTGAGTCAGATACTGAAAGCAGAGGTGTTTAACAGAGAACAGAAGATCATACCAAGTCAAAGGCAGGCAGGTCTGGTAACTGGACTGATTGGGAATGAATCTCAGGTGAGTGGGCAGGTAGACGTGGCTGGCAAAGGGAGTGAGAGTGGAAAAGAACTGACAGCACAGGTGAACAGAAGAGAAGACAAGGCAGCAGGTAAGAGACTGGAGGGTACTGTGACTGTATGAGGTGGAATTCCTCTGTGAAAGAGGTAGTGGATACAGATCCAAAAGCTCTGGCAGCTGTAAGAATCAAATGGTGGACAAAGAAGAAGGAAAGAGGATATCTGTGTTGGAGCTGCTGTTTGTGGTTTATGTAACATTTCAAGCAGTCATATGTTGGAACATTGTAAAGACAGTGGCTAATGAAAAAGGCAATATGTCCAGTCAATTCTAAGACACGACACAGCGTTACAGTGTGACTCCGATGTGAACACATGTGTTTGATAGCACTTCTAAATTATTCACCAGATGCTTTAGCTTCTAAATGAGGCACATTAACGCCTCGTGTTTGCCTGCTCTCCAGAGCATCAGACTGTGATCTACCTAACTTCTGTATGTGTGTGTGTATGATTGTGTGCATCAGTGTGTGTATGCGTATCCACAAGGGCGAGACCACGTGCCAAGGTCTCCTCTGACACATGCAAGGGCAAACTCCAGATCAGCATCCTGATGGCTCTATCATGGCACATTAGCTATGAATGAGGGGAGAGCTGGCATCCCTGCCAGCTGTATGTATGCTAACCCCAGAGAGCACAGCGCCACCGCAGCTCACTGACACTCAATAAAAACAAGCGGCAAGCAGTCGTAATTCCCCCAACGCTATCGTTAATTGTGGCACAAGACAGCGGCATGCTAATCAACATGTGCTAATTTATAGCCTCTGATTCTGCTGTGACCGCACATCATGGCTGCAGCACAAAGTTTTATTTTTTCCCTCTTCAAAAAAGTGTTCCTTCAAACGCTTTGATGTTCACTTTCACCTGCTGTTATTGCACCTTCCATACAAAGTGTCTGTTTACCTGCTATTAGCAGTGAAATGAGCTAAAGCCGTTTAAGTTGCTACACATTAATTAGTAGCAGCACAGTGATCCCCAAAGGGATTCAAAGACAGGAACAGGAAGTAACAAACACCCGACTCTTGTGTCTGCCTCTAATATGCCAGATAACAGTGGAATGTGATGTTGCCAACAGGCAGTTTTAATGTTGTTTACCAGCCTGCAGACAAACTTGTTAGCTCAGAACTGGTCCAGGGGCCTGACTGTGAGAAACGCATTTCTAAGGATTGCAGAGCTGTGTTATGGTGCTCCAAATCAGGAATATCTGGAAGCTGGAACACCACCCTGCTCACTTTCATGCTCTCTCAGTTTCAAAGCCCCGGCCGTCTGCTCAGGTGTCACACTGCATCCGACTGTCTCAGCTGACTGGGGTCACAAGTGTCGCGCAGCTGAACTGGTTCCAGTCCCAGACTGCACATTCAAAGGTTTACTCATGGGCAACGTTACCAAAAACACAATCAAACAGGCCTTTGGCAAAAGGAAAGATAAACAACAAAACATTTTCCTCTTCGGAGCGCATGATGATCTCCACATTACAACACCCCCATGTTACCTGCAATATTTCCCATCTACAAATCCACTCAGATGTTCTCTCCCTCAGCAGCAGTCAAGAGCAGTTTACCGAGCTTTGGGAAGTGCGTGGACACAAAACAAACTGAAAGAGATCCAGAGGAGGAGTCGGGAGGGAGGGAGGGAGGGATGGCAGCAGGCCTGGAGGAGGTGTGGGAGGAGTGTCGTGTCTTTCTGAGGTCGACGGAGAGAGGAGGAGAACGTTCATTAAATAATGATAGGCTTTATGGACTAAGACTGCGTGTGTGTGTCTTCCCAACATGTCTGGATTCCTCTTCTTGACCATTTCACAGACACACACTTCTCACAGTAACTTCTCTAATGAACGTGGACATGAAGGAGCTGTCACCCTTCACACTCCTCAGCATGGGACAAACTACAAGCTGTCACTCTGGTCATCATTGGCCTAACAAAGGCACACACACACACACACACACACACACACACACACACACACACACACACACACACACACACATACACACACCAGGGACATCCGTCATGGCTCAAAGTCACCCCCATCTCTCAGGGTGAGGCAGACTGTGTGCCACAGTGATGGGAGAGAGTTTATGAAGACATCTGTCTGGTGTTTCATTAGAGCTGACTCTCACGCCATGTGGATATTTAAGGCCCGCGGTCACAGCCAACGTCCACTCTCTTGTCCCACAGCGTAGTGCAATCATATGGGGGAGAGGAGACAAAGATGGACAGAAAGTGACCGGAAGCTGTCGGACGTGAGGACACTCAAAGAGATGGTTTAACTTTATTTTGTAGAACACTGAGGAGAAATAACAAGGACATGTTGCTTTTCTTTTTCACTCCTCTCCCCACCTTGTTGCAATCTCCTGCAATCTATATGCAATAATGTTTTTTATCATCTGTCTCTTATTTAATCTCAGCGCATCTCAGAGGGAACAAAGTCTGTTTTCCAGGAGAGACTTAAAACAATAATTCACTTACAAGTTCAAACAGGCAGTCAGCAATATATACAATAAAAGAAAGAGAAAGCAACAGAAATGCTACGCTCTACTACACTTCACAGTCCAATGAGATATCATTATTTAAAGATCATCCAGTGGGGAAAAATTCTAATTTCAAAGAGCGTTGCAGCAGGCTGCTCCATTGTAAGGAACAAATAGAAAGTGCTCTCACCAAGATCAGAAATTTAGAGGCTGTATAAAAGCAAACCTGTGCAAAATTACAGGATTATAATAGAATATAGGACTTGAACATTTTCTGTTCTGTGCATGTAATCAGCAGAAGTCATGTTAAAAGTCAAAATCAGTTCTCCCTTTCATTTATTTAACTTTCTTTTTCTCCTTCTTCTTGCCCCGCAAACAGGCAGTCCAGCCATTTTACAAATTAAGATGAGTTCACCAGTCACAAGGAGCACTCCTCATCCTTTGGAAACAGTTGGATAATGTCTTCCTCTTCTCCCCAATGATGGCATGGTGATGTCATCAGGGTTATCTCAGATTGAGCACGGAAACTACAAATTTAGAAGCACCTGTGTTACAAACTGGGAGGCGTGGAGTTCAAAGACATGGGCATTTACCCTATATAATGGTGTCCAGGGAAAACCAGGAATTTAACCCAAGTGCAGACCACATGGCAGAGCAGATGCAGTTCAACAAATTTATTAAGACCTAGATGCAGGTGAGGGGGGTGAGGTCAAAGCCACATTAAAAGTCTAAAGTAGCAAACAATATCCAAACCAAGGGAGCAGTCTAGGGAGTGTAGGGAACCAAAGCAAAGTCCAAAATCTTAGAACACCAGCAAAATACTCATAAACTGACAGGAAACTTGACACTGCATATGCAACCAACAAAAACAAACGGGAACACACTGACTTATACAGACAGGGAGGAGAACTAATTAGACACAGGTGAAATGAATCAGGCAATCACAAGGGCAGGAAAACACAGGAAGTAAAGTAAAATCTGACACTTGGGGTAAGACTACAAAATAAACAGGAAGTTACAACACTGAACAGACCAGATCATGACATTACCAGGCAGGGAGGGTCTGATGAAGAACAGATTAAGTTGAATTATGGGTGTTTTGAGTTTGAGTCATACGAGGGAACAAGGGTTCTTTGAAACCTAACCCGGATGGTGCACTTCTGGTGTGTTTGTCTATTTGGGTCAAATCATTTGTGCTGGTGCCGTAGATCTGAACAATTGGTCAGAGAATGCCTGAAAATGAGGGTCTCAGTGTGCTTTTAAGTGACTTTAGCATAGATTCAAAAGATAAACTACTTTCAAATCCGTCTTCTGGTCGTGAACTGCCAAGGAAGCAATCATATCTAAGTCTTAGAAGTGAAGGTCCTGCATTCAAAATTGAATCAGTAAAAGTACAAAAGTATTATCAGCAAAATGGTCTCAAAGTATTAGTTTGTCAAAGTTATATAGAAACAAGGCTGACAAAAAATAACTTAGGTCAGCTAATGTTAGCTTACTCATTAGCAGAGAGAGAAAAAGTTTTATCCCCTCCTTGAGCTGCGACATCATTTGTATCTGGACAATTTTTGCGCTCCATCCACTGGAGTTCATTTGCTTGCTGTGTGGTTGGAAGCGGCATAAAAGAGACTTAACTGAGACATAATGACTGATTTATGACTTCTTCAGTCCCCTCAGCCCCCTCTACCCAAGATGCCCATCCCTCAGGCCACTCAGGAAACAACAAACAAACAGAGGACAGTAAACAAAAGCAACGGCACTTCAAACATCCGAGTACCCGCTGATGAAGAGATGCAGCAGGTCACCATCCTGTCAGCTACTGTTAGTCAGGCCATTCATCAAAACCTCAGCAGCAGGCGGTTGGAGACATAACCCAGAGGCCTGCTTGGATACGGTGTGCTGTTTCTCAAAGTACAGTATGTCAGTGTATACACAAGTGCTACAGCGGCCCATCATCCTATAATTAGCAGCTGTGTGATCTGTCCTCATCGCAGGACAAGTGAGCGTTAACTTCTTCAATAAATCATTGACTGCGTTTGGTGGGTTGAATTAGATTTCTATCCCACTAAAGATGAAAGAGTTGCATCACTGATAGTGACCACTTTTCCTCATCGCTATTCATCTCTCTCAGGTCTGCTTCACATTACAAATATCAATCACCCCCAAAAGGCCACAGTTATTCCTAAGAGTTGCTGTCTGCTGCAGCAAGTATTCAGTGGATACAGGCTTCATGGTTCAACACAGTTACAATATTTGAACCGAATTTGAATGAAGGCAAACAGTAGTGAGTTGGACAGTAACACTTCCTGTTTCATTCATTCTCAGCTCCCTGCATGATAAACAGCCGAAGGTATACAGTAGTTTGACATTGTGCTCTCTTGCTTAGAGTTTGATAAGATGATATTGATACCCCTCTCATGTCTGTACAATAACTATGACGTTACTGTGAGCAGCCAGCTATCTTAGCATAAAGGCTGGAAACAGCAAGCCTGGCTCTGTCCAAATGTCACAAAATCTGCCAACCGGCACCTCCAAATCTCTCTAATTGACAAGTTATGTCTTGTGTGTTTAATTTGTACAAAAACTGATTAAGGTCAGAAGGACAGAGCCAGTCTAGCTGTTGCCCTCTGTTTCCAGTCTTTATGATAAGGATTATCATAATTCTAGCTCAAGTATCTTAAGATCAACTGATTTTATACATTGTTTTCTGGCCTCTTTTATAGTGAATCAGCATGTCAGCATCTTCGGGCAGGTGTTATGTTTCAGCAGAGTTACAGGACCCAAAATACCAGGCTCAAACAGAGAGACAGGAGGCGGATGAAAGTTTAACAATTCAATGAATGTTGAGGGACTATGCGAGGGACAAGTCCAGACGAAGCGAGTCCAACATTGCTGAGTCTAAGTAGAGACAGGTCCAGGTTCTTCAGTGAGAGCAGACAGACAGCTGAAGATTAGACACCTGAACACAGACAGGAAAAAGGTCAAGAAGGCAGGTGGCAGACAAAGAAAAAAAAAAAAAATTGGCTGGAAGTGACAGGTTTTAACTGAGAAACATGAAAGATGGGACGAACTTTCAATGTGGGCCTCAACTTTATGGCAGTAGGTTTAACAATGGAGTTGATAACAAAGGGACCCAAAAACTAGGGGGATAACTTCCTAGAGTCAATGTTAACGGGAAACTTTTTAGAGGAGAGCCAAACTTTCTGACTTGGTTTATACTCTGGGGCCTCTCTGTGGTAGTGGTCAGCAGTTCCCTTCTTCTCCTCCGCCAGTCAAAGCAGAGCCACACAAGCTCTTTTCCAGATCTTCCGGCAGCAGTGAAGATGGAGTTGGACTGACGGAACAGAGATCTCCCCTTGGGCCAGCAACAGGTATCTGAATGAGGCCTCAAATGGAGTTAAGCCTGTGGCAGAGCTAGTGGGAGAGTTATGAGCATTCCTACCCAAGGAGGATGAGTAGACCAGGAGGTGGGAATTGAGGCTGACACACACACACCTTAGGGCTGCTTCCAGGTCCTGATTAGTCCTCACTGACTGGACATTGGACTGTGGATGGAACCCCAAGCACAGGCTGACTGATGCTACTTGAAAGATGAATTGTGGACCTCTGTTGAAGACAATATCCAGAATGCCATGCAGGCAGAACACATGCTGGACCAGCATCTCTGCAGTTTCCCTGGCAGAGGGTAGTTTGGATAGAGCAATGAAGGGATAACTGTTACCTTGGGAAGGGGGTAGACTGGTGATGAAATCCAATGAAATATGTGGCCTAGAGCAGCCTGGAATGGCTAGCGGTCTGAGGAGACCAGCAGATACCTGATGTGACGCCCTCCCCTGAGCACAGTTGGAACAGGAGGCAACATATTCTCCGGTGTCCACCCTCGTTGAGGGCCTCCAAAAGTGTCTCTCCAGGACCTCTAAGGTTCTATTGACACCAGGGTCGCAGGCAAACCGGGACATGTGAGCCCACTGCAGTACCTGGGGACAGACAGAATCAGACACAAATAGGCAGTTAGGAGGACCTGGGTCAGGTTGGTGGCATTGAACCTTCTTGACAATGGACTCGATCTTCCATGAACTGGCTGCCACCACACAAGACAGCAGGATGGGCTCGGGCTGAGGACTGGTCTCATCAGCGCTGTGTTGCCAGGAGAGAATGTCAGATTTTATGTTTCTGGACTCGGTGAGGGTGAAATTAAACCGACTAAAGAATAAGGACCACCGGGCCTGTTGTGAATTCAGTTGTTTGGCGTACTGGATGTATGCCAGGTTCTTGTGATCAGGCCAAACCACAGAAGGCTGCTCTGAATCTGAAAATGGCTGGAGCATTGGTGAGCCCAGAGAGCATCACCAGATATTCAAAGTGCCTGACCAGAGTGTTAAATGCCATCTTACAGTCATCCCCCTCCCTTATCCTTACAAGATGGTAGGCATATCTGAGGTGTAATTGGAAAACACTAGCTCCCGGTAGTAACTCAAAGGCTGAAGAGATTAGTGGCAATGGGTATTTATTTTTCACTGTGGCATTGAGCCCCCTGAAGTCTGTACATGGGCGAAGTGATTTATCTTTCTTGGAGACAAACAAGAACCCAGCACCAACAGGAGAGGAGGAGGGACGGATTATACCTGCAGTGAAAGACAGGTTATACAGCTGACTGGTGGAAAGGGGAGCTCCAGGGAGGAGGCTGATGGCACAAGCGTAATGAGGAGGGTGAGAAACTGCTAGTTCCTTGCTGAATACCTCCCTCTGGTCATGGTATTCGGGTGGCATACCAGACGGATCTGGGAGAGACAGGGTCTTACAGACAGAGGACGCTTTTGCTGGAAATGAGGTGGACGTAAGCAATGGTAGAGGCAGAATGAACTCCAGGCAGCATTCTTGTGACTAACCTAGTCAATATGTGGATTGCGTTGCTTAAGCCGCAGGTAGCCCAGAACTAATGGAGTAGCAGACATAACACAAACCTTTTCACTGTGATTGACAGAGAGTGTTATGGTTACAGGTGCCATGAGGTGTGTTACCTCTGCAAAGAGGGTGCCATTTAAGGTGTTAACTGTGACTGGGGTGACTAAGGGCTCCAGCAGTAGAGATATCAGAGGGAAAGGTTGATGGTTTCTGACTGAACATCATGTTGCATTGGTGGAGAAAACCATTTATCTAACTCCCCAGGAAATGGCTCCGGGTCCATAATGTGGGACTCTCTGACAACAGGCTGGGCTGGAGCTGTGGCTGCCTGGACTGGGGGTTGCGTATTCAGCGGAGGGGGGGCTGGGTTGTGTGTTAACAGCAACAACAGGTGAGGAATAGGCACCTAACCACAGAGGAAAAAGTAGGTCAGGAAGGCAGGTAGCAAACAATACTGACAAGGACACTTAGTGATTCTCTGGTTTGGTTGTTACCACACAGCAAGGCAGATGATTCGACTAATACTGGTTGAAACCCTGATGCATATATACTGTGTTGGCAGGTGAGTCTTGATTGCTTGATTGAGTGCAGCTGTGCTCAGGGGGAGAGGAGGCTGGGCCCAACCTGTCGGCCACGCCCTGCAGTGACACTCAGACTCAACAGACAGGGGAGAGACAGAGAGGAGACAAAATGAGGGGAAAACACAGGAGGACAAAAAGGGGACAAAGGAGGGGAGACTGCAAACTTCCACAGGCAGCAGTTCAGACCTCTGTCAGTTCACAGTGTATTTAAATTTAATTTGCCTTTCAGGCAATAATTGCACCTAAATGAAAATGAAAGTCCACTTTGGAAGTCATAACGGATTCAATTCACATGAAGTTATGATCCATTTCTATTCACAGCACATACAGTCAGATCTTTGTGTCAGAAAATATGGAGCCCCATGTTACACCTACTGCAAGGTAATGATGTCATGAGGCTGACAGTGAACAGTCAGACATTTTTTGTCCATTGTGACTGACACAGTTTACATTTCCAAAGGTTTATAGTAGAAAAGAAAACAGAGTTGGTGTAAACAGTGTGGAAGAAAAATCCATTTCACACTTATTTGAAGCAAACTGAACTTCTCCTCAGGTGCACTTTGATCATCGGTGCGTGTGTGTGTGTGTGTGTGTGTGTGTGTGTGTGTGTGTGTGTGTGTGTGTGTGTGTGTGTGTGTGTGTGTGTGTTCTGGAGCAACACATACAATAATTAAAGAGTCTTATTTAGTGGAAGCTGAGGCCACTAATCTGCATAAGGACACACACACACACAATCTCAATTATATCGTGAAACCAAATCATTATTGTCTCATCGTGTATTTTATTCTCATTCAGAACTTCCCAAAATCTTTCAAAACACTGAAATAGGTCAGACACTGTGCACTTCCTGCAAAGAGTGAGTAGTAGAATTTAATGAGGACTTCCTGAAGTCCATGTTAAGACTTTCAATCAGTTCAGCTATGAAATGGTCTTTGCATTAAAAAGAGAACGAGATCGATTGATGAAGTCATATTACCGTCGAGCTTCGGACAAGATTTGAGAGGCTGAGTTAAATTAGAGTCTGTGCGATATTCAGATCTGTATTCTTTCCTTCCATTTGCAAGGATCTGTCGCACTGTTTTAATGAGATAAAGATGTACTGTAGAGTGTGTGTGTGTGTACGCATATATATTTAAAATACTGCAGCAATGTTCACTTGGGTTCTGGGGGACTGAATAAAGTGCAGAACTGGGAGCTTTTCTCACTGGCCATTATTGTAAGCTCATATGGAAAGACAGAGAGACGGAAAGATTTCATTGCTTTTCATTAGCACAAGGTTGACCTCTGTGACTGCGTTATTAGGAATCCATGCAAAGTTTTCAGTGTCTGACAGGTGTGTGTTGAATGTCAAAAAGAGAAGACTTTATCAAGCCACTAGCATGACTAAAAACATTCAAATCCTACTTTATATTTTCAAAGACTATTTTTGTTCAACTTGTTCAAGCTGAGTTTAAAATTTTAACATTTCAACTTTTAGTTTAAATTTCATGAAAGATGAGACTGACTTTACATCCCAGACTGCATTGATCCTTTCACATTATACATACTCGACTGTCTGCTGAGCCTTGGACACTACCACTGGAACACTCTGCAGAATTGTTTTGTGTTTCTATACTCTGTCGCTTCCACCTTACATAATGGATTCAGCTGAGCCATTTATTCACACCACTGAATTTGGCTTCCTGCCATATTGGTGGCCATTTCTGCACCCGGCAGAAACATAAAGGAGCTGAGCTTCTCATTGGCTTCAGACTGCAGAAGATAAAACAAGCTTTTGTTTTTCCCTCTCTCTCTCTCTCTCTCTCTCTCTGTCTGTGTTTGCAGATAGCTTGTCGCCTCCTGTCAATGTGACCATCAAAGCGGTGAAAGCAAACTCTGCTGTGGTGACATGGGACATCCCCGAGGGAGACCCCGTCATTGGCTTTGCCATCACACAGCAGGTGAGCGGCACACATACAGTACAGACACAGCTCCCAGTGGACTTATAGTATGTGGAAATGTCACTGAATTAAGTTGTGATTCATCACAGGTTGTTTGCTGCCATGTCCAGTTCTCTTTACATTGCCGCTCCCTTGCTCAGTCACTTTGCATTATGGGAATAATCACAGGATGCTGGATCCTGTCGGACTCCCTGCCTCCTCTGTGACAACAGCAGACTCTGACAGCTCTGTGAAATGGGGAAAACTGATATTATCCATTGCCATCATGCTCACATAACATACAAACTCACACACAGACATTATTTGCATCACTTTACAAGCTGCCACCTCGTGACTTTATGGACACAAACGCACACATAAACATTCATTCCACTTTTGGAGACCTTAGGAACCTTAAGTAAGCCTGCATTTTGGGAACACATTGTTCTAGTGGGGTAATAAGGCACTATGAGCTCTTTAAGATAAGATGGTGCCTGACAATTTATGGCTTTGAAAGTAAGGAGAGAGATTTTAAATTCTATTCTGAATTTTACAGGGAGCCAGTGCAGAGTGGCTAATATAGGAGAAATATGATCACTCTTCCTCGTTTTTGTCAGAACACATGCTGCAGCCTTGTGGAGCAACTGGAGAATATTGAGCAATGAATTTGAGCAGTCTGATAGTAAGGAATTGAAATAATCCAACCTGAAAGTAATGAATGCATGGACTAGTTTTTCTGCATCGTTTTGAGACAGGATGTGCCTGATTTTTCCAATGTTATGTAGGTGAATAAAGGTAGTCCTTGACATTTTTTTTTTTACATGGGACTTAAAAGACATATCCTGATCAAAGATAACTCCCAGATTCTTTACAGTGGTGCTGGAGGCCAGCATAATGCCATCCATAATTGTTATATCATCATGTTTAGGGCCTAGTATTATAACTTCCGTTTTGTCTGAATTTAGCAACAAAAAATTGCAGGACTTCCAGGTCTTTATGTCCTTAAGACATGCGTGAAGTCTAGTTAACTGATTGGCTTATTTCTTGCTTTATAGCTGGGTGTCATCTGCATAGCAATGAAAATTATGGAGTGCTTTGTGATAATGTTCCCTAAAGGACGTATATATAGGGTGAATAGAACTGGTCCAAGCACCGAACCCTGTGGAACTCCATGAATGGCTTTATCGTGCACAGAGAGGATATAGTTTGATACTTGGGAACATATGCTGATTTGCTGTCTCGCAGAGAAGAGAGAAGATCGATGCTGCTCTTGTATCTTAAACATGAAGCTGCAGCCAGGAGACAATTAACTTAACGTAGTGTAAAGACCAAAAGGAGCAGCTAGCCGGCTCTGCTCAGAGGTAAAAAGAAATTCACCTTCTAACTCCTAAATCTCACTGTATAACAAGTGCCCATAAATTCTCCACTGAGTGACCCGGTCACCCCTCCAGTTTGCTAAATTGTCATTCTCAGCCTAACCATAACCCTCTACAGTGTACACCACTGCTGGAGAGTATGACGACAGAACATAAAACATCTCTCTTCCTGCTATAATCAATGTTCACATTCTCTCCCATGTCCTACTTCAACAGAAGAAAGACGTGCGCATGCTGCGATTCATCCAGGAAGTCAACACCACCACACGCTCCTGTGCACTATGGGACTTGGAGGAGGAGACAGACTACATTGTGCATGTCCAGTCCATCAGCATGTCCGGGACGAGCCCACTGAGCGAACCCCTGCGCTTCCGAACGCCGAAGGAGGCCGAGACTCAGGCCTCTAAGAGTAAAGGTGAAGTGGCACAAAGAGAAAAAACACAGACATGTAAATACGAACACTAACTCTGTTAGAACAGAGAACTTGGCCTTTTGACAATATCTTGACTGATTTTGTCTAAAGACCAATAAAAATCAATAGACACACAAGGCGTGAAATGAAATTTCACAACAGAGTGCTTCTAAAGCTCACCCCTGCTGACCACAACTCGGTAATAAAACGTGTGTGTGTGTGTGTGTGTGTGTGTGTGTTGGGGGGGGTTACATGCTTCATTGTGCATGGAAGTGCCTCAACAGGCCTCACCCAGCATGCACCCAACACAACTGCACAGTAGACCAAAATGAAGAGAGGCATTTATCAGACAAAGGGAAGAGGTAGTCAGAGCTGTGCAGGGTGGCGAATCAATGTGCTTTTGGCTGAAACCTTGCTCCATCTATTCTTCCTCTCATTTACTCTCATCTCTCATGTGAGCTGCCTTTATACATCAATACTCCCCAGGCTGTGGAGCCAGAAGGAGTCTGAAATTCTGTTATGGTGGTGAGTGGGCTGGCAGAAACATGTACAGTATAAATACAAATATTGTCGAGCACTGAAGACATGCTGTTCTCACCACTGAGGCCTAATTAGTACAGGAAGTGTTGGCTATGTGTTGTTTATGCAAGGGGAAGAATTTACAGAAATCAATAACTGCACAGACTCCAGATATAAACAAGTGCTTTCTTTTTTCAGGATTCCTCCTTTTCTGTAGATGC
This sequence comes from Chaetodon auriga, assembly GCF_051107435.1. Classification (NCBI taxonomy): domain Eukaryota; kingdom Metazoa; phylum Chordata; class Actinopteri; order Chaetodontiformes; family Chaetodontidae; genus Chaetodon; species Chaetodon auriga. Next base: position 19,279,542 of record NC_135087.1, read on the forward strand.
ATGTGCTTGTTTCCTTGAGGTTGCAGATACAGTTCTCTCTCCTGCTGTTTTCAAAAGCTCTGAAGTCAGAACAGTGGCTCCAACTGATGAACAGTGCACAGAAATAAACAGAGGTGCCTCATAACCACAAACATAACACACTCAGGAAAGCAAAAAGACACAGATATAGTTTTATGGAGAGTGTTAATTAATTTTTTATGAGGGATATAGTGACAGCAGGAAAGTCATACACTCCATAAAGGAACGTTTGACATTTACATTCATGGCAAGAGTCAGATGAGAAGATTGAAACCACTCTCATGTCTGTACGCTAAACATGAAGCTACTGCCAGCAGCCAGCTAACTTAGCTTAGCATAAAGACTGGAAACATATGGAAACAGCTAGCCTAACTGTTTCTGCAGGAAACCTGTTAGCACCTTTAAAGCTCACTAATTAACAAGTTGTATCTTATTTGTTTAAGAAAGAAAGCAAGAAAGCAAATACCAAAATGGTGAATTGTTTCCTTAAAAATGAGTAGTTCATTGTGATGTTCCAGAGGACAACGTTTCAGCTTTTTAAATCAGGTTGTTGAGGCGAATGCAGGAGACGCCTCGATGAATGTTTGTTTACTTGTTTTATTTGGAGGGCTGTTAGAGGAAGCAGCTCTCTGCCTCAGCTCACTCAAAAAACTCAAAAATGTAAGATTCACACAAATTGACAGGCTCTGCACACACACACACACACACACACACACACACACACACAGAAAAATAAAGATTTCCCCGCTCCTCCACCATGCACACAATCCACAAAGCAAATCTCCACAGCGGGCAGGTCTGTGATTCATCATCCTTCACTCGCACTCAACAACTTCACAGTTTAGCACAATAACACACTTTCTGAGTCTCATTTGCACTGCTTGCTCAAGGATGTCTGTTTAATTAGTTTATACGTTGAAACAGTGAAACCTTTTGATGACAGATGAGCAGATGTTCTCCAAGTCAACACTTTGTAATGCGGTAAAAAATCAGTGTCAGTTAGGATTCAGGATCCAGCGCAGTGTCAAAATGAATGTCAGTTCATTTTCCATGAGGGCAAGACAGTCGTTGGTTTAAATCCACCAGGATATGTTGGGCTTTTATGCTGCAGGGCTTTATTTTGTTGGATTTGCATCATTTTTACTTCTCCACTATGTGAGACCTTCTTAAGAGATTAAAACAATGATTCAGTGTGACATTACCCGCTCATCATTTTGCAAACCAACAGAACCAACGTAAATAGTAACACATCAGCGTAAACTGAGGTGATAAAAAAGTTGTGTTGAGCTGATAAATCTTTTCAGAGCTTACATTTTGTCAAAGGGGCAGCGAACCCAAACAGTGGGAGATGTGCTTTGTGGTTAAAGGACTGACACACAAAATGAGGCAAAAAGAGAGAAAAAAGTTTGTCTTTTACTGCAGATAATTGCACAGAGTAGAGCGCGTGGGAGAGTGAGTCTCAGTACAGCTGTTAGTCCATTGTCTCGATATGACAGGCGAACGTCCTGAGAAGAAAAGAGAGCTTTTCACCATCCTCGCTCAACTGCTCAGCCCTTCTGTTCTGCTGTATCATTGCTGATCTCAGTGGAAAGGATGAGCCCGAAATGCTGGATTATTCCGTGTTTGTTCTAATTTCCTCTTCCACAATGGGTTTAAGCTTCAGGAGATCAAAGGAAGCGAGAGAGATAAAAAAAAATAAAAAGTACAACCTGTGCACAAAACAGAAGGGAGACACAGAAAGAGAGGAGGGAGGAACCGAGCGTGACTGACAGAGAGGAGAAAAGTCCCAAAGGATGCAGAAATCCAGCCAGTGAGCAACAGACAGTGTGTTCCGGCACAAGTGTACAGTATGTCTCCACTCTCTCCGCACAAATTACTGGACACAAACATGGAAAATTAAAAAGTGCTGCAAACTAATGCTGTCACAAAACCAGAATTGTAAACTTCGATATTGTAGCAAAAAGACTCAGATCTGATAAACGGAGAACTTTCTCTCTCTGGCCCAACAAAAAATTCTCAAAACCAACACGTAGGAGTTTGATGTGTATGTGAAAACGGAGCTACGGTAAAACACTGTAAAACAGCATCCCTCAGCTCTGCTCCATCCCACAGGACAAATAAAATGGTTATGTCCTCAGAAGTGGTAGAAAAAGTTACATGTTTTAGTATCAAATTCTCTCACCAAAATCTAGCTAAAGTATCAAAAGTAAAAGTATTCATTCATTCAGTGTTTTACTATTGTATGTGATGTTTTTGCATTAATACACTGAATTAATGTGTATGTTACAGTTTACTGCTGCTATTTTCAGTTTATTTATCTTAAGAAAGGAGAGATTTTTTTCTCAGCCCATAAAGAAACATTCAATCGTTCAGTTTATCAGTAAAATTCAATTTCAAAATCATCAAATGTGGCGATACATGGTTTTCACTGGACAGGAAGGGTATTAAAATTGTAATCTGAAAAGTAACGAGTGACTAGCTGTCAGACAAATGTAGTAATAGTTACCTCTGAGGTGGAGTGGAGGACAAATATACTTAAGTACCGGCTTTTATTATTAAGTATTCAGGAAATATGGGGACCTGAGGTGCTGTTTCCATTTTGCAGTTCAAAGTAACACATGCATACACATACATATGCAAAATGCTACTATTTTTCTCCTTAAATTTTAGCATTTTTAGGCTCAAAAATGTAAAAGAACAGGAAAAAAAAATATCCAGATTAAAAGAAAACTCCAAAAATTCTAAAGGATCCTGAGGTGGAAGGACTCAGCTGCTCTCCTCCTCTGCAGCCATCCCGTCCCTGCGTACGGTTGCTGAACATAGGTTTTGGTCTCTGTGTACTGTGGTGCAGTCATCACGAAACCCCCTTGAGAACCCCAAAAGACTGCTGTGTTTAAATGTCTGCTTCTGTACGCACTAAACTGGCACAAACTTTAAAGCTGTGAATTCATAAAACCCAGAACCTCGCCGAGCGAATGGTCAATGTGCATCAGAGGTATTCCAGCTGACCAGTTAGCCCCAGTGAGGCCGGCTGGCAACAGTGTCAGCCGCTCTGGGCTGTTGTGCTTTGATTAGTTAAAACTGGGCAACAGAGGCCAATCGATCAGCAGAATTGCTTGTTGCTAAAAGCTACTGGAGCGTGGGGTTCCTGCCACACTGGGCCCTCCAAATGTCACCCACTGCATCGAATAAGAGGACAGAAGTGCTCTCTACGCTGCGGTGAACTTTAGATCAAGCTTCTGACATCCACAGCACTCAGCGGTGCAAGAAAAAGTTACCACGGGTTGTTTCTCCGTTCAGTAGAAACCTGCAGGCATCTGCAGGCAGACTGCTGCATGTGCAAACAAGCCTAAACCGCTCGCTTCTCTCTTTGATATTTCTCCTGACGGTCATACGGCTTCAAAGATGATGATGGAGTTTAATTGTGTGAGTTGATCCTGTCTGTTGTGGTTAACTTTTTCTCTCCATCACCCTCTAATACACAGAATCCCCGGAGGCCTAGAAGAAGCCTTAACTATTCTCTTCATGTTCTGCCTCGCTGTGATCCTTTGACTCCAGCACACACTCGCAGAATCAAGCCTATTAGTGATCACACAGAACACATCTCTATTTCTGCTCATGCCTGCCTGCGTTAACGTGGTTTAACATGCCTGCCCGTATGGAGTCGGTCTGTTGAAAATCATCACTTCTTTTCCTGCTGCAGCCAAGGTCCTTATCAGCACCTGTGCTACGGTTCCCTGCTGTTACTGTAATTTAAGACACAGTGACGACAGGAGACCAGCTGACAAGTGCCAGTTTTCGTTATGGGTGAACAAAAATAGACTGAGATCCGAATGAGTAAAAGCACTCAATTCAGAGAACATTCAGGGAATAAGACCCTCAAAAACTGTGTGAGCGAGTTTAAGATTTCCGGAGTGTGAATATAGACCTTGAACTGCAGCTGTCTGAAATAAAAGAGTATGGATGAAATGGCCGAGCAGTACAGTCGAATCAAGTCTGCTGGTGCTCGACAACAGCCTGCACTGACAACTTGGAAGGCGAAGAGGGAGAAAAGAATATCTTGTCAGTGACTGTAAGACCTATATGTGGAGATACAGAGAGACAGAAGTGAACTCTCCACGTTGGCTGGTCATTCTCAAGACTCCAGCAGAAGCAGCAGCTGAAAGGAGTAAAATGTTACAGAATTGATCCAATTACGACCATAAGAAGCTCTTTGGGTAGCCCCATAAACATTCAGATATGCCAGCCATGACATAATGAATCTTTCATCTTATATATCTAAATAATATTAATGAAATAATAGTTATTGATAATTATAATTCATATTTTCTTTGGACCCTCCCCTTAAAAATACAATGCCACACTCTTCCTCCAATATCTCAAAAGTCTCCACATGTCATCTCAAAGATTTGAAGATGGTGACATCTCATTTAATTTGTTCTATATTTATGTAAATAATCATTATATGGCATCATTATATGATTTGGAATTTTTCTGATCAACTGAAGGGATAAATGTTTCTTGATGGGTTGAGAAACCTCTCCTACTTCTTAAGCTTAATAAAGACTTTAAAAGCCCTCTTGGATTAGCTGAAAAACGCATCATCACAAAGCTGGAAACGGCTGTTTTTACAGATACATGGTTCTCACAGGACAGTGACACCACAAACATGTTGGATGATCTTATAGAATAGGATGCATCGCTGTAGTTTAAACTACCCAGCAGTATATAAAACAGTTAAAACTAGCAAAAGTGTAAACATCTGCAGCAGTAAAGTGCAACATACACATTAATGCAGCAGTAATACAATAACAAAACACTGACAGACACTGTTTCACTGCACAATGAGTACTTTTTGCTGATAATACTTGCCTACTTTTACTTAAGTGAGGTTTTGAGTGCAGGCCTTTTACTTTCTCTCTCTGCACAATAAAGCCATAATAACTATTTGATCTTTTTTGTTACTCTCACGAGGGAAGGCTGAAATAAAATCTAAATTTGTGGTGATAGAAAGTTAAAATACCGTCAGCTCGCTCAAAAGCAGTACCTCCCCCCCTCCTCCCCAGATTATTACCACACTCTCCCTTTATTACCATGGAGGAAGAAATGGATCTCAGAAGCTGTTTACCCTTCGATGTCTGAATGTGATATCAGCCGTGTCTCAAATTGTGAAGTTATTCAAAATCCATATCTCTTCTGTGATCACGACATCGTGACCTGTCAGGCGTGTCACCTCTGAGGAGGTGCTTGATGCAAAGCCGCACAGGATCCGTGTGCTCCCTCCGTGCTCGAGCAACCTGGCAACTTTCAAGAGCGCTGTACTGCAGAAACACACCAGTGCTGACTTATTTGCCTCCAAGCTCAGCGTGCTTGAAGTGTCAGTCATTAGACTCAGTGAAAACACTGATTTTACAGAAAAACGATGATGCTAAAACTTTAGAGTGTAAAAGGAAAGTTATCTAAATTTTAGGTCATCAAAGGCCATCTGAGACATTGAGATGATGGACAACTCTGACATGGCTGCAGTTTCCTCTGTTCATTTCTCCACTGTTTTTCAATCATAATCCAGAATTTGACATTCTTGGTCAATCCTAATCCACCTCCAGTAACAGTCAGATAAACATGTCGCCCTTTGGCTCCTTTAGACGAAGTGACGATGGAGGAAGTGGGCCAGACCACCCAGCTGAGGGCAGGGGAGCTCATCATCATCGTGGTGGTGCTCATCATGTGGGCAGGTGAGGACAAACACGTTTACTGAACCAGGATCAATCTTTCTGTCCGAATAACAGAAACCCCTGCTGTTACCAAAGAGGTGCGTTCGTATGTGTTCAGAGGATAAGCACAGTGGGCTGATCATGAATACACTCTGCCTCTCCTTCCAGGTGTGATCGCTCTCTTCTGCCGCCAGTACGACATAATCAAAGACAACGAGCCCAACAACAACAAGGACAAAGCCAAAAACTCCTCCGAGTGCAGCACTCCTGAGCATCCGACCGGTGGGCTGTTGCGCAGTAAGGTATAACCCACCCCCCCTCCTCCCCCTGGGTGCCTCCCCCTCAGCGGCGCCGGGCAGGTGAATGGTCCTGGCCACTTCTAGACTTCTTCCACTGACACTTCATGCAAAATCATTGTGTCATGTGAATGTCAGCTTCAGGCTTCGGCTAAACACTGCTTCAACATCAAACAGCAAACACACAAGTCATGGCTTCTGATGAGCTGCTTTTTGCTGCGTGCACAGAGCCCCATACCATATCCATTCCCTGTGTTCAAACCGGTGCAGAAAACAAAAGTCAAAACAAATCTTTCTTCCGTTCACTCTCTTGCTATGAACATCAATAAAACATCCGAGTGCAGAGGCATCCTCACGCTCATTGAAGAGGTTTATTGTATGATTCCTGTGGGTCCTCCAGTCTTCTCATACCTGCCATCTTCCTCTTTCCTCCCACAGTTTCCCAAGAACAACAACAACAACAATAGGATGCCATCTGTCAACATCATTGAGGTGTGACTGCCAGGACGTCTTCTCTTTATCCAAAAGACTTTGTGTTCTCACAAGCGGGCAACCTTTTTAAGCCCATCTGCTTGTCAGGATGAGGCCGGGACTCTGCGACCCTCGGCAGCACTTACTCTTCTTTGGCGCGGGGCCTGGAGCTGAAGCTGCAGGACTCCGGGGATCAGGCACGTCCCGGCCGGTGCTGGTCCGAGAGCAGAGTCGGCAGCGGAGTGACTGTGGCGAGAGTTCAGCGGCTGCACCGTGCTCAATATCTACTGTACCATGAGGCAGCAGAGATTAGGGCCAAATGGCTCCGGCAGTGGAGAGTCTGCAGATAAACAACTCCAGGGACCAAAGCCGAGGAGCAGAGCCAGAGACCTTTTCATTCTCTGTGTCACCTCTTCTTTCAATGCGTCATTAACGACCACAAACCGGGGTGTTTCCCCTTCCTGGGTGGTACTGAGATGCATCCACTTTGTCAGAATCGTCCCCTGTATTTTAACATCATCTCCTCCACCTTCCTTTCTTCACATCTGTTTTCTACGCTTTTTAAGGTGAGCGCTGTAGATTAGATGAAGTGTGTCACTGTACTTTGACTTCTTTGACTTTTAACAAGGTGCCACCAGAACACTCCTATTTTTCTGGCATCCTTTTTGTTTTTTTCTCCAGATCCCCCCTCCGGCAGAAAGTCTTTGCCGTCCTGTGGGAAATGTTTTCATTCTGGCGAACTCGTCCCCCCCCCCCACCTGGCTAATTTAGGAGCCATTTCTTAGACGTGCTGTGATGACGCCAGAGCAGCTTTAGAGGGATCACTCGGCTCACCACCAGAGCTGAATCACCCAGTCGTGTCAGAATACTCATTCACTCATATTGAAAGGCATCTCTGGTCTGAACACATAAATACAGTAAAGTCCATAAACAGGCCCGGTTTGGTATCATTTTGCTCACTTTCGCTTTTCTCCTCCAACTTCTTTGATGCTTTTATTATAGATTTCTGAAATGTTACATTCCACATCCAGGATGAGCCCTTTAGTATTTCCTTGTGTCTTTCTCTTTGATGGATTTCAGAGCGTTCAGCAGAGGAAAAAGGATCTGCCATAATGGAGTGCATTTGTCTGATTAATGAACTTTAAAAAGGGGCTGGACTCTGTGGATGACACTGAAGAGATCCCTGACAGCAGCAATAACAGCCTTAGGAGAAGCACGGAGGCAAGGACTCAAACTGTGCAGCCTCTTTGTCCAAAACTCCACCTCCCAGCATGCAATGTTCAGACAGATGAATGAACTGCACTTCGAATATGAGGGAATTAATCCTGAGCCTGATTTGCAGGTGATAATTCTCCTGAACTTTCAGACAAAAGTCTTTCAGCGCTGTTATAAAGACATTCTGATGAAGAGTGTGGAAAAAAAAAAATATGAGCCCGGCCTTCAACCCTGAGACATCCTTATGGCCTCCTGAACAGAAGGGCTTCTATCAAGACTTTTTCACAAATCGAAGTCAACATTTGCGTTAAAACTCCATGCTGAAGAGGATAAAAACAATAAGGGATCAGCACATGGTAGTGTGCACTGCATAGTGTAAGGGAACTCGTTTTTAAGAAGGCAAACGGTGTATTTGAGGGCTGATTCAAACTCAGTTGCGCTGCCTTAAAAATAATCTTATGATTTATCTAATAAGACGGAAAGCCCCGTATGTCACGTGTGTGTCGCATCCATTCGCTTTCACATGTAAATGTGTGTGCAACGTAAAGGGAAGCACGACAGATGGGTGACATGTAGAGCAAGCGGAGGCATTTAATGTGTAAATACATTTAAGATTTCATTCTTGTTTGGTGGTGTCAGTTTAAAGAGCATTTACTGAAATATGACAGTACTAATGTGGGAAATGTATAGACTTTAATGTAAAAGAGGAAAAAGGTGATTCTTATGTTAATCCACTGCTTTCATTAATAAGCGTTTTCATAACACTCTTGTACTATTCTGTATTTCTATTATGCATCATATCATTGTGCTGTTCATGTAAAACGAGAAAAGACTTTTTTTTATGAGGAAAATGATGAAAAAAAATATTTGAAACAGTCATCCAAACATAATGGCTGACAGCCATTCAGCTGCTTGAAATCTGTACTGACATGCAGAGCGATAAACACATCAGCGCCTCTTGTTCTGCATGGACTCATCTCAGTCTGTGATACTCTGGCTCGTCATTTATTGTCAACTCAAACAAACGTGATTGAGAGAAGAGGGGGCAGTGAAGGCTACGCTTGAGCAGAGTGGGTAGACTGATGACTAATGCAATGGCAGGCTTCTATCACTCGCTTTCTCCCTCTCCTTCCACTCCTAATGAGAGTGGAAAAGCTCAAGCCTGTGCTCGTCCAATAAGCACTGATTCATGTCAGAGGCTAGAGCGGCTTTAAAGTAAAGTCACAGAGTGGGGAAAGGCAGAGGCCCCTCTGACTGATTAACTCAGACGTTTAAGCTGCTGCCAGGACAAACTTAGTGAAGCATCGAAATGGTGATCAGCAGTTCACCGAAAACTTCTGTGGGCAAAGGTTGAATCCATTTTTCCACAGGAACACTGCAGCGTAGCCGACTCTCCAATCAATACACATCCATCCTCACGGTAATGGATAATGATGACTGCCTCCCTGGAAGATTTCTTTGAACTAGGGCCTTGTCTTAACTTTGTCAACAATATATTTCTCAACAGGATTCCCTGGAGGCATTCACTTTTCATTTATGTGCCTCTTCTTTGGTTGCTTAAACGAGTAAAACTCCCAACTAGCAACATAAGAGGTTCCACTGAATATAGTTCATTCTAAACTGAGTGTGTCAAACTCCAAATTATGGCGCAGTCTCATATTTTAGCACTGTGCGTACTGTATTCATGTTACTGATTTAAAAGTCCAGTGTGTAAAATTTAGGGGGGATCTATGGGCAGAATATAGCAGCAATTTAATATAACATTCATAATTAGGACTTAATCAGTGTAGCGTTTTTGTTATCTTACAATGAGCCCTTTATAGCTACAGAGGGAGCAGGTTCTCTTACACACTTGGAAAGGGAGTAGGGAGGTGATTTGTCGCCACTAAATCTTACACACTGCTCCTTTAAACATAGAGCTGCTGCAAACATCTGCTTTACTGTTAAAGGAGTAGTTTGACATTTTGGGAAAAAAAGTTTGCTGTCTTGCAGAGTTAGAGGAGAAGATCAAAACCACTCTCACATCTGTACAATAAATACGAAGCAACAGACAGCAAATAGTTAGGATAGCTCAGCATGAAGCCTGGAAACAGGAATTTTGTTACCTTTGGACAGAGCCAGACTAGCTTTTCCACTGTATCCAGTCTTTATGCTAAGCTACCGCTATGCTAACCAGCTACTGGCTCCAGCCACGTAGTGTGCATGAGTAATAATGATCTTCTCATTCGACTCTTGGCATAAAAGCAAGTAAGCGCATTTCCCAAAATGTCAAACTACTCATTTAAGGGTCTGCACGTAAGTAATGTGTCTGAGCAAGAGATAATGATAATTCAGCAGCCTCAGTTTGATGATAAATAGCTGTTTGATTTTACATGGAAGATGGCTTGACCATATTAAACAACTTCATGCATGTTGGGTGAATTAGTGGAAGACATCTGCGTATCTAATTAGAGGCCACATCAGTCACACCTGGTGGTGCAGTGCAGTGAGGATTGAAGTCAGTCATACATGGACCTAACCATTACGACCGCTAAAGAAGAAGAAAGTGATCGTTTGGTTTCAAGTTGTTTCTAGCTGTAAGGTCATCCAGCAACTATTGGGGCTTCCTTTTAGAACAGGTTCAACTGTCAACCACGGATGAAAAGTCTTTTTCCTTTATCACGCTCAACTAATGGTGACGACTGTACGGACTCAACATTCCACTTCAGCCCTGTGGTGGCAAACCAGTCTTAACAACTGAGGACTTTCAGTGTGAGAGGCCTAAGGGTTTTTCTCATGCTGCCGTTTGTATGATAGAATACCTGAAAAACACTGTATGCTTCGTCGCAGCAAAGGACTATTTTGCGACAACAGGGCAGTAGAGACACCAGATTTTTCAAAACAACTTACAAAATGTGTATTTTGTATGAGACTACAAACATGCCTGGAAACTGGAAAGCATCATTGTGATATTATAGAGAAGCTGACGATTTCATTATGGGTTCTTGAAATACAGGAATGAGATCCACAAAGAAGCATGGTTTAGAAAAATCGACTGCTTTATTAGTGCTATCATGTTTATATTCATTGTATGAAGTGTACAGCAGTCATTGCTTAATGAGGGCTAGCATGGTTTAACTATTATGCACAAGGTTACACAACTTCAGTTATGAAGTATATGGTGTATGCTTACTTGTGTATGCTAAAATAAAATAAAAATATCTAATATTTTCCAAAGAGGTCTGTGTTTGATCTTAATTGGGAACACTAATTGGTAACATTCAAAACAAAAAATATGTCTACAGCTGTCTGGACAAGTGACAGTGAAGTAGTTTCTCAAAGAAAACAGTTTTCTGCTTCAAAAATAATAATAAAAAAGACCTACAATTCAACCTCTTACTGTTACTGGGGAGGAAAGAAGCTTTGCCTGACAAACCCTCCTGAAACATTCACCCAACAACATGGATTCAGGCAACTACATTTACTGTTGAGTCAGCACCTTGTGTAAGAAAACGTGCCTGAATATGCAATGCCTTAGAAATCAATGAGTCTGAAATAGCAAAACATCACTTGGATCTAATTTAAGTCCCACATCAGATATGTTTATTTGTCTATGCATCAATACAAGAGCAATCATTGGCTTGACTGCTTGGCTGAGCTGCAGAAAAGGTGCTGGGATTTTGTAGCTGACATGCACATAGTACATACACACACACACAGCCGCAGAAGACCTGTGAGACCTGTCAGGGAAACACGAGCAGCTTCCCCACTGCTGAGATCCCGCTCGCGTCCAACATTGTTGGAAAACGTAGAGGTGCTCAGGCTGCACACGTGCCCTGCAGTCTGCACAGCATGTGTCACGAGGCCTTCACTGACACCCACACACCTCTGCCTTCTGGATGGCTGGACAGGGACAGGCTGTACAGACAAGATTACTTTAACAGCCTGAATTATTCAGCGGATGGGACCCATGCTGATACGTTCTATGTATTCCGGCTCCCTGGGCTCACTTCTCTAAGCCTGTACCTGTGCACAGCACTCATGTACTGTGAAGTAGACTCAGAAAAAAGCTAACAAAAATGCAGTATTATTCACCAAATATTAACATAGGATTTATTACGAGTGCCTCATCAGCAGCAGTGTCTTGTCCCCACACTGCCCTGCTCTAACTCCAGGGACCAAGTCCTCCAATCAGCATATGTAGCACCTTTCTTAGTGTTATATGGTTCAAATGAGACCACTGCACAGAGAATCCTCCAAGCAGCTGAGAGTACACAGTGCTCACTGCTGTTCTACAATTAAAGGGTCACTTCACACAAAAAACTGAAACGCTGGATTTCTGGGTTGCTAAGGATAATTCACAGACCTCGCTGTGAACAGGTTTCACATTTTTTATTCCAAAGGAACAATAATAGTAGTTAAATGTCTGCAAGTCTCTAGATAATTCAGATTAGCCAGAAGATTACTCATGTACTCATTTCCCCCATTGCAACGTAAGGTATGGTTGAAAAATGTGTGAATGATGTGGATGAACCGACCTTAATAAACTATCACTTCCAGCTGACACAAAACTTACTCAGAACACATCAAAAATTTAAAGCTGTGTTAACCGTAGTCACAAGTAGGAAGCAATCCATTATTTGTTTCTTCCATCTTGATTTAAATGTCCAGGGATGACGGTTTACATAAATCTCCAGAGGTACAGGGACACGCAATGTAACGGGAACACTTCACTCCAACAGGCCTGCTAACTGTGTTCAAGTTTAGATGTTTAATTCAGCTAGCTGCTACAAAAAGGGAGGCTGTCACAGGCCAAGAGCCAAGAAATCTTCACACCAACAAGAAACGTGTCAGCACAGGCCTAGATTATTTTAATTATGCATTAAGTAAACATGAATCTTGAATATCTTTGCACTCACAACAACAAGAAGTACAAAATTTCAAACATCGAAAGTACAAAATGTATTTAAATGCACATTAAAACAAGCAGTTTCAATACAGTAAAATGCTAAGGCATTTAAAGTGGTTGAAGCCCTTAAGCGCTTGTTAGTATAATTTTCAGAACACCAAAACTCTTAAAACATGCATTAATTTTCCAGATACAGGGACATGCAAAGTTGAAACAAAAACACTCAAACAACAACTGTCAAACTAGAAATTCTACTGACGAAAAACAGCCCAGAAATTGATATGAGACCCCCTTTGTACCTCAAACATTACATTTTCCAGCATGTTGAATTCGTTAGGGGTCAACTGCATCTCCCAATTTAGGGATACTGACTCCTTTGAAAAATTTTTGGGACCTTGGCAAAACGCTTGCATGTTGTAGAGTTCTTGGCCTGCCATTCATGGAGGGTCATTGTTGGTATCATGTTTCCAAATTGTCTTTGGTAGTTCCTGAAAGTAAGCCCAAATCCGGAGCCACATATGTTATTGTTGGTTGAAACAGGTCTGCCTCAGGACTATTTCAAATCCACTCCTCTTCATCGCTATAAAGTAACCCAGTGAGGATGACATACCTGCGGGTGAGGTCAGATGGATGCTGCCACTGCATCCCACTAGTGCCTGGTGTCTGGTCAGCAACATGGTCCATCAGGTTCCACAGCTCAGTTGTGACATCTTCTGGACACACAAATGTATTTTTTGAAACCAAGATTTAAAAATAAAAATGTATGATTTTCACAGACAGTCTAGGTTGTCTGGTGCTTCTGGTAAAGGTCAGGGTCATACCTCGATCTGCTTGTGGATTCTCATTTAGGTGTCTGGAGACCAAACGGAGATACGCCTGTTTTTTCTGCTCCAAGTCCACTTCCCTCTCCCTGCATAAGCTCACTGGCCTGAAAAAAGACAGTATCTGTCTACAAGCTAGAGCTGCAACTATTAATCGATTAGTTGATCAGAAAAAAAATGATTTGCTAACTATATTGATATTTGAGTCATTTTTCAAGCAAAACTGGCAAACTTCTGCTGGTTCTAGCTTTTCTCTGTCACTGACGCAATTTTGAAGACGTCACTTTGAGCTCTGGGAAATTCTAATCAGGATTTTTCACAATTTTCTGGTAATTTAAGACCAAACAATTAATCATGAAAATAACTGGCAGATAAATAATGCTGATAATTGTTTGTTGCAGCCCCAGTGCAAGCCACATTGAGCCATACAAGACATCTCATGCATCAAACAGCAAATTCAGTGAAAGCTGAATCATACATAAATATGGGTCTATCGACACTGATAACATAGAGGGGCTGACAGGTAAAAATATGAGGCTAAATGAAAACATAGATACAGTTGCCTTCACATCCACTAAGCCACAGTAAGAACCTCCACAGTGTTTTATATGGTCATACTGCTCCGCCTAGAGGTGATAGAGACCACTACAGTACCTGTGACTGCTGGCACTGCCGACACACTCGGCAGGCTGGGAAGCTCTGTTCTCCTTTGGGCTTGGCTTGGTTGGCTTAGCATTCCGCTTTGGCAGAGGAGGTGCTGTTGGCTTACTGCAGGAAGGTTGCTGCCTGGGAACCACTACAACTGACTTCACCTTGAAAAAGCACAGAGGCTGTGTGTGTGAACATGCAGTGTGCACACTGTATACTGTACAAAATAAGATAGACTGCATGCAGGACCACACCACGTCACAGCTTACCTGCACTTGGGGAGGTAATGTAGTTTCATAACTGGTGTCCAAAGTGGCTTCCTCTCCGCCAAGTGTTGCCTGACACTCAAGGACAGAGTCCATCATACCCCCCTGCACCTCATCGGACACCTGTCTACTCTGCTCACTACTAGCATTCAAAATCACAGTAACATTGTGACACATAGAAGACTGAAATATGGGGAGACCAATAGACCACACCTCTTCAACATCTCCTTCTAAAGACTCGATGGGAGAGTTTCTGGACTCCAACAGTGGGCCACTTACAATAGGACACAAATCCCTAATTTTAAAGGAAATGTGCTGTCCAGCCAGTGCTGCTTGTTCATGACATCTTGGTTCAGATGAACTTTCAGGATGACAATCATCCTCTAGCGCTTCAACCTCACCTCTCCTAAGCAGGGGGCTAGAGGTAGCTGGGGGCAGTTGAGGGTATCCTGACTGAGAGGGGTCCTTCCCTGTCTTAAGACCCTTTATATACGACATGGAGAAATAACCCTTATCCTCCTCTACATCTTTAACATTCAGATCCATTTCTTTCTTCAGCTCCTCTTGTTCTTCCTCCACTTGCCCATCTCCCCTTTTCAATTCTTGCCTGTGTGCCACAGCGGGAATTAAAAGTGCCGTATTTTGAACAGTGTTGCCACTTGGACTTTTGCAGCTCTCTACATTATCAGGACTGAGGCACAAGATGTTGCCAACATCACAGTCAAAGTCGGGTGCAACATTGAAGAGGACCTCCTCATACTCCAGACTGTGTGGTACAGTCCCTTTACTGCCCCCTGAATCTCCTGAGAAGACACATTCCACATGTTCCGACTGCAGCTGAGAGGTCATAGTTTGTTTTATTTCGCTCCTAATAGCTTGCGTCTCATTGAACAATGCAGGCTTAGAGATGGCATATGGGGACACCGAGTCCTGTCTTGCAGAAGGGCTGGAGTAGTCCATGAAGCCAAGGTCTGGGGACAAAGCCTTTAGATTAAACGTCCTTTTCGACGGAGTCCCATAACCATCATCAAGACATGAATCATCTGGTTTCCTTTTTCTCTCACAATTGTTCATTATCTCAACTTTAAAATTCACAAATGGATAACTAAAGCGATGCAGACCATCCTTTTGGTCACCAGCGATCATCCTTGAATACACAGAAAGAGGTTTCAAGTGCTCACATTTGGCTGGCTTGAGTCTACTGAAAACCTTGCTCTTTGCGTGGGTTTTTTCATCCATGTCTGTTAAAAACAAAAACACATCAGATCAGATGAGTTAACTACCTTCAGTAAGATTATCATTTAACAAATGGCAAAATAAAAATATTACACTGATTGGATCTAAAATTAAGTGTTTGAAAGAGTTTAGAGTTAAATGTTTTTATTTTATTAGTAGTTCATCTACTGAAAAAGAATGGTTGTGCTTGCAGTTACTTATGCATTCATTATTTTGATATCTTGAGAAAATTTGCTTTGTTTTCTTGTTTACCAGGGATCAGGTGATCAACTCTAGCATACATAGATGGCATCTTGACATCTGTAGCTACTGATTTAAGATTAAAATGTCAGATCAAGGAGTACTCATTATTGATTAGCTTTCTGAATTATTGTGGCATCGTAACTTACATCTTGAATCTTTATCAGACATCTCCAAGGAAATAAAACTTTCATGTCTTCATCGGTTGTGATCCATTTTAGCGTGATAATCAGCCTTGTTTTTCTTGAGATAGCAAACCTGTTATCGAAAGAAAACAAGCTTTGCAGTCTTAAGAAGGTGAAAAAATTTACTTCTTAAGATCTTGAGATGACCTTAAAATAATAATTACAAGTGGGGCTTCCTTACATAATCAGTTATTTCAAGAAAAGCAAAGATTTTTCTGTTCATTTGAGCCTCCATAAGATTCAACAATTTTCCCCTGAACAATTGAACCCACCAGTCCAAAAAGGTGACTTTTAGTCTTACTCACACTAACTGTTTGTGCAATGGCCACCCCCTCTCACATGGTGTAGGCACTCCTTATGTAAAGCCTAATGTCTGATACAGAGAACACAAACAGTCTCACACCATATCAGCTACTGACAACAGAGAAGGTCTCTTGCTGTTTCCTAAAACAAAAATAAAAAAGCTTTCAGATGACATGCTCGGATGAAAACTGTTGTCACAATGTTCTCACTCAAAAGAAAACATGGTCACTTTTGGTTCTAGTGTCATCATCATGTTTTGGCCTTGTTATTGTCCTTTTTCAATGCATGTTCAGGCCTCACTAATAAGAAGTACTTGCTATACTGGTTGGTTTATCTTCACAAACTCAGATTGCACAAGCTTTACTCAAAGCCACAGATGGGTTCTATTTGATTAAAAATAAAAAAAATAAAATAAAAAACAAAACAAACACTTGAAATGGCGGGAGCCTGAAAAATATAATGTTAATGTTTTATGTTTTAAACTATTGGTCATTATCAGCATAACTTTGTATTGAGTGATACACGTTAACGGTTGCATTACACGCAGTGTGTACTGTTCCCTGAAATTTACGAAAACCTTGTTATTTTTTTGGAACAAAGCTAAAAGTTTCAGAAATTAAATTTGACAACGTGCTGCTAGCTAAATTAATTAGCTCAATGTAACATTAAGTTGGAAGTTCGTTGCTAACGTTAGCCGAAACTTTTGCTTTGCTCCCTTATGTGAAAACTTAACTTGCAATTAGCGTTCGTGAAATTTGCAAGTTACAATAACTAACCAGCTTGATAACAATGAAAGTGTCCGACATTTGGCTAAGCAACGGTAAATACTCCGCGGGCATCAACGCTAAAGTTAGCTAGCAGCAATACTCACTTCAGACTTAAGCTAATATTAGCTAGCTAACTTCGTTGATGTCACAACTCACTTTCAAAGGTAAATCGTAACGTTAGGTGGCTAGTTACCTTGTGAAGTGAATGCCATGGCATTGCCATCCAACTGAACGTAGAATTAGTGCTCTATCAAAATGTAACAGCACTAAAACAAACCTACCTGCTTTCATGAAGCTGCGAACTTAACAAAAAAGAAAAAAAAAAACACCTGCCGCTCATCATCTGACGTACGCTTCCGTCTGTCAGCCACGCACGCGCTTGGTACAAGAACGTCTACGACGGTAAGTTGGGGGGTTCAAACTTTTGTCTTGTTTGTGCTGCATTGTTGTTGTTCTACATAACGTAAAAAAAGAAAAAAAAAGAAAAAAAAGAAAAACAAACAGATGTACCTCATCACAACTTGTCCAACATGCATGCAAACTAACGACACAAACATAAACTAAGAATGCAATCAATTTCAAGTCATGATGAAAAAAAGCAACAATAGTCAAATGTGACAGAAATGGATCTGTTGCTCACTTTACAATTTAAACATGAAAACACAGATGTTATATATTAGACCTAGGTGTAAACACGTAGTTTTGGCTCAGCGACATGGCACTGAAAGCTGATGAGTATGAGGATGTGGACACAGTGGAGGATTGCATCAGGTTCTGTTGCAGAGAAACTCTGGATGCACTTGGATCACTGAACTGCTGAATGACAATGAGGGCCTGTCTATCTCTTTGTGACCATTCAATCAAAGGCTTTGAGGTGTGTTAACAATAAAAGGTCTTAAACTAAAAAACCTGTATTTTAATCCATTTGAAAACTGATTAAAACTCCAGAGAACAGAAAACACGAGCTCACCATATTAGCTTTTTCCTCACCATGGTCAACGTGCCCTTCAGAGGCCTATCACACCTACTGCCAGCAGATGGCACTGCAGGCTTTGCAAAGCTGAGAAAAGTTTTTTAGGCTAATCGGCTCTAGTAGAAACAGTGTAAACTGTTTGGAGAGAGATCTGTGAATAGGCTCTGTGCACAAGCCTCGTGACGTACTTCCGATTCCGCCTGAAATCGGCAAACCAGTTTCCGGTTTACTTCCCTCTCCAGTCAAAACAGCGCTAAAATAAATACAAGGAATGAAAAATGAATCAACATCCACGAAAGAAGACGAAGTATAATGTGAGAGGGACTTTTAAGTTCCAGAAGACGGTGGGTGGCTCTAATGAGCACTGTTGTGTGCCACTTTGTGCCAGCTCAAGTCGCTGTAACAGCGAGCTTAGCTTCCACTGCTTCCCGAAGGACACCGAACTTCGTGCACAGTGGCTGCAGAAAATATGCAGGACGGGATTTTCGGTAACTCAGCATACGAAGGTATGCAGCCGACATTTCGAAAATGCCCAAATTCGAAATACCCCCAAAGGGAGACGGGTTTTAGCAGCAAACGCAGTGCCAACACTGTTTGAATGGAACAGTTACACAGCAACCAAGACAAGAGCCGGTGTTTGGGATCGCCGCCCTCGACTGACATCAAGCCCAGAAACATCACCTGTGCCCTGATCTTTGTCTGACACTGAAATGGACATAAAGTCAACACAGTTAGCACAACAAGTAACAGTAAAGAACATACGAAGCAAACACAAAACTAAAAAATTAGCACGTTGCTAACGTCAGCTAGTCAGCTAACGTCACCAATAAATCACTTATCCTCGTACTGGTGAACGTAACTAGAGATGTAGAGACGAAACCCTTTTTCCCGTTTGCTCTTCGGAGCAGGGGAGTGGGCATCCACGATACGATGAACATCGTTGATAGATATCTTTGACAGATTTTGCAGGCATCTTGTGAAGTTCATTGTGATGACTAGCTGACGTTAGCAACGTATGTTCTTTACTGTTACTTGTTGTTACTTTACTGTTACTGTTACTAACACAATGAACTTCACAAGATGTGACGTGCTAATTTTTTAGTTTTGTGTTTGCTTCGTATGTTCTTTACTGTTACTTGTTGTGCTAACTGTGTTGACTTTATGTCCATTTCAGTGTCAGACAAAGATCAGGGCACAGGTGATGTTTCTGGGCTTGATGTCAGTCGAGGGCGGCGATCCCAAACACCGGCTCTTGTCTTGGTTGCTGTGTAACTGTTCCATTCAAACAGTGTTGGCACTGCGTTTGCTGCTAAAACCCGTCTACCTTTGGGGGTATTTCGAATTTGGGCATTTTCGAAATGTCGGCTGCATACCTTCGTATGCTGAGTTACCGAAAATCCCGTCCTGCATATTTTCTGCAGCCACTGTGCACGAAGTTCGGTGTCCTTCGGGAAGCAGTGGAAGCTAAGCTCGCTGTTATAGCGACTTGAGCTGGCACAAAGTAGCACACAACAGTGCTCATTAGAGCCACCCACCGTCTTCTGGAACTTAAAAGTCCCTCTCACATTATACTTCGTCTTCTTTCGTGGATGTTGATTCATTTTTCATTCCTTGTATTTATTTTAGCGCTGTTTTGACTGGAGAGGGAAGTAAACCGGAAACTGGTTTGCCGATTTCAGGCGGAATCGGAAGTACGTCACGAGGCTTGTGCACAGAGTCTATTACCCTGAAAAACCAGGAGATGGCGACATTTGATCTTACCCTAGAAAACAACGATTTCCAGCTTATGGCACGCCTCGTTATGGGACACAAAACTGTTGATTCCACAAGTCCACAATGAGCGAACTGGTCTTCTTTGTCGGGACCTTTTGATTACTACTTGTGTTATGAGAATGATGGATCTGCACATGAGCTCAGAATTTCCATGTTAAACACATTTGTATTGACACTGATGGTCTACTGAACATAATGATGTTGGAGGGAGTGATGAAAACTTTCTGCTCTCCAGTAACAAAACTGAGACAACACAAATGATGAAATACCAGTAAACGCACTAATACTAGTTCACTGTACTTATTATTAGAGTCAAGTCTGACAATTTGATCACGATTTCATCCAACTATATTCCACATATTCTAGTCTTTTTATATAAAGTTCCTATAAAAGACTGTTTTACTGATGTTCTCTCATGTCTCAAGTAGACCTCTTGATTCTCAATCATGTTTGGTGACAGAAGGCTCACACTGTTGCTTCTCATGCTGTCTGTCCAGCTGACTGGAACAGACAACAGACTCCTGACACCTGATACAGGTGGATGTCTTAAGACATTTGGGCTTGTCTTGGTAAACTTAGCTTTTTTAAAACGTTACATTTTCATTTAAACTACACTTTAAAGGACTTTTTTTCAGGTGGTCTTAGAGTAAATGAATATGATATGATGCACAATTTTCCAATAAATGTACTGGGCTGTGTGTTTAGCTAAAAAGGTATTTTTCTTGGGTTTTAATGTCATACGTCAGTCGCTGTAAGCATGAGCTAATGTTAGCTATTAGCATTAGTGCCGCAACAAGTAGCTGGTGTTAGCTAACTTAGTTAATTTTAGATAAGTTAGAGAATATGTCTTCATATAAGTCACTATGTATATGTAGCCGGTCTGGCCTGACACGCCATACTGCTATACTCTCTGCGTTGTGTTTAAATGCAAAGTGAAGGAAGGAGGTGGGACCACAGATGTCTTGCAGCCAGAAGGATTTTTTAATTCTCTCCTCAAAAGCGCATCTGTGTAAAACACAGTAATATCAGTGCAGCACTTCACAAGCTCTGATTTCTCTCATGCATACCTCTCCTCAAGAGCGCATCTCGTGACTGAGGAAAGTACCGCTTATACATAGGAAATGACGTCACAACAGAAGATCCGGACCGCAAAATAAAACACCAATATCAATATAAAAGCTCCCTAATATGAATTATTTACAGAAAATAGTCATTTAATAGCAAAACATTAACAAAACGGGAACTAGGTGTTTTTTGGTGAAATATAATTATCAAATGAACACATGGGCTACATATACATACATTGTGTACATTTAGCTTAAGTGGCATTGCTGTTTGCTTATTAACAACTAACCTTACGCGGACACCCACAGATGTGTACAAAAGCACAGCCGAACTCACATGACTCCTGTGTTGACAGAATGCTATTCCAGTCTCAGCTGGTTTCCTGCTTCTTTGTGCGTTTCTTTTGAATGTCTTGTGTATGTGTGTGTGTGTGTGTGTGTGTCAGTGTATGTGTGTGGGTGGGCGTCTTTTTTTTTTTTTTTGCGTCTGATTATTAATGTCACTACTACTATTACTCATACCACACACTAGTCTCACTGCTGCTCCCAGTAGTAAAAGACTCAAAAGACTCAAAAACAAAGAGCTTCAGGGAAGTTGTTTACCAAACCAGTACTCACACATCAGATTTCCTTCCTTCGACATTTCTTAAGGTCTCAGTATTGTGACAGACTTGATACATACTGGCTGCTATTATGAGCCATTACATATTAAGTATACCTAAATAGTAATCTAGTAGTATGTTTTAAAGTGTGAAAATAATATAGAAATAGTAAACTTTAAGTATGACGTTAACTTCACTTAAAGTATGCTTGCAGTATAAAAACTATTAAACTAGTAGCTTACTGACTGTGTGTGTAGACTTGAAGTACACTTAAAAGTGGGGGTGCCCCTATAGCTCAGTTGGTAAGGTGCGTGCACCTTTTATACTTTTAGAAACTAAAAAGTGTGCTAGAAGTATATAACTAGTAAACTTAGAGTATATCTAATGTGGTATATTTGCAGTACAAAATAAAACTTAAAGGTAAACTATTTGTGTACTCAAGGTTAAATTTAAAGTATACTTTTAATAAACTAAAATTGTTCCAATTTAGTCCCAAGAAGTATTGAAAAAGTACACTTAGAAGTATACTACCAGTACATTGATATTTGTATACTTGCTGCATAAAGTATACTTACTTGCTAAGCTTTACGTAAGTATACTTAATAAAATGTACTTGAAGTATACTTCTTTTTCATAAGGGAAATGCTACATGTGAACATTCTGAGTTATTTTAAGATCTCTTCAACTGTTAACCACAGTCTACCTTTCATTCTCTAGACTTAGACTGTTTCTTTATTGATCCCAATTTGGAAAATTATTAAAAACATCTTTATGTCCAAATGGACATTCCCAGTGATGATATTTAGGAATAAGCACAGAGGGTGACGAGGCTTGGAGCTGCTTTTTCAGCCTCTGATTCTGTCACATGGCTCAGTATCCAAATGTCCATCACACTAAACAGCTAGAGACGCAAGGTTTGCTCAGACATTGACAAGCTGAGTGCAGGCTGGGACATGAGGAAATTAGACCTGGGAGCTCCTGACCTCGTGTGGTTGAAATTAGACAAAGACTGAATATAACATCCTATTTGTTGGAACAGGAGAAGATAATTTCTCTTCAGTCATTACATTAATGTATGCCGTGTAGGAAAAAACAGTTGGAATGCAATATTACCAGTCGACCCTCCTAAAGTAATTTTCTTGTTATGATTAAGTCAAATCAAAGTCAAAGTTTTTTATTGTATATATTTTTTAGTATTTATACTACTTACAAAAAGTCAGGGATATGCAGCTTTTGGGTGAAATTTCAGAATGAACCTACAATTAAGCAATAAATCACGACAGGCTGTGATATGCGCTCATTATATCACAGCTGAAGGGCGTAGTTAACTGAGTGAGTGGTCCGGAAGAATCCACCCAAAACCTCAATGAATGAGGTTTTTTTTTTTAGTTTTTTTTTTTTTTTTTTAAATAGTTTTAGCTTTGAGTGATCACTTTATTAAGCGACTATATGTGACAATTTCGTTAGTACATAATGTGAAGAATTGTAAAATATCATTTCCATGAGGCTGTTCAGTCAGACAGTGACAGATCACCCTGTAGAGCCCTAAGTGTCATAGTCGCTGTCAAGGTGCTGATCCTGTGACTGACCGTGAACATGTTTGAATGTTGTTAACGCCTTAAAAAAAGTAGACATCAAAACCGGCTACTTTTTGCTGCGTACTGTAATAGTTGGTTGTTGTCATGGAAACATTGTTGCTTCCCTGAGGCGGAGTGATACGCTGTGATAAGGCTTTTTAGAATAGTAGCTGTGATATACGCTCATTATATCACAGTTAACAGCCAATCAGATTGCCGGATTTCACCTTTCCGTTTTATAATGTCACTGTAGCTTGAACTTGTTACATTTTCCATAAAATTCACCCGAAAGCCAAATATCCCTAACTTTTTGTGAGTAGAGTATGTGTGTGTGTGTATGTGTGAGTGCTGATGATGTGTCATGTGGTCGAAAGTTGAAGAACATGCAAGTAGGTGGCCTTTATAGTGCATGAAATTTTATAGATGTAGAGGTATATGGACGAAGAATCCAATGGAGAATGGGAGACCAGACAAAACCAGGACGAGAGAATCTATGAACAGCCTGACTTTCCTTTTCCCTGATTACAGCTGTAACTGACACATTCCTTTATTACTTAGAAGTCTGACATCAACTACGTACAGCAGCGTCCCAAAATAAAACAAAGGTCTCTGAGAACGTGAGGATCAGAGATGAATTCACCATCGCCACAGCCACACACACAAACACGCTTTGCACATCCTGTGAATCAGAGCACAGTCACACTCTCATCGTCGCATTTCATTTCAGCCGTGCTTTTCTTAGAAATGCTCTCCCTAGCAGTCAAAGAAAGGAAGGAAGAAGGTAACTTTTTTAATACTTAATGGCAATACAGCATGTTGTGCATGACGATAAAACATCTGACTGTCTTTGGGCCTTTTCTGTCTCAACAAGCCTCAAACGGGTGTGATAATATCAATAATAGCAGTGATAATATTGAGACAGCAGTGACAGTGTGTTACAGCATTTTGTTTGAAGAAATTCACCAACACGTACAGAAGTCTTTGTCTGGATAACGGCTTCCCATCAGTCCGCAATGTGAATGCTAAATGTTGGAGCGCTGCAGAGATCAACCAGCTGCTCTCACATGAAGTGCTTCCAACTCATTTCCACTGTAACACAGGTTTTATATAAAGCATGAACATGAGGCAAAAGCAAAGTATAACACCTGAAACAACAAAACAGTGTTAGCAATGTTAGCTATTAGCATTAGTGCTGCAACAAGTAGCTGGTGTTAGCTAACTTAGTTAATTTTAGATAACTTAGAGAATATGTCTTGATATAAGTCACTATGTATACATATATTGTGTACATTTAGCTTACACATAGCATAACATACATCATTTCAGTCTCAGATGTTTCCTGCTTCTTTGTGCGTTATATTACTAAGCAGTAGTTTGAACATAAAGAAGCAGAGGCCTCATTTGTTGAGATGAAGCATTTCTAGCTCAAGACAGTTCATAAAGTCTAAAAGATATTCTCGTGTATAGCAAGTAGTTAATAAATCAACGCATTTATGATGTGAATACAGAAGTAGAATAATAAGATCCCATTTTATTGATCCAGAATATTCAGGTGTTACAGGAGCACAAGAAACAGACCACAGGGGTTAGTACAGATTAAAGACAATTACACAGCTTAATACAGAACAATACTGTTGTGTATGTAAATGTAATTATGTGCTCAAGCAGTTTTTGGACCAAAAACTGCTTGAGCAATGTGGCATTGCTGTTTGCTTATTAACAACTAACCTTACGCGGACACCCACAGATGTGTACAAAAGCACAGCCCGAACTCACATGACTCCTGTGTTGTGAACACACTTTTCAGTATTTTGATTACCTTACAAAGATTGGGGACTTGAAAAAAAAACGTGATTGCGTAATAGTCAGGAGGATCTGAGAGTTCTTTTGTAACAGAAGAAGAACAGGAAGTTAACAGTTAATGATAATGTGCTGTCTTCCTGTTGCTGTTGACCATTGGCTGCGGAAAGATGTGCACAGCTCATCTTCCAACTTTCACATTCAGTGAGTAAAGAGTAAACCCCATAGGGACATTAAAGGTATCTTATATAGATCCAGAAAAGCTCTCCACCACTTATGAGTAGAGTGTTCACTACTTTTAGAGTTTTCTTAACAAGCTTTTGTTTGATAAGGAAAGCAACTCACATGTAAACAGCTGAGAGCACTGACACAGAAAATGTGACTTGATTTGATGAATGATTCTAAAATATAAATGTCTCAAGGCAGACAGTTAATAAAAGCACTCATGGTGTGTAGTTTAAGACCAAAACACATACAAGGCCCTCACATATTCCAATATCATGATATGATGCAATCCAATGTAAGTCTGTCATATGCAGTCACATCTACAGCTGCGGACAACTGTGGTGGGTTTGACCAGCAACAATAAACAGTGAATGAAGCTTCCAATCCCAACTGCGCACCTGGCAATCAAATAACAGAATTCACTTAGCATTAAATTCACCTTTGATCCCCGGGTGGGGGCTTTCTGTGTGAAGTTTGGATGTTCTTCCCGTGCATGCGTGGGTTCTCTCTGGGTACTCCGGCTTCGTCCCACAGACCAAAAACATGCTCATTAGGTTAATTGGTGAGTCTAAAAATTGTCCTTAGGTGTGAGTGTGAGTGTGAATGGTTGTCTGTCTCTATATGTTGCCCTGCAATCGACTGGCGACCGGTTTAGGGTGTATCCCGCCTCTCACCCGTTGACAGCTGGGATAGGCTCCAGCCCCCCTGCAACCCCGAAAGGGATAGTCGGTATAGAAAATGGATGGATGGATTAAATTCACCTTAGGACACCACCTTTTGAAAGTGAAAAACTGATTGCCAATGAATGAATTTAGTTTCAATCTGAAGGCTGCTAACTAGCTCCAGACTCGTGCACACAGTGACTGTCATGATTCACACACACAAACTCACATAACAGGTTCTTTATGAATGAAAGGTTTATTACTCCTAACTACCTGTACACAAATAAATGAACAAATGAATGAGCATTAGACCATTAGACCAGGTCAAGTATTAAATCGTAATCAGATGCAACACATGTTTCATCTGTTGCTTGTTGGCCAGGGGACGAGGTCGCGCTGGAGGGAGGAGAGGAGGAGGAGCAACGCTGCTTCTCAAGTGTCCGGTCTCACGGAGCAGCACAGACAGCTGATGTGTCTCGTCCTGCATGCATGTCTTCATGTCTCTGCGCGGTGGAAGCGAGTTGGTCTGCGGATGAAGACGCCGGTGGCCCGATCGCCATGGATTAGGCTCTCCTCCTCATTAGTACTTGGCATTCCTCTGCTCATCCTCCTAGAATCTTGTAGGCCTGTCCTTGGACTCAGAAGCTATGTGGACTACAACTTCACGGAGGGTTTATTCTTATACAAAGTGTTCATCAGCACCCACGTTACACGTACCAGCTGCTTCTGGGACAGTGTCCTGCGTCTTCTGAGCAGTGTAAATGCATCTCATTTGGCGACAGCTGCATATCATACCAATGACAACAGAGCATTACTGAAAATGGGCCAGATGAGGGGAACACGTGTCACTTTCTGCATCAACGTAATGAGAACATATACCTGAGAATTTCATTTTTGAATTTGTAGAGCAGGAAACCAAAGGCCACCAGCAGCAGCAGCACGGGGACTATAATGGCAACAATGTGGTTGTTGGAAATCTCTGTCAGGAAAAAAGAGACTAAGAGTTAATCTGCCAACACACAACATTTTATTACTCATCTATACAACAGGGAGACATATTCCCTTTTACACTCATCTAAAAAGACCATAAGCAACAAACAATCAGTGGGAGGCAAATGAGCTTAGTTAAGTTAGCAAACATGTGGTTACTGTATAGAAATAACTGGTTGTCATAGTGTTTAATCTCTACACCGTCCTTTTGTTCTCTGCTGTCTTTCTTTGCTTCTGGAAAAGACAATGTTGCTTCTTAAATGACAACTAATTTCAGTCTACTATTGTGGTGTTCCATTGAGTTGAGGAACTTGTTGCTTTTTCTCCAACTCAAACAGGAAGTACTAACAAATGATGCAATGTTACATTAACATCATCTCAAACTTTGATTACAGACACTGAACAGACCCACTGAGGCCTTTCTGCCCACCTTAAATCATTTATGCCTGATTCTTGTCTATTTACAGAACTGTTCAGATCTTTTTTCGGGTGTAACCCACATATGATGCAGCACTTCATATAATTTGGAACATTCAGCTGATCCCTACCTTTGTCTTCGTGAAACCAAGCATTTTCAGTGCAGTTGACTGTAAAACGAAAACACTCTTACATTAGAACATTGAGCAAATAAAAAGATACATTTCAAAATAAATGAAGGAAGACGCTCAAAATTACCATCAAAGATACGAGTTGACAGGACAATCTGACACACGGTAAATGTTTACAATGACAGTGGAAATCAGTAAAACACCCCTCAGAGTCAAAGTTAAGTCTGAGAGGAAAAGTAACTCACTTGAACAGAGAGCAGTGTAAAGCACCCACTACAGAGAGGAGACAACAGGATAAAACAGTGACATTATTATCGTGTGGAGGTCAGCACAAACATGACACTTTATCTATCTTTGGCTCTAAGTTTAGTACCTCTGATGTCAAAGTTATCACAGCTTATCCATACCCTAATTTGATTCTCAGGGGGACTTACACCTAGCTCTTAAATCAGCTAAGCACACAGTATCATTTGAATCTACTTCATGGTTAATATTTTTCAAATGCTTAAAACGTAATACCTCTGGGGCACAGATTCGCTCATGGATGATCGTGTCGATGCATTCTGAGGTGACGAGAGTGTTGAGGCCATTGCTCATCACCAGTTCGGAGGTTTTGTTCTCGTTATGTGCGAGCATGTGCTCCTGAAGTTAACAGAGAAAGAGGAAGTAACAGAAATGGAAAAGCTTCCTGCACATGTCTGTTCCAGCAATGATACAGTCTTATGTTCATCAGAGCAACGTTCATCCAGTCACCAATCACTCACGTTTGTGAGTAAAAATGGATATGTGAGTGATATTTAGTCATATTGTAGCAGTGAATTCATCCTTTCACTGCAGATCATTTGTCATAGCACAGTATAAAACATCAGTAATGGCTGCACTCCATTCAGGTGTACCTGTGCATTCTGACCTATTAGCATTGCTTACTGGTACATTTAAATTGAATAGAACCATTAATACAGTGATAATAATAATATGCAACATGTCTGTCAGGAGACATATGGGAAAGACAGAAAATATATCAGAAAACACTGAGCTCAACTGTTCTGGCTTGTCTAACTTACACTTTCATTGGCCCAGGTGTACCCGCAGTCGGACGCCTTCACACCTGAGACATGAGCCGCGTCCGAGATGCTGTACGTTGTTTGCTTTTCATCCTGAGTGACAGTGCAGTTAATGCCCTGCACACTGCAAAATTGTAGAAAGGCATCTGGAGACACAAAGAGAAACACATCACCAGAGGCAAGATTTGTCAAAAGCAGCTCTGAGCACTTATGCTAGATAGACTGATAGTTCCTCCTTTTGGGTCTAAATGTGCCAGTGCCAAGTGAAAAAACAAGAAAACAATCAAACTACCAAAACAGCTAAATAAAATGTCTTAACGACAGAGGTCAGAAATCCATTCCTTGGACCTTATGACGAACATATGAAATTAAATGCTTTTTTTTTTTTTTTTTTTTTGCTTTTTTTTTTATATAGAGAGAAATTGTAAATCAGTCAGATCAGTCAACAGGAGTGTTGATGGTGAGACTGAGAACGGAGGGAACATACACACATTGCACCCGGCTTACACGTGCTGTTATATGCAACACGTTTTCTTTGTTTGTGCTAAAAACAAACAAATAAAAGCAGTTTCAGTCCTGCAATGGTGCCATGTTTCCTCCTGTTGTGGTACACTTGTCCAAGGAAGGTTTGCTATAAATGTGCGAAATAGTGGAAATACTTGAAACGCTGCATATTGTAATTTACCTCATAAACCAGGCAGAGGAATCCTGACCCCACCTGGGATTTAATGGTAAGGTTCCCGTCAGGGGAGGCGAACAAACCCACACAAGACGGGCAGCAGTAATATATAAAAAGGTATACTTTATTAATCTATTTACAAACGTTACTAAATAAGGGCGCAGGAATACCGAGACGCGGCCGGGCAGGCAGCCAGGAGGGAGAATTACAAGTCAGGCTACAGAGCTCCACCCCACACCGTAAGAGCTAGATAGACACTGGTCTAGCATTAAATCACAGCACGCCGCTGCACACTTCCATGACACAGCACACCATACACGCTGGAGCTACTGCCCGAATTAATCCCACCCAAGGTTGTCATCCACCCGTTGCCCCAATTCAGCCTGCCGGCTCCCCGCGCAATTTAAAATAAATTAATAACACAAATAAACTAACATAACCTAACACACAAGACACAGCTACAGCCTCCCCTCCTCACGGGAACGGCTCACCTGTCTTCCTGTCTTCGCGCCGGACTGCCAGCCACCAACCACACAAAACGTCTGTAGAAAGAGACCCCCCTCACAAAAATGACCGTTTTTTTGCGAGAGAAACTTAAGCAACGGGAAAAACAAAACAAAACAAAACAAAACAAAACAAAACAAAACAAAACAAAACAAAACAAAACAAAACAAAAACGGATGTGACAGGCTTTGAGTTAAATGATTTTCAATTTCATGAAACATTAGTACTCACATGCAAATAAGACGCAGCACAGCACAGACATCCTTTCTGTAAGGCTCTCGCGGGTGTCAGGTGGAGCCGCCAAGACATACTGTAGGTAACACGCATGAGATCACGTGTTTTCGATTATTATTATTATCCTTTCTGGTGTGGGAAACAAGTAACTCACGCCATACCTAAGGAGCTGGGCAGTCGGTCTCACGTGTGAACGTGCAGTGGCACTTGTCTCCCCCTTCAACCACACCTATCCTGAGCCGGTCAAATGGCTTTTATGGGCAAAGTTTGACAGAATGCTTGCTGAATATTTCAGTCTCAGGTGTTTTTCCGCTTCTTTGTGCGTTTCCATTGTGTGTCTTGTGTGTGTGTGTGTGTGTGTGTGTGTGTGTGTGTGTGTGTGTGTGTGTGGCTCTGTGTATGTGTGAGATAAACTCATTTCATACATTGCTGAGTGCGATCCTCTCTTGTTTTTATGGATACTGAAACAACTGGCATTAACCACTGAAGTATCATATATTACTAAGCAGTAGTTCGAACATAAAGAAGCAGAGGCCTCAAGTGTTGAGATGAAGCATTTCTAGCTCAAGACAGTTCATAAAGTCTAAAAGATATTCTCGTGTATAGCAAGTAGTTAATAAATCAACGCATTTATGATGTGAATACAGCAGTAGAATAATAAGATACCATTTTATTGATCCAGAACATTCACGTGTTACAGGAGCACAAGAAACAGACCACACGGGTTAGTACAGATTAAAGACAATTACACAGCTTAATACAGAACAATACTGTTATGTATGTAAATGTAATTATGTGCTAAAGCAGTTTTTGGACCAAAAGCTGCTTGATCAACGTGGCATTGCTGTTTGCTTATTAACAACTAACCTTATGCAGACACTGCAGTGACTTAATAAGCATGTTAATGTCAAAATGTGAAAATCTATAGGGACCCTATAGAACAAGGGTATGAAATGTAATATGAAAGATATGATAGAACAGATTTTTCTGAGACTTTTTTTTTGGATATTTTCCAGACAAGCTGAGCTGTAATAATGCATCATGTTGTTAGGGGGCTTCCAAGACAACCTCATACATCCTCTTTTATATAAACTGACCTGCCTGGGTGAGAGATCATTTATAATGAAGTCAAACTACATCACAGGTGCAATCACTGAATATGCTGACCTCATGGCCAGCATATTCAGTGACTTTTAGGTACCCCACTCATGAGACTTACAGTAAACCACACACACCCACAGATGTGTACAAAAGCATGGCCCAAACTCACATGACTCCTGTGCTATGAACACTTAATTTCCTGAAATCCCTTTGAGAAATCACTGTTGTCACGGCAACTACTGTAATACACATGGGTGGCTCGAAGAACAGCAAGAAAATACTGCACTGCTTTAACCTGAGTCATTGTCAGTCAATAAAAAAAAAAAAAAAAAAAAAAAAATGACAGAGGTCAGAAATCCATTCCTCGGAGACTCAATAAGGTAGTTACGTCAGAATATGACACCTCTGGCCAAAGGGCGAGGTTGTTCATCTACTTTGATGGAGGTGGACTGAAAGTACACTCAATCATTTGTTGAGTTATGTAAAAATCTAGATATAAAGTACACTCATTACACACACACACACACACACACACACAGAAGCCACTCAAAAGAAACGCACAAAGAAGCAGGAAAACCGCTGAGACTGAAATAGCATTCTGTCAACCTTAATCTAAAACTTTCCTTGCCCAAGTATGCGCTCACACACAAATTCATTGTTAATGATCGATCATTTCTGACCGGGAAGACCAAGTGTGTACACAAGTTCAATAGACGTGAAAAAAAAAAAAAAAGTGAAGGAACTTTATGACGAACAGATGAAATGAACTGCTTTTTTAGAGAGAGAAACCGTAAATCGCTCAGATTTGACCGCGAAGACAAGAGGAGGGTTAATGGAGAGTGTGAGGATGGAGAAGGGGGAGTCAGGGCCGAACACACAAGGGAAATGAAAGAAAAATGTTTGTTTCAAGCGATTACTGTGCTTGATTTTTAACCAATCACTTCTGCAAGTGCAAGTCAAAGTCTGCCCCATCTCTTTGGAAATATTTCTCTTATAGTTCATCCAAAGGAAAACAAACAAACAAACAATAAAAACCCCCTCACTTTTCACTTTCACTTTTACTGTACACCCAGTCACAGCGCCATGTATGCAGAAAATAAATAAGATGACCTGTGAGGAAACATAATTGTTTTACTGTACTTTATCTAGCACACTTTAGGCATTCATTTTTCTGTGGTTTATAAAAGTATGGTAAGTCAGAAAGACATTCTCAGCCGACTGACTAAATGCATAGTTCAAAAGCCATTACAGTATCATGAAACTGTCTGAGAAAATTCCGACTAAAACATTTGACTAAAATCAAACAAAAACTGGATTTCACGGAAAGAATCTTGACAAAAACAAGACTAAAATGTGACTTAAACCAACTACAATTTTCAGTTCAGCAACTTAGACTGAAACTAAATTTAAAATTCTTGTTAAAATTAACACTGATATATCCACTGCTCACCCTTTCTCACTCCCATACACAAAAATCTTTTTACCCATCGCTGCTTTAGGTACCCAAGTATGGACAGTAGGAGCTGCAGGAAACTTTTCAGCAGTGTGAAAGAAAGGACAGGTTGACAGTGGACAGCTGGATCAGACAGTGCAGTACATTACAGGTTATCATCATGCTTTTCTTGAGTGTGTCATTTGTGTCATTCTTTGTTTTAGTCCCAGATTTATATGATATGTAATGCTGTTAAATATATTATAGGCAGATACATATCAAATTTGAATTCAGAATATTTGTTGACAGCCTTAAGGCCTCGTAGGCTGAAACATCACTGACACAAGTGTCGCTAATGCTCATATCCTTACTCTTGATCGTGTCTGTATTCATTTTGAAGACCCGTTCTAGATTATATTGTTTCAAAACATTAGGATGGCTTGTTAATTCTCTGAGTGCGTCTGATTATTAATATCACTACTACTATTACTCATACCACCCACTACTCTCACTGCTGCTCCCAGTAGTAGTACTGTACTGTCATGCACTGATGACTTTTTCCTTTGTATTTGTTCCATCACCAGCTCTGCTGGTGAACTCACTCTAATGACTCATAACAGAAACAAAGAGCTTCAGGGACCCTCGCAAATTATAGGACTTCTCATACGAACTGACTAAGTTCCAATCTAAGGGTCGGTTTAATGGTTTATTGTGTTTTGAATTAGATTTCCCCTAGCTTTAATTGTGTAGTGCAGAACTAAAGCTTGGCGATAGTCGTTTACCAAACCAGTACTCACACATCAGATTTCCTTCCTTCGACATTTCTTAAGGTCTCAGTATTGTGACAGACTTGATACATACTGGCTGCTATTATGAGCCATTACATATTAAGTATACCTAAATAGTAATCTAGTAGTATGTTTTAAAGTGTAAAAATAATACAGAAATAGTAAACTTTAAGTATGACGTTAACTTCACTTAAAGAAAACTTTAAAGTATGCTTGCAGTATAAAAACTATTAAACTAGTAGCTTACTGACTGTGTGTGTAGACTTGAAGTACACTTAAAAGTGGGGGTGCCCCTATAGCTCAGTTGGTAAGGTGCGTGCACCTTTTATACTTTTAGAAACTAAAAAGTGTGCTAGAAGTATATAACTAGTAAACTTAGAGTATATCTAATGTGGTATATTTGCAGTACAAAATAAAACTTAAATGTAAACTAATTGTGTACTCAAGGTTAAATTTAAAGTATACTTTTAATAAACTAAAATTGTTCCAATTTAGTCCCAAGAAGTATTGAAAAAGTACACTTAGAAGTATACTACCAGTACATTGATATTTGTATACTTGCTGCATAAAGTGTACTTACTTGCTAAGCTTTAAGTAAGTATACTTAATAAAATGTACTTGAAGTATACTTCTTTTTCATAAGGGAAATGCTACATGTGAACATTCTGAGTTATTTTTATTATTTTCACAGTCTACCTTTCATTCTCTAGACTTAGACTGTTTCTTTATTGATCCCAATTTGGAAAATTATTAAAAACATCTTTATGTCCAAATGGACATTCCCAGTGATGATATTTAGGAATAAGCACAGAGGGTGACGAGGCTTGGAGCTGCTTTTTCAGCCTCTGATTCTGTCACATGGCTCAGTATCCAAATGTCCATCACACTAAACAGCTAGAGACGCAAGGTTTGCTCAGACATTGACAAGCTGAGTGCAGGCTGGGACATGAGGAAATTAGACCTGGGAGCTCCTGACCTCGTGTGGTTGAAATTAGACAAAGACTGAATATATAACATCCTATTTGTTGGAACAGGATAAGATAATTTCTCTTCAGTCATTACATTAATGTATGCCGTGTAGGAAAAAACAGTTGGAATGCAATATTACCAGTCGACCCTCCTAAAGTAATTTTCTTGTTATGATTAAGTCAAATCAAAGTCAAAGTTTTTTATTGTATATATTTTTTAGTATTTATACTACTTACAAAAAGTCAGGGATATTCAGCTTTCGGGTGAAATTTCAGAATGAACCTACAATTAAGCAATAAATCATGACAGGCCGTGATATGCGCTCATTATATCACAGCTGAAGGGCGTAGTTAACTGAGTGAGTGGTCCGGAAGAATCCACCCAAAACCTCAATGAATGAGGTTTTTTTTTTTAGTTTTTTTTTTTTTTTTTTTTAAATAGTTTTAGCTTTGAGTGATCACTTTATTAAGCGACTATATGTGACAATTTCGTTAGTACATAATGTGAAGAATTGTAAAATAGCATTTCCATGAGGCTGTTCAGTCAGACAGTGACAGATCACCCTGTAGAGCCCTAAGTGTCACAGTCGCTGTCAAGGTGCTGATCCTGTGACTGACCGTGAACATGTTTGAATGTTGTTAACGCCTTAAAAAAAGTAGACATCAAAACCGGCTACTTTTTGCTGCGTACTGTAATAGTTGGTTGTTGTCATGGAAACATTGTTGCTTCCCTGAAGCGGAGTGATACGCTGTGATAAGGCTTTTTAGAATAGTAGCTGTGATATACGCTCATTATATCACAGTTAACAGCCAATCAGATTGCCGGATTTCACCTTTCCGTTTTATAATGTCACTGTAGCTTGAACTTGTTACATTTTCCATAAAATTCACCCGAAAGCCAAATATCCCTAACTTTTTGTGGGTAGAGTATGTGTGTGTGTGAGTGCTGTTGATGTGTCATGTGGTTGAAAGTTGAAGAACATGCAAGTAGGTGGCCTTTATAGTGCATGAAATTTTATAGATGTAGAGGTATATAGACGAATGGGAGACCAGACAAAACCAGGACGAGAGAATCTATGAACAGCCTGACTTTCCTTTTCCCTGATTACAGCTGTAACTGATACATTCCTTTATTACTTAGAAGTCTGACATCAACTACGTACAGCAGCGTCCCAAAATAAAACAAAGGTCTCTGAGAACGTGAGAATCAGAGATGAATTCACCATCGCCACAGCCACACACACAAACACGCTTTGCACATCCTGTGAATCAGAGCACAGTCACACTCTCATCGTCGCATTTCATTTCAGCCGTGCTTTTCTTAGAAATGCTCTCCCTAGCAGTCAAAGAAAGGAAGGAAGAAGGTAACTTTTTAATACTTAATGGCAATACAGCATGTTGTGCATGACGATAAAACATCTGACTGTCTTTGGGCCTTTTCTGTCTCAACAAGCCTCAAACGGGTGTGATAATATCAATAATAGCAGTGATAATATTGAGACAGCAGTGACAGTGTGTTACAGCATTTTGTTTGAAGAAATTCACCAACACGTACAGAAGTCCTTGTCTGGATAACGGCTTCCCATCAGTCCGCAATGTGAATGCTAAATGTTGGAGCGCTGCAGAGATCAACCAGCTGCTCTCACATGAAGTGCTTCCAACTCATTTCCACTGTAACACAGGTTTTATATAAAGCATGAACATGAGGCAAAAGCAAAGTATAACACCTGAAACAACAAAACAGTGTTAGCAATGTTAGCTATTAGCATTAGTGCTGCAACAAGTAGCTGGTGTTAGCTAACTTAGTTAATTTTAGATAACTTAGAGAATATGTCTTGATATAAGTCACTATGTATACATATATTGTGTACATTTAGCTTACACATAGCATAACATACATCATTTCAGTCTCAGATGTTTCCTGCTTCTTTGTGCGTTATATTACTAAGCAGTAGTTTGAACATAAAGAAGCAGAGGCCTCATTTGTTGAGATGAAGCATTTCTAGCTCAAGACAGTTCATAAAGTCTAAAAGATATTCTCGTGTATAGCAAGTAGTTAATAAATCAACGCATTTATGATGTGAATACAGAAGTAGAATAATAAGATCCCATTTTATTGATCCAGAATATTCAGGTGTTACAGGAGCACAAGAAACAGACCACAGGGGTTAGTACAGATTAAAGACAATTACACAGCTTAATACAGAACAATACTGTTGTGTATGTAAATGTAATTATGTGCTAAAGCAGTTTTTGGACCAAAAACTGCTTGAGCAATGTGGCATTGCTGTTTGCTTATTAACAACTAACCTTACGCGGACACCCACAGATGTGTACAAAAGCACAGCCCGAACTCACATGACTCCTGTGTTGTGAACACACTTTTCAGTATTTTGATTACCTTACAAAGATTGGGGACTTGAAAAAAAACGTGATTGCGTAATAGTCAGGAGGATCTGAGAGTTCTTTTGTAACAGAAGAAGAACAGGAAGTTAACAGTTAATGATAATGTGCTGTCTTCCTGTTGCTGTTGACCATTGGCTGCGGAAAGATGTGCACAGCTCATCTTCCAACTTTCACATTCAGTGAGTAAAGAGTAAACCCCATAGGGACATTAAAGGTATCTTATATAGATCCAGAAAAGCTCTCCACCACTTATCAGTAGAGTGTTCACTACTTTTAGAGTTTTCTTAACAAGCTTTTGTTTGATAAGGAAAGCAACTCACATGTAAACAGCTGAGAGCACTGACACAGAAAATGTGACTTGATTTGATGAATGATTCTAAAATATAAATGTCTCAAGGCAGACAGAGTTAATAAAAGCACTCATGGTGTGTAGTTTAAGACCAAAACACATACAAGGCCCTCACATATTCCAATATCATGATGTGATGCAATCCAATGTAAGTCTGTCATATGCAGTCACATCTACAGCTGCGGACAACTGTGGTGGGTTTGACCAGCAACAATAAACAGTGAATGAAGCTTACAATCCCAACTGCGCACCTGGCAATCAAATAACAGAATTCACTTAGCATTAAATTCACCTTTGATCCCCGGGTGGGGGCTTTCTGTGTGAAGTTTGGATGTTCTTCCCGTGCATGCGTGGGTTCTCTCTGGGTACTCCGGCTTCGTCCCACAGACCAAAAACATGCTCATTAGGTTAATTGGTGAGTCTAAAAATTGTCCTTAGGTGTGAGTGTGAGTGTGAATGGTTGTCTGTCTCTATATGTTGCCCTGCAATCGACTGGCGACCGGTTTAGGGTGTATCCCGCCTCTCACCCGTTGACAGCTGGGATAGGCGCCAGCCCCCCTGCAACCCCGAAAGGGATAGTTGGTATAGAAAATGGATGGATGGATTAAATTCACCTTAGGACACCACCCTTTGAAAGTGAAAAACTGATTGCCAATGAATGAATTTAGTTTCAATCTGAAGGCTGCTAACTAGTTCCAGACTCGTGCACACAGTGACTGTCATGATTCACACACACAAACTCACATAACAGGTTCTTTATGAATGAAAGGTTTATTACTCCTAACTACCTGTACACAAATAAATGAACAAATGAATGAGCATTAGACCATTAGACCAGATCAAGTATTAAATCGTAATCAGATGCAACACATGTTTCATCTGTTGCTTGTTGGCCAGGGGACGAGGTCGCGCTGGAGGGAGGAGAGGAGGAGGAGCAACGCTGCTTCTCAAGTGTCCGGTCTCACGGAGCAGCACAGACAGCTGATGTGTCTCGTCCTGCATGCATGTCTTCATGTCTCTGCGCGGTGGAAGCGAGTTGGTCTGCGGATGAAGACGCGGCGGCCCGATCGCCATGGATTAGGCTCTCCTCCTCATTAGTACTTGGCATTCCTCTGCTCATCCTCCTAGAATCTTGTAGGCCTGTCCTTGGACCCAGAAGCTATGTGGACTACAACTTCATGGAGGGTTTATTCTTATACAAAGTGTTCATCAGCACCCACGTTACACGTACCAGCTGCTTCTGGGACAGTGTCCTGCGTCTTCTGAGCAGTGTAAATGCATCTCATTTGGTGACAGCTGCATATCCTACCAATGACAACAGAGCATTACTGAAAATGGGCCAGATGAGGGGAACACGTGTCACTTTCTGCATCAACGTAATTAGAACATATACCTGAGAATTTCATTTTTGAATTTGTAGAGCAGGAAACTAAAGAGCACCAGCAGCAGCAACAGCACGGGGACAATAATGGCAACAATGTGGTTGTTGGAAATCTCTGTCAGGAAAAAAGAGACCAACAGTTAATCTACCAACACACAACATTTTATTACTCATCTATACAACAGGGAGACATATTCCCTTTTACACTCATCTAAAAAGAGCATAAGCAATAAATCAGTGGGAGGCAAATGAGCTTAGTTAATTTAGTAAACATGTGGTTACTGTATAGAAATAACTGGTTGTCATAGTGTTTAATCTCTACACCGTCCTTTTGTTCTCTGCTGTCTTTCTTTGCTTCTGGAAAAGACAATGTTGCTTCTTAAATGACAACTAATTTCAGTCTACTATTGTGGTGTTCCATTGAGTTGAGGAATTTGTTGCTTTTTCTCCAACTCAAACAGGAAGTACTAACAAATGATGCAATGTTACATTAACATCATCTCAAACTTTGATTACAGACACTGAACAGACCCACTGAGGCCTTTCTGCCCACCTTAAATCATTTATGCCTGATTCTTGTCTATTTACAGAACTGTTCAGATCTTTTTTCGGGTGTAACCCACATATGATGCAGCACATCGTATAATTTGGAACGTTCAGCTGATCCCTACCTTTGTCTTTGTGAAACCAAGCATTTTCAGTGCAGTTGACTGTAAAACGAAAACACTCTTACATTAGAACATTGAGCAAATAAAAAGATACATTTCAAAATAAATGAAGGAAGACGCTCAAAATCACCATCAAAGATACGAGTTGACAGGACAATCTGACACATGGTAAATGTTTACAATGACAGTGGAAATCAGTAAAACACCCCTCAGAGTCAAAGTTAAGTCTGAGAGGAAAAGTAACTCACTTGAACAGAGAGCAGTGTAAAGCACCCCCTACAGAGAGGAGACAACAGGATAAAACAGTGACATTATTATCGTGTGGAGGTCATGACACTTTATCTATCTTTGGCTCTAAGTTTAGTACCTCTGATGTCAAAGTTATCACAGCTTATCCATACCCTTATTTGATTCTCAGGGGGACTTAAACCTAGCTCTTAAATCAGCTAAGCACACAGTAGCATTTGAATCTACTTCATGGTTAATATTTTTCAAATGCTTAAAACATAATACCTCTGAGGCACAGAGTCGCCTATGGATGATCGTGTTGATGCATTCTGAGGTGACGAGAGTGTTGAGGCCATTGCTCATCACCAGTTCGGGGGTTTCGTCCTCGTTATGTGCGAGCATGTGCTCCTGAAGTTAACAGAGAAAGAGGAAGTAACAGAAATGGAAAAGCTTCCTACACATGTCTGTTCCAGCAATGATACAGTCTTATGTTCATCAGACCAACGTTCATCCAGTCACTAGACGTTTGTGAGTAAAAATGGATATGTGAGTGATATTTAGTCATATTGTAGCAGTGAATTCATCCTTTCACTGCAGATCATTTATCATAGCACAGTATAAAACATCAGTAATGGCTGCACTCCATTCAGGTGTACCTGTGCATTCTGACCTATTAGCATTGCTTACTGGCACATTTAAATTGAATAGAACCATTAATACAGTGATAATAATAATGTGCAACAGTGCTTCTCTGCTGTGCCTAACCAACATGTCTGTCAGGAGACATATGGGAAACACAGAAAATATATCAGAAAACACTGAGCTCAACTGTTCTGGCTTGTCTAACTTACACTTGCATTGGCCCAGGTGTACTCGCAGTCGGACGCCTTCACACCTGAGACATGAGCCGCGTCCCAGATGTTGTACGTTGTTTGCTTATCATCCTGAGTGACAGTGCAGTTAATGCCCTGCGCACTGCAAAATTGTAGAAAGGCATCTGGAGACACAAAGAGAAACACATCACCAGAGGCAAGACTTGTCAAAAGCAGCTCTGAGCACTTATGCTAGATAGACTGATAGTTCCTCCTTTTGGGTCTAAATGTGCCAGTGCCAAGTGAAAAAAAAAAAAAAAAAACTACAAAAACAGCGGAGACTCAATAAGGTAGTTGTTTACGTCAGAATATGACAACTATGGAGGACTGAAAGTACACTCAGTCATTTGCTGAGTAATGTAAAAATCTAGATATAAAGTACACTCATCACACACACACACACACACACACGCACGCACGCACGCACACACACACACACACACACACACACACAAGTATGCGCTCACACACAAATTCATTGTTAATGATCGATCATTTCTGACCGGGAAGACCAAGTGTGTACACAAGTTCAATAGACATGAAAAGAAAAAAAGTGAAGGAACTTTATGACGAACAGATGAAATGAACTGCTTTTTTTTTAGAGAGAGAAACCGTAAATCGCTCAGATTTGACCGCGAAGACCACACAAGGGAAATTGTTTCAAGTGGTTACTGTGCTGCCGTAAGAAAACATGCACACAATGTGTCCACCTGTTACGTGTTGGTTAAAATATACTATAAATGTACGACACGGAGGAAATACTTGAAACGCTAATGACTTCCACAATCTGAAACTTAAGAAACGAGAAAAAAAACTAACAAAATACTTACATGCAAATAAGACGCAGCACAGCACAGACATCCTTTCTGTAAGGCTCTCGCAGGTGGAGCCGTCAAGGTATCCTGCAGGAAACACGCAAGTGGGGGAACAAGTGAGGCACCACCTGCGCAAGCAGCTGAGCGGACGGTCATTGTCTCAGTTGAAGTGAACATTCAGACTAGCTTCAACCACATCCTGATCCACCTATTCTGAGCGAGGGTGACAGACACACCTCAAATGATGTTTCTCCACATTCAAGTCTCCTCTTTCTCACTCATCTGCTTATGGTAGTTGGGGATATTTTCTGTCTTAGTGTAATCAGGTTTTCATTTTTAACCAATCACTTCTGCAAGTGCAAGTCAAAGTCTGCCCCATCTCTTTGGAAATATTTTTCTTATAGTTCATCCAAAGGAACACAAACAAACAATAAAACCCTCCCTCACTTTTCACTTTCTCTTTTACTGTACACCCAGTCACAGCGCCATGTATGCAGAAAATAAATAAGATGACCTGTGAGGAAACATAATTGTTTTACTGTACTTTATCTAGCACACTTTAGGCATTCATTTTTTCCTGTGGTTTATAAAAGTATGGTAAGTCAGAAAGACATTCTCTGACTAAATGCATAGTTGAAAATCCATTACAGTATCATGAAACTGTCTGAGAAAATTCCGACTAAAACATTTGACTAAAATCAAACAAAAACTGGATTTCACGGAAAGAATCTTGACAAAAACAAGACTAAAATGTGACTTAAACCAACTACAATTTTCAGTTCAGCGACTTAGACTGAAACTAAATTTAAAATTCTTGTTAAAATTAACACTGATATATCCACTGCTCACCCTTTCTCACTCCCACACACAAAAATCTTTTTACCCGTCGCTGCTTTAGATACCCAAGTATGGACAGTAGGAGCTGCAGGAAACTTTTCAGCAGTGTGAAAGAAAGGACAGGTTGACAGTGGACAGCTGGATCAGACAGTGCAGTACATTACAGGTTATCATCAT
This sequence comes from Chaetodon auriga, assembly GCF_051107435.1. NCBI lineage: Eukaryota > Metazoa > Chordata > Actinopteri > Chaetodontiformes > Chaetodontidae > Chaetodon > Chaetodon auriga. Next base: position 19,321,327 of record NC_135087.1, read on the forward strand.
GCTTTTCTTGAGTGTGTCATTTGTGTCATTCTTTGTTTTAGTCCCAGATTTATATGATATGTAATGCTGTTAAATATATTATAGGCAGATACATATCAAATTTGAATTCAGAATATTTGTTGACAGCCTTAAGGCCTCGTAGGCTGAAACATCACTGACACAAGTGTCACTAATGCTCATATCCTTACTCTTGATCGTGTCTGTATTCATTTTGAAGACCCGTTGTTTCAAAACATTAGGATGGCTTGTTAATTCTCTGAGTGCGTCTGATTATTAATATCACTACTACTATTACTCATACCACCCACTACTCTCACTGCTGCTCCCAGTGGTAAAACCAGATAGAGCTGGTGAAGGAACGAAACTCACTCTAATGACTCAAAAACAAAGAGCTTCAGGGAAGTTGTTTACCAAACCAGTACTCACACATCAGATTTCCTTCCTTCGACATTTCTTAAGGTCTCAGTATTGTGACAGACTTGATACATACTGGCTGCTATTATGAGCCATTACATATTAAGTATACCTAAATAGTAATCTAGTAGTATGTTTTAAAGTGTGAAAATAATATAGAAATAGTAAACTTTAAGTATGACGTTAACTTCACTTAAAGTATGCTTGCAGTATAAAAACTATTAAACTAGTAGCTTACTGACTGTGTGTGTAGACTTGAAGTACACTTAAAAGTGGGGGTGCCCCTATAGCTCAGTTGGTAAGGTGCGTGCACCTTTTATACTTTTAGAAACTAAAAAGTGCGCTAGAAGTATATAACTAGTAAACTTAGAGTATATCTAATGTGGTATATTTGCAGTACAAAATAAAACTTAAATGTAAACTAATTGTGTACTCAAGGTTAAATTTAAAGTATACTTTTAATAAACTAAAATTGTCCCAATTTAGTCCCAAGAAGTATTGAAAAAGTACACTTAGAAGTATACTACCAGTACATTGATATTTGTATACTTGCTGCATAAAGTATACTTACTTGCTAAGCTTTACGTAAGTATACTTAATAAAATGTACTTGAAGTATACTTCTTTTTCATAAGGGAAATGCTACATGTGAACATTCTGAGTTATTTTAAGATCTCTTCAACTGTTAACCACAGTCTACCTTTCATTCTCTAGACTTAGACTGTTTCTTTATTGATCCCAATTTGGAAAATTATTAAAAACATCTTTATGTCCAAATGAACATTCCCAGTGATGATATTTAGGAATAAGCACAGAGGGTGACGAGGCTTGGAGCTGCTTTTTCAGCCTCTGATTCTGTCACATGGCTCAGTATCCAAATGTCCATCACACTAAACAGCTAGAGACGCAAGGTTTGCTCAGACATTGACAAGCTGAGTGCAGGCTGGGACATGAGGGAATTAGACCTGGGAGCTCCTGACCTCGTGTGGTTGAAATTAGACAAAGACTGAATATATAACATCCTATTTGTTGGAACAGGAGAAGATAATTTCTCTTCAGTTATTACATTAATGTATGCCGTGTAGGAAAAACCAGTTGGAATGGAATATTACCAGTCGACCCTCCCAAAGTAATTTTCTTGTTATGAAGTCAAATCAAAGTCAAAGTTTTTTATTGTATATATTTTTTAGTATATATACTACTTACAAAAAGTCAGGGATATGCAGCTTTTGGGTGAAATTTCAGAATGAACTTACAATTAAGCAATACATCATGACAGGCCGTGATATGCGCTCATTATATCACAGCTGAAGGGCGTAGTTAACTGAGTGAGTGGTCCGGAAGAATCAACCCAAAACCTCAATGAATGAGTTTTTGTTTTTGTTTTTTTTTAATAGTTTTAGCTTTGAGTGATCACTTTATTAAGCGACTATATGTGACATCGCGGCAGGCACCTGGAGACGCAGCAGCGGCATCTGAATATCATGACTTTGAAAGCACCAAAATACTTGCCTTAACGAATTTCGTTAGTACATAATGTGAAGGATTGTAAAATAGCATTTCCATGAGGCTGTTCAATCAGACAGTGACAGATCACCCTGTAGAGCCCTAAGTGTCACAGTCGCTGTCAAGGTGCTGATCCTGTGACTGACCGTGAACATGTTTGAATGTTGTTAACGCCTTAAAAAAAGTAGACATCAAAACCGGCTACTTTTTGCTGCGTACAGTAACAGTTCGTTGTTGTCATGGAAACATTGTTGCTTCCCTGAAGCGGAGTGATACGCTGTGATAAGGCTTTTTAGAATAGTAGCTGTGATATACGCTCATTATATCACAGTTAACAGCCAATCAGAATGCCGGATTTCACCTTTCCGTTTTATAATGTCACTGTAGCTTGAACTTGTTACATTTTCCATAAAATTCACCCGAAAGCCAAATATCCCTAACTTTTTGTGGGTAGTATGTGTGTGTGTCAGTGCTGTTGATGTGTCATGTGGTTGAAAGTTGAAGAACATGCAAGTAGGTGGCCTTTATAGTGCATGAAATTTTATAGATGTAGAGGTATATAGACGAATGGGAGACCAGACAAAACCAGGACGAGAGAATCTATGAACAGCCTGACTTTCCTTTTCCCTGATTACAGCTGTAACTGATACATTCCTTTATTACTTAGAAGTCTGACATCAACTACGTACAGCAGCGTCCCAAAATAAAACAAAGGTCTCTGAGAACGTGAGAATCAGAGATGAATTCACCATCGCCACAGCCACACACACACAAACACGCTTTGCACATCCTGTGAATCAGAGCACAGTCACACTCTCATCGTCGCATTTCATTTCAGCCGTGCTTTTCTTAGAAATGCTCTCCCTAGCAGTCAAAGAAAGGAAGGAAGAAGGTAACTTTTTAATACTTAATGGCAATACAGCATGTTGTGCATGACGATAAAACATCTGACTGTCTTTGGGCCTTTTCTGTCTCAACAAGCCTCAAACGGGTGTGATAATATCAATAATAGCAGTGATAATATTGAGACAGCAGTGACAGTGTGTTACAGCATTTTGTTTGAAGAAATTCACCAACACGTACAGAAGTCTTTGTCTGGATAACGGCTTCCCATCAGTCCGCAATGTGAATGCTAAATGTTGGAGCGCTGCAGAGATCAACCAGCTGCTCTCACATGAAGTGCTTCCAACTCATTTCCACTGTAACACGGGTTTTATATAAAGCATGAACATGAGGCAAAAGCAAAGGCACGTTGGCCTCCGTGACAAAGTATAACACCTGAAACAACAAAACAGAGGCAAGTAACAAGGAACACATTACAACAGTGTAACCAAAACGCTCCCTGACTGGCCCACATGGCGCCGCGGGAGTCGTCAACACCACCAAACAAGAACAAATTAATATTTTCATTAAATCTCAACTCAGCAACTTATATATTTATTTTTTTGGTGGAAAAGAAAGAAATGAAATTTTAAGGTTTCTTTTTCTTTTTTTTTTTTTTTTAAAAATGTAAATTATGATCCAACATTCTCTGAAATGGCAGTCAATGTAACATGAACATGATAAGATGTATAGGCATTAATGTTCAGTGTGTCCTGACTTGTCTGGGTAAGTTGATCGACCATATTTTCTATATTCTGTCTGTGTTTTCAGACAGCAGGAATACATCCTGAACTGAAGGTTTATTACGGATAACAGGAATGGATAGAAACAAAAGTGATTACCACTGAACAGTATTTTAGGCACACTGTCATAGTGCCTGTTTTTGATTGTGTGTGTCGGGAACACTTTGTAAGACTGTTGTCAGTGAACACGGGTCATTTGCAAGTGATTGCATTCTGTTTTTAATTGTTCTCCACAGCATCCCAACTGTTTCAGAATCAGGGTTGCAGATGCAGGAATACATTCAGGGAAAGGTCCCGCTGTAATCCTCATAACAGTAACTGTAACACTCCCACTGATTATAATGGGAATGTTCTAAACATTGTAAAATGAATCGAGGGAGTCTGTAAATGCTGTAAAAACTCAGCTTCATGGTTTTGTTTCGTAGGTTATATGCGCTGCAATAAGCTCCTCTTCCTCTTTCCCTCCAGGGGGGATAAGTGAAGGTATATGAGGAAACCCTGAAGGGAGAAAGGGCAGAATGGCCATGGAGATACGTGGTTAAAGAGAGAGAGGGAGAGCGGGAAGATGTTTGGAGGGAAATAAGGCCACACAGGATGAAGACCATAAAAGGTGAACGACATTAACATGAGATGAGATAAAAGAAGAAATGATGAGAGGCACTGTCAGTCTCCTCTATTGTAACAAGAAGGGTTACAATGATGTACAGTATGTTGATTTAACACCATATGAAAACAGATATTGGCTTTTCATTAAATGACCAACGTCAACCAGTCAATGTCATTTACCTCCGTGTGATGCAGTTTGTTAAACTACATATTTAATGTGTCATTTATCAAAACTAACTCTGGATGCGTGGGAAGTGCTTCTCTGTGCAGCAATGCATGAATACGCCACCTTCTAGCTGTCGGTGAGATGTAAAAGCACGGGATGTCTGCTGGAGGCGGCTGCAACACTTAAATCCCGGCATCAGCCTCGAAACCTCGCACTGTACAAGTAAATGCTCTCCATATCACAGCGTGCTGATGCAAAGAGGTGCGACGACAATAAAGCAGCACATTTATACCCAGCAGTGAACCGATGTGACGGCGCCTGACGGACGCACGCTCTCGTCAGCGCCGACTGTCCTCACATTCGCTCTGCTGCTCACACCAGGCTAATACTGCAGAAGTGTGTTTCTGAGCGTCGGCCATCACAGGTAGTAAATAAGCCTGCCAAATGTGCTAAATGATGGGCATAAGCATCACTCTGGTGTGACACTGATTTGAAAAGAACAATGGGCTGTTTAACACTCCCTTTTTATCGCATTTGTCCTTTCCTCGTGTCCCTCTTTGCTCTGTCTCCCAGCCTCAGCCTGGATGACCGATGGGTGCACGTGCAGCTTTAATCCACTGTGAACCGTTCGACATCGGAGGAGGTTTCTGTTGCGGAGAAGATCATGAGCAGGATGCGAACGAGCAGAGCTCCGTGTCACTGTAAACTGTCATCAGCGGAGCCGGCGGCTGAGGACTGACGCTGGGCCGCTTCCTGTTCCTGGTGAACCTCTCTGACGGCCAAGATGCGTGTGAGCATGCTCTGTAGAGTGCTGCTCTCGAGAGGTTGAGAAGTGTACCAGTGGGAACTGTTGAGGTCAGAAGTGGAAGTTAAACGAAGGAAATCTTACAGCATTGACATAAAGAGACACCCTGACACATGTTACTGTCCACTAAAGGACAGGGTGAATCTGCAGCATGCCAGCAGTCATGATAGGAAGCCCTGATAGTAAGTGACACACTCAGTTATCAACACTGGGTTCCTTTACTGTTAGAGGACTGACTGACCTGTGTGTGTGCACGTTCTGCTCAGGCAGGAGGTAAAACAAGTCAGTTCTCTTCTTCACCGACTCCGGGCTGTTCGAGAGCAAGAAGGTGAAGAAGACAGAGCGTGCGTTCAGTTCTATGAGTTGTACTGGCCAGTTTAGTTTCCAGTGTGTGTGTATGCATGCGTGTGTATGCATGTGTGTGTGTGTCTCACCATCTAGAGAGGTAGAACTCATACAGTCTGACAGGACAGTGCAGAGGGTTGGTGACATTTTCAAGCATCACCAGGTCTCCCTCTTCTCCTGCTGCTGCCTGCCCTCTTCTCAGTCGCTCTAAAGACAAAAACAAGCACCGAAACTCGATTAATATTTCCAAACACACTTTGCTTTTTTTTTTAGGACAGGCCATGTACCCACCTGTCTCCTCCCGCCGCGGCGTGCTGCCTCTCTGGTGTCGGAGGTAGTGGACTTTGCCGGCTCGGTTGCAGGGTTTGGAGCTTCGAGTGAAGTTGGAAAAGGAGAGGCTTTGGTGCTGCGCCAGCGTGGTGAAGCGGAAGTTCTTGGTGCAGAAGAAGAGCAGGGTGTTGAGCAACACTATGGGGGAGTAGGCGCCAAGCTGCTTACACTCCCACAGGTAGGACTCCACGACACGAGAGGTCACAACGCCACCTTGAGGAGGAAAGAGGGAGACTCGGTCATTACCAACAAATACTTCTACATAGAGAGGTCATTAAACTAAGAATTACTAATAAATTATAGTAATAATTACTTCACGGAAATACATGATTAAACGATAATATGTCAGTGATCGTACCACTGGGGAGTGCTTTAGGTTTCCAGAGTCGCAGCATCCCACTGATCTCAGTGGCAAACTGACAGTACAGCTCGTCAGTGAAGATGTTCTCTATGCGACCCTTCATGAACAGGTACTGTCCAAAAAGAGGGGGAGACAGAACAGAAGGACTCAATAAGAAACACACTAAAAGAATCAGACATGAAACCGGTGAAACAGTGTGTGTGTGTGTGTGTGTGTGTGTGTGTGTGTGTGTGCGCACCTGCTGTATGCCCAGACAGAGGTAGAAGATGCTGTCTGGGCTGTAGGTCTCTCCATTGGGCCGTCTCACTTCTTTGACGAAGTGAGACAGAGCAAAGCTCAGCTCAGCAGAGTCACACTGAAGGATGTCTTCTTTAATGTCCACTGGATTGGCTACAGGGGAAGAGAGCAGAACATACAGCCAGTGTAGAATAAAAAGTATTACACCGGGACCAATCGGCAGCTCAGAGGCAGAGACATCCTCAAACACAGCTGGAGCAGGAAAGAGAACTGAGGCTCACGTTCTCTCAGCTGTTTGTTTCGTTGTTGGACCCAGCTCTTCCAGGCTTTAACCCCGTACAGGTGGTTCACTTTGGTGACGGCTGGAGTCGCCACTGCACTGCGGTCCAATGGAGCAGTTCGCCTCCGACCCTGGATGGAGAAACGCAACGAGTACTGGACAGTGTGGGAAAAGGTTGGCACAGCTGGACAGCTGACTACAAGCACAAAATACACCTTTAAGGCTAAAATATGGATGCATTTGAAACCTTTTTGGTTCTATAAATGCATACAATATTCCAGAATGACATCCAAAGAGAGGGTGGTACTCTTTGTTAAAAGGGTTTCTGGAACAGTAACTTCCACTGTCAGCTAGAGACTCACAAACCCACCTGCAGGAACACGTGTCTGCCTACAAACTACAGTCAGAGTAAAAGGTTTTAAATCAGAGCCTGCTCATCTATCAGGGGAGTCGTACCCGTTTCCGGCCAGAGAAACCTTCTCTGGGTCTCTTCACTCCTCGCCGTGGAGCAGGTGGCTTCTGATCCAACGATTCTGCAAAAGCACACACAGACGACTTGTGAGTTAGTGTGTCTCTTAAGTATGTTTTCCATCTCCACACGGAGTTTATCCTAAACAAACAAATATGTTTGGTCACTGGCATCCAGTTTTTTTTAATTCAACAGTTTCATTTTACGGTTCACTTGAAGTTATATGATGTCTCACCGGGCGGGAAGTCGGACTCTAAGTCCATCACTGGAGAGGGGGGTTGCTCGGTGCTGGTGGTGGGCAGGTCGCTCGTCGTCGTGCTCTCCTCTGGCTCGGTAATAAGTTGGGGATCAGTCGCCTCTGTGCTCCTCTCTGAACTCGCACTCAGTGGCAGGTCGGCCTGTGCTGCTTTTTCAGTCTCCTCCTCTTCATGGATTATGGGAGTGACCACGTCTGGCTTCATGTCTCCACTATGAGAACTGCTCTGGTCTGCAGCAGACACACACATAAACACAGGCGAGGTGAATGTGAGTCACTAAGTGTTTGATATATGGCTGCTTGTTTTGATAGATGCAGCAAAAAGTGTGCATATACGACTTCACCTGCACTGGAAACAGGCCCATCTTTCTGTTTTTCTTCCTTCATAACCAAAGGCTCTGATTGGACTGCTGCATCTCTCATGTCCTTGTTCTGTGGTGGGACCACCATTGGTACAGGGACCTGCAGAAAACAGCAGAGGAGTTAACGGTTGATTTGCTGCAGCACAGATGCATGCAATACAGAAGACATCAATCACTCCGAATTCATCATGTAAGTGGACGTACAGGCACGGGAATAGCCATGGGAACAGGTGTGTGCTGGGAATACATGTTCATAGGCACTGGAATGAAGACCGGCACTGGGACTGGCACCATTAACACCTTCACTCTCTCCTCTTCTGCTGAGGGCAGAGGCGGATCTGGAAGAGGGGGATAAATAAATAAGACAGGAAGATAATCAAGAACGTTAACATTCTGAATTGAAAATAGCTATTTGCAAACCATTTTGAAAATGAGAAAGAGTACAATCGATAGAAGAGTAACCAAAAAGTCAAAGACTGTGCAGTCACTTTTGAGGACAAGAAGATTATCTGTCATTTTCAGAAAATGATTCATCAATATATTCATGTTAAAAATGGACAAAATATTTTAGTGTATCTTCTTTATTGCTGCTGACAGGTCCTGACAAAACCATTCCAAACATCATATTCATCACCCTCACGTTGGTTTGGATTTGGATACACATCAAAACTTAAATATGAGATCATGGTTGAGAACACTGGTAACCTCTGTCGTGTGTGTGTGTGTGTGTGTGTGTGTGTGTGTGTGTGTGGTAATGTTGTGTAATGTTGTAACTACAGACTGGAGGGCCTTTTCAAGTCACAGCAGATCACCGCTTACTGCAGGTGTCACACCTCAGCAAACACAATTTTTCAGACAAGAGGTCAGTGTTTATTGAATAAAGCTTCCAGTTAAATCTCTCACCCTGACACACACACACACACACACACACACACACACACACACACACACACACACACACACACACTGCACATGTATCAGGGAAGGAAAAGCTGATGACTATAACTCAAATAGGAAAAATGTTGCAGAATTTTTAATAATTTTAACTTTTGATAAAAAAAACTTCAATGTCATTAGCACTGGCCAAACCATTTGTAACCCCTCTGATCATTCTTTATCTGCCCACAGTGATGTTTCCTTCTGTATCCTGTGTTTCTGGTGTGCCAGTCACAGGTTTTCTTGAGGGGGAAACACTCTGATGAAAGCACCTCAGTCTGTGCTTCTCTGTTCTCACAGTCCGGCGCTCGCCCTGACCACTCCCGCCCGGACCTCCACTCAACAATAACTGTTTGCTTGCATTTCAAAGGGGGGGGGGGGGAGAAATAAGCACACAAAAAAACAAAATTTGACTTTCCAATTTATTGACTTTGCATGTGACAAAACATAAACCACCATGTTCAGGTTTTGACAATACTTCTCTTTAAACAAAAAAGCAGGAATGCAACAGAATTTCACAACGCGATACATGTCTGTTATCATGAAAACAAGGACAGAAAACATGCAGTTACAGCAGAGAGGTAACACAAACGTAGAACAGAAGGTTGTAAAAGGAGTTGTTCTTTTTTTTTTTTTTTTAAAGTAAACATTGGAAATGTCATACAGGGTGGAACCAAGGCAAAGCTGACGCTCTGACAGCAGGGGGATGAATGGAAGTCAACCCTGGTTCGCATGACTGCATCAGTCGTGAGGTACAGCGAGGAATCTTAAACGTTCGAACACATTCAGAAGAAACATTAACATGTAGCATAACAGTAACAACAATAGGTTAACTAGATGTCCAAATGAAAACTGCTTTCTTCACTCAGACACTAAAAAAAAAAAATATTCAAGTGGTTGGAGATTTTTCGCCTCATATGTTCCTGACGGGTGCACCTCCCCTAACAGACGGGAGCACCGGGCCAAGAGCCACCAGCTGGGAATTTATGAATGAAATAATCTACTATGGTGGCACATCTGCACAGAAGTTAGATAGTTCACTTCACTGGAGGGGAAATCCTACAGAACTGAGCCACTGTTTTACAAGATATTACAACAGAACACAGGATTATTTAATACTAATTCAGTACTCAAGTATTGTCAGTCAAAGAAGAAGCACATTTAGCAGCACAGTTGCACGGAACCTGCATTTCCCTGTGAAGGGACATTTGTCCTGTTTTCTATGACGTAAGTTTAGGAGCTTATTTCAAAAAGGTCTCCCAAATTTGGTTTGGAGTAGAACTAAAGCCTGTGGTATCCCCTTCAGAAGACGCCTTCACTGGGGCATTTCCACAGGCGCATGCATCTGGGTACACAGGTAGGCACGAGTAACCTTAATGAGCGTGAGGATCAGGGCACAAACTGTTAATGCTAGTGAAATAATGAAGGACTTTTCGGCCTGTGATGTCAAGTGATACCACACTGTGGGATGAGGGGGTAGTAAAAACATGCGTGCGTGCCGTTAAGTATAAGAACCCAGCAGACGTAGGGTGGCTGCACAGTCCATTTACACAACGTGAAGCATCAGATTCACACATTTTAAGACACGTGATTGGGGTCAGCTTTAATGATGTGAAGGTGTTGTAACGCAGATTAATCAATGAGGTAAAATTGCAAACACACTTCCTGTAAACAAATACTTATTCTGCCTTTGCGGTCAATAAAGGTTCTGGGTTCGACTTAAACAGAGAACCATAGGAACCGAAGTTAAGGTCACTGAAGTAGTGTAGGTGTGAGCGCCGGCATTTAAGCCTGCAGCGGCTTCGTCTTTGTCCGGGGTCGCGGCGGAAGACGACTTCTCGCGTCACCGGATCAGGAGGCTGCGGAGAGAAAAACTTGGGTGACACACTCGACCCTCTTAAGAAGTCAGTTGAATTTACTGGGAGGAAGTCGACACGATTTACACACACTGAGCACACACATGAAATAGGAATCGTTGGATACAGCTGTGGTACAAACTATTTAATGGTGCTATCATATATTTATTTTTGGTTTTATTCTGAAGGCTCACCTTGTGTTTCCAGTTCAGGAGTGGTTTTGTAGATCAGTCTGGTGTGGTAGAGTTCAAAGCAGGGCACGGGGCAGAGGCTGGGCTCTCCTGAGCACGTCTTACAGTAATATGTAGTCTTCCTCCTCAATGTCCCACAATCCTTTCCACAGTGCGCCTCCTCTTCTCTCTCCCCATCGTTCTCTTCGTGTGAGTTTACTCCCCTTGCCTTCTCCGCCTCTTCTACCGTTTCCTTCTCCTTCTCCTCACCCACCTCCACCTTCTGCTTCTTCTTCTCTTGCTCTTCTTCCCCCACCCTCTTCCTCTTGTGCTGTGAGCAGACCTTGCAGTCAGAGTGTGTCTCCCTTTCGCCCAGGAAATGGCGTCCGGTCAGGCGTGCCGGCACGCCGTTGCACGGCTGAGTTTCTCCCTGAGGTTTGGCCGACGGCGCTGGAGATGTGGCTGCGTCAGCAGATGGCCGGGCGGGTTGCGAGGAGCTATCGAGCAGAGCTGGTGCGCTTATTGAAACTGCTGGCCGTGAACAACGAACAGTTGAATGAACCAAAAGAAAATGAGTGAATTAGATGGCGTGTACAAAAGGACACACCAGCCATGGCCTGAAGGAGAACGGCTATTTCTATCAGTGCGCCTAAACCGAGCTACTGCATTATTTTGTTAATGCTTGCTGTGGGTGTTCGCATTAACTGGTGTAGAACTCTTGGCAACCTTTGTCTTGGCAGAAAAGTCTGATATTTTGTACTTAATAGATCAATATTAGCCCGTACAACACTGTCCACCTTGTGTCAGGCAGACTCAACGTTTGGATTCTAGCTGGCTGATCTGATCTGTGACAGAGAAAATATTGAAACATAGCAAAGTGCCCCGTAATGAAAGCTAACACTCTACCACCAAGAGCTGTTTGGTTCGATCAGTAAACATAAGGAGACTTTTGGACAGATTTTTTCCACATGCCAAGCAGGACTGAAGCTGCAGCCCCATCACAGTGCGTGCAGAGACATGTTAACGACCATGGTGGAAAAGGCAGGAAACTGTATAAAACTGTCGACACAATGTCTATCAAGACACGTTAAAATACTTAAATGCTTGATGTTTCAAACAGCCTTAATACCCACGTGGTATTGGGACACTTCTAGTGTGAGGTAAATCTTTGCAGTCTCAGCGTCCTGTGTGTGTGTGAGAGGCGCTACACTACCCAAAACTTGAGTTTTCTTGTAGTTACCTGCTGATCCAGTGGAAGGTCCGGACAGCTGGCAAAAGCTCCCTTGGTCCATTGTGAAGGGCCGACACAGAACTGACTTGTTCTTCATTTGACGTCGACGGGACACAGGCACTCGCATGGCGTCAGTCTGAGTACTGGCCTGAACACAGACGTTAACGTTAGAAGGGCAAAAATAAACAAAGGAGATCTGATCTGGTCCTTCCTCATAAATATCCTGCAGTGGTTTTATTTCTGACCAGATCTCAAATGAGATATTCAGAACTATGAATATTTGCTACAATTCTTTTCAAAAGTTGAACTTAAGCTTTGAGTCTGAAACACACACTCACACATACAGAGTACATACATGGTCTAGGTTCTTGCCATCGACGTTGGAGGTTGGAAGTGCTCCTATAAGAGAAGAAAAAAAATAGAACCACACTGAATCAAACTCTACCATAAATATGTCCTGTATCAACTATGAACTCTGATCTTGCATACACTGATTAATTTCACTATACTAAATGTCTCTACCTCTTACTAGAAACAGTGAAGCACTGCAAAAGTTGTCTAGGGAAAACATTTGGACTGCTCTCTAAACGAACTAACCAGTCAGAGCGGTATCTGCTGACACGCTGGGCTGAGTGGCCGAGCCGTTGGCCAGTGAGACCACATCCGCTATGACAGGATTCATCTTTGAGGAGTGGTGGGGCTGGGTGGGGGCTGGGGGAGAAGAGAAATACAGCAAAGTTACAACAGCTCTGATGCGCATAAAGACACGCGCTGCTCACGCTTCCTGAAACCATCACGTGTACCAACAGTGTCACAATAATACAAACTATGTGTCTGGCAGCTCATCGTGGCTGAATATGAACAAAAGGCTCTGTGGTGTCTTCACCTACACTTACAAACTGTAAAACAATGAAATGAAAGTATAGCAGTGCATACTGACCTGATAGCTGATAGAGTGAACATTAACCCTGCTCTCCCTCCCTTGCTATGTAAAAAAGTCACACCTGTACGAGCCAATAAAGTGCATTATAACTAGCATGAGCTTCTTGGCATGGAAGCAGCCCGAGCACTCAATATCAGCGTGATGTGTGAACACAACTTACCATATGGCGTTTGAGGGGCCGTTCCAGTACCGTTACTGCTGGTGTGCTGGCTCGTCTCAAAATGCAGGTAGCAGTACTGCAGCAGGCAGGGCAGGTTGCAGAAGTTACGGACTGAGCCCAAACACTGCAGCTTCTCCGTCATGTAGCCCTGTTTCCTACAACTGTCACATCTCCCCATCTGGACAGGAGAGGAGGGGGCAGAGAAGGAAACATATTGAGCATACAGTAAAGTACTCCTCTTGGGTTCCATGGCATACAATGTACAGTGTTGTGGGACATCCATCTGCTTACCCCGTAGTAGAGTACAGTGTACTGGGACATGCAGTGGGGTCTGCAGAACTCCTCCAACCTGCCTCCGTAGTGGCTGTGCAGCATCTTCTGGCTGAAGCCGGAGCAGTAGGTGCAGGGACGCCAGGGATGATCCTTGTTACGAGATGTCAGGTCGTGTTTTAGGAGTAGTTTACAGCCTGCAGCACGGGATGGGTGGGGTATTATATTATACAGAGCACCACAAACATGCATTTCATCCAGTGACACCAACTCAGTTTGGCATTTTGACCTGTGCTGATTATTCATTTAAATGTATGGAAGGCCAGAGCTGCAGCCGGTCACAATGTCAGGCCTCTAGCACCGATCATTACACTTTAATAAGCAACAAGCAAAGCGTTAACTCACTTTCACTGCAGAAGAACAGGTCCTGTTGGTTGTAGCTGATGGTGTCGAAGAGCACTTTCTCCTGTTTGCAGCACTCGCACATCATCAGGATATTCTTCTGGGTTTTATACTGCTCGCAGCACGTCCGACTGCAGAACATGCAAATACGACCCTGCAGGCGAACATCATCATGAGCACGATCACATCACGGTGAGCGTTAGACGTATCATGCTGGTAGCTATGAGCAAGAGTGTGTCTGCGTGTGCGTGTGTCATGTGTGCTGTGCTCCGTACTTGGTGACTGAATAGCAGCGGCTTGATGTTGAAGTGTTTGCTGCACTGATGGCAGGTCAGTTTAGAGGGGTCACTGGGTCCACCCTCTGCTGGTTTCTGAGGTTGACCAGCTGGGGCTCTGGCCTGGGCTTGTCCCGGGACAGAGGGGGAGGACATGGCTGGGTAGGGAGGCACCAGTGGGGGCACTGAGGTATGACTGGGATGGTGGCCCTGGTAGGGGACTGAAGATGGGTAGTCCTGAGGGACGGGAGGGACTGAGCTGGCTCCGGCAGAGGGGCCCGGTTTGGGGGCATCTCTGAGGGAGGGGTCCCTGAAGAAGGAGGTTCCGTTGATTGGGTCTGGATGAGAGATGTGCCCGGACTTCTGTAATGACAGGAAGAGGAAAAATGTGTTAAATCTGCAAAAAGACGAGGTTTACACCAACAGATGCTTCACCAACAAAGCTGGTTCGATTCAAAAAGCTGTACCCTGAATATCGAAACACAGTCATAGGAGCAGAAGTTACGAATGGTGCCGTCCACCATGGCAAGGTGATACTGAGGAACAGCCGACACTTTGCACAAGCAGCAGGGGAATGCAGTACCTGTGGGGAGAGAGAAACATTCAAAAACCCAACCGCTGCTCATGAGATACACTTTCCCTGGCTCTGATTGTGAGATCAGTCGCAGTGATGTAAATGAAGATGCTACCTCTGGTATTAATGTGCATTAATGTGGAGCATGAGCATATTTCTCATCAACCAGTGTTGCATTAAAGACTGCATGTACCAGCTAACCCTGGCGTGAGTGTGTGTCTCTGTCCTGTGTCCTACCAGTGAGAACGTGCTGTGGCGGCCGACTCTGTTCCACACAAGCAGATGAGCAGTAAAGCTGAACTTTGCCCTTCTGGTCTCGTTCCATGACAGTGGAGGACACTATCGCCATCTTGTGGCAGCAGGCACACTCTACCATCTTTCTGCAGGTCTGTGCGAAAACACAATCAGTGCCGCAGAGGCTTACACGCGCACATTGACTTTGTGATGCTCCGTGATTTCTGATTTCTTTTTTAGCAAACGCATACCTGTTTGTAAGTGCCGATGCAGGTAGGACCACAGAAGTTGAGCTGAGATCTTTCGATTGTGAGCGTCTGACAGGAGCCTGAGCTGCTGTTACAGTAAAGGCCGCAGCCTTCACAGCAGTTCATGGCCAACTGCCGCATCTTTCGCCATGTTACAAAACAAGCATTACTACAGAGTCTGTGCAGGCGACCTTGATGGGTGACCTCATGCTCAATCACCTGTGGAGATGACCACGGTCAGACACAAGAGCGAGAGAATTAGACTTCAGAGTGAGGATGCAGAGAGCCTGACTTTGATTTTGACACAATGCTGTTGACTTGGCGTATCAGGTGACTGAACACAATCTGCCTTTACTGTAAAAACCAGCCCGCTGTGTCTCTCACCCTATTGGAGACTTTGCAGACACTGCAGAAGGGTTTTTCGGGCTGTCGCTCTGCTGGTTTCTCAGGCGGCTTCTCGGGCTTCCTCTCCAGTCGTCTGTCGGCCCATTTATCAGGAATCTTCTCACACTGTTTCTTCTTGTGTCGAAACACAGACAGACAGAACTGGCCACAAAAGTGCATGTAGGTGCTGTCGTCTGCGGGAATGGTGATCATGTCCCTGGGCTGAATAATCTCTCTGCACAGAGGATAGCACAAGGAATAAAGCGACACAAAAGTATTTTACTAAACACGTCATCAGAAGCTTTTGCTGTCATCAGTCTGGTGGGAATGTCTGGCTGCCTTGAGGCGCCCTTTACACTTTACAGTTGTAAAACCAGCTCTGTGTGTAAACATTGACCTAACATTAAGGTAAGATGCAGCAAAACAGCCCAAAGTAAACACAGTCTTGCTTTAGAGCAGGAGCTGCCTGTGGTTCAAAGACAGTACCTGTTGCACTGGAAACAGGATCGGTTCTTGTTGGCTGGAGGCAGATGGCCAGTCAGACAGACAGTGGAGCAGAAGAGCTGCGTCGAACCTTTTCTTTGGAATGCTGTTTGGCCTTTCAGCAGAACCTACAGCCATTTGCAGAACCATGACGCATGGAAATGAGAGGATATGACAGTCTACGTTACTGCTCAAAGTCAACTCAAAGAGTTAATGTTTGACATTATTAATAGTAATTAATAAGATAAGATTACCTTAGAGCAGCCACTGCAGCGAACACTGCCAGGAACGGGGGGCTGAGGTGGGCGGGGGGGTACTGGTGCCAGGGCTGGTAGTGAACTTGGGACTGGAACTGGTGGTCTGACAGGGAGGGGAGTCATGGCTTGTAGGACAGTACCTCTACTGGGGATAAAAATGGCCGCTGGAGGGGGGGCCAGGGCTGACACTGGCACTGGAGTGGATGAGAGGAGAAAGGTTGGTAAAGCCAAGAAACTCCATTTTTTTTCATGCATGTAAAGTGTGCAGTTTGAAACCACGGGCGGCTGATGCCTCTGATACATTTGACTCAGGAAACAAAAAGGAGAAGAAGAAGAAGAAGAAGAAGAAGAAGAAGAAAAAGAAGAAGAAGAAGGGATACTTTATTGATCCCTCATGGGGAAATTCACTACTCTTGCTGAGCAGTGACCCTTTCACAAGAAAATGTCAGACAAGAAATATGATGATGAGGAGCTCTGACAAGACATTCTGGAAGTGCTGCTGAAGGCATGGATGCAGCGCACGAACCGACATGTGTGCAAACATTCTGACTTCAGTGCAGTCTAGCAGGCACACATAGTGACCTAACCCGAGTGAAAACACAGAGTTAATGTTACTGACTAAATCCTTTCAGAAATAGGTTTAATCTTCAAAGAAAACATGGTACTATAAGTAGGGAAGGTGGTGTAAGGTGTAATTTAAAAGGGTGCACGTGCAGCCTCCCTCAATCTGTAACATGTTAATGCACGTGGATCTGGTCAAGTCTATAGCCACCTGCCAATCATCTTCATCTTCAGCCGCGAAAGAGGCTGCAACGTAATCCCTCCGGAAGTCTGGGCATCGTCAAAGTACGTCCAATAAAAGTGTTTGTTTCTGCCACTGACAGGCTCAGAATATTATTGTAAGTGTCTGACATGATAGAAAGGATCCCTGCAGACAGACCTTTCTGTTAAAGAGTCAGATTCTTTCTGTTTCACCAGAAACAGCTGTTCTATCGCTCTGACCAAAGCCGCCAGACTGCATTTACATAAACATTTCATCACCGTAAAACACACTTCTCGGTTTGTCTTTCCACTTTTCCAGCAATCAGCATTAATTCACAGAGTTAGATGTGAAAACACTGGGAGAGGAGCGAGAGCGTGGGTGGACATCAGAGAAGCAGAACCAGAACACTCTGGAATTGTTTTCACCGGAGAAATGAAAACATATCGGAATTCAACTGATTTTCTTGGTTTAAAAAAAACGGTGACTGAGGAGTAACGGAAATCCTGCCCAGGACACAGTGTGACCACGACGAAATGTCAGCTGTGATGTTAAAATGAGAAAAATAAATAAACAAATAAATAAACTCACTGGTAGGGGATGCAAAGGTGTTCCCTCCACCCACAGAGTAGACAGAGCTGATCCTCAGCTCCTCCTGAAATGAGATCACATGTGGTTAAAGTGGTGAATCATGGCTTCCCCTCCATTATCAGCATGAAAATGTACACACACTGATAACCTTCCCTCCCCCACCCACCTCCTGATGCTCCAGCTCCTCTTTGATCTGTCTGATGGAGCTCTGGGGCAGTAACGCAGCATCGTAACCCTCATCAATGGGCTCATCTTTAATATTGATAGGAGACATCCGGGGATTACTGTCCTCCATTGGAGCTGCCTCTGACCTCTGAAAAAAATAAAGAGTGTTCATAATTACCTGCTGAAGGCTCATAAATGATTTCAGATGCAGGTACTTGACAGTGTTTCCAGATGCCTACCTCTCCCTGCTGGCTGTCTTCTGTCTCCTCCGTCTGGTTGAGGATGCCTCCATCTGACAGGAAGGTAGAAAAGAAAAAAGTTCAATTAAAACATGAAACATTTCACTCAAGAGTTTACAACTACATATGTTCATGGAGTTCATGGACAATGAACATGTTTTACAAACAACTCCAGGGCACACTTGAAACTGCTGAAAGCTTTTTACCCTGCTTTTCTTTCTGTGGGACAATCCTGGAATATTCAGCTCACGGTCTGTTGTCATAAATGAAAGTTATCCACCTTTAGTGCTGGGCGGTATACTGGTTCACACCAAAAAGCAAAAAAGAAAAATCGAACCAAATGTAACTTCAAGGCGCGTTTGCTAGAGGGACTCCCTACGACAGAAAAAGCAAACAATGGATTGAGATTACAAACTATCACTATCCACCTGGCCAAGGACATGGTCCTGCTGAACACTGTAGAAAAAGAAGGCTTCAGGCAGATGTTCAAGACAGTGGATCCCAGGTTTGAAATACCGAAATACCAACTAACTTGGTAGCATTGCAGAATGACGGGGAGAGACTCAGCTAAAAGCCTCTACCAAGCATTGACACCCAAACGAAACATAATTCATACCCTAAGAAATTATATGAGCATGTAACAAAAAGACGAAAATAGCGTATGTCCACTTCAGAGCGTCTGCTGATTTCACCACTTCATGCAAACCACACAAGCCTGGTATCATATGAAAGCAGAGAGTCTGATGATCACGAAGATGTCTGCCTCCTCACTGTTCGACGCAAACTCGGTGAGCTAGCAGCCAAAGAGTAGCAGAAAAAAACTTTGCTAAATCATACAGTATGTCTTACCTTTGCTGTTTTCTGGTCAAAAGTTATATTCCAGCTCGAAAAAGGCTGCTAATGTCTCCTCCTATGAGTCTGTGTTAGTTTGAGATCAATCACGAAGGTCCTGGTTGTTTACATAAAGGGGGGGGGGGTGTCTAGAGTGGGGGGAGTGCTCACATGAAATATACTATCTCTGGGGTTACTTCCTTCTGGATCTTATTTGGTGTTTCTATGGTGAATTTGGGTGCTGCCCCTCGATGCTCTTGACTGGTCAATTGAGGCGTCGATCATCAAAATCGACCAAATGGTTGCGGAGCTACTGACCAGTGTAACTGTGCAGTTATTCATACAGCCCTTGTGGTTTCAGAGCATTGTAGGATTCTGATTCCTCACTTCAGCGGAACCATGAGTGGCTCTTCCTTGTAAACAGCATCATTTCCTGGGGCCATGCAAACCTGTATTAATACTAGTGTGGAATTATTCTACAATATTCACTCATCGTGACAGTAAAATAGACCATGATATACATTCTTGGTCATACCGCCCAGCACACACCAAACTCTGACACACCCTGCCCATCTTAAAGACGTGTGCTGCCTAAAGTCTTCTAGTAAAAGCTGCAAACAACCTATTTAATAAAGACATATCAAAATGCTGAGACAAAGCAAGCAAGCTACCATTACCATGTGACACCACTCTCAATCTTGTCACTCAGTCGAGTTATATGCTGGGAGCACTAATTCAAAATGTGTCAAATAAAAAGTCGCAGCTGCTCCTTTTAAGTTTTGCTTTGCTCTGAAGTCATCAGGCTGTGATCTCTTCCCTGTGAAGTGGGTGTCATATAAAAGGAGAAGGAGCAATGTCACAAAGTGGGTAAAATCACTGATTTATTAGGCACAACATGTCTGCTCTCTCTCAATAACTGCCTCAATTCAACACGCTCTATTGGCTTTTGGCTGCTAATAAAGCCCCTCCAGCCTACAGTGCCGACTAAGTGCACAAACTACAGGTGATTTGTGGCCACGGTCACTTAAAGGGCCACAACAGCTATTCAACATTGTACTTCAATAAAGATGACAGACTTAAGATGGTCACAATCAAAGCAGCAGAGGCTGAGATATCCAGAGTTTTAGTCTCGAGTACACTGTAGGTCAGACCCTCACAGCTCTGGAGCGTACGTCTCTACCGTCCTGTGAAATCCGTTTGAATGTCTTCCAGATTCTGTTTTATTTTTCCACGTTCTTGGTTTTCCTGCCTCTGAATATCTGCATGATATCTTCGACACATCGTCGTGTGTTGTGGTCGTTGTTTGTTGAAGTGATGCCTCCTGCTCAGAGAACCTCTTCAACACGACTCTGTGTGAGAGTGAGACACTGAAACCCTGCAGCCTAGTTTCTATTTGTTCAGCTTAGACGCTGTGGAAAAATGCTTATGATGCTGGGAGAATCCCTGATTTTTATAAGCTGCATCAACATTTTGGCAATTTCCGCAATATTCCACATTTTATGGTTGATTCTGCTTTAATTATCAAATTCATCGTGGAAATCATGGGGACCTACATTTCCTGTAATGCTGCTCGTGAGAGCCTACCCATCAGCTAAATGCCCATTTCTTAGAAACGCCACACCATCAGTTTGGAGTGTGAAAGTGGTGGCGTGTTCCTTTGGTCTGCTGGTGTCAGGGCCTATGAGGACACTGTGATTCAATACAGTGAACGGACACGTGTGATCGACTCTCTAAATTCTGACGTGTACGTGGCCTTACCTTGGCTGTGCTCAGGCGTGGGGTCCTGGGAGGAGTGGGAGGTGTTAGCAGACCCACTGCTCCCTTCCCTCTCTTGCTCCTCCTCCACCTCCCTGGGCGGATGAGAGAAGGGATCGCCCCGACTTATGTTGTTGCCCACTCCAGGTTGGCTTCTTTTTCTGTTTGCCTCACCCATTTGAGCATCCTCCTCCAGGCTGCCCATTGGCAGGGCAAAGTGCCAGTCTTCATCATCTTCCAGACCGTCCAGCGCGTCATCGAATGCTGCCCCTCCTCTCCCTCCCCTCTGTCCTGCTCCACCTCCTTCACTGGTTCCCATAGTAAACAAAGAGTGTCGCTCAGAGGATGGGGAGGAAATGCGAGGAAAGGACGGCTCTCCCATCCCCTCATCCATCTTTTCCTCTTGCCTGCTGCCATTGCTATCTTCTTCTTCTTCCTCTTCCTCGTCTTCTTCTTCTACCTGTTGGTGTTCCTCTTGTCCTGAAGTTTTGTCATCTCCCTTTGTCTCGTCCGGACCTCCGCTCCTGGAAGACGTGGCAGAGCCCCTGGAGGAGTCAGCAAAATCCCCAAGGCCCATCACTTCGTCAAACACCCTGGACAAGCGCTCCTCATGCTGCGAGGGAGAAAAAGCTTAGCTGAAAGGGGATTTTAAGGGGCGAATAGTCACGTTTGGAATGAATGATGCACTCTAATCCTCTATTCTGGACTGTCAAACTTAATAGCTACTCATAACATCAAAGGGAGCAAAATTAGAAAAAGAATAGTTCAAGTGTTCGCTGAGCCACTGAGGCAGTGACGTGCATGTTGTATATTGTACTCCCACTCCTTTTCTGTACATTTCAGTTTCTCCACATTCTACATTCCTTCAGGAGAGCTGGGGAGAAAAGACATTTCAACTACAAAGGGTTACCTATCAGTTTAACTGTTTTTCATGGAGATGCTTATCCTTTCTTCCAGCTCCACACCAGATAAAGGCGTTAAAACCGTCAGGATTGGCTGTTAACAGATCTCAAGGACCGGACAACACTGACAAGTTGTAAATCAGACATTCCTGCAGCACTGTTTTGTGTGTCCGTGTGCTTTCTGTTCTACCACATCAGGATAATGCAAACGATATGTTTGATTTAACTTTGGATGTTCCCACAACACCAAACTCATAACTGTATGGTATCAAGGTGCCCCTTTCTATATTAACGAGTGCAATCAGGTTTGAAAAGCGAGACAAACCTCCACCTTACAACAATGCCACAGTGATAAACTCTTTGATCTCAGCTGCTCGTGGGAACAGCCATTTGTACATCACAACAGTATTTTTCACATCGATTACAAGCGCTGAAAGATACATGTGTCGATGAAGATTCAAAAATGACGGCTCTTCTCCATTTGAAAGTCAAGCCAATGAGACAGCATGCACACCCCCATGGCCCTGCATGTGGGGCACCTAAATGGACAGCAGCCACCGTTCACTGTATGAAATACACCTGTGCTTTTCTGGTCTATCACATGTTAAAATGCTTATCGGTCCATCTGCTGCACATGTTGGAGCTCTGTCCTCATCCTCTGCAGGTTTGGCTGTATAACTGTTGAACACAGTCTGCCAACAGCAAATAGGTACCCGACACAACTGGCTGGAGAGCCAACTCTGCCCATTACCTTCAGCGGCACAAGCTACAGAATAATAACCAACAGTGACAGTAAAGGGCTCAACAATCACCACAGTCTACTGTCAGTATACATGACTTTGGTGACATATGTTTGGCTCCTAGTGTGTTTACAATTATACTGTTATAACGAGCTTGTATCTTGGTTACTGTTTGGGCTAACATGATGAACACAACTCCTCACAATAACACCAAAAGCCTCGCCTCACTGACTATGACCTGTTCATGTCAAAGTTTAAGGGATCTGGCAATACAAGACTTGATGTGATCGCTGTCTTCCTATTGATCACAATGGCTACAGGCTTCATACCGTCCGATCAGTCATATGGAGGGGGCGCCCCACCAAACTCTATTTAAATTCAGCAATGCACAGCTTTCAGGCGTATTGGTGAACTTTTACAGACGCACACGCCCCCCAATGAGTTAAGACAGTGTGGTTCGTTGTAACTGTTCATAGCCATCAGGTGAAAGGAGCTTTTAAGTGACTCGCAACTCTTAACTTGAATGAAATCAACACTTTTTCATTGTTCGCAAAAGCCATCCACAATACAAGGCTTTGTGGACCCGCAATCAACTGCAACACAGATTTACAGAGCTGGATTCATAAAAGCTTTTAGGGCTAACAAGAAGACCTGCGTTATACTGTGCCCAATGTGCTCTTTTGCTGATTATCAAATTGGCAGTGTGTATAAACTGAGCTTGTCGTAGCAGCATGCATCAGTGCTGAATAGCAGCAAGCTAGTGTTATAAGCTAGCCAGCTAACGTTAGCTTAAATATGCACATCTCGACCGGAAGCGAGCCCACAATACCTAAATGCCACATTGTGTAGCTGCATCAACTCATCAATTCAGCTCGCCGCATGATGGCAGCTGTAATTATATTCTAGGTGTGTATTCCTCACCTTTAATCGCTTCAGTCTAAATTCCTCTGAATCCGCCATGTTTTAATTATGCTGCAGACGCCGCGCTTCGTTCCAAACACCCACCCACCTCTTTTTTTCCCAAGCTTTATGGATGCAAGCAGTTACCAACAAAAAGACCGATGCTGTGAACTCAGTAAAAAAAAACACGAGCTGGCCGGACGACACCAGCAACTTATGGTGTAACGACTGTGTGCATAAGACGACCCCCTAATGTGTTCGGATATACTTTCTGAAGATAAGACATATTTTACACAAAAACCGGCAATTTAGCATAAAGACGACGACGAACACGAAACACTTTTGTGGGCAAGATGTAGCATTACCGTATTCTGAATGGCTTTTACTCCTGAAACTGTAGGTAGTTGTCAACGACGGTGGCTTTCCTTAGTTAAAATGGTAATTGTGCTGCACAGACGTAGTTTGAGTATTTGTTTTTACTTTCTCAGTCCTCAAATGTACAACTCGTCCCCATCTTTGTAAATTCTAGAAAAATGTACCGTGCCATATTCTGGTCATTACGGTAATTCCAGCTTGGCGTGATCGCAAAGCGCCGGCTGCAGAGAAATGACAGCTTCAGACTTGTCGGCTTGTCTTGCACAGTGGTTTATTCAGCTTGACGCACAGAAAACTCAATGCACGTCCTCCATTTTCTTTTCCCACGATCTGGGAAACTTGTGTTTCAGTTAATACCATACATAATTGATAGCACAAAACTAAACTGCAAATAGAAATAAATAGAAATTTAATTAAGTCTCTCTGCAAAGCCATCCATCGGGGTATGAGCTGTACACGGGGCATAGTATATTTCTGACTGTAATATGGTAAGTTTTGTCAAAAAGATGTCCGTGAAATAGCGCCGACAAAATGTCAAAAACCTCATACTGTATGCCAAAACAGGCCTAATCACTTTTATTTCGATGCAGCTGTAATCTGACTCTGCAGATAATTGTTTTGGGTCAGAGACATTTTTGGAAGTCATTTTTACTGGAAGGGATTAAAAAAATCTCGCAATTACGTTTATTAATTTACTGTTCATCAGTCAACAAGCTGCCACGTGTGGACTGACTATTTGTTCTGTGCACTAATTAGACAAATTGCACAAGGCAAGCGTCAAGACCACAAAGAGAGAGGATATTGCCCTGTCCTTTGTCCTCAGGTTCATTACTCGACATCCTTTATCTATTTGATTAACTACTGTTAACTCGGTGAGGAACACGGTTCATCCTGCAGTCCCAGCGTCAGAGCTCCTGTCCAGCAGGGGGCGATCTTACCAAATGTATGGCTCTACCGTAAAACATGGTAAGTGCGTAAGCCACAGTAGTGCGCACGCTACAAGAGGCGAGGGCGCAGCGGTAAAAACAGCAGAAAATGGGCAAACAACTTACCTGCTGAAGTTCCATTTGACATGTTAACATCTAGGCACCGACAATGAGCGTTTTCATAAAGTTGCGTCGCGTTTATTGTATCCACGTCGGTATTTAGTGAACGTTCTTGTGTAGAAAGAGATAAACCGCAGCGGACTGCAGCCTGTCTTTCCGCGAGAACCCGGTCTATGAGCGCGTATTTCTATGCGCGCCAACCCGCACCTTTCGTCGAGGTCAAACTGGCATCCAGACGGTCCCAGGAAGCAGTCGAGAGAGGGGCTCCAGTCGACGTTTGTTGTTGTTGTGACTGGCGTTGAACCCACTCCCTGTCTGACAGTCTGGTCAACGGACCAGCGAGTGTCTTCTCGGTGTAGGTCGAAGTGTCTCCACCGGCGGATGAATGGCAATGACGGCAGCGAGAGCGGTGGCAGCGGGGGGCCCGGCGTCTTTGTCCCGGTTTCGGGGCGCGCTGGTCGCGGCTGTGTTGGGAGACTGTGTCGGCGGAGAGTTTGAAGGAGCGGAGGAGGTGCCCATGGAGAGTGTGTTGCAGCACCTGAACAGCCTGGACGACGAGACCAAAGGGAATGGTGAGTGAGAGGGTGTGAATGAAACATTACAGAGTGGCTCTTTGACTTCGCTAACCTTCACCATACTGTCATACACGCCGAGCTGTGCTGCAGAAGAGCACCTGAAATCAGCTGCAAAGTAGGCTAGTACTGCTCCAGGCTGCCATTACTCAGATCCCCGATATGAAACAGGGCCAATAAATGGATTGTTGCAGCTACACTGGTCGTTACCAACACTTGCTTTTAAAGACAGACAGTGCAGAAATACATGTGATGTGACGCAGGGTGTTTTTGTCCATCGTGCAGTGTTCATATTTGGGCCCTCTCGTGTGTGTTAGGTATCCTGGAGTACAGTGACGACACGGCTATGGCACGTTGTGTGGTCCAGTCTCTGCTCACCCGTGCTGGCTTTGATGAGCAGGACATGGCTCGCAGGTACATGGATGCACACTGCTGATGGCTTCTATGCACAGTTTGACTGTATTATGGTGCTCGTGAAATAGACCGAATGTAGCATTTACACACACACACACACACACACACACACATATACACAAACTGAACCAATGATGTCTCACCTCTCTAGGTTTGCTAAGGAGTACAGTGCATCCCCAGGCCGTGGTTATGGTGCTGGAGTGATCCAGGTGTTGAAGAAGCTGTCCTCCCCTCAGCTCAGTGATGTGTACCAGCCAGCCAGGGACCAGTTCAATGGTCGAGGCTCCTTTGGGAACGGGGGGGCCATGAGAGCGGCCCCCTTCGCTCTGGCTTTCCCTGATCTGGCTGATGTTAGAAGGGTGAGCAGTGGGCATCCTTTGGGCAAAACCCACACCCATGGTATCATACATGTTGAAGCTGTGTGCATTTTATGAATTGCCATGTGTAAAATTTCAGTAATTCTGTAACATGTTTAGCTGAAATGTACTATTTGTACTTTTTTTTTTTCCCCTCTCTCCAGTTTGCCCGTCTGGGGGCCATGCTGACCCACTCCTGCTCTCTGGGTTATAATGGGGCTGTGCTGCAGGCATTAGCTGTGCACCTCTCCCTGCAGGGGGCACTAGACCTGCCTCAGCAGTTCGTCAGCAGGCTAATCACAGAGATGGAGGAAGTGGAGGGCAATGAGGTGACACGCAATGATGCCAGAATGTGAGTGCCAGATGAATAAAGGCGGCTGTAGCACTAGTCATGTCTGTCTGAGGAGGTGAGAAATGTGATCTGACGTTTGGGGTTCATTGTCAGGAAATAATGAAGGATTTATAAATATGTAATGTCCAATTTAAGCTTTATTGTCTTTAGTTTTTTTTTTGTTGTCAGTCGTCTTTTAACATGTTGTTTCTGTCCAGCTTAAAAGAGGCAGAGAAGCCGTTCTGTGAGCGCCTCCACAGAGTGAGAGACCTGATGGACAGGAGTAAGGTCAGCATAGAGGAGGTCATTTCTGAACTGGGTCAGTATCAGTAGTTTGAGCTCTGACTTTGTTAGATTTATTCTTAAGGGTTTGGAGGACTGTGTTTATGTAACATTTTTGCATTGCGAGCAGCTCATATTCTAATCTGACTTCTTTCCTTATCACTCAACTTCCTGTCTTTCCTTCCAGGTAATGGCATTGCAGCACTCCACTCAGTCCCCACTGCCATCTTCTGTGTCCTCCACTGCCTGCAACCACGGGAATGCCTTCCAGAGAACTATGGCGGCCTGGAGAGGACAATAGCGTACAGCCTGGCCCTGGGAGGGGACACGGACACCATAGCCTGCATGGCAGGGGCTATTGCTGGGGCCCACTATGGCATCGAGGCTATCCCTCAGTCGTGGATAAAGTGCTGTGAGGGGGCGGAGGACGCAGACATGAACGCAGAGCGACTTCACATGCTGTACCACCAGTCATCACAAGGAGGAGGGACTGGGGAGCAGAGCTGTGGAGACGCAGCTGAAAGCCAGTCAAACGCTTCTAACGGCACAGAGAAGAAAACTGGAGCTGAATGACTCTTCAACTGGAGTTTGACAGAAGGACTCTTGAGCACACACCACACACACACACACACACACACACACACACACACACAAATTACACATGTTAAAAAAAAAAAAAAAAACTTTTGTTTTCAGACTGTTTTGGTTAATTAGGAACCTGTGATTAAGCGCAAGTTACTTCAATATTATCATTATTGCAACATTATTTTACCTGTCAGAATGGCTCCTTTTCTTTGGATCAGCACATATTGAGAACCCGGCGCTTATTTTTTTTGTAAAGGGCAAATTTACTTTAAAAAAAAAAAATAAGAAAAGAAGGTGTTTGTTAGGCCACAGAATAAAGAAGCTAAACAAACACAAAGTGTCACCACATAGACAAGATTGACAGTCATACAGATCATCAGTCTGTGTATGCATACATCATACACTTGCAAACACACACCACACACACTTCTCCCTTCCTTCCTCTTTCCTGTCTTGTGTTGAACAATCTTTTGTCATGTGAAAGTTGCACTATAAATTGGCCATGTCTTGTTTTATCCTTTTGGTGGATAACATTTTATTTAATAAACTTTTTTTTTTTTTTTAAATTCACTCATAATCTGTATGAGTTTTTATTTTGAATTTGAAACCCAAGAAGCAAATTTGTTTCGGGGGAAATTTACTTTAAAAAAAAAAAAAATAAGAAAAGAAGCTGTTTGTTAGGCCACAGAATAATGAAGCTTAACAAACACTGAATTCCACTGAACTCTTAACTAACAGACTGCTAGTATTAGAAAACAAGACGTTTCCCGTCATGCTAGTCGCTCTGTGAAGCTGTAGTCAGTGTTGCAATGAGCTACATGCAACATGCTAATAATTGATTGTTTAGCAGGTGTAATGTTTACAGGGTTCACCATCTTAGTTTTCGTGTGTGAGCATGCTAACATTTGCTAATTAGAATTAAGCACAGTTGAGGTTGTTGGAACTGATGTTGGTGCTGTAGATAAGAAGCAAATTCATCACCAAAATAATTGCAATTCATTGTGAGAGAGACATAAACGTTGCCAGAAAATTTCCTGGCAATCCATCTACAAATCGCTGAGAGATTAACTTCGTGTTCCGTTAATACAGTTTTCCAAAGCCACAGTTCTTGATGCATCATTTTACTAAAATCACACGTCGCAAACAGTTCTGTGAAACAGTAACACATATTTACGCCTCCACAGTTTTAGAGAGGTTAAACAAGGTACAGACAGAAAAAAAAAGCTTACAGCAGCATTTAGCTTTTTCAGTCCCTGTCGATGATACAGCAACTCTTCTTCCTCACCCACCACCTCTTATCATTCAAGAGCATGTCATTAAATTGGAAAATAGTTTTTCTTGGAAAATTTCTTAAAACTAATGAACATTTATAACAAGACAAAATAAAATCCACAACAGGAATCGTCAGATCTTTAACTGCATACTCTATTTGGACACTCACTGGATTTACTTCTGAATTATATTTATATCCATGTGCTCTGCAAATTCAGTAAGAATATCAGGAAATAAAGCAGTACTAAATGCACTTGCGCAAAAGAACAATACATATCAGATTGCCTGAATTAAACATCCAACTTAGTAAATCTTAAGCACCTTTTTACAGGCACATCATGGTTACCTGCATAATGTTCTATCTGTATGTGAACAGTACTAGAAAGAAATGGCAGGTGACACTAATTGATTGTAAACTGCAATACGTCATGAGTATCCTTGCTAAAATAGGTGTAGTTATAAAAGCACAAGCAATTACACCTTAGAAACTCCCAGATCACAGGTTTTTGTCTGCTGGGGCGACCTCTAGGAACAGCTGCAGGAACACTGTTAACTTGGTCAGCAGTCCTGTGCAGAGCTTGTAATGGATGAGGGGTATGTAGAGTATAGCTCCACTTAAGATAAATACACTCACATAGAGGTATTCAATCTGAGGTTTGTCTATGATGGGTGCCAGCACAAGGAATATTGCCACAATTATGACCAGTATGGGGAGTATAATGGGGACCTGTGGAGAGAGGAAGAGATGTGTTCAAGCGAAAAAAAAAAAAAAAAAAGACAAATGTGTGTTATGATGATGGTGTTTTGAGTGAAAAGTGTGTGTGACACTGACCCTGTATGGCCTGGGGAGCTCCGGCTTCTTGATCTTGAGGTAGAGAAGTCCACACAGGGTGATGCCGTAGAAAAACCAGGCAGTAAAACTGACAAGAGCGATGAAGAGGAATGTCAGACAAATACAAAATGGTTGCACATCCTATATCAAAGTAATAAAGAAGGAATATCAGTATTAAATACATGCAAAGCAGACATGGCTTTCACCTGAAGAAATTGACAATACTCTGGAAGTCTCCAGGGATCAGCACCACCAGAGAGACGAAAGCGGTGAAGATCAGGGCTGGAGCTGGAGTCAGTCTGTGCACATGAGCCATGGCCAGAATATCTGGCTACAAAATGAAACAAGTATGGGTGAAACTCTGTGACAACATTTTATACTGAACAATCCAACACATGTTGATAAGCTAAAGAGATTCTCACCAACTGGCCTTCCCTGGCAGCAACAAAGCACACGCGGCCACCACTGAAGAACGTCCCGTTCAGTGAACCAAAAGCAGACAATGCTGCAGCCACAGACATGATCCAGCCCCAGTTCCCTAACACCTTATTCCTGTGGATCAAGGTTGAAGTTCTCAGAAAAGCTGCAACAGCATCATTTCCAGCTTTCAAAAGTCACCTGCTATAGGTAGGAAGTATATCAAGGGGTTTGGGTACATTATCCTGATTTTTCTTTACTGTTCCTGATTCCTAAGATCTGACCTCATTATCTGACTTTTAACAGTGTTCATGTCAAGTGTATGCTTCAGAATTTAAAATAAATGCATGGTAAGCTCTCTGGGTGTGCTTCTCCTCCTGTCTGATGACTGAGCTAATTAAAAGGTCTTATCAGATCAAAAGGGAACTCCATCGATTCTGCACTTCAAAGTCTGTTCACAGGTCTTGGGGAATGCTTCTGCATGTGTGACAGAAGGTGAATGAAGCTTTTTGTGGCTCCAGATGGAGCTGCGTGAAGCCAAATAATTTCCTGCCATCATCAGTTGGGGCGGAAGACCGAACATTTGAAAATGAACAAAATTTGGGGCTGTGGAGTTACAGAGAAGAGGGCTTAACAGACCTACTGTCTACACCTGTCTACATGAATCTGTGACACAATCTACATCAGGCGCTGTCTTACCCCCAGGTTACTGCTACTGCGCTGGAGGACATGAGCTCTCTCGGTGTCAACACTGTCAGGTAGCTCACATTCACCATCATATATAAGGCAGTCACCATAGAAATGGCTATGACAATCGCCCTGGGAAGATTCACCTGGAGGAAAAAAGGCAACATCATTCTTATATTCTGGTCAATATGTTAACATCTGGAGCTACTATGCTTACAGAGTGAAACATGCACT
Organism: Chaetodon auriga; assembly: GCF_051107435.1. Classification (NCBI taxonomy): domain Eukaryota; kingdom Metazoa; phylum Chordata; class Actinopteri; order Chaetodontiformes; family Chaetodontidae; genus Chaetodon; species Chaetodon auriga. The sequence continues at coordinate 19,351,797 of NC_135087.1, forward strand.
GAAATTGACACTGTCTCTATGCTTTCCCCAGCAAAATCTTTATAATTTCAAGCCCACATTTTGCACAAATGTTTCCCACTGAAGCTGGAAAGCACCTGTGCATCGACTCTTCACACAGTACGTGCAACTTAACAAAGTGGTTGGACTGACTAACACAATGCTTACTTCAGTACACCAATGATTTATTCAAAGAGCAAAACATCTTCCAAGCTCAAAATGAAATATTCAAGATGAAGTGAAGATTTTCTACACATTCATTTACTGGAGTTTACTAGAGTTACTGGAGTTGCGCTACCTGTGTAAAAAAGCACTACCCTTCAAACCCCTTAACAACAAAATCTAAAAGTAAAAGAATATTTCACAGTGTAGGAGATTAAGTTCACAAAGCAACAACAAAAATGACTGAAATGTTGCAGTCTTCTCCACAATGCTTCGAGCATTCAGCCGGAGCTGTTGAACCTCTTCGACCTGTTTGCACAGCAAGTGTTATCTTGCAAAAGGTTTAACCTTTGACAGTAACTTGACACATCTCTTTTGAAGGCTAAAATTCCCACTACAAAGTTCATATTGTCATCACACACTACTAAACAGAAGTACACAAGTGCATAAGTTAAAAGCATTCGTATCTCTGTGGGGAAAGATCTTGGCAATGAAATCTGTTCTTGGAATGCTATTTCTTCAACTCTTGACAAGTGGATCAAATTTACTGACCCACAAACGTCAACAGTCATTGTTTCGCAACACGCACTGAATTTCCACAAGAAATACAACCAAGATTTTAGTGAATAAACAAATCAGTGACAGTTTAACTTGTAACTACATAGAAAAGCCAGCTGTGCCTGAAAATCACCTGCTTTTTTCACCAAAAAACATTCTGTGATTTGCTGATTGATGCTATGTTTTCACTTTTTACATTCACTGCACACACACATTATAACAGTACTGGCAGGCACACACCTTTGTCACAGCTAGATAACAGCACAATTACAGCAAAAACCACACCTTGAGTGTCTTTGTGCAACTTAGCACCGACACATATGACAGTTTGATTACTGGTCTATACAGAAGTTTTTTAGCATCTTAACTCAAGCTGTGAACAGGTATACAGTCAATACATTGGTGAAAGGGCTTTGAAATATCAATTAATCAATCAATCAGACTTTAGCACCTTTCATACATAGCAATGAAACACAAAAAAACACAAACATTCCCACCCTGACCCCCAACACATCCATTCCCCACAACTGGATCCATGTGCAAACATTAAATGACTATTTTTAAAACATGAAACACGATCATAGCTTTTCAGGAATCTGCAATGAAATAAACATTAAAAGCCCTGCAAAATCCTGAACAAGGCATCATCTCTCCGGTGACTAGAGAGACTGGTTGAATACAAAATAAATTACAGAATAGTACATAATATAAATACATTTTCACCTCGGGTCTTTTTAGCTCCTCTGTAGCATAGTTCAAGTTGGACCAGCCAGCATAAGACCAGAGTCCTTGATAAAAAGCCATTCCTAGAGTGCTCAAAGAGTACTGAGTGCCTTTAAATGCATTGTCAACTTTCAAATTTTCCACAATGACACTGCTGTTCTGTGTAAGCTCCACTATCCCTCCAATTATAATTAATGTCAACGCCAGCACCTTGGCCACCAAGAAAACCACTTGGATTCTGACGGCAATCCTGACATTCAAGATGTTGACTATGGCAACAACCAACATAATCACAACTGCAGCACACTTCACTATCAGCTGAGGAGGTTGGCAGTCCGTGTAAAACAGTGCTGTCACATACTCTGCGATGCTAATTGCCATTGCAGCCATGCTGAACGGCTTCACAACCAGGATGAAAGTGAACGCTGCAAAGAAAGCAGGACATGAGCCATAGATCCTCAGAATGTAGATGAAGTCACCACCAGATTCAGGAATAATTGTCCCAAGCTCGGTGTAGGACAGCGCCGCGAACATAACTACAACTCCTGAGAGAGCCCAGATCAGCAGACTTGCTCCAGGGCTTCCCACGTAGGCCAGAACAAACTGCGGGGACATGAATATGCCAGATCCGATCATAGTTCCTGAAACAAGTGCTACACCACCAATCAACCCAATGTCCTGCTTCATTTTCACGGCTTGAGGTTCTTTGTTCGCCATGGCCATATACAGCAGGTTAGAATGAGCGAGATGAAGATACAGCCTTACAGAGGACACACACAGATAAAGAAGAAGGCACACGCTTGCAGATTGCACTTCTACGCATATCAGATTGTTTGGCAAAACAGTAACTGGACTCAAGGCAGTGACAGCTGTACCAATGTAGGTTGCTGGAATTTGATATGAACTCCACTGCAGTCATAAATCTTTATAGAGTAAATCCAGTTCTTGATTCTAAGATCACATTTGAACTTATCATGTAATCCTTTTGCATACCTGGATATTCTAATTCTGGTGTCTCTATTCTGTTCTTCAAAACACTAACCGCTCATTGTGCAATTTTTGTATGTTTTAAAACAGTGAGAACAACTTGACATAAGATGCATCATGTTCTCGTTTTGGTCAATGAGTCACTGATCTTCCAATACAGTCAATAAACAATTAACTAAAAGTAAAACGTGTGACCTTGATTGTAGGCTGACAGTCTAGATTGGACAGTTGATTGCATGAGAATATAATCTCATAGATTAGATCTGAAAAGCATAATTGTGTTTTTGAAATTTATGAATAGTAAACAGTAAAACTCTTACTTCTGGATGTTTCAGCTCCTCAGTTACATAATTCAAAGTGTTCCAACCATCATAGGACCACAAGCCCTGATAGAAAGCAATGCCGATTGAGCTGACACCAACATTTGTTCCCTCAAAGGAGTTTTCAAAGTTCTCAGTGTGTCCCTGGAAAAGCATCACAACACCTCCCAGTACGATCACTGCCAGTGCCAGCATTTTGACCACCATGGAAACCACCTGGATGGCAGTGGTCAAGCGGACGCTCAGACAGTTGATGCTAGCCAGCACCATTATAGCTACTGCAGCCACCAACTTCACCACCAGTTGTGGAGGGGTGCAGCCATAAAAGGGGGCCACAACATATTCAGCAAAATTCAGAGCAAGTCCTGTGGCACTGGCAGGTCTCACAATGACGATATAGCTGTAGACAAACGTGAAGGCCACTACTTTTCCTGCCGTCCGCAGAATGTAGATGAACTCTCCTCCAGACTCTGGTATTACTGTGCCAATTTCAGCATAGCAGAGTCCCGCCAGCATGGAGATCAACCCGCTGCAAGCCCATACAACAAAGCTGGCCCCGGGGCTGCCGATGGCATACAGCACAAACTGAGGGGAAATGAAAATCCCAGATCCAATAATGGTGCCAGCAATGAATGACACAGCTCCTACTATACCCACTTCCCTCTTCAGATTGAGTCCCTGTTTGTTGGTCTTCATTGTTAGAGAGCTGCTGCTTCCTTAAAGGCATTCACAGTTTGTTCTGGACAGGCACACTAAGGTGTAGTGTTAGTGTTTGTCTTGGACTTTGCTCATTACCTACATGTCCCTTAAACAATCACACATTCACTTTTTACAGCAAAGATTGTTTTACATTTATGGGTTTGTGTTGAAATCACCCGAACTAAAACTAAACTGAAATAATACTTCTTGGTTAGAAAAATTAATTTACATTAACAAAAAAAAATAAAAATAAAATAAAAAAAAAATTCATTCATTCATTTTTTTTGTCATTTTGCCATTGAATGAAGCCCTTTCATACTATAAGTTCACAGAACATATATACAAATAATTGAAACAGAAGCACAATTTGTTAATATATTTTGTATGTACAGTGCTAAACAAATTTATTAGACCACCACCCAAAGTAAGGTTTATGCCACAGCTGCCCTAAATTAACAGCATTGGTAATTATTTAATAATTTTTTATGTTTCTGTAATGGTTAATACGCCAAAATGTAGAAGCTCTTTAACCAAAATGATATTTTTGATGCTAAAATGTAATTGTTATTGTTATCCATTAATTTTCAAATTTAATGATTTACAAAAAAATGAAAAAATAGTAAATCACATTATTATTTCTTGATTAATATGTCAAATTATAGTTACTTACTTGTATTCCTGAACAGAAAAATTAGTTTTAGTGGTTGAATGTTATGCTTGATTAATTTCTGACTTCTCAGAGAAGCCCAGTGAGCCGGCTCAAATTTTGGTATAAAAAAAGGTGAAATCAGTTTGAAATTCCTCATTCCCAGAGCTCACTGAAAATGAAAGAGTCCGCATTAAAGCACTTCATGATGCTGGATGGTCTCTGAGACAAATAGGGAAAGACATAAAGTGTCCTCACAGTATGGTCAAGTATGCTTTGGAGTCAATTGCCGAAACTGGTACTTACAAAATACACCAAGGAAGAGGCAAGAAACGAAAGTTAACTGAGGCAGATGTCAGACGCCTCAAGGTTTTAAGTACTAGAGACAGAAGGAAGACCACCGCTGATCTTCAGGCAGAGATGAATGCTTCTAGATCAGAATCTGAGAAAGTCCAGAATGACCATAAGCAGACAACTGACGGAACAAGGCTTAAAGGGAAGAATAGCTGCTAAGAAGCCATTATTGAGGCCTGCAAACATCCACAAATGCCTCAGATTTGCCAGGGAGCACAAACACTGGACTGTTGATGACTGGAAGAAGGTACTATGGACAGATGAGTCCAAGTTTGAACTCTTCAGTCAGCATCGTCGTGTTTATGTCCGCAGAAAAGCTGGAGAACGTTGATGCCAGATGCATTGCACCCACAGTGAAACACAGTGGAGATTCCATTATGGTATGGGGTTCCATTTGTGGAAATGGCATGGGCAAATCAGTGAAAATCGACGGCATCATGAACAAGACCGTCTACCACAACATCTTAGTGCATCATGGAATCCCTTCTGGACTGAGTCTGATTGGGCATGGGTTCATATACCAACAAGACAATGACCCCAAGCATACTTCAAAGCTGTGCAGAGACTATTTGACCAAGAAAAAGGAATCTGGAGTACTGGAACTGATGGACTGGCCAAGTCAAAGTCTGGATTTAAATCCTATTGAACAAATTTGGGATTTAGTAGATTCAAAGATTGATCGCACAAAAGTTCCATCTAAAGCAAGTCTGTGGGAACAGCTAGAAACTATTTGAAACTCAATAACAAAAGAGACTGTTGAAAAGTACAAATAAAAACAATGCCAGCAAGAATGCAAGCTGTTATCAAGGCCAAAGGAGGCCATACAAAATATTAAGTTTTTTGGTTATTATGTGTGGAAAAAGGACTATTTAGTCATATCAGTTTATTTGCCAAATAAATAACAATAACATTTTTAGTTTTAAACAAGATTTTGAAAGATTTCTAACATATTTATGTTTTCTCGACATGTTTTTATGACAGGTGGTCTAATGCAGCTATATACCCAACAACTTTTCAGCAGAACATCATGATATTAACTGAATAATTAGGGTTCTATTCCAAGTATAACAATTGCCACAATTACGTATATAATGCCATTTTGGAATGGCATAATGGAGAAAAGTGTGGTCCATGCCTTCCCTCTTCAGATTGAGTCCCTGTTTGTCACTCTTCATTATTTGACCACGACTGTCTCATCAAAGGCATCTACAGTGGATGCTATGTATATCCTCTGCAATTGGTGACAGATTAACAGCTTACTGCCAGGTGCCTGCAATGACCGTGTCACACTGAGCTAACGTGTGTGACTTTGTTCATCACTCCCAGCAGTATTCTCTTATTCAGCAGTCACACTTTCAATATTTAAGAAAAAGATTGGGATATTTGTGAGTTTTTGTGATTACAAAGTCAAGTCATAACTGCCTGTTGCTCAAGAGTAGAAATCATGCAGTATTGATGACCTGCTGAAGAACAGAATTGTTATGATCCTGTAGACCTGTCTGTTCCTGGTGTTTTCTTTTTCCCTTCTCCCAGTGTTACGTGTTGTCTGTCTGTTTTCCCCTCTCTGTTTAGCTGGCCGTGTCTCTACACCAGGCCAGCTCCACCTCTTCAGGTGTATACCTGATCCGCATGACCATGATTAAGGCATAGGGTAAAAGGGGAGAGCTCCCTCCTACCTGTTGTTGGACTGTCCTGAATCCCTGGTGCTGTCTTCGTTCTATCAGTGTGAGTACTGCGTTTGCTATCTCCTCTCCTTGGGAGTTGTGCTAATGTTTAGTTTGTTTGGACTGCCACTTAATGTGTACTCTGTGTTCCAGTTTTCTATCTGCCACGTCAATGTGTGCCCAATTTGTCAGCGCTCCCTTTCTTTAATTCCACTCACCTTTTGAGTGTGCTTTATTTTGTTCGTTTCTTGTTTAAAATAAATCATTTCTGTTTATTAATTCCCTCTCTGGTCTGCATCGTTGGGTCCTGAGAAATCATTCAGGCGTTCTGCCTAACAAGAATATGGACCTGCAGATCTTATTTGAAAGTGTCAACACATGATCATCAGTACTAAAAATACCTTTCATGCTCAGCAGACTGAGTCAAACAACCTTTTGCTGAGATTTTCCCAAATTTGCTTTGAGCTATTGACTGTCCTCAAATAACCATCTTTTGAAGCCATTCGAATAATCTTTTGGGTTTGATGGTGGTATATGTTTTCTCCATCCATCACTCCAGTTGTACAAAGATCAAATGGAATGTAGCAATGGCCCTGGCACTTTCCATTCCTACAGAGACCCCCTCAAGAAACCCCAAAGGACACAGATGTAAGACATCTCCAAATCCACAAAACACATGGAGACTGAATGGGTAAATTTCTACAACCTCTCCACTACAGTTGCAAGAAAACGAGCTGGTCCGCCAGTCTGTGAACAGGACAGAATCAGCATTTGTCCTCCAGAGAAGAAGACCTTACGATAACATTTCTTGTGCAGACTGAGCACTGTTATACCACAGTAACTGAATCACACCCTTCAGTCTTGTTTTGTAAAAAAAATGGGAACCTAAAAACCCCCATCTGTAACACAATGGTATAGAGAAATCTTCAGAGACTACCGAACTAGATGGGTGGTGACGACAGACAGGTAATGGTTGGTATCCTCTGAAAATGGCCGACTTGCTGTTGATGACATCACATTCCTATTCCCTACTCACTCTATGGGTTCATATTAAGTTTCTGGTTTGAATTTCTTTGGAGGATTGAGGACATATCAACTAAGAGACTTGCAACGTAGCCCTCAAAATCCAATAGGGACTGCTCGAGACAATTGAGACCTGACTGGTTACTATCCAGGTGCCTGACAAGCAATACAATTTCAGCTGATATCAGTAATACTCCATTAACTGATCATAAAGCAATTTATATCTCAATAATCTTGTCCATAAGTCACACCCCAGGTTTCCCCTCTTAATTACAAAAACGTCAGACAACAAGCCAATGAAATGATCAAAACGTTTCAGAACAAAGCAGAAACTCAGACAGCTTATAGGAGGAATCTGTAGCTCTTAGAATATGAGTTGGGAAAGTTTGGCAATCTAGCCAAGGGATCTGACACTGCTGTGAGTGGTTTGTGCTTTTCAGCAGAACATCATGATATTAACAGAATAATTAGGGTTTTATTCCAAATAAGATATTACCACAATTACGTAGATAATGCCATTCCGGAAGGGCAAAATGGAGAAAAGTTTGGTCCATGCCACTCAAGTATTTCCTGAGTAATAAAGCGAGACAAGTTAGGTTTACATTAATTCACAGGTTCAACCCAGCAAAGTCTTTCCTGAAGAGATCTACACTGATCATTGACTCTGACTGCTCATTTTATAAAAGCTCAGATGAAAATGTGTCACATTTTGGTCTAACTTTGCAGAGTTCATCCAGACACATTTCATGCAGATATCTCATGACAGATTTTTCTTTTTGTTTTAAGGACATTTTCTTTGGTATGTTTGATTTTAATACAGAAAATGAAGGAATATGTTTTATTACTATTTTTACTTGCTAAATACCACATCCACAAATGCAACTGCAATGGTTCTAAACCATTCTATCCTGTTTTTAAGAATGAACTCAATGAATATGTGGATGCCTGAAAATATTGAAAGAACTTTATAGCTATTAGCACTGTGCTATATGCAACCTTTGTGACCTGGCAAGACTGACAGTGATGCATCTTTGACTGAAGTTGGTGCTGTGAGTTAAACTTTTGGATGAAGACTCTTGTTGCCCTTGGTTATTTGCCTCCCTCTTTTCCTGTATCCCCAGGCCTTGTGTTGATGATGATGATGCATCTGATGTGTCTTTGTGTGTCCTTTATGTATGGTTTGCTTTTGTCCTTAATTTAAAAAAGTATCCCTCAAGACGCATTTTAGGAATTGAGACATTGTTCAAGATGGTGCTCTGAGATTAATTTCCAGATCATAGGCAGGAGGATGGAGGAGGCGAAGAGGTACAAAATAAAGGAGGGACGCAAGGAAAGGATGCAAGTCAGGGAAATGTGGATGCAATTTAAGAGACTCTGGATATACCCAAAGAATGATTTGTATGGAATACATTGTGTGTTAGGAAGAGTGTGCACAGGTGTGTAAAATGTTTTTTCTTCTTTGATTAACGTGTGTGTTTATGATTGATTTCTTTTTCTTTTCTTTCCTTTTTTTTTGTAGTTCAGTTTATGCTCAGTTGTTTAATACTGTATCAAGCTCAAGCCTGCAACAAAAAAAATCAGAATCTTATTATCGATGTGAAAACATATAGAAATTTCATTAATGGTGAATGTTATACACCCCAGTGCATTGTCTCTGCAAGTCTAGACCATTTATGTAAGAATTACAATTTTTGCCTCTCATATACAGTGGACTAGAAGCATAAAGTTGGAAATACTCAAGTACAAGTATCACAAATGTGTACTTAACTGCAGTACTTGAGTTCACCCACACTACATGTTTGGCTTTACCATGTCTGTCTAGCAGCCTCCTCCACCAAGTGATCCAAATTACTACCAATTGATGATGAGTTGACATCTCTGCTTCACCGGAGTGTCCAAGGCATACTGCTGCAGATCTGATAATACAACTGTAAAGTCAACCAATCAACCAAGTCTCCTGGTATAAGGTACATGTTCTAACTTATACTTGAAAATGCTCTTAGCTTTGACCAAGCCATGACTTAAACAAAATGTGTAAGACCCCCATTAAAGGTTGGTCCACCATAGGCTGTGTGAGTGTCTAGCTCCCAAGCAGAGGTGTGGAGTACTCTGACAGCGCCCTCTCCAGGACTCCACCCAGAAACTCACAGAGAGCCATCCTCTTTATGAGACACAGTAAAGTACAATTGACATCTCATTACTGGGGGAAATTCCAAACACAGCAGTGCTCAGCCAGCTGTGCTTGCTCTGGCTCTTTCTCCACCAGAGAAGCCACATTCCACATTCACATGCTGACAATCTCTCCTCTAAGGCCTTGTCTGTTAGGGGAGCTCATTCTCTCTATTGTGTGGAGGGGTTGCTCTGTGCTCCTGATGCTGATCCACAGACAGCTTGGACTTGCTTTTAATCCAGCTCTTTGCCCAGGACTGTCCTGCCTTGGGTTTCCCCTGCCAGAGGCTACTGATCCTGGCAACATTGCTTCCAGGATCACAAGGTCCCATGAACCCCTCCACCACAATTAGGTAAAGACAAATAATTAAATGAATTGAACTAAAAAAAAATAATATGAAAGCTGATCAACAACAAGTACCCGAGGAAACAAATGGGACACTTCTGTGGTCTTGAGACAAAACGTGTCACCCTGCAGAGAGCTCCCGGAGACACTTCTGAGAACCATGTGACTTATGAGCAATTCAACCAAGGAAAATGGCAAAACAGTGACTGATTAAAAGAGGAGGAAAAGTGGCAACAAGAAGACATCAAACATGTAAATGACTGTTTTCAGTTCTTCTGGAAAAAAAGAAGAAAGAAAAGAAAAACAAAACAAAACAAAAAAAACTCACTTTTTGCACAACTTCGTAGCATTGTCTTGTAGCACCTATGTCAAGTTGGACCAGAAAGTTGCGTTACGGCACTTATTCTTGTTGTTCTCTCTCGTCTAGAACCTTGCTTGTGCTGTATGAAAAATCTCATATGTACGTCCCTTTGGATAAAAGCGTCTGCCAAATGAAAAATTGTAATTGTAACTGTAAGATTTTTGTGACTTCACAATATGATGATTCTGGTGTCTTACAGCAGTGGCAGCTGACCTAAAGGTGGAGGTCTCTTAGCCTCAACTGCTAACTTCACAAGTATACTATTTCTCTTGATCACACCACTTAAATGACTTATAGTCAATTGAAAGCGTGCAGTAAATTAAGAAACTGTAAGTTCATTGTGAAAACAGAAAACAGAAACTTACTTCTGGATGTTTCAGCTCCTCAGTTACATAATTCAAAGTGTTCCACCCACTATAGGACCACAGGCCCTGATAGAAAGCAATGCCGATTGAGCTGACGCCAACATTTGTTCCCTCAAAGGAGTTTTCAAAGTTCTCAGTGTGTCCCTGGAAAAGCATCACAACACCTCCCAGTACAATCACTATCAGTCCCAGCATTTTGACCACCATGGAAACCACCTGGATGATGGTGGTCAAGCGGACGCTCAGACAGTTGACGATAGCCAGCACCATTATAGCTATTGCAGCCACCACCTTCACCACCAGTTGTGGAGGGGTGCAGCCATAAAAGGGGGCCACAACATATTCAGCAAAACTCAGAGCAAGTCCTGTGGCACTGGCAGGTCTCACGACCATGATGTAGGTGATGACAAACATGAAGGCCACTACTTTTCCTGCCGTCCGCAGAATGTAGATGAACTCTCCTCCAGACTCTGGTATTACTGTGCCAATTTCAGCATAGCAGAGTCCCGCCAGCATGGAGATCAACCCGCTGCAAGCCCATACAACAAAGCTGGCCCCGGGGCTGCCGATGGCATACAGCACAAACTGAGGGGAAACGAAAATCCCAGATCCAATAATGGTGCCAGCAATGAATGACACAGCCCCTACTATACCCAAATCCCTCTTCAGATTTAGTCCTTGTTTGTCAGTCTTCATTGTTTGACCACAGCAGTCTCATGAAAGGCATCTACAGTGGATGCTATGCGTATCCTCTACAATTGGTGATAGATTAACAGCTTACTACCATGTGCCTGAAAAGACCATGTCACACTGACCCAAGGTGTGGCATACCTGTTTTTGTGACTTTGTTCATCACTCCAAGCAGTATTCCCTTATTCAGCAGTTACACTTTCAATATTCAAGAAAAAGATTGGGATATTTGTGAGTTTTTGTGATTACAGCAAGTCATAACTGCCTGTTGCTCATGAGTAGAAATCATACAGTTTTAATGACCTGTTGAAGAACAGAATATGGACCTGCAGATCTTATTTGAAAGTGCCAAGACATGATCATCAGTACTAAAAATAGCTTTCATCCTCAGCAGACAGCAGTCAAACAATCTTTTGCTGAGATTTTCCCAAGTTTGCTTTGAGCTATTGACCATCATCACATAACCATTTTTTGAAGCCATTTGAATAATCTTTTGGATTTGGTGGTGGTATACATTTCCTTCATCAATTATAAGACACAGCTAGGTATAATGTGACCAAACACAGCAGTCTGTTTAGGCTAAAACCAGTATTCTGAGAAGCATCTTGTCAAAAATAAGGCTAAATCTAATCTTACCATGTCAATATACTATATAGAATCACAATGTTAGTGGAGATACAAGTTCAAACCACCGATGAATTGCTTTCAGTGTTTTTCACCTCAGAAGAAAACATTTATTACTTTATTTCTTTCGGGTGATGGTGAGGAGATCGGTCACCTTGACATGGACAGTTTAATTGGTCCTACTAAACTCCTTCAGTGCAATAACACTTAACACCAGGCATGTCAAACTCATTCCACAAACGGCCATGTGGCTGCAGGTTTTTCCTCCAATCAATCAAGAGCACGCAGTCTGACCAATCAGCTGTCTGAAGACTGAGATCAGCTAATGAAATGAGTCAAGTATGGTGAGCTGCTGCTTGGTTGGAAAGAAAACCTTCAGCCACTCGACCCTATGTGGAATGAGTTTGACATCCCTACTTTACACTGTCACCCCATATACCCTTGTACTTACCTCTGGGCGTTTCAGCTCTTCAGTAACATAATTCAGATTGTTCCAGCCATCATAGGACCACAGGCCCTGGTAGAAAGCAATACCAATTGGATTGATGCCCACATTTGTGTTCTCAAAGGAGTCTTGAAAGTTTTCAGTGTGACCTTTGATAAGCATCACCACACCTCCTATAACAATGACTGTCAAGGCAAGAACTTTAGCCGCCATAAAAAACACTTGGACTGACATCGACAGGCGAACATTAAGGCAGTTCACGATGGTGAGCACGATAATTGCACCTGCAGCCACGCACTTCACCTGCAGCACTGGAGGGGCGCAGTCTGAGTAGAAAGGAGCCACGACATACTGAGCAAAACCCAGCGCCATGCCAGCAACACCAGCAGGCCTCACAAATAACACCGAGCTGAAGATTAACATGAAGGCGACGACGGGACCAGAGGTCCTGAGGATGTAGATGTACTCCCCCCCTGACTCTCTTATGACAGTACCCAGCTCAGCGTAGCAGAAAGATGTCAGTAGCACCAGTAAACCACAGCTTGCCCACACCACCAGGCTGGCTCCAGGGCTGCCGATGGAAAAGAGCACAGTCTGTGGGGTCATAAAGATCCCAGCTCCGATCATTGTCCCCCCAATGAGGGACACGGCTCCAATCAGCCCCACTTCCCGCTTCAGGCTGAGCTTCTGCGTCCCGTCGTCCATAATCACAGCAGTGACACAATGGTGTCTCACACCAGTCGTATGGAGAAAGCGCTGAAATTCTGTGGCTAAGGTCACTCTTGTAGTAACTCAGGTAGTTAATAATTATGTGGGTTGGGCAGACAAGTGAATGTATTTATTGCAGCCTGTCAGTTTTCTTGCACCTTATCTTTTTTAGGGAGAGCAGTGTCTGCTGTGGTGGCCCCAGGCAGTTTCAGGAGATCAGAGATGCAGAACACGTGAGTAAGCTGGGCTCAGAAGTCTACAAATCAGACCTGGGAGGCCCTCTCATTCCCTCCTTCCCCCTTTCTGTTTTGCAACCACACACAGAAGTACTACTTTAAATTCTTCTAGCTAATTCCTAAAACACTATACATGAAAATGAAGGCAACACATCCTTGAGTAATAAGAAACTATTTTATATTGGGTATGCCACCATATTACAAAAAGCCTTTACAAGCTGTACTCTACATGACAAAGGGGCTGTTACTAAGTACTGAACATGCAGGGTGCCCAAACTTTTTCCTTTTTTGTCATTTTGAAGCCATAAAAGATGGAAAAAAGGCAATCTTGCTTAAAATATCAAAGAAATGTGTCACATTCATCTTTTATCTAAACCAGGTCACCTTTTACTCGCTTAGCTGTTCCCAGTAACAGAAATTCTGAGCCAAACTTTTGCATGCCTCTCTAGGGGAGATAATAAAAATTATGAAATATTTCTACGCTGAATCAGAAAAACACCAATCCAACCAGTGAGTGATGTTTTTACAACATCTTATCACATTGATTCACAATTTGAAAACACAACAATGTTTTATGATCTCTTCACTTTATGGCTTTACTTCTGGATGGTTTCCATCTCCAAAACATCAAACAGAGCCAACAACTTTTTTGGGTTTTTTTTTACCTGTGGTAGGTAAGAGTGACTGCAGCACTGTCCAAATATAGTGGAAAGCATTCTCCAAATTTTCCAAGTTGCGCATTTGTCTGATTTCAAACCAGGTATCCTGCGATGCGATGTTAATCCACGTTCACAGACCTGCATTCAACATCCTTCTTGTCACACTCAATCCAGGGTCATCCTTAGTTTCGTGCAGTGGTCCCACTTTATCTGTCCAGCTCCATCAAGGGGCTTTATCCTCCCCTCCTGTAATAAAGAGGTGAACAGTCTTGTTGGAGTGCAGCATCTGTCCGGCGCGCTGGGCTCCGGTGATGGCAGCTAACTTGTGGGCATCGTAGCGGGAGTAGAGGGCAGTGCATGTCCAGCTGGCCTCCCCCCCCTCACCCCCCGCTGCCAGCATGTTACACACCTCACTGTAGAAGTGGGGGAAGGAGGGCAATCCATAAAATATCAGGTTCTGGATCCCTTTGATGGTGTACCTTAATAAAAAGAGTCGGAGACCAAGTTAAGACATTATAAGACCATTTTCATATACACTGCTGATTATTGCTGTATACCGCTGGAATAACCCCACAAAATAAAAACACAATCCACTGTTGAAGTGAGCAATGTCTGCTGACCGCCTGCAATCTGATATATAAGCACTTTATTGGTAAGCTACAGCTGACTATTTAAGAAAACACGTACTTTCCAATACCCTCAAAACCTAATATCCTTTTTTTTTCTTTTTTCAGGAAACTGAATTCAGTGTTTTTATGACCTGCAGACACACTGGAAATCAAAAGAGGTGTTGCAATGGCTACTTTAATAATGATTCTATTAGCAAACCTTTTGAAAAGAATAAACAATGACATCATTGTTGGAGGTATAATTTGAGTTAAGAGGTTTAACTTTGAACTCTGTAAGAAACGTCACGTGTGTCCTTCAAGTGTAATAACAATTGGTGACATGTTAACTCTTAAAAGGTAAGAAAGATTACGGTCTTTAAACCCTTTACTGCTGATGCTGACTCCAGGAATCAACACCACCAGAATGCTCTTACTCAGTGATATTTATCCTTTGGATGCCTTTGTGTTTTGGTGAGGTCCAGTTTGATCCACTAAACATCTAGTGTCGTTCAGCAGGAAATCCACTGCTACAGGAGAGCTTCACTAGCTGACCGACCCTGAACTCTACCTGAAATCCTGGATGGAAAGACCAACCCCCCCTCAAATCAAACACAGAAGCTAGCAGGCTAGCAGATGGAGCATTAAAAAGAACTGACCTCTTGTAGAAGTGGAAGCGCTCAGTGAAGAGCACAAACTGTTTATCCCCTTTCTGGAAGAAGTGTCGCGCTCTGGACACCTCTGACTTGCTGGAATACTCGCAGAGACTGGCACAGTTGATTTCTTCTTTCTTCATATAGTTGCGCAACCGGATGTAGTCAAAGTAAGACGGGATGTAGATCAAAGTGTGGGACATAACTGAGTCCCTGTACTGAGGCAGCACTTTATCTAAAAAGAACTGAAACCTACAGGTGGAAACCGAGGAAATAAAACAGTTTTAAATGTTGTGGCATCAACCAGGTATTCTTCAAGATCTCTTGAGCTGCTCCTTGTAATTTAAATAATGAAAGTCACATAAAGAAAGGACGCCAATGTACTAATAACATACAACCACCACAAAACAAAGAAAATTATTTAGACAACTGTTTCGTATACCGGATAAAAGGCAACCATAGAAACTAACAGGCTGAAAAGGGTAAAGAAATGAGAGATATCAGTGTAGAGAATGAGCTCAGGAGGACTGTGTTAGTGTACGTGTTTCTTCATGGGAAGGGACAGGGAGCAAAAGAAAGTAGTGCGTTATCTCAAAATCTCAAACTACCAGGACTGAGAGATGTGCTTAGAAATCAGAAAAAAGACAATCTTATAACCCCAGAGCCTAAATTGTGTTTTTAAATTTTCTTCAATGATAGCTGTCTGTACAACCATGGGTACTTTGCATACAGGAACTACTTAATTACTTGCTAATTGCAATGCTCTTTACCGCACCAACTTGCCAGATTGTAAACAAATAAAGGCTAAAAAAACAGGGCTTCAGATGCAGCCTGCAGTGTAACTCGTTAAGTCAATGGCAGCACAAAACATCTGAAAAGCCTGGTCTATCTCATAGGGTCGACAAGTTGTCTGGCCGTGGTGGCACACATTGGTTCACCTGTGGAAGACCTTACCGAGCATCATGGTCCATGAAGCTGTCAGAGGAAAACATCTGAAACACATGAGGCAGCTGAACCAGCACCTGGCAGATGGAGCCTGTTTTTGGTATGTTCTTAGTGGCAACCTGGGGACAAAAACCAGACAGGGAATGAACCTTAAAATACAAAGAATGTTTGCTTTTACTCTTGATCTTAAAAGGTCAGCAGGATAGCTAAGCAGAGCTCTCCTGGGATATCCAGCTGACTACAGTAAACAACGTAGTGTGGCTACGGCTCCAACCACTGAGGATTAACTCAATCTGTGAGATCATTTCTGCCTCTGAGTAATGTGGTCGACTTAACTGCAGTCTGTACTGAATGTTCTGTCCCAGGAGCAGGTGTAATGCTGTGTATAAGGTACACAAAGTGTATAAAGTGCAGCACCTGTCCACGGTAGTTGGCACTGTGCTTGGTGAGGATGCTGTTGATCTGTGGGTCCTGGATGGAGCTGAACACCAGCGTCTGCCGGTAGTGTTTGGTCCAGTTGTTCAGGTTCCACATCCTCACCCTGGAGAAGTCCACTCCATGGGAGTCCAGGGGCTGCAGGTTCATGTGCTTCATCACATGCTGTGGAGGGCAGATCCATGTGATTTTTAAGAAGGCATCAACTATTTATTTTATTTATAACGATCTACGACTCCTCTAACCAGAGTCCTTTAGAAAGACGAAGTCAAACTTTAGCATGAAATGCTCTGTCAAGGCTCCAGTAGTGTTTTCCTCAGTGTGTACCTAAACACTAACAGCAGATGGCGCCACATCCTTCCCAGCAGTGAAAACGTAAGGCTGCTGAACAGATGCCATCACACATTAATGTGTCATGTTGATCAGGCGAGGGTTCTTACCAAGACATGCTCCCAGTTCTGCATGAGGAAGACATCCGCCTGGTCCACCACCAGCAGCTCGATTGAGGATAGGAAGTCAAAGTCTCTCTTACTTTCTCCTTCAGCTCCCAGCACTGTACGGAGGCCCAGCGGTGAAGCAATGATGATGTCTGAAGAATAAAAGGGGGAGTACAGACGTATGCTGCTCTTCACGATGGAGAGACCTGGTGAGAAGAGAAGACAGCGTCATGGCCTTGGACAGAAGAACTTAAGGGTTTATCCAAAAGTGGACTGACTTGTGTTTGTTGAACTGTACCTATCCTGAAGTGGTCATCCACGTTGCCGGAGAAGATGGCGTTGTAATCATCTGGTCTCTGCAGATTGGATGGCTTGTCATCTGCCTCCTCTCCAAACTCTTCCTTGAACCTCTTCTTGTTGCTGACCACTATCTTCTTGCCTTTGGCCTCCAGCAGGCTGATGAATGTCTGGACAACTCGCAGAGCCGAGCCTCGGAACGGAACCAGAATCAGGACCTGACACATTCACAGCGGTGTCCAGAAAGATATTGAATATACACTCAATGCATTAGCATTTCATTTGGAACTAACAACTCTTAGTATTTAGTATTAGTATTTCATAATGTATTTAGTAATTTACCTTGGGTCGGGTCAGTCCTTGGTCTCTGGGTTCATCCTGTGGCTCAGCTCCAGCTTTAGCCTGAGTCTTCTGCTCTCTTAGCTGTGCGTTGTGAGCCAGGACCTGGGAGTTGGCCTTCAGCACGTGGTTGAGAACGTGAAGGCAGTATGCACTGCGAACCTGTGGGCCCTGGTTCAGAGGACAAGTCTCTGGGTAATAGAGGTCTCTGTAGGAGCCCATAAGAGCTAGCAGTTCTAGCTGTAATGGGGTGATCTCTTCAGTCGATCCCTTAGGGTTGGAGGTCTGGTTCAGATCCTTCCAGCAAGCCTCCAGAAGTTTGTGGAAAACTGGGAGGTTTGTGTCTTTCTGAGGGCCGATGGATCCAAACTTTTCCAGGGGATTGGTGGAGAGTAAAGTGCCCAGTTTTGGCCACTAATTGTGGGGAAAAGCAAAAATATTGAAGTACACAAACTGGGAGAGAACAGGAAAAATGCTGGTCGATTTTGTCAACTTGTGCAGTTAATACCGTGATCTGAGCCTTGGCTTTGCTGCCAGATGTTATCTTCTGCACATCCTTTTCATCAAGCTCCGTGTCCAAATGCTGTAAAAACATGTCTGCATATAAAGAAGAAAACTGTTAAGAATACAATTTTTATTCCCCAAGATTTCTGATTGAGCAAGCTCTTCACTTATTTTAAAATACAATGACATAAAAATCAAGTCACTGATCCAGTATCTGACCAAATGTGAAATATGGTCACGATCTCTAGATGGTTTGTTAAACAGAGCCATCTGGGAAGGGGAGAGCGATAGAAAGCATCATGGAAGCAGTTTGGACACATCCCAAGCACTTTAAAAATGCTTGGGATGTGACTGAATGAACCATCTGTCTATCACTGTGTATCACAAGCTACCTTCAACCAATCAGATCAATGATCCATAGGATGTAGTAGGAGTCTTGCTGAAGTCAGCTCATAGAGAAGTGAAAGCGTCTTTTCACGGAGAAAAGCCTTCAGTGTTTCAGTGCTTCTCCGTTTCTGTCACAACTGATGCTACAGCAGCATCTAAGCTCACCTCTCGGGGAGCCACCATTGTTATTTTTAAATGAAAATTATTAGATATGAAATTAGTGAAATGCTGTCATAGAACATCAATTCTTGATTTATGGCCAAAATGATGTTTAATGAGGTCACAATGACCTTTGACCACCAACTTTTAATCACTTCATGGTTGAGTCCCAGTTGTAATGAAATTCCCTCCAGGCCTGAGGTATCACATTTACAACAACAGGACATATGGACAACCTGGACAACCTGAAAACATAACACCACCAGCCATAGCTGTCGCCATTGCGCAGTCATAAAATGCAGAATTTCATCTGAATTTTCTGAACTCTTCTCTTACATTTGCTGTCTCTGTGCTCTGCAGAGCTTTCAGTGCTATCAGCTTGTTCTTCCTCATCCATGAAGTTGGTCTCCAGACAGAACTGGGTCTCATGCTCGTTGTCAATGAACTCTTCAACTCCAGCCTCTTTCTCCTCCCCTTCTACTGCTTCGGTCACAGCCTCGTCTACATCCTCAGGTTCTTCCTCTTCCCCTTCATCTTCTTCATCATCCTCAATGTCATCACCAACTTCATCACTGTCTCCTGTGATAAAAAGCACAACACTATTCAGCCAACTGTGATATTATGGCATGTACTGTAGTGTTGGAAATAAACAGCTCACCTTCACCAAGAAGCTCCTCTTCTTCCTCTTCATCCTCAGTGCTCTCCTCTTCACTCTGGTCGTGACTGGTTTTTTGGCTGAGGGTTGACAGAAGTTTCTGATAGGCCGTTTTCTGCTCAGGTTCCTCCTCCTCCTGCTCTAACTCATCAGACTCAGCGTCAGAGTGCTCTGGGCTTGCTGGCTGTAACAGAGGTGAGGACAGAAGACTTTTCAGTTTGTAATATCATAATACTTCTATTGGTAAAATATTACAAAATTATCTGGAGTATATCAGTGAATTTCTTTTATGCATCAGATGGCAGCTCCTTGTTTCTGCTCCTGGAAACGTCCTTCATCTATGTGCAGTGACAGTTACTACAGCCATCAATCTATCAGACATCGCATGAGTTGGGTTTCATGACTTGTAGCATCAGGAATTGTACACTTCTACTCACCAGTTCCACTATTTCAGTCCGTTCAGATCTTGCGTTGACTCTGCGAGAAAACATGTAAATAAACACAATGTCGCATTCCATCTTAGGAGGAACTACAAACTGCATTAAAAACATGGCAATTCAGGGGTGAATATATCTACCGTGTTTATAATTTTAGTGAATGGCCTCATTCGCACATTAGCTTTACGTTTTTGGGTCTTTTTTTTTTTTAAACAAATAACACATAACTAGCTAACACAGGCTACCCACTGTGTCTGGCTGGATGTGAGCACAGCTTTCTGAATGTAACTTAGCTAGCCGGCTAACGTAAAGGCTTCATTATTCCTTTAAGACATGCCGGAGTTTGCTGCACTGCTTACACATCATGGAATGGATGCTCCTCTCCAAATTCCTTCAAGTGTTTCTTCTGTTTTTTGGATAAATTTGTGAAATGCTGCTTATTCTGCTTTCTTTTCCCCATGTTGACACTACGCTGCACGTGTGGTCCTCCAGCTTCTTCGGTAGTTGTTGTGAATCAGCAGCAGTGTTGCCACCATCTACAGGTCCGGAGGAGAACTACAGGCTTGCACTTTGCTCCTGGCCGCTGAGGTGAAGGGGTTACTGCTCACAGTGAATATACAATACACTTAAAATCCCATTATTAAAACTCAGAATACCATAGTAAAAGATTGTATACCTTAAATTTAACACAGATTTGGACATCCATTTGTTTAAAAGAAAGCTAAACGTGTCAAAGCTGACACTGACTGTTGATGTTTTTAAAAAGAGGCTCAAGACCCACCTTTTTAATCAGGCTTTCAATTGATTTGTTTGATTTATCTTATTCCTTTAATCACGTTTCTTAGCATGTCTATCTTTGTTATTTTAGTTGCATGTTTTAACAACATGTTTAATTTGCTATTTATTTCATTTACTCATTTTATTTAATTTTATGTTTATGTCTTAGTCCCTTGGTTTTTAGCTCCAGTGTTTCCTCATGGGGGTCCTTGGTTTTTAGGTCAAGCGTTTCCTCATGGGGGCCCCCCCTCACTGGGAAATGCTTCTGGCCCACTGATGGGGGCGCTGCTGAGGGGACGGCTCTGGCCTGGATGGCTGGAGACCTCCGCACCCTGGTGTGGGGCCTTCTGTCTGCCTGGGTCGGGGTAGTCTCGGGCGGCGCCCCCCGGTCATGAGCCGGGGGCCCTCTCAGTGTGGATGGCCCCCACAGGTGGCTTACTACTTATCTTATCCGTATGGGTGCGTGTGTGTCTGTGTGTGTGTTTCTGTATGTGGTTATGGGGGCGGGAGGGCTGGGTCTTCTTCTCTGTCATTTTTAGCCTCTGTGAGGCACTTTGTGTTGCTTTTTAAGTATGAAAAGTGCCATATAAATAAATAAAGTTTGAAGTTTGAAGTTAAATCATCATGAGTTTGAATAAAACCACTTCTTCACAAATCCCTCTGTAATTTTGCTGTGAAAATACAAAATAGACTTCACTGCTAAAGAAAAATGCTTCCTTTCTCAATAAAGTAACACATCTGCTCTATGCAGAAGTAATTCAAGAGTTTCTTGTGGCACCAAGCAGAAAATTCTTATGGGTTCCTCTGTGCAGCAGGGGGATTTGTCAGTAAAAGGGAAACAAATTGACATTTTTTGCAGTGATACTAACAATGGAAAATTAAAATTCTGGTGACGCTGTTTGAAGGTACACACATCAGCATGCATATTAGTAGCATATTGGCTCTTTGTTAGTCATCATGAAGCACTTTTTACTCTGCATGACCATATTCTACATTTACTACATCCATTAAATACGAGCTTTCCCTGAATAACCTCTTAATTACGGCCTATTGATACTAAATAATGAAGTTCTTGTACATGAATGACATTAATAAGTGCAGTTAATAAGTTCTTCATAATGAATAATATGCTATTAATATGCATGCTAATAAGGAACTAGTTAATAAAATACCTCCCTTGATATACAATGTGACCAAATTTCACATATTTCTTGCTTTTGCTTGCAAGTTGGTATATATTTGATAAATTTGTGGGGGTTTTTTTTGTTTTTTTGTCTTATAAAGGGACAAACAGGTGTAAAGTGCACAAAAGGTTACCTGTAGTGTTTTAAGACATTGCATGAATTACAGGGTATAGCCTGATTGTGTATCTTAGACTAGACACAGGTCTGTCTCCTGTTTGAAAACTAACCTTGATCAATTATTGAACAGGGTAATATCAGTTTACTGTTTGCCTGTTTTAGCTGTTACCATGGCAGAGGCACATCTATTATTGACCATTTGGGTGTCCTGTTTTGTACTCAGGGTATTTTCAGCTCATTTTGACACATCAATGGGGGTATTATCGTTTGATAATTGCATACCACCATGGCTTTGGCTGAAAGAGCACTTGTGGCTTTTCTGAATGGGATGTGAAACATGTAAGACACTCTTGTATTTCAATGGAGGGGCCAAGGCTGAAAGAGGAGAAAGAAAAGGCTGGGAAAACAGTTAGGTTCAGAGTAGCATCTGCCAACAGCGGCCGGGTCTTGGCGGAGGTGTTCAAGGATGAAACGGCCTGGTGCGGCTCAGTGTCGGACTCAGTGGACTCTGACTGCACCAGCAGCCCAGAGGCAGAGCAGGGAAGCCCACCTCCCACCAGCGAGGCCAACAGCCATCTGAACGGCCTGGTGGTGGAAACCGCTCAGGATGAGAACGGCTGCGAACCCGATGACCTGCTTTTGTACGCCAGTGCCAAGAGAGAGATGCTCTTCAGCAACAAACGGATCAATATCTGCAGCAAGAACGGGACCATACGAGGAGTGAGGAACAAAGTGAGCGCAGGGCAAGTGCTTTTCAACAACCTCTCCAACATGTACTCTGTAAGTAGCTGTGGCATAGGTGGAGCCCAATTTTTCTCCTTTCTTGTTTTTTTATTTTTTAAATCATTGATTGGATCATTTTAGCCAATAAAAGCAATTAAAGGCTGTTCCTTTATGCATGTGGACATCTCAGAATTGAAGACGATTCAGACTTTGAATCCCTGTGAAGAGCATTGACCTTGGTGAGGTGCTTGTTTAGTCATAACCTTTATTTTCTTTCCCTTTGAGGGTTCCCTACGTCATCAGAAAAGGAGACCCTGGGAAAAGGAGTAAACTGTTTGGGAATAGCAGTTTGACACACTGCAGTCCACAGGAAGAAATAGCCCTGTGGCTGAAGATCATCCTGCAATTTGCTCTATACCAGGACTCCTTGGTTAACTTACTTCATTTAAGTATCTGCTTAAAACCAACTCTTCAGTGTCTTCGTTTATTACTCCTACTACATCCAGAGGACTGCTGCTTTACAACAGGGGTCCAGTCTGTTCAAGTTCTCTGACTCAGATTCACCTCCCTCATGAGGATGCAGTAAATATATAAGCACATATTAAAGT
Organism: Chaetodon auriga; assembly: GCF_051107435.1. Lineage (NCBI taxonomy): Eukaryota > Metazoa > Chordata > Actinopteri > Chaetodontiformes > Chaetodontidae > Chaetodon > Chaetodon auriga. The sequence continues at coordinate 19,374,795 of NC_135087.1, forward strand.
TCACACATTTTATTCATACTGCTAAACTGCATTCATGCAAAGGTAACTTCAACAAACTAACTAAACAAGTGAGTTCCCTCGACCCTCTGAGACTGAATGGATTGCTGAAAGGATTTTTGTATTTTTTTAAACATTGTAAGAATAATTGTGACCCAGAATTTCATATGATTTTGATATTTGTTGGAGTCTCGTTCATAGAATATAGCTGAATTATGTGAACATGCACGTTTTTCTAATTATTTTTTAATGATGTTCGTAATAGATTGGGTGAACTTCATAGTATTTCTAATCCATAATCCCATGTGTAAATTATAACGATATAAACCTTCCTTTGTTTTAAGAGGTAGAAATATGCATCTGACTCATTGCTCGATGGCAGTAGGTTTCATGGTGGTTATGCTGGTTTCTATTGCTGCCTTGTTCATCAACTGTATTTAAAGGTTTTTGAAAACATTATACATTAAGTGGTCTATGGTACTCTCATGTTAGAGCTCTGTTGAAGAAAGCTGTGATGATGGCCTGGATGATTCATTAAGTTCAGATCAGCACTGTTGGAGCCTCCAAAGTTACAATCTGGGTTGCTGACAATGAAGCATGGTTTTGTATAATAACAGTCAATTAATCCTGGTGGAATGTAACTCAATACATTTACTCAGCTAGTAATAAATCTGAGGTACTTGTACTTAAGTATTTGTGTTTTATTCTACGTTATACTTGTGCTATACTCATACATTTTGCTCTGTAGATCAACTATCAGGTGTAGCTCTACTTACAGGACCCTTTGAATGCAGGATCTTTCCCTCGTAGTGAAGTAGTGTTACACTGTGGTATTAGTATTAAGTAATAAAGAATCTGAGTACTTCTTCCACCATCTCACCTCACTAAACCACAAGATATATCTTGGTGAAGCCAGTGTAGTTGCATCATGTACCATTTGTTTCCAAAACCTATATTTCTGAATACAAAGTGAAGCAATGATTAATAAATGACTTGATCAATTTGTTGTATTTAAGTTTCCATCACATCAGAGCCTTATTATAATGTGAATGACTGTACACATTTTGTGGTTTTTGTGTCACATCCTCTCCACTTTTACCAGCATACCAGCGGGCATTTCATTTCGTCAGGGTTGGAAGAGAAAAAATCACCCAAAATCGAAACCACATTTTTTCAGTGGACCACCACCAAAAGTGTCACCTGATCTCCACTTTCAAACCTTGATCTCTGCAAAACACCCGTCTCTATGCGCAAAGAGACAGTCTCCACTGCCACACCATCCCTGGAAGTGCCCGGTGTTCAGACTCAGTTTTAGGGTGGACTCTCCCTTTAAGTGACAGATTTATGCAACAGCGTCTCACCGTACACCTGCCTCAGTCAGCACCGTGGACAGCGACCCTGGCAGCTCTCTGCGGAGCGCTGATGGCGCCTCCTGCACACACACACACACACACACACACACACGCACGCACAGAGAGACAGACACACACACAGCGGGCCGTGAGGGGCAGGGCATGTTCATTCTCTAATGACTACCAGGCGAATACAGCGTAATCTACGATCATGTTACTGCGGCACTGACACATAAACCCGGAGAAGGCGGGATGCGGACTTTCCTCTAGACACCCCCTCTGTTGTCTTTTTTTTTTATCCGTGTCAGACCCCCGTGATTTCACCCATCAACATGCCTCCGTCGACTCGCGGGGGCTCGAAACGATCGCAGATGTAATGCGCGTCTGACAAGTAGCTCGTCTTGCTTGATGGACTCCGCAGAGAAAAGGTAGTGAAATCTCTTCCTCTTCCTCTTCCTCCTTCTCCACGCCCTGTCATTATCATCCAGAGCTGCCCAGCACCATGTCCCCTCCAGCATCGGCCGCGACGGCGAGTGAAAGCAGCACGACCACCGTCTTCGAGGAGGACACCAGAGAGGAGGTATTGTTTTCTGGCCGATGCGTTTTGCTCTGTCTGTTTGTTGGATCTTGGCGCAGGGCTTTAATCAATCCATGTGCACATGCAGCGAGCAGAATGTAACACACTGCAGGTGATTTTGTTTTTCTTTCCCAGGGATTTAGTCTCCTTGCTTCACAGAGGAAATATTCTATAATCTTCTAGCCTACATTGATTCATTCCAGAGGAACATGGTTGCCACATGTGATTAGTAATCCCAGCATCTTTACCTGTCTTTATCATCCGCGTCTGATTTGTTTTCATATTGCTCCAGCACCTAACTATAAAATGACATGACATGTCAACAAGAACTTGTGTCTGGTCCTGCAGACTCGTTGTCTTTGCAAGGGAATTTCTAATGTGAGGGTGTTACTGCCATGCTTGTGTGACCCATTCATTACATGTTGGTCCAAGTCTGTTAAAAATCCTTATTTTGATTGGTTAGAGCTCATGCCTCATGGTCTCAACCATCGCTGGTTCAATTCCAGCTAGTGACCTTTGTTGCATGTCACATCTCTCTCTCTGATTCCTATCTGCCTCTTTGCTTTCTAACAAAGACAAAAAGAATCTTAAAAATTGTTGCAGTGATCAGTCACAGGTGATGTACGCTGCAACAAGGACAATGACATTTTAAGTAGCTGATTAATTAAATGATAACAGTTTTCCTCTTGTTTTGTGTGTGTTTTGACCCAACAGCAGAGACCCCTGAAGCAATCTCTGAGCAAGTCACTGTGCCGGGAGAGTTTTTGGAAATGCTTGCTCCTGTCCATTCTCATGTATGGCTGCATGGGAGTAATGGTTTGGTGTCATGTCACCAAGGTGACCCGCCTCACCTTTGACAGTGCCTTCAAAGGGAAATCCATGATGTACCATGACAGCCCCTGCTCTGACGGTTATATCTACATCCCCCTGGCCCTACTGGGCATGCTCTATTTAGTCTATCTTGTGGAGTGCTGGCACTGTCATGTGAAGAATGAGCTGCAGCACAAAGTGGATGTGGAGGGAATCTATGAGCGCATCCAAAGGATGCAGCAAGCTAAACCCTGCATCTGGTGGAAGGCCATCAGCTACCACTATGTTCGCCGAACACGACAAGTCACGCGCTACCGTAATGGAGACGCGTACACAAGTACCCAGGTTTACCATGAACGTGTCAACACCCATGTGGCAGAAGCTGAATTTGACTACAGTCACTGTGGTGTGAAAGATGTTTCGAAACAGCTGCTGGGCTTGGAGAAGTCTGCTCTGACAAAGATGCGGTTCACCAAGTGCTTTAGTTTTGCTAATGTGGAGTCTGAGAATTCCTACCTTACGCAACGAGCAAGGTTTTTCACTGACAATGAGGGCCTTGATGACTACATGGAAGCCAGGGAGGGCATGCACCTGAAGAACATTGACCTGAAGGAGTATGTCATGGTGCTGTGTGACCCAGAGCACCACCCCTGGTATCTGTCCCACTATGTCTTCTGGTTTGCCTCATTCCTCACGTTCTCCTGGCCTCTCAGAGTCTTCACCGAGTATCACACCGCATATGTCCACTATCGAGTTGAGAAGCTCTTTGGGCACGATTACCTCCCTGTGACCCCATGTGATGATCGGCCATATTGGCGTCGTATCCCTCGTGTTAACACCATTGACAGTACTGAACTGGAATGGCACATTCGATCCAACCAGCAGCTGGTGCCCAGTTACTCAGAGGCTGGCCTGATGGACCTGGCCCAGTGTCCGACCAGCTTCAGTGGGATACGTCAGAATTGTGAGCGCTGTCACAGAGCCATCAGCTGCTCCTCAGTGTTCTCCAGGAGCGCCCTCAGCATCTGTACTGGTGCCAGCTCCCGCATCCCCTTCAGTGGCAGTCGCTTCTCCTTGGCGAGGCGCTATGGCTCCCAGCGCAGCTGCTTCTGGAGGAGCGGCAGCTTGGATGACCAGGAGAGTCCCAGCGAAAACACCCGCTGCCTATCAGAGCGCCTCACCACAGATGATGAGGGACCCCCAGACTATGAGGATGCACTTTGCTACCCAGTACTCATTGTCCACTGCAGTGAGAATTGCCACAACCACAGGTCTTTCCACAGAAATGGCTCCTGTGTGGAGACTTCTTTATGACTATGCAGTCACAACTAAACACGGTGGCATTTCTGTAGCATACAAACACTTTGGACATCAGAAACAGTGTGTAAATGTGAGATACACAAATTCATGCTGTGTGGTCATACTATCTGAAACAATGCCTGAATCCTGAATGTGTGAATCATCAAAGCAATAACAGTGATTAGTGAGTGGAGGAAAAAGTGACAGTGGTATGTGAACCTACGAGGACACAAAATTAGATCTGCCTGGCTTAGGATGAAAACCGAGCAGGCAACGACTGTTACACTGTACATCACCGTCATATCTTTTGAGATCTCATATGTACTGACTGAAACTGAAACTGAAGCTGCAGTTACCTCATAAGACCTTTTCAGAGGCCACGGACAAGATGGGCAGGTTTAAACATCTCATTCATTCAGTGAAATCTCAGAAACAAAAAACCCCATCAGAGCTGAACAGTCAGATAAAGGTGGAGATTTTGATGATTGCGTCATCACCAACAATGGTGGGGAGGAGCTTCTACATGCTTAACCTACTTCTAAGTACTGTAATAACTGCGAAAAGAAATACCATCGTCTCCAGTGAAACAGTAAACACGTTGCGTTTATGCATATCACGACACACTGGTCAATAAGGAAACCTCCAACCCAAAAAGAGACTAATGAACTCGCGGATACTCTCACTCACTGTTACACCAGTTTGGGATGTTTGAACATTTTCATGACTTGTGTGAAGTGTGTGTAATTTTGCTTAATTCTTGTACCTACTTTTTATTATCGACATATCTGATCTATTTGTACTTCAGTTAGAGGCTTTCTGGATTTCCCAGAATGCCTTTTGACAACTGCAAAAAACAGGTGTAGACTTACTTTGAGCTGTGGGTTTTATGTTTTGGTGGAAAGTGACAAAAGATAGACAGAGGGTTGCTGTTCTGACTGACAGACCTGTTGTGGGGCTGCATTGCATTCTGGTCTATTGAGGTGACTGTGGGGTGGATTATTTAGTATAATTGATGTGCTTCTTCTGCAATGGATTTCTCCATGTTTGACTGTTGACTGTTGGTGCTATATGGCAGCTTCTGAGAGAAACACAGCTTTCTTTTGGATGTTGATGGACTAACACCTATACATGATGTTTACAGTTGATGTTTTTTGAAACATTTTGTCCTACAAACCTCCACTCTCGATGTTGGAAGTATCTCAATGTGATGGCACATTGGGTACTCGCTATGAAATCAACAAAACAGAGTCAGATCATTACTCTGCTTTAACATTGTTAAGGTGTCTTAGACTGGATTTTTGCTTTAAGACTTGACACATAAGATTTGTCTTGAAACTGTCCCAGAAATTGGAAAATTGTTGGAGCACTAACACTGTCCAGTCATATGAGACACATTGTGCAAGTACACTTTGTCTTAAATTAGACTTTTTTCTACCCACTGCCACAACGAAACCTGCAGGCAGCTGTGGCACACATACACGTCATTACATTAATCTAGTGGTCAGATAAGACAAGGACAGGTTTACATTGAATCTATTATACATTTGATCAGGCAAATGTCACATCAGTTGCTCGATTTAACTGCAAAAAAAAGAGAGAAAAGAATACGGTCATTAAATCCATGCTCAAACTTGCATGATTTCCTTGGGATAAGACAATTTGTTAAAAACCCATAAAACATACCTGAATGTACACCACCAGCATATATGATATAATGTAGTATATGTCCATTATGTGTCTAAGGAATAATGCTCCATGTTTCATCTGTAAAATGGTGATTTTCAGTGTCCAGTGTATAACGAATGTGCTCAGAGCACAGTACACATCAACATGGCATCATGTTTCCTAAAGAGACTTTGGACGTGGTCATTGATCTGACGGATCCCTGACTCTTTGAGTGGAGTTTACAGGCAGTATATGCAAGGATGTAAATGCACTTAATGTTTACACATGGACACCATACAAACTTTATAATCCTGACCTTTTCTACAACATCTAACAGGAACTTATCGTATGCATCCTAGCAAAGTAACATCTTGTTCTTACATTGTTTTCAATAATGTAGTGACACCAGTATTATGCACTTGAAGTGACACTAGACATTATGAATTGTAGTGAAGCTGAATGTTGATGTAAATTCCCTTAAAGTAATAAAGTATTCAAGCTAATATATTGACAAATACATACTGTAACTGCTCAGACATTAAAAAAATACAAGACCATTTAAAGCTTCTTGTAAAATGTTAAAAATGTTCTTGTTGTCATTATAATCAAATGGGCTGTATAAATAACTTGATTACCTTTTAAAATATGTTCAAGTTTATCTTATGCTGGAAAAATAAAAGTTGCAATAAAAGTCTGGGGCGAAGCCATTTATATTTAAAACATGTTGCTGGCTTGGATCCTCAAACTCGCTGGGAAAATCTGGGTGGAGGCTATTTCATGGAGAAGCTGCTTCTTGGACGACAATGGATGTTTTTCACAGGTGTAAATAGAAGAAGAATGAAGGTTGAATTCCACTTAGCTGCTGTGGGTTCAGGGTCCTGGTGTTGGGCTGGCTCATCGTCATACTGGCTTTGGGACACCTGAGCAGAACAACATTAAAATTATTGGTTAACACCTGTGCTTTTTCCTACACTGACAAGTCAAAATCTCTACTGTGGAAAAGGCCAATAAAAAACTGAATGTAATTTATTACACGATATAATGATTTTAATTTTGTTTTCCGGTGAGTTATAGTCTTAGATACTTGATAAAAACCATGGCAAATAAATATTTAAACTATTGGTTAAAATATATTTGAAAATGACATGATATGAATGTGTTGATCTGTCTTACAGTGGCATGCACAATAATAAACTGATTCCTCCAACAAAAACCCATTTACCTTGACGATAGCTTTCTATGGTCGAAAAACTATTTATTAAACTGTATTAGAATAAAAGAGAAAGGTTGACATTAATATGGCCACGTTGTGTGTCTTTGCATTAGTTATTTTGGCTTCGATTAAGAGATTAATTGGACATTGTGTAATATCCGCCCATAATATCATTGCTGGTAATGGAAAGAGGTAGACAAAGAAAAGGCTGAGACTGACAGACAAGGAGGTTACTGTTCATTGCAATGTACATTTAAATAGTAGTAGACTTGGAAAGCGTCATGCTACAGTTTAAAAAAGAATATCCTGGTAAATTTTCACTGTTTTACTTTAAAACACAGAAACTCTGCTGCAGTTTAGTGTTCCCTCATTAGCTTGGCCAGGTAATGTAGTTCTCCTCCAGTGCGATAGGTGGCAGCACATCTACATCAGCTATACACAAGCGGCGCAGTCTGAAGTGGCGACGAAGTACTGTAACGAGCAAAGAAAGGTTATTCCGTAGGTGAGTTGACCACGAATTATTTACTGCATGCCAGTAAAACCATATTAGCATTTAGCAAAGAAGTATGGCAAGCTATACTCTCTCTTTGTGTGTGTGTGTGTGTGTGTTGGTTAGCAGGCTCGTGGCGGCTTGCACGTGGACTGAAGTCACCACTTTACTGAAGAAAAGTAAAGCTAGCTAGCTGTATATGCTTCACCTCGGTTTCAGCTTCAGCCTGCAAAATGCCAAACTCAGACAAGCAGAGACAGCCGTTACATCAAATTACGATGAAAAGGGACACAAACAGTGGCTAATATTAAAGGACAAAATATAAAATTCCTCAAGCAGGATAGCGCAACCTTACATAAACGTTTGTTCTGGGCTGGTGTCAAGTGTGGGCATAAAAACATCATATCCGGAAAATCAAGGAACGCAATCTGACATGATTAGTTAAGCCCCAGTTTGTGCTTTTCTTGCTAACATTGTTTGACAGAATGATTAGTGCAGCAGTCTTGCAGAAATTTTCCATGAGCGAGACAAACCGCTATAACTAAAATCAGGCTTTTATTTTGAAGGTAAAATTCGATTTCGTTGGATAATGTCGCAGACTTTGTAATAGTTTTACTTTGAATCAAAGGTGGTTTAGCAAGCAAACAAAAACAGGCATTTATCTGATTAAATATCACAGTCAAACAAATGGTGAAATTATAGGAATAAATAGGGTATTATGGGAAAGCAACTCTAAAAAACTGAGCTTGACAGTTTATCCCTGCTCTTACATTGACTCCTGATGGTAATAGCTCATTCAGTTATTCCGAAGTTTTGACTCTTGAAGCTAAATGCATATCAATAGTTCATAATAATTGATACCACACTGACATTTACTTAAATTTGTCACAAGGTCAGCTATTTAACATAATGCTACCCAAACTATCCGTGTGGTTTTAGCGACTGGGTGGAGCTCCAGCATGCAGAGTTTGGTGGTGCAGGCGCTGGTCATGAGGCAGCTTGGACGGTTGAACCCCTGCCACCTGCTGGCTGCTGGGTATGGGCTGAGACAGACTGAATGGTGTCCCAGGGCAATCCACACACGTCAGCTGTGGGGCTGTGCAGCTTTCCCCGCGCTCGGCTGTCACAGGCCTGCTGTCCGCGGCAGAGACGCTGTCAGGGGTTGGTCTGTCCATCATCTGAGGTTTAAAAGCAACAAAAAGAAAGGTGCTGCAAGGGCAACACAGGAGGAAGAGACGGACGATGAGGATGAGAAAGACCCCGAGGACAGTGATTATGAAGATGAGGTGGATGAGGACCCAAATCTACCAAAGGACTATAAAGACATGGAAAAAGCTGTCCAGTCCTTTCGCTATGATGTCATCATGAAAGCTGGCCTGGACATGGCACGCAAGTGAGTGACTACCTGTTGGCTGCTCTCACAGATTTGAAGGCCATCTTTTCGTTAAAAACTTTTCTTTTGTCTTTCAACAGTAAAATTGAGGACGCCTTCTACAACGACCAGCTCAGGCTAAATGGACAGAAACTCATCAAGAAAAGTAAAGCGGTGAGTGATGTTTGATTACAGGAGACATATTCCTACCCTAAATTCTTACTCTTTCCACTTGTGTCTTTTATCTCATTACTCCTATGTTGTTCTTTACTCAGGTGAAAGTTGGAGACACCTTGGACCTGGTGCTGTCGGAGAACCGAGAAACCAACACTGTTACTCTGATGAGAGTCATCCTGCAGAAGGTTCTTGGCGAAACAGCCACCACGGAAAAGTACAAAGTTGCCATAAGGCGCTGGAAATCCATAGAGCTTTCTAAGGATGAGGCCTTTAAGCCATGAACTTGAATAGGACAGTATTGACTCTGATGCCATTGGCCCGAGTAGACACCTGCAGAAGTGAATGGCATCAAACAAGAGGCATTTGAACAGTCTGCAACAGGGTGGATTACAAAGGTCTAATGTGAAGGTTAACAGTTCTCAGTGGGTGTAGACATGAAGCAGTTGGTTGGGAGAAAGATTTTGAACGTTTATCTTTCTCCACTATACTGTGAGACCCTTCCCCCCAATAAAGGTGCACTTTGAGGTTGTGAAATTTGAAAATCATGTCCTGATAACTTGGCTGATGAAGAGCAAGTGACTGTCTTGCAAGTTTGCGAGTCTTCATCTGCATCATTAACTTTGTGGTATATTTGACTTCTAATATATTTTCTGTTAATCCTGATTGCATTTTGTTTTATTGAGGCAAAAAATATAAGAGGGTAAGTACTAGTAGTAGTACTACTATGGAAAACAGTCCAATCATAAGTCACGTGCATAGTTATTATTGTGATTTTATTAGAAATAGGTTATCATGATCCATTGTCATGTTAAATTGTCTTTATAATATAAACTTCTATAAGAAGGCTTAACATAAGCACATTGTTATTAAAACAGTGGTGGCACAATGCTACATCTGTAACTGCAATGGAAATATATCACATCACTGTGATTCATTTCTATCCGTAGAGCATATGTGTGAGCTATGCTATTAGCTACTATCATTGTTATTGTTTTTAAGGCTACAACATTTATCAACAAAGTATGTTAGATAAGCTATGACAGTTTTGGCTTATAAATAGAAGCAGTTTTAACTCTTTATCCAACAATAATAAGACTACACAAACTACAGCAGCTACTGCTGTAGTCCAAAGGTAAAATATGACTAAGAATAGTACTGAAGAAACTCTTGAACAGCTTGGCTTCATCCTACAGAGGACAATTTGTAAAAGTTCAACAATGCGGTTTCAGCTTATATAATGTGCAATCATTTTAATGACAAAAAGTGTTGCCTAACTGAAAAGTACTGTAACTAGGACACAGTGCTCGACCTCTTGGCCTTCTTAAGAATGTCACATTTCTTGCGATTGGGGCGCCGGCAGCGTTCGTCGATGCTCGGCACGCATTCATAGTGCCACACCTCCTCCATCTTATCCACAGGATACACTGCTTCCACATAGTGACGAATCAGTCTGAGGCGGACCGGGTCAAGCTGCTTCTTGTTGCAGGCCCCTGAATGGTTGTACTGCAGCCGCAGGTTCTCCTGGGTGAAGAGCTCAGGGAAGAGGCGTACTAACAGCCGGGCGGCAAAGTTCCCAACAGAAAGACTCTGCTGGACGATTTCCCGCACCTCAATGTCTGAGAGCAGGTAGACAGAAGGTACAGGGAAGTCCGGTTTGGAAACAGTCAGTTCGTCCAGGGGAATCTTACAAAAGTCTTTGCTACTTTTCTCAGGCGGTAAAGAGGGAATATCTGGATCCTCCCTCATGCTATCTGGATTCAGCTGGTTCAGCTGGCAAAGAAAGTCCTGCTCCGGCTCTTGACCGTACACTTTGCGCTGCTGCAGGTAGGATCTTCTCTGCTCCGTGTCGCGTCTCCTGCACCTCTCGTCAAGTTTGCCCACAAATTCCAACATCCACACTCTGTCGTTGTTGGCCCGAGGGTACACTAACTGCACATAATGACGGATCAGATTTACACGGACAGGGTCAAGCTGTTTCTTCCCAAGAGAACCGCTGCAGTTGTACTGCTTCCGCGTGTTCTCGTGGGTGAAGAGCTCAGGGAACATAAGCACCAGCAGCCGAGAGGCAAAGTTCCCGATGGACAAGCTACATTCATAGTTGTTCTTAAGCTGCTCCCTGGATAAGAGGTACTCGTGGGGAACAGCAAAGTCAGGAAGAGGGATCTCCAGATTGTCAAAATCCACAGGCGTCAGCAGCGACTTCTTGGACTTGCGACTGGGCTTCTCATAATCACCCGCCTCTGGAACCTTAATGATAGAAACATCTTCGGGAAGGCTGGCCAGGTCATAGCCCTCATCGTTGATATTGTCAGGTTCGCTCCCATTGCCATTACTGTGAGGACCCTCCAGTGCGTCCTCCATATGCTGAATGCACACCTGAAGCCAGCTGTCCTCAGGCACATCCGGAAAATTAGCCTCCATGTACTTTCTGATAACCTCCATCTTGTCAGAGTCCAGAATTAGCTGTCCAACACTACTGAAACTGCTGGAGCCTTCTGGCATTTTCCCCTCCTCAAAAACCTCAGGGAAGAGGCGGTGCATAAGAAAAATAACAAAGTCCTCAGGGGAGGAGAACTCGTCCAGCTCCTCTGTGGCTTGCGTATTGAAAGCAAGGTCTGACACAGCCAGGCTGCTCTGCTGGTTGTCTAAAGAGAGATGCTCCTCCTGGCCCTGCTCATTAATGAAACGATAGGTCTGAGGATGCTCAGCCTTTATCCCAGCACCTGTGATTGTCTGCTTCCTGAGCAGCCGAGCACTCTCCATGTCCCTCTGAGCCCAGAAGCGATTAAACAAGTCATTAATCTGAAGGAGGCATTCTTCCTGCCAGACGCTATTGTTCTTGACCGAAGGGTAGCATACCTCAACATAGTTACGGATCAGCTGCAGATGGAGAGACTCCAGCGTTCTCTTGCTTGCCATGCACTCGTGAGAGCACTCCCTGGCTTTGAACAGCTCTGGGAAGAGATGCACCAGCAGCCGACACCCAAGCTCCCCGGCACTGGACGTCTGCTCCATCAGCTGATTCAGTTCGTCGCTTGTCAGCAGATATTCGGGAGGAGGCTGGAACTCCGTCACCATGTCTGCTGGTTTGATCTGCTTCTTTATTCGCATGACCTCAAGGGTTAACAAGTCCACTTTGCTATGCAGTTGCGTCATGCTTGAATTGAGCGTGTTGAGAATGAGGAACATCTTCTCAATCAGCGGATAAAGACTAGAGTCTGTGGACGAAGCCTGGCCCACAGCGTCCAGGGTGGGAAACGTCTCCAACGTGCCATTTTCCTCTGAGCTCTGGAGCTTGGATGAGAGGATGCTGCTGTAGTTGAGCTGATTCCCGGCACCTGGACTGGCCTGCTGCTCCAGATTTGGTGTGTTCCTCTTCTCCGAGATCCTGTGGGAGATGCTGAAGAGAGGCTTTCTGTAGGAGACTCTGGATTTCTGCTGGCTGCAGTCCCTCTTCTCTCCAGTTGTGGTGAGGCAAAGAGGCTCATGTCTGCTGCTCTCATCCATCAAGTGCCGTCTCATCTAGACAGAGTAAATAATATTCATAGCACAAATATACTATAAGAGATGCGTTGTCTTGTACAACAAAAAGGAAATGCAAAGTGTCTTGTGTCGTATACTGATGTTTTTAGTTCGATAAAGGTTAGCTGAGGTTAGCTTACCTCACCAGAGAGTCTGACTCTCTTGCTGCTGGTGGACTGGTTTGTGTGAGGGCCCATCTCCGCAGAGGACCGTTTCCCAGCCTCAGTGGCCCCAGGAGATCCTCTTCCTTCAGGAGGCTCACAAATAGCAAAGTCCTCCATCTCCTCCTTAACATCCAGGACATGCTTGTGTTCTGCAAATTAAGAGAAATTCCCATTTCCTTTGTTAAAGCATTTGCTTTGCATTTATAAATACTCGTGAAAGTTAACAGTCAAGATATTCAGAAAACAGGATATGTGATTGGACTTTTTCCTTCTTCTATCTCAATGCTGATAAGTCTCTTAAAGGTGCAGTTAACGGCGACATAGTATCAGAAAACTCAATGTGTATTTCTGGGTTTTTTAGCTGGATGACAAATCATTTCAGTGGGAATTTGTGCCGTTGTAGATACAGGCTGCAGAAGTTACCTTTCTCAAGCATTGCTTCATCTGAAACTTCTCCATGCTCAGAGGAATTCATAGCCTAGAAGAAATCAATCACAAACATGTGAAGTAATAGTAAACAGGGCAACACAAATCATCTAACAGCAGAGCTGAAACAACTGGGAGATTATCTGACTCGCCACTTGACAGAGAATTGACAACAATTTTGAGACTGACTCATCTTTAACTCAGCAGTAATGTATTAAAAGCAAAAATGGCAAAAATCACAATGGACTCTGGGAACTAGTAATTGGCGGTTTTCACCATTTGATAACTTTATAAAGAGCGGGCTTCATCAAGAAATGAGTTGGTACATAATTTGATAGACTAATTAGATTTCACACACACACACACACACACACACACACACACACGCACACACGAAAGAAAGAAAATCCCACAGAAAGTTGGAACCGGGACACTGGATCAATAATGGTTTCATTACAATGTGCTTTACTGATCACATTCACATACTGTACGTTAAAAACTTCCAACTGCTCATTGCAGTTTACATATCACCATGTGGTAGCTGCTATTCTGCCGTTATGACAAACAGCATGTGATCAGCTGCAGGCACTGGGATGCAGCTTGAGCTTTCGCGCTGCCAAGTACGTTCAACTGCTATAAGAGAACATGATGCAATGCCAATTCGTTTTACTTTACCAAAAAAAAAAAAAAAAAAGTCGGTACATTGTCGCTGGAGTGTGCTGTGCACGCTGCTGTGCACTGCGCTGCTGCTCGGCTCCAGCCTAATCACCAGCTACTTCCTCATTCTTCCGCCCATGAACCTTTGAACCAAAACAGCAGACAAACCAGCTGTGCGAGTGGAACTCCTGACAAAGCCCCGTCCCAAGCGTGCCATTTTAACACCGACATGAGCCCTGCTGGACATCGGCGCACGGCGTCGCTTTAGCAGTGCAACATTTTGTTTGTGAATTTTAATGACGCGGCAATGTTTGCGTTGACGAGTCCCCCCTCCTGCTCTCACTCGTGTGAAATTAGCGGTAAAAGGCGCGCGACGGGCGGTTTGAGCTCACCTTTACGAGTCCATGCAAGCCGGGAGGACTGTTAGCGATGCGCTGGGCATGTCTGCGGACTGTCACGGCGGTTTATTTGCAGGTAAACGTTGTTCTTGTTGTTGATGTTTTTTTTCTCGCTCGGCTTCTGTGCTTTCTCGCGTGACGTGACGGTGCGCGCGCCTGCTGTGTCACTTCCGCACAGCTGTGGGGAGAGGGGAGAAAAATAAACCGAGCTGCTGCGACAGGAACACCGTCTCAGTCAGTCAACAGCGCTGTTCAATCAATAAATCAATAAATACATAGATGAATAAATAAATAAATAATGGGCCCATCTACTTTCCTACAGAGTCGTGACTTTTTGGCTCAGCTACATGTCACTTTAAAATGCGCAAACAAAAGAAACTTTTCATTTATCTTCCCACAGCTCATTTTCTACTATTATGTCATTGCCTAGAAATGTATACTTCTGTTTATTGTGTGCACACTTTGTAAAATGAGTGGTGTAACTTAACTACATTTACTGAAATACAATTCTGAGCTGTTTGTATTTCACTATGTTAGTAATGTGGCGGTGTTTCAGTTTTTACTCACTGCTGTTATCCGTTTTAAAAACCTAAAACCATAAAAAACACAGTGAATCAAACTGTCCAACAGCATTTAAAACAGCTAAAACCACCTTGGCCAACTGCAGCATTAATATATTTACATGTCAGTCAATCAGTAATAGTGATCTAATATATGCTCTTAATACTTAACAAGAACTCTGACAGGTCATTTTAATGGGTACTTTTCTCTTTATAGTTTAGCTGATAATACTCATGCACTTTTACTTATGGAAGAGTATTTTCACTTTCATTTTCAGATTTGCATGCCAACTTTACTTAAGTGAAGGATCTGAATACTCTTCCACCACTGTATGGGATGTAGAATGTCTGGATAATTCCTTATACATCTGGTCCTAAATACTGATCGGCTCAGGAGGTTTGATAGCAATGTCATTTTTTGATGAACAATATGATATTGCTATGGGTCAGTATAATAATAATAATATCGTAATTATGCCTATAAAATACAGTATATTGTAAATGACTGTGCCGTAGCTAATCGGTACAGTTGCTGTTGTGGTGTATTTCTTACTCTGAGTGGTAGCTATTAATGAAAATAACATCTGTAGGAATTAGCCTGATGCATGGAGTCATACTCCTAGAATTCTGAAACAAGCTGTGGTATAACACAACGTTAGTTAGTAAGTGATTCATTTATACCTGCACCAACATACATTGCCAGGAGAGTGAGGTTTTCAAGCTATTCAAGGCCTGTCATCAATAGTCATCATTGGACGTCAGCATACTACACACGTGCAGGACAGGAGTATTGTAAAAACAAAACAATAAAAATATTGACGTTTTAAAAAAAAATATCTGCGTGTTTAATATTCTGTGTTTATACCCAATGCATATATGCATTTGCTTAAATTTAGATTTGTCAGAAGTAGATGTCTTACTTTCACACTTCCTCTACTCATAAATGTTGTTGAGTAAAACAAAACCAGAAGTAGGAAGGAGTGATACCTCTTGTTTGCACGGACGATCTCTGCTCACCTTCACCGCAAAGCTCACATTATTTGGGCAACAGCGCCCTCGAGTGGACACAGACCGCAACGACATGAGAATGAGCCGTAATCAAGACTGTCTGTGTAAACCAGGAGGCTATAAACAGGTTAAGTGCCTCTGACTCTTAAGTACACACATCAGAAGATGAAGAAAACATTGGGAAGATTCTTTAATTGATAATAACTTAACAAAGACAGTGAAACACACTGCAGGAATTCTTCAAACCATACAAATTTCTCATGAATTACATTTTTTTTTATACTGATGAATGTTTTCTGTATCTGGCTTAAACACTTTATATTACATTAATGATACTGCATCTGATGTTGATTATCTCCACCTGGGACTGATTTTTACCCATATCCTGATCATCCTCCATGCAACTATTTATGAACTGATGTAGTGAGCTTTAAGTGCTACACCAACAACAGCCAGTGTTGTGTTGACATGATTTATACGAGTGCTGCAGTACCTTCAGTGAAACTTCTCTCTATAAAAAGCTTTGTACAAAACCTTCCTGAGCTGAGTAAAGCACATGGAAACTCACTTTGGGAGCCAAGCAAAGAGACAAACCACAGAACCAAACTTGACAACTTCAAATCTTAATCTGAAGTCAGTTGGGTACGTGCGCACAGTATAGACTGCAGAGTGCACAGAAAGCTTTAATGTTCAGGATTTTGGCTGTTCATCAACTCCGTCCCAATTCAAAGATTTCAGGGCTAAAACTTTAAAGAATGAATGGCTGTGAAGCATATTAACTTGGAGCTGGTGGCAGCTGAAAGTGAAGTGATGAGTAAGACAGTCATTTGGAGCTACACCGTACTGTTGCAGCAGAGGGAAACTTTGATTTGTAGATGCAGCAGCCATTAAGCAGAGCTGATTACTTGAGCTGGTAAACTGGTTTCCTCTGATGGACAGAGAGTTCAGTCAGTGAGAGATGAACCGGAGACCTCAGTGCCATAATTCTGTCTTAATCATTGACTATTTCATGCACACACTGGCACCCAATGTTCTGTTCCCAGCCACAAATATGTCGATACAGAGATGATATAACAAGACAACGTGTGGTTGGTGTGGTTCTCATTATTCGACTAATGAGCTGTCTCCATGGCAGTCTGATCTGTCAGCCAATGAAGCGAGCAGGCCCTGTGCAGGGGGAAGCAAGGCCCAGGGTCAGCCAGGCGATGGCTTGCGACGAGGGGCCGGCGTGCAGCACTTAGCGCCAGGAAGAGCTCGTTAAAGTGTCATTTTTGGCCAATATGCTCGTCTGTGTCAAAGAGGCCAATCAGCCATACTGTTCACATCGCAGGAGAATGACTTTCATCCATCACTGTCAGCTATATGATGATATTAGCAGGTGTTTACGGGTAGGCCATTCAGAAGAAGATGAATGGAGGCTCTAATATCTCTCCACACTCACATTCAGTCAGTCATTTTACATATGGGCTGATGCCTAATAGGGTCACAGGGGCTGCTGGGAATCTATCCCAGCATGCACTAAGACAGGGAGGCAGGGAAACACCAAGGCCAAGGCGTCAGTCCATCACAGGGACAGAAAATTGCTCATGCTCATATTGTATATGAGACACTCATCTGTATGGCGTTGAACAGCAGTGATGTTCTGCTGCAGTGTGGAGACCAAAGCAGCAATAGGTTATCAGACCGCTGTTCACTATGAAGCTACAGAGAAATGTGATTGTTTCAAAACATTATAGGAACATAATTTCATTACACATTAAACTGTGCAGCAGTGCTCAGATAATGAGGCCAACACTGGCCTATGACTGCACTGTGTATCAGAGTGTAGCCAGTCATGTCATCCATTGTGGATCTGATTAGGGTTCCTTACTGACCAAAGCTACATACAAACTTTGAAATGTAATACTGCACCACTTTCCTTTAAGCTCTTCATAAGGTCTTAAGCGCAACTAATGGCTTTATTAATAAATCATTCTTAAACACTTACAGATGTTTTATTAATCAGTTGAGTCATTAATCATAACATGTTGTTGGATGCCAGGTTGTGAAAACTCCCTTTGACAGACATTTATTCTCTCTATTTGATAATAATACAGTTATAAATGTGCGCTCTGAGTTTTTTGCTTTCTAATAAGTCATCAGGTCTGCAGTTACAAATGTTTGCAAATGATCCTTCCAAGTTGAAGTTGTGAGGGTTTTTTTTTTTTTTTTTACAACTTGGCATCACAAAAGTTATTATAGATGATTTATGAAACCTGAATAATCTCTGATAAACCCTCTGAAAAGGTGCCACAGTGCACTCTTGAGTGCATGTGAGGAAATTCTTATTTGAAAGTGCTGAATGACAAGAATCGTCTGTGCTTTTCAGTAGGAAGGTGGGCCAACCGGACGTCAAATGATATTATTAATGTGAGTTTCAGTGGAGAATTGTGGCATCCCCTGGTTACATAAATACTGTTTCACAGCCTGTTCCACCCTGGCAACAACAAACTGCTTAGTAGAAACAATAAAATACTGGAATTATTTCCCCCAAAAATGGGCAAATTTACAAAACATTACCACAAAAAACAAGTATTAGTTGAAGGTAATTTTCTTTACAAGATCCAAGAACACTGTATCTGTTCTGTCAAACTGACGCGTGTGTGTGTGTGTGTGTGTGTGTGTGTGTGTGTGTGTGTAATGGAATCTGTGCTGACCGACTCTCTCCACAGGACCCTGCTGTAATTACACCACTCATCGTCTGGGCCGGGCACACTAAGGCCGCTGTTACCCACTTCATGTTTTGCATGTAAACTTATAGTCTTGCCAACTCTTGCTTTCATGATACCCAAGACTCTCAGACTGGAAACTGTAAGCAAACACAGAGTCAGGTTTCTGCTGCGCAGGACATAAACCTCTCTCCTTCCTCGTTCTGCTCTTTATTTGGTCTACGCAGGAGATATCAAAAAGATTCGTGCTGGCAGGAGCGATGTTGTCAGGGAAGAAAAAAAGCTACAATTTCTGTTCTACATTAAACATTTAGCTTTACCACTGGAAGAGCGTTGTTTTCCTCTTGAAGTCCAAGACAAAAAAAAAAGAAACTCATCCCATCAAATCCAGTTCTGCAGCTCCTGGTTGATTTCTACTGGGAGCGTCTATGCAACAGTTTCATGGCTCAGGCCAGGCCTCATCTTTTGAAAAAGTTCTGTTCAGTAACTATATTTGTCATTCTGGCAGTGCCCCAGCCTCCTTCCTTGTTTGGTCCTTTTAACTTTCCATGTAACTTTCCTCATGTCTCCTCACGGCGAGGATAAATATTTCATGAGGAGCCTGAGGCTTTCCCTGGCACATGCTGTACCTCGCTGTACCCAGGAAGCCCAAGCAGCGGAAACCAAAACAGTAGAGGAAAAGGACGTGCAACCCAGCAACAGACAGGGGCTTGTTTTTGAAATAGTTCACTCCACATCACCATGTCTTCCACTTTAGCCCCACCTTCTTCTTTTATGTCCTATCATCCCCCCCTTCCCCCCTCCTCCAGCCGTCTGTGTCCTCCTCGTCCACTTTTCTCTCTCCACCACGGCTGCTCTGCCCCATGTTTTGTTTTCAACGGTCTTGCTAATCGAGGTGTCCGATTGGATCACTGACACGAGCGCGAGAGACCGGAAAAACAGCAATACATTTTTCTAGCTGTGAATCATTGCTTTACATGGTGCAACTTGAATGCAACTTCAACTCCAAAGCTGTGCTGGAGTTTTTCTTCAGGGAACAAGTCAATAAACGAGGCTGGAGTTTTAAGCCGCGTTAGCAGCTCTGTGTGTTCGTGCTTTGGCGAGGCTCAACGACAGCTGAGGCTGAATGAGGGGACTGCCATTAGCTTTGTCGAACAGTTTAAAAACCTGACCCGCTGAAGTCAGAGGATCAACCAACGCTATTCCAGTTCATCCAGAGGAGGACGTGAGTGCCTGGGTCAGTTTTCATGGCAATCAATCCAAGAGCTGTTGAGACATTTCAGAGGATCACCAAAGCCAATAAGATTCATTCCCTGGAGATGGAGAATGTCTCTTAAACACATCACAGCAGTCATCTATCTAATATAAAGGAGATATAACTCGTTTTTTAATTGAAATTGTTTTAACCTTCTGTATTATTGCTGAACCTGAAATGGTCCAAAAGGAATATTGGTCATTTATCACAGGCATGTCTCAGGAGGGCCCACCTCTGCCAGGACCACCCAGTCCAGAGGGAATGTGACCTATGGCCCTCAGGCCACCGTCACAGGGCACCTGTTCAGAGGACTCTAAAAAAAAATAGGGATCTCTTTTATCCTAAGTGTTACTGATGTGCTTAATTGCAATTAGCACTCTGGCTACATTCTCTGCATGACCCTGGTCACACTCATATACATATTTGTTCGAGGTATGAATTTCCATTTCCCTGTACCAGTTATGTGATTTATAGTTGATGGCATGGATGCTGTCATTATGTGAATCCTTGGTGCTCAACAAATTCCCTGTAGTGGCACAATAAAGGTAACCTTAAACCTTAGATATTTCAGTCTGGACCCACCCACACTGCTAGCATGGCTAAAAACCATGAACTGGGTGTGCATCATCAATTAGGATGTTCCAGCTGACTTTTCTGTCATGTCAGTAAAAATAATGCTCCTTTTTGAGGCGTCTATCTTTTTTTTTAAGTCAAATGTGTAACCGTATGGGCATGTCTTGCTCATGCCAACCTTCTTCATGCAGATTCAAAGCCTCATGATCTGATGTGGGACCAACATGCGCTGCAGAATCCTCTTGGTTAGTCGAGTACCCTCAGTCTTTTTTTTTTTTTTTTTTCCCGTCCTGTCTCCTGTGCTCTGTCCTTCAGGTGTGGCCTGACTGTGACAGACAGCTGCCAGCGGTGGCCTGGTTTCACACCTTGGCTGTACCCCCCTCCACATACAGCAGCCTGGGAAACCACAGGCCACCAGGCTGGCGCCAGCCTGTACGGCTTAGAACAGGGCAGCCGGCCCAATCAATACCTCTGCATTTCCTGTCCATTTGCTCAGGTCTCTTCATTAATAATTACTGCTTGGCGGAGCTTCAATGCGCTCGCTGGCTGGGCCAAGGGGAGAGGCTGTGTGACCTTTCCCCGCCCCTGGGTTGACTTGGATCACATACACAGGCATGGGGACAGACATAATAAGGCAACATAGATGACATTACTCCTGATTCTTGCCATTTCCCCCCTCTGTGGATAGGATAGCACGCCAAATGCCATTCAAAAAATACATATTTTTGCAGCTGTGCTTATCAGCAGGGGTACATACCTAGTAGAACATGACTTTGAGACATTTTCACAACTGGTTTGGAGCTTCTCTTCAATTTGGCAAACACCCACTACATCCAGCAGCTACGATTTCAGCATCATCCGAGGTGTGCGCTAACGAGCAGAGTGAACCTGGGTGATTCTAAAAAATGAAATTTTGTTAGAACAAGCGCCGCTCGGTGCATCGTTTGCCGTTCATGGCGCATTTTCCAGATGACAATAACAATTCCTCAAAGCATCTTAAATTACGTTCTGCCTGGTATGCGCCTTTGCTGATAAGCAAGGTAACAATGAAGCGCCAGGGTTTAAAATGCAGCTTGGTGCGATATTTTCGCCGCACAGGAGAGGAAGGGTATGTACTGGAGCCGACACAACACATGACATGATGCTGAAGTAATGTATATTTAATTCTCTTTTTAATGACCATTTATGGATATAGCCATTTCTGATGCACACCGTCATGCACAACAGAGCAGAACTGTTTTTCCAGACGTGAGCCAGTACCTGGCTCAAAAGAAGTTCATTTGTCTCTGAAGTGTCAACCGTTCACTGGTTCTCATCCTGTTGCCTCTGCAGACAAAGACACTTCAGGCATTCAGAGGCACCAGTGTGTGTGTGTGTGTGTGTGTGTGTGTGTGTGTGTGTGTGTGTGTGTGTGTGTGTGTGTGTGCATGTGTGTGAGAGTCCAGGTCAAAATTTGGTGATGGCGGAGGCGATGTTCTCCAAGGCGGATCGAGCCTCGGAGGAGGGGAAAGCCTGGATGGCCTCCAGAGCCTTGTTGCCATGGTAACAGCATAAGTCCACAGCTGAGCTCACGCCTTTCTCCGACTTAACTGCTGCCAAAAGCTGTCGAGGGATGAAAACACACGTTACTTTGTCATGTTAGTGTCACTCTTGTTACTATCCAGCTGTCAACACAGCAAACTCTTAAGAGCCGGGGAAAGTTAGCGTACGTACTCTTAAAGTGAGGTCGTACATGAGCAAAGCATTTCTTTTAAGGACAAAAAAAAAAACATTGTACAACGCAATCACATATTTTCATGCTGCCCCTGGTGCCACTGGAGGCAGCTTACCACATTTAACTACAAGGGAAACATTTCAGGCTCATCATGGTGAGTTATATTTAGAAACCTGGCAGGCCCACTTTGATGAGAAGAGGGGAAATGCACTGAATGTTATTTATCTGTAGGTTCGAGAGGGGCATGTCACAGCTCTCCTGTCTTTTCAGTCAACTCATTGTGGCACCAGACCACATGACTGGTGCACAGCCAGTTTTTGCAACAACCCAGGTAATAAAGTGAACTACGTGCAGAACACAGGAATTTCAATTCCTTGCCCGTCCAGCAGCTTTGACAGTTTCTGATGACTTCTTATAATACGTGTCCTGTATGTTACCGGCTGACTGCTTACATTTGTCAATGACCTGAATTCAGATATGATTTTTCTTATGATAGCTTGTTTAAAAGCAAATTAAATCTCAGAAACATATGCTTTTCATGGATGAGGAAGTGGAAAACATCAAGTCAAATCAGCCCCAACCAACAGCTTAAGAATACAGACTGGGTGAATTCGGGCATCTCCTTACGCTTTACTGCTGGTGTGCAGGGAGATCTTTTTGCTGAGGGCGTTTTAGCTCATGAATTCCGGAGGTGGAAAGCCCCTTAGGCCTTTCTTCTCTAAAAAAAAATTCCAGGTGTCAAACTCGGCATCATCCTGGCTGCTTATTCAATTTAGAAAAAAGTCTTCTCCCTCATCTCACAAACTGTTATGCTAACCGTGTTTTGTTCTGCATTAAAGCTGAGGTTGGTAACGCTGCAGAAACCAGAAGCAGAGCAAGCTTTATTTTGAAAGTATTAAACTGAAAAATCCCCTCCCCGGCCTTCATGCCTGCTTCTAAAGCCACTCTCCCAAAACACATGAATGACCACTGCCTGACGACGGCTGGATGACGAGTCCACGAGAGGAGTCATGAGAAGACTGCTTCTTTGATAAACGCCTTCAAAAACAATATTCACTTCTCATACTGATCAATTTTACAGCTGGCAAATCTGTTAAAACGTGTATTTTGGAGATGTCTCCTACTTGGGGAAAGACTAATATACTGAATGCAAAACAGAGTAACATGGGAGTTTCTGGAAGCCTTTATGGTTGTTTATCAGAGTTAATGGGATGAAAGCACAAGCTAAATCATGTGGGCAATTTGTAGATGCTACAAACGTACACAAAGTTCCTCTAATTATGGGCTCCCATCTTTGCACTGAAGCAAAGCAAAGTTTTACGCTCGCGGGCCCAAGGTCTTTCTTTTTCCTCCCCAAAATTTCATCCCTCCCTCTGTCCTGCTCTCAGCTTTCCTCCTTGTGTCCCCTCATCTCTCCTTCCCTTCAAACTTCTCCCCATGTCCCCTTTTCGACAGGTCTGCTGAAGGAGATTCTCTCACAATGCCACTGTCTCAGAGCCTCAGTGTCTCCTCCACAAATAGGCCTCGGTAACTAATCCTTCCTGCTCTGGTTTCAGACGGGACCAGATAACCCCCCAACACCATCAGACCCCTCCTCTGTAGCTTCGGTCTCTTCTTGCACCCCGACCGCCCCCCCCCCCCTTCCCTCACACATTGACTTTGGAAAGCTCATTTCTCAACTTTGATATAGGTTACAGTGAAAAGACGTCCTGTTTCTTTTTGATTGCTCTGCGAGATGCTGCGCCAGTAAGTAAACAGGTGAAAACAACAAGACAACACAATGAATAATGGACGGAAATGTAACACAAAGGCAACAGAGGCTCTACACTGGGTAAGAGCACAGCTTTTATGTAACCTTATGAAATACAGAGTTCATAGCTGGCTGAAGAGGCACATTCTGTACAGAGGAACACATAAACCAGTGGTCTTACCTTTGAGTAATCCAGATGGTTTGTACGTGTTTTTACCTTGTAGAGTGGAGAGAAAAGGGTAATCATCAATTAAATTGAACTTTATGCCTTAATTTTATGGTAAAGAACTAATTATTGCCCTTAAAAAAGGTGCAGTGTGATGAAATTAAAGAACTGAACAAATCAAGAACACAAAATCCCAAAATATGATTCTCCTCAAGATACAAGGATATAGGGAAGCGCAAGTCAGATTAAGGCTTTCTTCAATTTCCCACATTTTCATGGTTGCTAGCGTTGAGTAAGCTCAGTGCATCGTCTTCATGGCGGCTCATATTCCAACTATCTTCTCGCAGGTTATCACAAAAAATGCTCGCCATTCTCCAGCGAAGCAGTGAAACAAACCAAGCACACCTGCTGCTGTATTTAGGCACAGCAGTGCTCAGAGCTAAACGCTAATGCTAGCAAGACAATGTGCTCACAATGACGATGCGACCATGCTGATGTTTATTAGGTGTAATGTTAGCATGCTAATTTTTGCTAATTAGCGCAAAATGCAAAACACAGCTGAGGCTGATGGGGCTGTCATTAGTGTTACAGGTATCACCAAAGTGATTCCAGTTTACCCTGAGGGGGACATGAATATATGGAACAAATTTCATGCCAGTCCACATCCACTGTGGAGACATTTCAGTCTGGACCAAAGCGGTGGACAGCCTGACAAATGCCATTATACTTTACCTTCGAGACTTTACTAGTTCAGCTAAGACAGCTGTTCATTTGATGCATGTAACATGGCCAAAATTACCAGTGAGTGAAAGACTCCAAAAACCAAAATGAATGCAGCTGCTGCAGGGGTGCCGTAGATCATGTGTACCTGCTGCAGCTGCTCATGCCATCTCTCAGTGCCAACGATCTGACGGTGGAAAACCACCGGGGCGGCGCTCAGACTGAACGACACCGGCTCTCCCGCGCTGCTCTTCACAAACGGCTGCAGGTCAGAGTTCAGCTACAAAGGGGAGAGCACATATGTCAATCAAGCGTTTGTCAGGCTCAGATTCTACTTGGGAACCAATTAGACTAACCCAGTGGTGGAAACGTGAACAGGTGAGCGTGCATGCTGCCTACTGACACTCTGAGCGACCCTGTTAATGAGCAGCATGAGGAACGGTCTTGTGAAACACACAGCTAACCCGATGAGGATGGTTCTCCTTCAAAGACCTCATTTCTGTTTCCTCCCATGCTGAGACTCCCTGTAGCCACTGAGGCCTGCAGACAGGCAGCTACAGGGAGCCACAGCAGGAGAGGACGTACTGGCACAGCACGACGAGCGGGACCATTATGAATGACTTTAAGGCTCGCACCAAGAAGATTCAGCTGAAAGCATCTGAACCTTGAGAAATTTGTCTGGATGTGAGAATAAGAATTTTAACGCACTGGCAGGATAGTATGAAAAACATTTATCTTCATGTGCACTTTAACAGGACTTCTGCAGCTATGGTGTGAAGCGTTTGATCAAAAGAGGAGTGGTGGTCAAGAGGGACAAAGTTTCAGCACCGTATCACATTTGGTTTCCAATCTTTAATAAGATATTGTCCCAATTACTGGATTCTTTCCTGGAAATTGCATTTAAAAAGTGGGAGTTGTTATACATTCAAGGACCGCAGATATTCCTTTTGAATAGAGAGAGTAACAGTGTAACATTGGCTCCTACAGAGAGGGTCACATTATGGGTCGCTTGTAGCCTTAATGTTGCGAGTGAGCTGTTTTCTTTGCTTCTAATAGACCAGGGGCTGAATCATCTGTCAAGAAGGCAAAAACTCACCAGCACAGAACAGAATTATGAGGAGTGAAGTGAAAAATTCTATCAGCCAGAGAAAATAATGTGACGGATAAACATAAACATGGAAGCAAATGTGGAATTTACATTTGGCCTAAATGGAAGCATTTCATGTTTCGAGGATGACGACTCTCTGAGTATCTCAGGAAACTTACAGCAGCTCACTCATAGTAAGAAGCTGATTGCTGACGAAGCATTTAACAGTCATTATCTCAGAAAGCGCCCACAGGTGTGACCCTTACTGATTTATCCTCCATGGATAAACTGGACTTGGTGTTGACTGAGTGCTTGGTGGGACACTCAGATGAGAATTACCTTGTTGCACAGTGATATGTGCTTGCCGTACTTGTACGCCAATCTCTGGGACTCCCTGTCATGTCTGGCGAGCTGCATCGCAGCTTGACAGCTCTTCGCCAGCAGCGCCCCATGGGACAGGAACGCCTGCTCCTCCCACACCGCCATGTCGAGGACATCCGTGAGACCACCCTCCTGTGGAGCAAACCGAGACACCGCGGGCCTGAGCCCTCACTGCTTCGACTGCACAACTTCAAACTTCCGCCACAGCGCCTCAATCACAACGAGTCCTACAAGCTCTTCAGCTATTAACAACAGAGGCAAGCTGGGAGAGGGACACAACGCCAGAGCAGGAAAAACACTTTGGCAGCTCTGCAGACACTTTGAATAAGTTCTCTTACGTCCAAAAATGAGTCCAAAAATGTAACATTATAAACACCACAGGCAAAGCAAGGTTAAGTAGACCATCTCTGTACAGATGCACAGTGACAGTACAGTGGAACACCGTGCTGAAAAATGAACTAGCTGTCAGAACCATTCATAGAGCAGCGTTGAACTTCTAAGCTGCACACAGCCGGAACCAACTTCCTGATCATCTAAATGGACGACAACCTTTCCTGCGGCTTGTGAATGAATTCCACTGCTCAGTTGTTTTATTTTCCTGTTAAGGCATCGTGTTGGCGTTACTGTGTATTTTTTTTATTGCTAACAAATCTCATGAAAAAACAAAAGCCAAAAATGCATCCACCCCCACCCGGTCTGTGACACCCATCCCCAACACCAGTGAGATCTAAATCTTCAGGAGTGTGTCACAAATGCACAGTTCCATTTGTAAAAAGGCACAATCATTCCTTTAAAGATGTGATGCTCTGTGAGTATGTCCCGCAGAAGGAAGGTGTGCATGTGACTGAAAATGAAGACAGGAACACCCAGTGTGGCTCACTGATGTTCATTTAATGCTGCTCATTTAACAGTTTCTGGACAACTGGAGCTCTACGGCACAGAGGGATCAGATAGATTAAACAGATAATTCATTGTTGGTTTTGGTCTTTTCATAGGATTTATGGACAAAAGCAAAGCAATAGAAATAATAGCAAAAACACTGAATATCACTCACCTTTTTCTTGATTTTACCTTTTAATTTTTCTACATTTTGAATTCATCTTGTAACTCAATTTGCAGGTAAGGAGCTTTGTGTATGAAATGTGCTCTACAAATGAATTTGCCTCACCTTTATTTTCCATTTCAAGTCATCATCATCTCATTTTGCCTCACTGTTTTCACTCTGGATATTGTATTTGTGGTGTAGGATTCACTCTGCCACGCATTTTCCTCCCATAAACACTTATCACAGATCGTTCAGCTCCACTGCCCCACATCAAAGCCGGACTACACACGGAGAACAGATGCTTTACCTCAGTGTTATTGTAATTCTCATAGTAGAGTCCTTGAACTATATCGCCGATGGCACTCGAGATCAGCTCAACAACCTGTCAAACAGAAAAAAATGAGGCATTATCAGGCAGCAGGCATCCTCAGGAAATCAAAGTCTCACTCTCATGCACAAAGTTAAATGCTGGGTTTGATCTGCACAACAGGCAGCATGTCCATCAACAGCCACGAGTCCCGTTGAAGCGTCCTTGGACCCGGGCGCTGAACCGATAACCTACATCCTCATTACAAATCACTCCGGCTAACAGCATCAATTAAACTCCTCAAATGCAGATGTAAATGAGGTTGATCAAAACTGACACGCTACTCAGTTCATCCGTGACATTTGTAATTAAAAACCACAATTTCCCCGTGATTGAAGCGCGAGCTAGCAGCGCTCTCATCTGAACAGCTGGTTCGGCAAATAAATCAGAGGTGAGACGAGGGTCAGAAACCAGGTGAACTGCTGCAAAGCCAGCTGCTCATTACCAGGCCAGAGGGGAGCTCCTGTTGATTTCATAAAGCAGACCCCGGCTCGCCTTCATTCATTATACTTTGTATTTATAGAGAAGTCCAGTCGATAGAGACAGATCAGGTGTCCGTCCTGTCTGAGGGGCTGAAATGGAGCTAAAAGGCAGATGGTGAGACGAAATCAGACTGTGTCCAGAGAGCAGAGGGGTTAACAAGGTTTTGGAGTGATGATCTGACGTCGGGGGCCTCTTCGCTCTCCTTTCTGTGTGCGCAAACTATTTCAAAATTTCTTTCACTTGGTGCTTTTGAGCGTTGCAGTTTTGTAATATGAATCTGTAGATACTTGCAGTATGTGTTCACTGGTGGTGAAAATGAGAAAGAACCACTTCTTTTATCACCAGCACAAGCTAATTAATATACTGTCGAGGAAAAGATGTCCTGCTTTTAGACACCTGGCATTATGGAATATTCAACTCTATAAATTAAATAAGATTTAAAAGGCAACTCAGAGGGAAAGCCTCATTGAGGTCTGAGTAGTTTAAGACTGCAGTTGCCCATTTCCTCTTACAGGGGGCATGCATGACTACATTTTAGCTACCAGTGGCCCCTTATCAACCACCAGAAGACAGCGAGCACCTTTTCAAACGTTTCTTCAAAGTGTGGATATAATGAATGAGTAACAATCCGAAGCTGATCTCTCCGTCCTTCATTCACAGCCACACAGAACGGCCCGGGCCGACGAGTGAAGGCCACGCCTGTACAGTTCCGATGAATGAGGTTAAATTTAGAGCTCCTTCAGCTCATCCCAGACATCCTTGGTTCATCAGAAAAGTCTGGTGACGCTGGCTGCTCCGTCAGCCTCGCAGTGCCCTTTGGGTAACCGAATCCACCGGGGGAAAATATTGAGGAAACCCGAGCTTCGCCCACAGACCTGGAAGGACAATGTGCCTACAGTATTACCAGATGTGGTGTCTCTGCCTGCCTTGGGAAGTGGGGGCCAGTGGGGGTCTTTTTTTGGAAAGTATCAGATAAGCTCTCCCCCTGCCTCCCCCTTACTCCATTCCCAAATCCAGCCAGATCGTGTTTTGCCGACAGGTCTGCGAGGGGGGAGAAACCGGAGCTCCACGGTGAGATTACTTTACAGTTTATACAAGTAGAGGCATAGGTTTCCTCTCAAGGCCACGACACACAATCCCCATCGCTCTCACTGCCTTAAAAGAAGAAGAAAAAAAGAAAAAGGCTGGTTTATGAGAAAAACTTCGAAAGCTGCAAGAACGACTCATCTGTCACCGTGTGTATTAGGAAGCGGTACAATGACCACACACACACACACACACACACACACACAAGCTGCAGGAGAGGAGAGACAGTCCGCTGTTCAGCAGACTGTCAGCTTTCACAGCAGACTCAAACTGCCCTCAGCTTCACACATTTCGAAGCTGTTACAGTTATAAATATCAGACAATTAGCAGATTTTAATGAGTGAAACGGAAATCGTTTACAGCCTTTATTGCATTCGCCTGAGGGTAATTCTGAGTTGAAAATCTATTTGTGTCCGTTTCTTCATCCCGAGGAGCTGAAGCGCGGATGCAGCGCTGGTTTCAGCCTCTCACAAAAGTTGTATAACGTCTTCTGCGGCTCTTCGGGAGCTCAGGAAAAATAAAAAAAAATGGATGAAAAAATAATCCTGATGATGTCATGCTGGGCGACAGGGTGGGTCAATGAAAGATGCATTTCAGTTGCATCATGGGAATGAGCCAGCGTTTTTGGAGCTTGACCCACACTTAAAAAGCAGAAGTCAGGATATCTCGGCCTGCGCTGCTTCGATTTTGATCATTCTTTTTTAAGAATGTGTCTCTGCCTGAACATAATGGAAGTACAATGCTGAAACATGAAGGTTGATGACGATGCACAGAAATGGCCACACCCATGCCCCCCCCCCCTCCCTTTGGCTCACAAAAATTCCAGAAAGTCTATGCAAATCCTTTTTTTTGATGGCTTCCTGCAAACAGTGAGACTGCTGTAAACTCAAGTATCTGTTTGTTCTGGAGCTTCTGACCACATCACAC
The DNA here is from genome assembly GCF_051107435.1 of Chaetodon auriga. Classification (NCBI taxonomy): domain Eukaryota; kingdom Metazoa; phylum Chordata; class Actinopteri; order Chaetodontiformes; family Chaetodontidae; genus Chaetodon; species Chaetodon auriga. The sequence goes on from NC_135087.1 coordinate 19,404,744, forward strand.
TGCCTGTATGCTTGGCTGTCATGGCACTGTAGGTGTTCTGAGCACCTCTTAGACTCGGCCGTCTCCTCCACGCTGGCTTAAGAGTTGAGGTTTATTTTGTCAGCACATGAAGACCACGTGATGCAGCTGAAACTCCAGAACAAGCAAGTATGTGAACCGTAAGTGGAGGCTGTTTTTGTCAACTGCTGTTTCCAATGTTATTCAAAAACCTCAAGGAAATGATGTGCTGCACAGGAAAAACACACCTTTTCCTGAGGTGAACAGTTCATATCGCATCACGTTTGACGGGATTTTTCTCCGGCCAAATTTCCGAGATTTTAGCTTCTTGAGATAAAAATCACATGTACAGATTTCCTTTCGTGTTCACCAAAGCAAACTGCCACGTATTTTGTTTAGGCTCGGTTACAAACCAGGACCAAAAGTCAACATGAACTCACAAATGGGATGTGAAGTGAACTGGATGTCGGTAACATATCCTCCCACCAGTTTAAAAAAAAAAAAAAAAAAACTTAGGTCAAAACAAATCCCGTTCCTGTAACTTAAGCTCGACGTGATGGACTCTTCATTCCTGTGTGCAATAATCTAATTTCCCTCCTGTCAATAAACCGGTGAAGAACAGCTTGGTGAAAACACGGCTGAACACGAGCATCGGTGCATGCTGTGGTCTGCCCTCGGCTCATTCTGTTTTGCTAACCTTTCCAAACATGAGTAACTGCTGGCTATCAGATGTCCATCTCCTTATTAGCCTTAAAAACTTCCACTTTGCAGACGTTTCCTGCGGTTGCTTCAGATTACATTCACGCTCCTCATAAACAGCACTGCAGGTTTGTTTTGGGGGGGAAATAAGATGAATGGCTTTAAGCTTTGCTGCGTGGTTCCTCACCTTGACGATGAACCGCACTAAAGGAACAGATGCTCCGAAACTTCCATTCAACCAATGCCAGCTTACTTGGTGTGAACGCACACTCGACGTGATTAAATCATCATTAGCTCCAGTCATCAGCACATCTACCATCATTTAATTCTCAGTGTGTTTTTTCTTTCTATCTTCCAGGGAAACAACAATATCAGTTCTATTACAGTAATTTGTAGCTTAGCCACACAGTCACAATGGCGTCTCATGGTGCTCTCGTGGTACTGCCGCAGTGTCAAAAGCTAATGAAAGCCAATTAGCACTGTAAAGGAAGTGCCACACCTTTAGAATTACCTTCAATTTACAAAGGAAATGCTGGTTCCTTCGAACTCCTGCTATGTTTCCCATACAAGAAGCACCATGGATACCACTTACATCATATTTGGGAGGGCGTCTCTTGGCTGCCACACAGCAGACATAAACCCAGACTGAGTGTGCTGAATAAGAAGCGTCAGGGAAGGCGATAAGGGCTGGTGCGGCTGATGGCACGGGGGGGGGGGGGGGGGGTTATTTTGATCCACTCGGGCAACCACATTCTGACAGAGCAGCGTGGTGACAGCGTCTGTCAGCGAGGGGTTACCAGGCGATGTAGTAGATATGATCTGTGGTGCACTTTCAAGACCACCACCACACACACACACACCCCGAGCAGAAAACTCAATAAGAAGCGTCCCCGTGGCGCACGTGTTGCTTTTAGATCAGATTTAGATTTTAATCATTTTTAGAGGCCTAATGAGGTAAAACCCAGTGGAATTTCACAAAACAACCCCCCCCAAGAACAACACACACGCGCACACACACACACACACACACAAAGTATTGATTTGTATTGGCTGATTTCTTGTTGAGAGGGAGGCTGTTCAGTAGAAAGTGAGCTATTCGTCCTGCTGATGTGTCCATTAAAATAAAAGCTGTGTTACCTTAAAGGTGTCAGTGCCACATTTTGATCAGCAGAATAGTTTGAATTTACTAAGAATGTGTATCACACTGATACACACGACACAAATGATTCATCTGGTCCACTAAGTTCTTGTCGAGAAACGATGTTGTCCCCCATTTCCAGAAAGACTACTGGACAAATCTGACACGTGGGTGGCAAACCAGAGGTCTTGCATCAGGCTTATCTTGTTGATCATCTAGAAGACCCTGCTTCCTGTGGCCCCCTTTGAGCCCTTGACCACGAGGTCAGGAATCACCAGGCTACACCATGTAAATGAAGGTCGCAGTGTGTTGCAGGAATCTGAATTTAATGAAGACAACGTCGAGCCACATTCTGCACGTGTTACAGCAGCGGGGCTTCATAGTAAGAGAGTGACGCTACTGGACTGGCCTGTCTGTAGTCCAGACCTGTATGTCCAGCAGGAATGTGAAATAATGTCATGTTCAAAACTTCAAAGAAGCCAAAGACCACTGGGAGCTCATATTAAGGCAGCAGTGTTTCTCAGTAAAATCACTGATGTCAGGTGAGATATTTCACAGGTATACAGTCTGTGACTGTCAGTCAGGGTACCTTAGTGTTATCCAGTTGGGCGAGTCCAGTGCAAGCGTTTGCAAGCAGGAAGTCGCCACTCAGGACGGCCATCTTATTCCCAAACTGCATATCCTTCAGTGGGCCGTCTGAAATCGTCCACTCCTTCAGATCGACTATCCCACGATGCACCAGGAACGCCGTGTGGATCAACTCTGTGATTTCTGCCAAGTTCCGCTGGCTATAAACAGAAAAACAAGAACACATTTAAATATGACGGGTTTCTTGTCAACCACTTGTAAGAGAGGCGTTCCAGAGACTTGACAGTTAGAGAGCTTTTTGACACACACTTTCTCATTGTCTTTACGCTGCTGAAATATGCAGGAAAACTCATTCACAGCACCACGTGCAGGTGTGCTGACCACAAAGGAATCAAGCACGGCACAATGATTTGTAGGCTGCATTCCATCCCTCCGGCAAAAAGGGGAAAAACATCTATTTAGTCAATGAAACTGCAATATTCAGATCTTTCATTTGACTAAAACATACAACACTGCTCCAAACAAAGACTGTAGGGATCATCACAGTTCATTCAGCTGCTATCTGAAACACTGACTGAGTGCGCAACTTCAAAGAAGAAATTACTGTGTATCTCGACATGATAAGAGATTTCTCTACAACTACAATTTGGTTCAAAAACCTTCCAGTCAAAATCAGTACACTCGAGGGCATAAACCGGCAGACACATCAGACATCTTGCTGCACAGCACGCCAGGGGTTGTGTTAAAAAAAGAAATTAAACTTATCATTAGGAAATAACAGCCATTCTTGATTATGAGAGAAAAGACATAAAAGTGGTATTGAATAGAGCCTTTCAGAGCAGCCTTAGGGAGGATATAATCAAATGTTGATTCAGCCATTGGTGGGGGATAATTAGGCCCCTCTCCATATGGAAGGAGCTCGCCACGCTGCGACAGGAGGGATCCATCCAGACAGGGTTGGGTGCGCTGATAGCCACTTACGACCTTCTTTCAGCCGCTGTGAGAACCTGATGAGCCAGTCATCTGCCTTGCGCTCCAACCCCTTCCTATACACACACTCCAACATACGCACACACGTATCTTGTAGCCAGGTAATTGCCATGTTCGACGTCGGCGTGGAAAAGATGTGATTAAAATTCAATAATGTCATCTATTTCGCCTCTCAATCACACCCATTGTCTGGTTGGTTTCTCTGCTCGCTGACGCAGAGCAACAACACAGTCGCCCCAAATGAGAGTTAATAAGTTCAGGGTTTAAAGAAAGGGAAATTAACAGATTGACAGTCGTGCTCTCAAGGTGCCTCCGAGTGATGGCCACACTCGACAGGCTTCAAGAGGAGAACGCGCTGTTACGACGAGGAAAGCGCGACGAAGAGCTGCGGCTGATTTCAGGTCAGAAAAATAACATTTGAACATTTTTATTCGCAGTCCAAGGTCAGCATCGTGGTGACTGTTTACCTGGTTGTTTATCTTGAGCACAAAACACCAAAAATGGATAATCTGTGACACACCTGTCATCTGCTCATGCTGTTGGCCTCCCATCACAGTGGAAAACACTGTGACCGCAGGTCCGAAGACTTTAACGGGAGTATTTGTGTCAATCAGCCATTACACTGCGGCTAATAAATGTTTGATAGAGCTTCTCTCAGTGAACACGGTGACAATGAGATGAAAGCAGGCCTTTACATGCGCACATGCATCTAAAGATGAGAAGATAAACACACTTATTTGCATAAGTTACAAGACATTTGAGTCTGAGATGATGGAGTTTCTTTGCTGACTCAACACAACACGTGTCAACATTCTGAAAAATATCCAAGCTATTGAGTCCAAGGACACTTCAATAAAACTCTATGGTCCCAAAATAAAACATGGATGCAATTGTTTGCAAATGAACTGTGTTTACTGACAGTTTAACTAAGTGTTCCTCAGCCCATGTAGTAATTTCCTTTATCCAATCGTGTTCACAGAGTGGTGAACCTCTCTCCATCCTTGCTTGTGAGTGACTGAGCCTTTCCAGGATGCTCCTTTCATACCCAATCATGATACTATCACCTGTTACCAATCAACCTGTTTACCTGTGGAATGTTCCAAACAGGTGTTTTTGGAGCATTCCACTACTTTTCCCAGACGTTAGTTGCTCAAGTCCAAACGTGTTTGAAACATGTTGCTGCATCAAATTCAGAATAAGGATATATTTACAAAAATCACTGACGTTGATGACATAAATGGTTAATTATCACATTCTTTTTAGGGTTTTATTGTTTTATACAATGTCCCAACTTGAACTGGGGTTGTAGACAATCAACAGTTCAGTCAGAGATTCGGGGGTGTTATGCTAGTGGTGACTAAGCTAGCCTCGAGCTTTTTGTCTCAAGCAGAGACAAGAAGCAGCCAACAGAAGTCTGGTAAAATCTCTTCTTTAACGCCCCACCACCAGACTGTTGTAGTCTAACTTGTAGTGTTCAGCCTCAAGTGACATCACGTGAGGCAATTCATTAGACGTCACAGAGTTCTTTCTGGAGCCACAGAAGGCCTTAGACAGCTTTTTCTACACATGCAGTAGTGTTTCCCAACACCTGTAAACAGACCTTGATGTGTAAAATGGCTCCAAATACTTAAATTCCTTTTTTTTCTGAGAAAAATTGGCTAATATCAATATAGTATATTGTAAATTTTATGGAAAAAGCTACTGAGAAACAGTTTTTGAATAAAAGAATTAGACTGGGAATGTCTGGCTTTGCCAAATCCACCAAATCAAACACCTGACAAATCAAGGTCATTATGTCATTAAATAAAAACCCTAAATATCTAATGTTGCCATACAGCAGTCCTATTCATTGATTTGTAACATTGCTAAAAGATTTCAAACAGACAGCAGTGGTGACATAAAAAAAATGGAAAAGCCCTGACAAGCTCTTGCGGTATTAATTTATTAATTTCATTTATAGGGTAAATGGCTTTGTAATGTAGTTACTTTGATTTTTGGATTTTGAAGCACTGAACAAAGGCACAGAGCACTTGCCTCCAAACACACCAGACAGTCGAACCCCGGTGCATACACATCCCAAAGCAGTGCATCCAACGTAGCAGTCCTGATCAGTAGCAGTGGAGCTTGGGGAGGAATAAGGGGGACAAGGGGGCCGGTGTATAAATAGCTTTGGTGCCCAGTTGCATAGCAACCGATGCCATCTTGCTGAGGTGTAACGCCCCTCACCACGCCCCTTGTCCTGACTGTTCTGTTCCATTTTCCTCCCTCCGCAGTCTGCCTCGCCATCAAATACAGCCTTGCAGATCTGAGCGCGTCCCTGTGTGTGATTTACAGAGGTGGCCTGTCCATCAGATGATCCGCGTGATGTGTTCAGTGGCGTGGCTTTCATTTGTCACAAAGAATTAAGAGGTGTGGTGTAAGTAGGACTATGTGTGAGTGTGTGTGTGTGTGTGTGTGTTTCTATCTATCTATCTATCTATCTATCTATCTATCTATCATGGTGGTGCTTTGGTGAATCATCAGTGTCAGGCAGCAGAGTGGGAAATGTTTTACAAATGCTGCCTGTCAGGAGGGAGGAGACCATCCCCCAGAGGTTTCAATCACCCCCCCCCCCCAAACCCACCCCACCCCGACTCCCTCCATCCTTCCATCTCTTCCATCAGAGGTGCTAATGAGCCCAGGAGAGGTGGAGGGATAGCTGGGTGGGGGGGGGGAGAGGGCTAGATAGTGCAAATGAGGTGATCAAGTCACGCTGTGTGTGCGTGCATGTGTTTGGGTTCGCACTATCCATCACACACGAGTGAGGGAATGCTGCATGTTGGATTCAGTGATCCAGCGTCGCAGTGATGCGAGCGCCAGGTTGCGACATGAGGTGAGTGTGTAATAACTCGTTCTGTAGTGACACATAACCTGCAGACACGGCTTGGCCTCGCAGCCTGAAAGGGACGGGACTCAAGCGCTTCCACGCGGCGCCCAGGTTATTCCAATTAGTTCTAATATTAGGATGGTTCTGCACAGACAAGGCTCCACTACACATGTGCCTCGTGCCAGCTAGCAGTAAGAAAGAAGCCTTTCAGGCACCCAGCGCACAGCCACGCCAAACACAGCAGTCACTTCTGGAAACCACTTGGCACACGCTCACATCCCTGTTGTGAGCCGCATGCTGGAAGTCAGCATGTGTAAGAAAGCCAGAGAGGACCTTGGGGTGCTACCTGAAGCATTTTAACAGCAGTGCATCAATATCACATTTAACAAATTACATTTAAATATGAATACAAAATGCACTGCGGTTTGTTAAATCTATTCCAGAAATTTCATAAACCAATTTTTCTAATTTATGCTATAACAAGACTTAAGAGTCCACAACCACGCTCACTGCTCTGTGAGGCTCTAATGCTGAAGTAAATGTAATAATTAGTCAGAGGGTGTCAGAATAATAACAACACAATCACACGAAATGAATTGCAAATGCATGTTTTGCCGCCAACAGAAGCTGTTGTGTAGATATGTTAGCATGCAAATTTCCCAACATGCAAACTTGCACTTAAGAATAATTGAGGCTGATGGAAATGTTAACAGTTTTGAAACTATTAAGTCATAAACAAAAGTACGGAACAAAGTCTGACCTAATGGTGGTGAAATAGAAAAAGTAAGGGGGTCACCAAAGTTCAAAAAGACGTCAACCTGCTGATGCTGGAGGAAAAGTCAGGTGGTCACCAAAGTCATTATGAGGCATCTTCTACGGAACATGAACACACCGAACCTATTGAGGAGACGGAGAGATATTTCATTGGATAGGTGATGACCGGTCAGTAGGATTCATCCTCTGGGCACCATGAATATCAATTAAAGCCACTAAGGATAATACTTTCAGGCTGGTGCATTTAAGCTTCCATTGTAAGAAGTGATGCTCATTTATATGCAAATATTCATTGGGTGAAACTGCTGCTGGATGCTGCTAAATGATGGTTACTTTGTGTCCCGTCAGGTAATTTTGCCATTTAACAGACAGTTAAGTAAGTTTTCAGTCCGGCACATCTCCTGGTTATGAATGCAATTTGAATATGAAGCAGCGTGTGCGGGGCCGCCACAAAAGAGCCAACTGAGGGGACTTTCTGAAAAGCATTTCCAATTACGCACCTACAATCCAAATATAGCCAAATAAAATAAAAATCATCCTCTCTTGTAACTGTGGCCGTATTGCCCACGCGCTCCATCTTATTCGCAAGATGATGCAGTGCTTCATTTACAGGAATTGATATGGACGATAACCACAGAGGACAAGATAGAATTCCCTGACACAAGGGTTTTATTTCAATATTTATCCTTCAGTAGCCATGTAACAGGGACAAAAGTGGCATCGCCTTTCTTGGTCTGCTTGCCATGCACATTTACGGTCCTTCAGTGCAATGTTACACATGTCCGTCCCCCCCCCCCCCCCCCCAAAGAGCACATACATGAGAGTGGAAATATGTGGAAGCCAGAGAGATTGTCAAAGTCTGTGGATTTGAATTACCAGCTTGGTTTTAATGTACCAAAGCAAGGAATTTGCTCGGTGGAAACTAGCTGTGGTACGATATGGCCATAACTCCTCAGACCACTCTATGACTGTGATTGAGGTTGAACATTTAAGAATATCTTCAAGGGCACAATGTCTTTTATACAATGTTTAGCCCCTTAATTATCACAAAAGCAATAAGAACCAACTACATTTTTCACACGTAGTCAGATCCTAACTTGCCATCTTGCAACTCAAACCATTGTAAAATAATTCAAACACCCAACAGTGTCAATAACTTCAGAGAATGTACCTCGGGTAGATGCCGCTCTCCATGTCCTGAGCCAGGAGATCGGAGGCCGCGTGGCTCGGCCCTGCAGCTTTCGACATGAGGAGCACGATCATTCCCCTCATCTGAAGGTTGTTGTCGTTGACAAAGCCCCTGCAAACAAACACCACCGGCGGATTAAAATACAGATAGACAACCATCAAAGGAACGCCATTTATTTGGTTATTCGGTTCGTTTTCTTATAATTTAATAAGGATACATGGTCCAGGATGCTCCAATCAAGCTGTGGAGGAAAAAACTTTTTCTTTGTAGTGTTCATAGCCTCTCCATTTAATAAACAGAGCAGTGTGAAGTCAAACCTTGCTAATCAGTAGCAGATTTTTAAAAATGGACAACATGCAGCATTTATGTTTCTAACATCTTTTCCTACACCCTGCTCCCTTCTGTTGTGAAGAGGCTGATTCCAGTTACACCTGCTCCCACTGCCACACTTCACCCTGTTTTAATGAGCAATGCTTGAGAACCAGCGTGGACAGCTTGAAAACAGCCAGTATGCTTCGCTGAAATGTTGTAGTTTAAACAGTGGCTGAGAAATACGGCCGGCCAACATGTTTCCATTGGCCAAAGTGAGACTCTGATTCTGATTTCAAGCAAAATCCAATAAGGAGGTACTCAGCGTAGCTCCCCTTTTAGCTCTGGCTTGGTCTCCACCAACTCCTGAGGAAAACATCTGACTCGTTAGCTGCTAGCTTGTTCACTGGCTTGTTGCTAACTGTCTAAAAGATGCTGAGGGGAGCTGCATGGTTGTGTGCTAATTCTCTGCGGGGTGATCACTGCGAGCGATCCAGTTCATAGCGAGACGCAATGAAGAAAAAAGAAAATGCTAATTCAAAGCACGGCGCGATATAAAACATGTTGTATACAGTATGTACCATGCAGTAGCAGCTTAGCTCTGCACATTGGTTTGATGCTACTTGATCTTTTCTAAACAGACTTCAGGTTTTGGCAGTTTATCGTAGACCAGTGCCATCCTGTTGGACAAAGAATGAAACAAAACGACAAAACGACTACTGCCACATGATGACACCGTGCAAACTGCACTAAAAGCGCTGAAGGACTGTTGATGGTGCATGGGAGAAAAAAAAAATTACAGGAATATAATTAATCGGTGTTGCTGCAGGACTGTATGTTTCTTTTGGGTTTGAACGCGTTCACAGAAACACACGCGCACACACGCATACACACACCCAAAAAAACACACACGGAGCTGCCTGCGTGGTGGGCAGATTAAATATCTTTTTCCTCTCTCTGGAGAGCGGTTAGACAGAGCACCTCTAATCCTGTCCCTATGGGAGCCCCTTGTGCCATGAATCACGCTCTCGTTAGGGGCTCCAAGGCAGACAAGCGGCCACGCCCCCCCCTCCGCTCGATGCCCAGACACTGGCCTCACCAGCCCACCACCAGCCCCGAGCCCCCACCCTCTCTGACCCACCCCTGCACCACAGGGGGAGGTGGAGGAACCCGAGACAGAGTGGATGTGAGAGATAAAGCATGAAGAGAGGGAGGGGAAGGCGAGGGATGGAGGGAATAGAGGCCAGACAGGAATGAGGATGCGAGGAAAGATGACAGAAGAAACACATTAGTGATTCACAGTGTTCTGCTACTAAAAGGAATAAAAATACACATACCCTGAAGCTTTGTTCCTTCCCAAAAAGACACAAAACATCTCACACTGCTTAACCCCCCCCCCAAAAAAAAAATTTACGATACAGCTGATATTATGTCGGGCTGTCTTTCACCACAGCTCGGGAGATTTATTTACAGTCACTACATTTTTTTAGTTGGAAAATATAGACTGGCCTGGCACAATGATGAGCGCAGACGCATCAGCCACTGAACAGAAAACAGCAAAGAGCAAAAAATTATGGAGCTGCTCCCCTCTTGGGGAGTCCGGGTAAGCCAGTGGCCTGAGGGTGGCAGATGATTAATATTTATGTCACTATCCACACCGGCATACATCAATCAATCACAACCGCCCTCCCGCAAAGGGGTGGGGCACAGATGATGTGGAAAACGAGAGATAGCGAGGGCCACAGAGAGGGAGAGGGGGAGAGGGAAGAGAGGAATGGGCTGCTGTCATTTTAAAGGGTTGTGAACAGGTCACCACGCCTTCTGCTCCGCAATTACAGTGCAGGAATTCAGGAACTTTAGCCGCCGTACGCAGGGGCTGGAATTAATGCATGCAAATGTATGACTGCACATGTGTGGTGTCACATTGATCCTCTGCCGGGCTCTTTTTTTTGCCAAAGTGCTGAAAGAGTGAATGAATGAGTGTACCTGTGCAAAGCAGATACCCTGATAGATTCTGATCCATTTAGAGAAATCACAACGGTTAGTGCCACGTTCTGGGATTTGATTCTAGCAATTCCAAAGAAACCTGGCAGGTAGTTCATCAGATCCTGATAAAACATGAAGACCCTGAAAACACTTTTTCTTGTGTACTTTGATGCACCAATCAGGATTTAGCGACGTTTCAGTCAGACTCTGAAGACAGTTGTGGGGCTGGTTGCGTCTCTTCGCAGGCCGCTGTCATTCAGATCTGATTGAGCGACACCCACAGAGCTCTGAGGAAGCAGATGAGCTGATTTTTTGAATGCTTAACTCTTCATGAAGTGACACTTAAGGGTGTCCTGCGGGGTATTTGTTCATATTCAATAATACTGTGCACTGTGCTCGTCCTCGATGTCCAAAACATATACCCAGGTTTTAATCTAATAATTGAATTGTTTACATTTGTGTTTAGCAGCTAGAAGTCATCTGCTGCTGATGTCTTGCTGTCTTTTTTTTTTGGCAGATTATCGCCTGTCAGTCAACCTTTAAGGATGTATGGTTTTTTTAATCTCTCAATGTTAAGTATTGCTTTTTTAATCACTAATGTTGTAGATTTCAAATCAAATTTCAGGGGCTTCAGCTCAAAACGTTCAGGGTGACGCAAGAAGACACTGTTTTTGTAAATATATGTCAAGGCAATAATAACTTTTAATATCTTGACATAAATTAGTGTTGCAAGTGCGTCTGTCTCCTCAGTGAACATTTCTCGACTTGATCTGGTCTCAAATCAAAGCACAAATTTATTAATTTATCATCTCCTCCTCCCATACTCTCCCCTTAGTGTTAAAAAGCTGTTTTTTAAAGTCCCCCTCCACTCAAACATGTTGTTACTTCTCTTGGATGTTTTGAGCCTCTCTGTGCTGAATGATGCATGTGCAGAGTTTGACACTCGAAAGCTGCTTTCACGGTCATCTGCTGCAGGGGGAGAGTTTGACGGTGATGTCATTTGAACTCATTTTAATGAGCTAACTGAAACTGTTTTGAGGAAAGACAATGCAAGTCCAAACGTTTTTTTTTTTTACTTTCATGCAGACTGTTCAGCATTCATTCATGTCCACACTGTAGCTGAAATATGCAGGCTTATACTTTGAGACTAATCTCAATGGTCATTTTATTGATCAATACATTAAAGGTAAAAAAAAAAAAAAAAAAAAAAAAAGGTGAGAAAACAGGAAGGAAACACTCGTCTAAGTCAAACTCTCAAGGACTGTCCTTATAGCAAGTAAAGTTTCTTCTCCCGGGCCGCAGTCCCCTCACTGTAACTCCACACTTTGGGGCAAAGTTAGCTGAGCTGCAGTTTTTGAGAATGAAAGGAAAGGAAAAACCGAAACCCAACTCCACGAGGGTCTGCCTGTCTGCTATTGTGGATATTTTTATCTGCCGCGCGTCTAAGGCGGAGACACAGTGGGAAATACGAACCAGCCAACCCAAGCTGACAGTGAGGAGTCAGACTGTCAAGAGGTCTGCTCCCCACCACCACCACCACCTCCCCCGCCCCCTGCTACAACACCCAAATGGATTGTCATATCAGATTTAGGTGTATAGGTTATTACACCCTTGGGCTCCTGTTTCCAACACACCCGTCTGCATGGCGGGATTGAGTTTGAGGACTCTCTCTTCTCGTTCTCTTTCCTTGGTTCTCTGAGTTCCCGATTTCTTGGATAGAACATACGGAAGCTCAGGCAAGTCCTGCGATAAAGCGAAGAGATAATATTTGGAAGATGTGACCTGTTCTAGCTCCTCCCTCATTACAACACAATTGTGGCTTTTGCAGTTGATTCCCAAATCAGCAAACAATCTCGTCTTTTGCCCCCGTCTGCAGGAGAAATCGATATGCATTATTTCCCTTAATCCTGATATTTAGCTCAGAGAAAAAACAGGACTTATCGAGCCAACTGGCAACAGTGCTACAAATATTAAGAGCTGACCTTGGTTTAAGTGCAGTCATGTCACTTTGGTTAATCTTTCTTTGACATCTTTCTCTTAAAGTGAATCATTCATGCAAGGTCAAACCAATTCATGATTTTTCCTTTTACTCCCTTTAATTAAAATTTCCACATTGACCAAAAAACGTTCCTGAGAGTTGTCTCTTACAATTTCAGCAATGGCTAGCGGCCCTGCTCTCCATGTCAGCATGTATTTAGTCTGATTGACATACTGTTTATCCCCTGCTGAAATGTTCATTCCTTCTACTTTCTTTGAACCTGTTTCTCGTTGCTTGCTGAAGTGGTTTTAGTTGGTATGATGTCTTGCAGGTTACACAGTGTGGCTCTGGAGGCATTTTGTGGTGGATTTGTTAAAGGTTCTCTGTGGAGTTTGAGCACTATGCAGCTCTTTTTCTATGAGTGGGTCCCTGTTTGTTTGCTGACACACGCAGGTGCCGTGATACACACTCCTGCCAATTGTTCCACACTATTTCACTGAATAACAGGTGGCGTAACACACCGAGATACGCAGCAATGCAGCAGCAAAGGCACTGATGAAGGCTGCAAGCTAGTAAACATGGATAGAAACTATTCTGGATTTTAAATACTTACAAATGTGGTTTTGCGGAGGTTTTATGAGGAAAGAAAGCCATTCAATACATTTGATGGAGCTCAAGCTTACAAATAAAGCGCTGAGGTAAGACACACTGAACATAAATAAGACTTTAGTTTGTTGTGCCATGCAATTAAAAGGGCCCCTTTTAACAGCATATATGGGACTGTTTTTTTGCATTTGGGATTTTTTCTGAACATCCGGCACATCCAGCAAGGTGTTGGATTGGTATGTCAATCTATGAAATCCAATGAAAAAGAGAGAACCAGAAAGCAGCTGGATTTACACATCTGGTCCATTCAGTTGGGATCAAAACTGCTTCTAGCATCCCACTTGAAGGAAAGACACCAAATGCTTTCAAAGCCCTGGACTCAATGCTGAAGTAACTGCACCTATCCAAACTGACGAGTTCATCAACTGAACGCTTCACCAGTGGAGTGAGAGGTACAAATCAAAGCTGAGGGAAATGTAAAGTTTGATTAATAACACAAAGATAGGTGGTAATGCTGTCTGTCAGGGTCTGAGCTACGAGTATGATCCATGTAAAATAATAAATACACAATATAGCACGTGGCAGCCATCATAAGAGACAGCAATCACTGACAATAGCTGTTACTTGACTTGACCACATGACCTCTGGAATGTCTGCAGGTGGTGTCACGTGTGTTGACAAAATGAATATCAACCCCCAAGGAAATGAGCTGTCAAATGACCTGCTGAGTGCAACATTCTCGTGAGCTAAATGATGATGACGTGACAGACAAAAACTAGATTTACCTTATTTTAATGGAACACTACATTCACTCATAGACTATTAAATAACAACCTGAGTCCTCCTCAAAAGTTTGTCTATCTTTGCTCATACAAGGTGTAGTGTTATTTTGCCAGATTTTTCAATAGAGTTTGGTTTGGAGAGGAGAGAGCCGTGAGTCGGAGATGCAGTGTTACCTTGCAGTGTTGAGTAAAGGGTGTTGAGTCCCGATCAGCTTGCTGACGTGCATGGCAACATTAGTGAGCTCATCGTTGAGCAGGCAGCGGAGATTCATGAACGACGTGGGGTACCCGACAATCTTCTCTGCGTCGGAGACCACTTTTGTCCAGGCTGGAGGTCCTGAGTTGGAGAACAGACTCAGCGTCCGCTGTCCTCGGCTGGACAAAGCCTTGCAGGACAGCCGTGACCATGTAGCTACAAGCATTTTCTGTCTGACTGTTATGTTGTTCTAGTTTTACACAGCTGCTTCAAGTGCCATGCAGGTACTTGCCGCCATAATTAAATTTTAATACCAGATTCAACCGCGAACGCTGTGACGCGTTATTAAAAACTGTCACATTCGTACTGATACTTTAAATACGTGTAATTCGCTGTCCTGGTAGAACCAAACATGCTGTCACTGTAAGAAATACAATCTGTGTTTCATAACACACGACCTGTCACTGCGCGCCGCCATATTTGAAACGTAATACGTTACGTCGTAAAACGTCAGGACGTACAGTTGCGAAATTCCGATACGACCCTTTCTGGGTATAGCACTTCCGGCGAAACTCCGTTAAGAAATCAGTCAGTTTTACTTTTCCATGTGTTTTTTGCCAAAGTTCCAGACAAATTGATACTAATTGTGCACTTTTAGTTTCCAGTGTTTCATTCGGCAAATGTGAAACTTATCTCTTTAGCTTCGTAAAAATAAACTACACAGTTTTACTATACAGTTTGGTTCGCACCTGACATCCCTGTGCACCCAATGGAACGATGGAATAAGGCGTTTGCGGAAATATGAAGCGCGTCAGTTATTATTGTTGTAGACGTCTCTACAGTTGTGAAGCCATAAAAACATTCACTTACCAGCAACAACCAGATGCCACCCACTGTGGCCAGCCAGCCCAGTATCTGTAGGCTACCTTATACCCTGCTCAAACCTTTACTACTCAGTTCAGTTAGGTGGATATTATGAGCATATTCAAAATGTCTATACTTTGGATTTAGTAATAACCTAGTCAAACCAGTTAACAAGCATTGAAATTGTGTTTTATTGTATTTAAACCACCAAATATTTGTTACAAAAAGCAAATGTTAAATGCGGTGACATCCAAAATGTCTAAACCTTTGGGTTCCAGAGAAGAACGGGAGCCTTGTTAAAGGTACAAACCAATAAACTGTTATTATTGTTATTCATAATACATGATGATATAGGCCAGATAATTTTAAGATTAACAAAATGTAAACTGATAAAGTGTCAATTTACTGATATTAAAAAGTTTACACCGAGCCGTAGCAGCGTCTTACACGGCATCTACGACTGAATAATGGCAGGGCCCATCTGCTTTCCATTTGCTGTGGATGTTATTATTTTCACATTTGCAAAGCTGCTGAATGACGCCACCACCTACCTGTGATTTGATGCATTAGTAATGTCTGATCATTAGTGAACATCCCTGATGGTTTTCTTCAGTTATTGTAGGAAACCCCTTAATGTAATGTTAATGTTTTATTCTGAGTTCTTCCTCTTTATTTTGATGGATTAAGAGCCAGTGCTGCCATGCCTTCAGAAGGTTTTTCATTTAACTGACACTGAAACATCACTGACACTTTGTCACAGTTTTCATGAAATAACTGTAAATGATAGGGACAGCTGCATGTTTCATAATAAGTCAGATTACTGTAAACCAAGAACATGCTGAGATTTTACTCCAGTGTGGAAACACTTTTGGACAAAGTCTGTTTTAGTTCTGTCCAACCTCATTATGCATTTCCATTATGGCAAAGACACAAATTAAAAAAAAAATGTTTAAATGCTAAAACCTGGCCCCCCATTGTTGCAGTTAATGTAATGAGACCCTCGTGCCAATGTGATAGTTGGACAGTATGACCAGGAAATGCCCTGGCAGCCTTAGGTTTACCAATACTTTCACTGAATCTTACTCCATCTGCTTATTACTGGACTGGAAAGAAGTCTGTCAAGGACAGCTTACATAACGCGGAGCCACAGTCTCTTTTGCTTTTTACAAAACAAACATACTGTTTATTTGAGAAATATGCTGAAGGAAAACTGTTATTTAACTTGCTATTGATCCATCTGCTGTCAGCATCATGCTGACATAATAACTAAAGTCACTGCTTGTTTGTTGAAATATATGTTACAATATTTAGCTGCAGCACCAAACTGCACCAACGTGCCCCTGAGTCATTTAGAAGTCATTTTCTTATTCACACTGATACTGCTTTTAGCAAATCATCAGAAGCAGTACAGTTACAGTATTTTAAAGTAAAGCAAGCTGCTGTAGCTGGAGGGGCAGCTTAAAGAAGGAATCTTGGGATGCAGGTGAGCCTCTGGTTTGCAAGAGCAGCACTGTAACACACGAGTCATCTCACCCTGACCCTGCATCACGGTTCACAGCTCCTGTTCCCGCTGATTTTCCGGCTCAAATGGGTGTCACAATGCCATGAGCAGCATTCCCCGGCACTGTCAGTTGCTTTCCACCTGCCAACTCATTGTAATTCCAGCAAAAGTCACAGGACAGGGTGTAGCACACAGTTGAGACAGGCAAATTCACGCCCAAAGCCAAAATCATTTATTAAAGGGATCTGGAACTGTTTCATATGCAGTCGTGACCCTACTTCTGCATTCACTGAGTGGCCCTTACCTGAGGAAATCAAAACATGAGCTCTGCAAAAGCAACAACAAATGAAAACACATACCTGAATGCATGTGTGTGTCTGTATGTGTGGAGGCATACGTGTGTGTGTGTGTGTGTGTGAATGTGTATGCGCATTTGTGACCGTGTGTATTATAAACCTGTTTCACTACAGACATTTTGATTTGTCACAGCAGATAAAGCACAGAGGAAACTAATTTCATTAACAATGGCTCAGTTCCGTTAAGTGTCCCTTCAGCCACGAGCCAGCATGCACAACACCAGGACCCTGCACCTTGCCCACCTAAAAGGAATGCAGCCATTTTTAATCTTATCAATTATACCTTGCTTTTCTGAAAAAGGCCTATAGCATGCATCTGTATGTGGTCCTTGTCAGACAGGCAGGCTGAGATGACACATTCCCCTGGAGACAATAAAGACTGTATCTATCTACATGAGTCACTATTATTTACTGGGATAACTGTTTTGCAAAAGAATGGATGGCTGACTGTTATGGTGCAACTCCAGTTTTGTCTTTTAACCTTCAGCTGAAAGGGAGATGTAATTGATCAGTCCAATGATGTGGAAAAAACATTATAAATCTTTTAACCTTTGCACTGGAGTGTGGTTACTCGTGAATATGCTGAATTAGATGTACAGACCTGCTTCAGACATAAAGTGTGATGTCTTTGGTTTGAATCTGGCCAATATGAGACCTTTGCTGCTTCTTTGTCCTCAATCTGTCTTAAAATGACAAAACAGAGACACCTGTGGGCCTACTGGCTCCGTGCACAGTTACCTGAGGGAACAACCCGACGGATGGAACAACCTGCGGGAGAGGACGCAACACTCTGAAGGCCACATGGAAACTTTCCGTGATGGTTCAGTCACTGCAAAACCAACACACCTAAAAAGTTTCCTTTGGCCTTGAGAGAGTGTTGAACCGTTTCCCTCGCTGCGAGGAAGGATTTGTTTTAGACTGCACTTCTGTTCCGATTGCGCGCACACACATTTTCTTAATTGAGAGGCAAGTGGAGGGAAACATCCACTGATCTACTGATGTGTCCCCGAGCAAGGCACTACACCCGCACGGTAGCTCTGGTTAAAACTGACTCTGGATCCTCCCGTGTGGACTTTGTGCTGTGGAAACCGCTAAACTATTTTCACGACGAGCAGCAGCAGGCTTTGCAGGCTCCCCTGTAGAACAATGTGGGGCCGGATCGCAGTGTGGGCACCTGTTTGCAGCTTGCAGTGTGTCACCATGAGGGAGCAGCGCTAAGTGGATGTGACTGCTCTGATTGCACTCCATGGGAAAGCGAGAAGAAATAGCCTACCTCTGATCACCAACGCGTCATATAATGTTTCAGCGGACGCCCCTCCCCCTGTCTCGTTTTTTCCCCTCACTCAACCTCTCCTTTGACTCACAGAGGCGGCTGCTGCACGGACCGTGGAGGATACGGGCAGAAGATGGCTGACTTCGCCGGGGACCGCAAGCCCTCGGCGGCATCGCCAGCGTCTCACGGGCCGCTGAAAAGCTGCAAGACATCCGCCGTCTGGCGACTGTAAACAGCTGCCGCTGCCTCTCTCGCCCCCTCCTCTCCCTTCCTCACCGCAAATATTGACAGAAGTATCACAGAGAAAACATGGCAGAGATGGAAAAAGAGGGCAGACCTCCGGAAAATAAAAGAAGCCGAAAACCAGCTCACCCGGTGAAAAGGGAAATAAATGAAGAGATGAAGGTAAAGAAAAAGGGGGTCTGCGCGCGGGTGCATGTGATTACGCGTGGAAACAGAGTGGCTGAAAGGAGCATGCATGTCTGTTGGAGCACTAACCAGGCGTCCACAGTGGAAATCCTATACCGTACACTCAAGTGCAATTGGCTGCATGATAGTGAAACTTTGATTTATGATTATTCTTTTTTTGTATTCTTCTATTGTCATCTGTCCACGCTGAATGCCAGCCTCAGCAGCGCACCCTGCCAATATTCCGCCTTGCACAATGGATGCGGCACCCGTTCACGGCTACTATTCCACTACTAGGCTAAGTTTTGAATCAATGAAGAATACTGTGCAGCTGTGTTCCTGTCGCTTCATGGCATTATTTCGCTGTTTGCGTGCCCTGCCTTTCATGGCTTGCCCAGAGTAAATGGAAAACCCAGTGCGTCAGTGAAGGCGTCAACAGTGCCTCTACTATTACTATTAATACTATTACACTACAGCGCAACGGAGAGCGGCCAATGTGCATGATTAGTATAAAGCAATGGGGGAACACTCGCCTATCCACGATGCGTTTGCGGGTCCGTGTCGGCTGCGTGGGTTTGCCTCAGAGTCGAGGTGTGTGTTTGTGTTTGTGTGTGCGTGCGTGTTTTGCCCAGCTGCCCAGAGGCGTGTGATCCAGATGTGCGTCTGTGAGCTTTACGCACTCGACAAGAGCACATTGTCTCTTGAGCTCGGCCTGCGCGATCCTTTCCCAATAATCACCCACACGTTGTTTCTGTTTTTTTGTCTATTTTTTTTTTTTTTTGTTGCTCGGTGCACATTGTGATATTTGAGCTGTGAGCGGTTCGCTGTGGAGACAGAAAAGTGTTCCTGGCTGGCTCTGTGTGTGTGTGTGTGTGTGTGTGTGTGTGTGTGTGTGTGTGTGTGTGTGTGTGTGTGCGTGCGTGCGTGAGGCAGGCTGTGTGTCCGCTTTGTCTTCATATCTTCATTGTTTGTACACATTTGGCTGGAGAAACATGCACTCAGATATGCAGGTGATCACATCGAGCATAAAAGTGGAAATAGTGGCTATAGGCTGCCAGGGGGGACGCGAGGGTGCTGGCTTTGAGCGAGTCCTGAAACAACCCTGGAATAAAGCCTTTTTGTGTTTAGAGCCATCCAAAATACCAGCCGCGTTCATGTGTCACTGCTCCTCTGTTACTGTAAAAAGGGGAAAAAATGATAATGTTCATCTCAGTCATGACAATCTAGATGCTTTGTTGGTGAGCACAGCTGCCAAAGATGCTTTTATTATTATCATAGAGCGATAAGGACCAGGCAGTAAACTGCAATAGTATTTCATGATGATGTTGCCTATTCAAATGAGTTTTTTAGGAATGTAATCTACAGTTCTTTATTGTACTGTAGCTATTTTCCTTGTGTGCTCCACTTAGTTGCAGCTTGAACAGATGCAAACCTTTTCAGAGTTGTCCTTGCTTGTTAGCTTGAAAATGCGTTGGAGACCCAGAGAAAATGGGCTTCTTTCACTGACAAAATTTGAACTGCTTGTCAAAGCGGATATTTTTCTGGATGAAATTAAACATATTTCTTGTGGTTTTCAGCCTGTGAAGAAATACAGCTAACCCACCCTCCTGCTGTTGTCTGGTCCTGATGACAGAAGGGAGGGATGCAGGGTGGTGGGGGGATGTCAAGCAGGGTCTCTCCATGGAGAAATTTCCTTATTTCTTATCAGGGGAGCCCTTGAGGTGGTCTCAGTGGAGCATTTAGAGTGGAAGAAATCGTTTAGGCACAATTGTTGTCTGGCCACATTTTAGCTCAGTTTTTATTTGCTCATTTTTATCATTACAACAGAAAGCAATTTATTACCATAAATCTATTTGGACCCGCTTAAAAAAAAAAGTCTTCCTCTTATAATTTATCAGATTGATGAAGTAATTATATGATGCCAGTCATCAGTCAGAAATGATGTTTTATTCGCAGGTTTGTAAGTTGTGCTGTTAGATGATAGATGCTGTGACACGGGTCATCCTTCAGGGTTCACTGAATTGACATCTCTTCCAACGTGTTTTAGAGAGCAGACATGTCAGTTAAACATCTCATTTGATGAAAGCAGCTTCATTTGTCATTTGATTTGTAACTGTGATCACTCAAATTATGTCTGAGCAAAATAAAAACGTCAGGAGCTTGTGAATTTTTTTTTAGACGTGTCAATGCAAAATACTGGTGCATAGGTGGAAACCACACCGTCCAATGGCAACCCCAGTATCTCTATTATTATTTTTATTATTAAACCTTTATTTAAGCAGGTAATTCCCGTTGCAATTACAAAATCTTTTCTTCAAGGGAGCCCTGGCCAAAAATAGCAGCATTACAGTGTTTCAAGCAACATACATGCAAACATTAAAAACGCACAAAACCAAACTTGCAGTATCAGCTGGCATTTCAGTTTTTCAAACCGCATGCCCACGGACATTAGAAGCACGAAAACAAAACATACAGCATCAACTCAACAATCAATTAATACCAGGGGAAGCTGCTGAATGGAGCAGCAGATGTGGTTCGGTGTCAAAACACTTTCAAAGGCTAAACAAGTTCGATAGCCGCTCATTACGCAACCTTGAATTTCATCTCCTATTGCACACACACACACACACACACACACACACACAAACACACATTTACACATTCATTTAGTAAAACACTGATCCCCAAACAGAAACTAGCCAACTAGAAAATAGCTGCAGCCTCTCTTTAAATACCTTATTGTGACATAATGGAAGCTAAAGTGGAATGACATTAAAAAGAGATTTCAATCTGTTTGATATGATATAACATGAACTACTGCATGGTTTTGAAAGTATTCCACCTCGGTACGAATCAAACTGTAAACTGGGACCCCGCATTATGACCTGCAGAGTTGCAGTTAATTAACACTGTGCCATGGCTGCATGATCATAGCCTGCCCCAGAACACTAAATCCACTAAGTGAAGTTTAATGAATTGATTTTCTGTAGAAAACTCTTCTATTCCAAGTGTGCAGAACAAAAAGACCCAGTTTGTTCTCTTCTCTCATCTTCAATATTTCAGAGCAAAGTCAGAGGAACACACACACACACACACACACACACACACACACACACACACACACACACACACACGCTCAGACAGACACACAATGTGCCCTTGTGAGGGATCATACTCCTCTGAAAAACCAAACAGTCTGACAGTGTTTCCTTCATCTGGCTACTTAATGTGTGCCACGGTAAAATAAGCTCCGGTGAGTAATCAAGCAGAAGGAGGAGTGGGCATGGAGGGGATATGAGAGGCAGCAGAGTGGGGTAAGAAACAGTGGAGAAAGGAATGTATACAGCGCTGGGCTGGCTAAGCTGTAAAAACGGTAACCTGAGCGTCTCTGCTGGATCAGATATCAAGGAAAGTAGAGGGAAATGAAAGCAGAGGAGAGGGAGAGGCAGAGGAGGAGAGAGGGAGCAGGGGAGTGGAAAAGTGGAGGAGAAGGAGGAGGAGGAGGCAAAGGGAAACTTGGCGTGTGGATTCGGGAATGTTATCACGGTATACAGTGACCTGCTCTGGTTTCTACCCGCAAGGTATCCTATTCCCACCACCATCATTACCACAAGCCCTACTGGCCATGACTGGGTCTTACTGGAGGGAGACAAGGGGGAAGACTGTGGAGAGGCAGGATTTGAAATGTATTTTAATCATCATCCACTATTGAATACATGGCAGAGAAGAGGCAGCTCGTGAATCGTAACTGAGAGTATCACCAGTACATCACTAATGATCCCGCGTTCCCGCAAAGGCTCTGCAAAGCCACCATCTTGTCTTTAACGGGCCAACACTAAAGAGGACAAAGTGGTTATTTTTCAGCTGATGGTTTCTTGTTGACTGCGTAAATAAATGCACAGAGAGATCACCAACATATCAGAGTTCTAACCCATAGTGTGCAGCAAAGGCATCGGCAGAGGCAGGGTGCACAAATAATCATATATTGTAGACGATAATCATAAAAGATCATATAATTAGCCAGATTTACATAATGGCTCTTTTTTTTTTTTTTTTACCAAAGAATTCTGGTTGGCATGGAGTGACTGGGAAAGAAACTACCTGCAATGGTGGTCGTTTGAATGGTATCATAAAGTATGCATATAAATAAATATGATTGAAGTACAGTCTGCTCTGTTGATCAGTCATGCAAACGCCTATCAAGACGCTCTCTGCTGACAGGGCAGCACTGATCCCTGTTAAACATTAAAGGAAATAAGAGGAAACAACCTTTTGTTTTCTTGGCATAATGAATCGAATGAAGCCATTCTCACGACAAAAGGATTTTTTTTTAACTCGAGATAACAAAATAACCAACTCTTGATCTTGAGATAACGGCTTTAAAACATAATTGCAGGCACGGCTGTTCTCGGCTTCCATAGATCAGAATGTCCCAACTAATGGTCACAAAACACATAGGTACAACGATATTAAGAGGACGATAAAGGTGGACTTTATGTCAGAAATATCCATCATCATCGTCCATCACTTATCCTGCACAGGGTCGCAGGGACTGACTCATGTCAGTTACACAGCATCTAAAGTCCATCTTAAGTGAGCTAGCATTAACTAACATCGGCTCCCATAAGCCACCACTCACACCAGCCCAGGTAAGGCTGCAGCAGCAGAACCTCTGAGTCTCATTTGTAAGATGAAGAGTGCATCATTTTTTCTTTCAGACCTTACATCGTCTGGCTTTAAAAACAGCAGTTAATAATATCTTAAGCCAGTTTTTGACTTCTTGCGATGACTGAACCATTGCTTAGCAAGCAGTCAGTTGCAGCTGTCATTATTATTTATTCAATCAATTTGCTCCCATACTGCTTTGTTGACTAAACAAGACTACGCGTGTAAAGCCTGCCGAGACCATTGAAGGCTGTGATATTCATTTCCACCGTTCCCACAGTACACAGTGGGGTTAAAGACTCTAAAGTGTGCTCCAAGGTTGATGTCAGAGGAAAGAGCACAGTCTCTAAATGGTTTATCCTCTTGGGGAGAAGGATGTAAATTTCATAGATGGATATTTTTTTCCTCTGAAGAACACGATTATTCATTCCACATCTCATGGAAACTTCTTCCATAGTTGCTAAGATATTGTTCTCTGGGCCAAAGTCTTGCACAGACAGATGGACGGACTGAAGTCACCATCCCACGGCCAGGCATTTGAGAAACTGTAGCCTTTTTTGAACTTTTCTAACTTGCTACATAAAAAAAAAAAAAAAAAGAATCTCTTGGCAGCTTCAAACATGGATTGCATTTCAAGTTGACCTCTGTTCTGTTTGAGGCTCTTAGAAGCTTTTGGGATGAATAAAGCTGATAAAAAGAGATGTTGTCTGTGTTAAACAGGATGAAAAAGGCTATACATCCAGGGTGCCATATAGACATCCAGCTGCCTCTGTGCCTCCAACGCCTGTTCCTCCCCAGCTCACCCAGAGCCAAAGTTGGTGCGGCTGCTTTGATGAGCCGCCAACCAGGATTAGATTCCACTCTTAATATTACTCCCACTTTCTCAAAGTAGTAGGGTGACACAGAGGACAGGATGGTAGGAAGGAAAGCGAGACAGAGAGGTGCAGTGTTTTTGTCGTCGTGATGTGGTTATTTGACAGTGACATCCGTTTTACTCAGGAGCACCTTCAGGTTGGGCGATGCTCCACCTCGTTTGTTCCAAAGGAGGTTTTTCCCCTCGAAGATTTCTTCTTCTCCAGGTTCCGTTCTCGCAGTTGGGCTAATCGCTGCAGTTGTGCTCGCCATTGTTTGCACGTTGAGTCTGTCAGAGCGCTGTCACCTTTTAGTTAGCAATTAAAGAATTGATGCTGTAGCTCATGAACGTGACACACAGCGACCGTGTCAGAAAACGTCTGGAGAATTCTCTGCTTCTCTTTCATTTTCCTTAATAACTAATTTGAATTAACCCGGAATGCAATGTGTGTGAGGCTGGGAAACGCCATACTTGGGCCACTTGCAGTCACGTCTATTGATTTACTGTATCCAGTTCATCAGACCTGCATTTGCTGAACTGCCCCGGCTGTTTAAATAAAGACATTTACTGGCCATTTCTGTTGAAACTTAAGGTGACATAAAATGCCATGAAAGCGTGTTCGCTGGGTGTCACCATGGGCGATAACATGGTTGTGTATAGCTGTCAGAACCTAACTTTAGCTCTGCTCAGGAAGTGGCACTAAATCTGACTTCCAGGAAGCTTGAGGCAGAGCGAGCACTGCTGTCACATCTGCAAACATGAGCTGTCCTCATTAGCAGCCGTCACGTCTTTCACCAGCATTTTAAAAACCTCGGCGACAAAAAAAGCTGAGATTAGAAGTGTGTGGATTAGACTTTAATTACTGTAAATAATCTCTGCAAATTCCTTCATTGTTGGATGCTGGTGCTGTGCAGCCTTGAAGTCCAGATGTTCACACACTCGTTTGCATGTATGCACCGGCATGATCCTGCAGATACAGTGATTGCATGCACGGTGTTTCTCATTACACAACATGGTGCTTTGACTGCACCTGTCATTGACTTGAACGTGCACCTTTGTGCCATGTCTACCCATTGACCAGACCGCCACAGCGGTATTTCATAACAGGCAGATCAATAACTCCTGTCATTCTTCATTAGTAGTGCCTTCCCAGCATTTAGACCAAGTCTTTCCACCCAGTGTGGCAGATTTACTTCTGCACAGAATAGCAGAAACTATACACTATGCTCTGCGTGAACAAATCATAACTGAGGCAAAAGTGATCCGAGAGCAGCGCTACTACTCTGAGATACAAATACAGCACATCATGAATTTCTCTCTAAAATGCTTAGAAACGGGCTGAATATGCTGATGAAGCAGGAGAAAATCTGCCTCTGTCACTCCTATCCTGTGCCACAGTGTCTCAAATATGCAAAGAGATACTTCTGCCTCAGTCTAAACAAGTGTGTGTGTGTGTGTGTGTGTGTGGGTGTGTGTGTGTGTGTGTGTGTGTTCGCTCATTCCCTCTTGTATCTCCCTTACTATAATACCACTGTAAGCAATATCCAAACTGCTCTTTGTGTTCATGCTCTGTTAATTGAATTTGTATCAACTAATTGAATCAGTGGACCAACCTGTTGTGTGCAGACTGTGGACTCAGACAGGCTCTGTGCTGGGTCAGCATGCACCAGTCAGGACATCCCTTTCTTTTCTCTTTTAAGAGCTGCATAAGGTATTTTATTGGGGAAAACACTCCAGAAAACACCGTGCCCATCTCGGCTGAGACCTTGTCGTTTCAGTTTATTTGGCCAAATTAAATTCTGGTTGCAGATACGGTCACTTTTCCACCCACAGGCCTTCACGAATCAATACTCCAGACCTGCCTCCTGCAGTGAGTGAACAATCTCCAGCCACCCAAGTTCAAACTTTTTTTCCCCTCGTCTCATTCTCTCGGTATAAAACATCATAGACCGTGATCATGAACTTGCTGTGTGCGATGTACTGAAGCCGTTTCACGCCTAGTTTTCCAAACTTGGCAGCATGTGAAGTTTCTCGGTGCACCTTTAAAGTTAATGGGGGGGATGAGTCTATGGTAGATCTTCCTTTCTGGCGCTGACATGAGAAAGCAATTATCTTTTGGGTTTATTTGTGGCATTTCTGTTTTATTACAGAGAAACAGGCAACTGTTAAGGCTGATTTATTAACATCTTTGCCTTACCAGCAAACACAATTGGCATTTTGCACTTTTCCCTCACGCTGCTTTGTCTTCAGATGCACATGCCATTTGCGGATGTGTGTCTATATATTTGCTGTTAAATTTAGATCAGCTCAGAGTCAAGAGTCAGATGTGCTGGGTGCCACTCTGACACGATCACTCCGGCTCTGACATATCGGCAGGAGCTGCTTGGAATTGACATTTAACTGCTTGATGCAGTGACTGATGAGTGACGACTGCTGCCATCATGAGATAGCGCACAGAGTAGTGGGACTTGCTATAAAATGATGAACTGACACGTGTCTTGTCAGTTTGATCTGGAGCAAGCACACCAATGACAAGACAAGGCGGGTCATATCCATGGCAAAGAACTGTGTTACATAGCTGCATGGCAAGCGTTTTCCTAAACCTGTAATATGAATCTATAAGCCGTTGCTGTGCACTAATGGCAGGTCCCAAACGTGAGGCTAAATTAGTAAAAAAAATGCACTTAGCTCACGTATCATCACCCGAAAGATTTTCAGAAATGTATTCAGCAGCAGTACGTGGAAAACATCACGCGCAGCACCGAGGACCAGTGCTCCCTGTGAGCCGATAGTTTAGTGACCTGTGACTAATATTTTATCACACAGACCAAATAATTACAGCTGATTCACCCTCAGTCGCCGCTGTGGTTTGTTTCCACAGAAAGAACATTTTCATCTATGTTTCAGAGTCAAATGAGTGCTGAACCATTCACCATAGTTTAGGGTTCAGTGAATAGACGCTTCTGGGAATATTCCAGCTGAGAGGTGTGTGGTGATAATGGGCTGTGTGCATTAGCAGGGCTGTGTTTTTGTTTTGAGTACAGTGTTTATTGACTGTGTTGTGAGAGGCTGTTATGGAGGAAATACTTTCATGCATCACCTGCATAGAGATTTACCTGCACTAACTATCTGCATCGCACTCTGCATTGCTGTGCTGCAGGAGACTCGCTCCAAGCGACATGGGTGGCACTCGTGCCGTTTCCTGAATTATGATATTTTCGCTGCTGTGAAGTAACTTGCAGCTCTGTGACAGCTGAAATACAGCTTGACCCTTTATGAGTGTTTGTGATTGGTTGTTCACCGTGAAATACACTCTTGTTGTCAGTCTTGTGGTGTGTCTTGTGTGTATTTACTCTGAAATTTCTCCAGCTAAGTGTTGAAAAGTCACTCACAGAAATATTTCAGCATTTTGGGAAGTGTGCTGAGTATTCATTAGTTAGCTTTAGAGGTACTGCTTGTGGGATTTTTTTTTTTTTTTTTTTCTCATTGGAGAGAGGAGGCAAGCTGTTTCCCCATGCGTCCAGTCTTTATGCTAAGCTACACCAATCGCCTTCTAGCCTCTTCATTCCAGAGTACAGACATGAGAGAGGTATCAAACAGTGAGTGGTGTCGATTATCTAACTCTCCACGAGAAAACAAATAAGTGTGTTTCCCAAAATTCTGGATTATTCCTTCACTAATCAGCAGCCTGTCAGGGGTCAGTCCTCACAGACTAATACTGCACAACCTAGAGCTAAAGAAAAATGGGAAAACTATAGTGAGAATGATAATTGTAAAGATAATGAATGCCATAAAACAAAGGAATCAATATCAATCATGAGAAATAAATAGAATATCTGAACAATAGTACAGTGTAGCTCAATGATGCAACAATAATAATCTTTGGCAACTTGTTGGATTCCTCAGCTTCGGGCTCCATGAGTCATTGGTCCTCCTGGTCCATTTATTCCCCTGTGCCATTATTGGATGCAGAGACAACATTTTCAACCAATCAGATCAGCTGTAAGACAGGAAGAGGGTGCCTTTGATATATCTGTAAAACAATCATGAAGTCATGAGTCAAACCTTTACCTCTGCTGTCACTTTAGAGTGCTGTGGTTTCTACTTTACTGTATTGTGATAAGTTCTGGTTGCTGTTCGTGTGCTGTGACAGGGTTCTTATCAGAGGCTCTGCTCACATCCTCCTCTTTTATTGTGCTGTGAGAGGGGCCATTAGTTTGTCTGGTTGCACACTATGCAGCGTTTGGACAGAGCTGGCCCCAATTAGCTTGACCTGTACTTATGAAGAAGACCTGGAAAAACCTACATCATGGTTTTCTCAGAGCACAGCTTTAAATTTTGAGTGGCACCGCTATATATCTGCCTAATTAGGTGAAGAAATGTGGTATTGTGGACAAATCTAAGGAGCCGGTCTTAAATTCAAGGTCTCAGGAGAAGCTAACACAGCCAATGCAACAAAGAAACAGATTGTTGCTTTTGCTTTCTTAACAAATGACCTCAAATCTCATTTATCTTCACCCTGTTGTCCAAATCTTAACATACTTGCTTGGGTAAGATTCATATTTTATGTGTTATTATACAAAATTTCAGAGCTTACTCACCTTTAATTTGTTACTATTTATTTACTAAAGCACTAGTTGGTAATGTAGCAGCTTGTATTACAAGAATTACAACTCATATAGGATACCGTCTGCGTCAAAGCAGGTCTGCTTTTAGTCCGAGGTGTGAAGCCTTTGTCTTAAATCTGACCAGAGGACTGTTTGTGTTGCAGAGTTTTGCAGAGAACACCATGAATGAGCTGCTGGGCTGGTACGGCTATGACAAGGTGGAGCTGAGAGACTCTGACAACCTGGAGATAGGGGAGACGCCACAGCACATCTCTGTCCTCAAAGGTATGGAACTCTTACAGTCGCAGGCACCTGCTGCCTTCGTCCCTAAGTGCAGTCCATTTTTGGATTTTTTTATGAATAAATGCATGTTGTTTTTTTTTTGCTTGGCTGGCCCAACAGTCAGCATTCTCAGTTGCTTAATTATCCACCATGCTGTCATGTGCTGCATGGAAAGATAACGAAATTAGTGGAAATATTAAGTGCTCATGAATGCATCATGAAACGTGGTTCATGGAGAATGTATAGTGAAGTATGACTGTGACACATCGTTGTCAATGTGTTAAAGGCCCAAATACAGATCTCTGAAACTGCTTTTTGCTAAGTCATGATGTCCTACAGGAACACACTATTTTCTGAGTTGAAATTTGATGAAAATGATGATGTCACATATTTTCATGCCCCAATCAGAGTTTAGCAAAATTTCATGAAAAGGTGTGAACAGGTGAACCGTTTGCTAATGTCATTTTCAAGTAAGGCGGGGCAGTCAAATTTCCTTTTCAATTACGATTTTGGCTTCCGGCAATCATGAAAGCAAGATAATCAAGATTAAGCAATTATTGTGTCACTTTAAGGTTCACAGTGATGCTCTTGTTTTGTCTTGTATTATAAACCTGGCAGACACCTTCCCTTTACATTCGTGCACTTTTTCACCTCCCCAGAAGCCCAGACTCACTTTCAGCCAGGCTGTGCCATGTTCAGTTCAGCTTACTGCCATCAAGTCAGCCCCTGTTTGTGAAAAACCCACTCAAGCCAGCTGCCACTTGGATTTTGATGCGCCTCTATCTGAGCTGTTACTGTACCGCTGCTTGGCCAAAAAGGACGAGAGAGTCGCATTTCTCACATTTTATGTATCGAATAAAAATGACATTATAATATACATCTTTTGTTCAAGTCTTCATATTTCTTGTGTTATAGATGGTGTTATATTATTAGTGGACATTTATGATTTCATTTGTTTTTTGGTTGAATTGCGTTTAAAGTTAATCCACCATTAAAAAGACAAAGTTCAGTAAATGTATAATATGTTCACCAGGTGGTTGCTAACTTTGTCCATCTGCCATTTGATTCTGGACAGGTAATGTACGGTCAGTTTATTAAAGGTTTTTGTTTTCTGGAAAGAGCTGCCTGCTGCAACTAGAACACGGCTGACAAGAGCTGTGAAACTGAGCCCAAACAGTAAAATTGTGGGTTGGAAAACCACATATATAAGTATAGATGCAAATACCCTCTGAGCTGAGGGGCACTGCAGCATTGGACGATAATTGTCTGTGGGTTTGTCACATTACATTTGTTCTTTTGATCTGCTACTAATATAAGAATATTGGTAAGTGCAGCTTTAACCTTCATTATTGCTTATTCAGTCACTGATATTTTGGAGCTTAACATAAACATTTCCAAGCCCACCTTGAAAAACAGACATGCGTCATTTCTTATGCCTCCAGTATGGTAAAAAGTGACCCTTTGTGTCAGATCTTAGGGTATTTGCAGATAACGCCACAGCATCTCATCAGTTGTTCAGTAACGCTTTGCTCACTTTCCCCTGTCTAGAAAACATGTTGCCAAAAATCCCACCTTCAACTGAGAGTGGCGAAGGTTCTCCGGATCGAGCCAACAGCTCCCATTCTTTGCCAGCCTCCAGGAATGGAGTCACAGAGCCCTCCATCACCCCGTCCACCTCCACGCCCAGCACCAAGGAACATGGCAACCTGCCCATCATAATGCCCATGATCCCCCCACCACTGATCAAGCCCCCTGCAGGTAGGGAGCACAACACCTTTTTGGAAAGACACACACGGTAGATGAATTGGAAAGTAGTTTAGGCTTATACAAGTCTTTGTTTGTCAAGAAAGCACTTAGACATAATGACTGCCAGCAAAAGCTAGTATCAAAATTTACTCAAATGGGCAAACCATCCGAGCTCCAGAGCCAGTACATAACGTTTCAACTGTTTTATGCTTACCCATTTGTGTGTTTTGAGCAAGGCTACATTTTAAATTTCCAAAAAGATCAAGGTCATTTCCAGCCCATCGCAGATTGCTGATGTATTCGCCCAAATGCTCAGTCACAAACACACACGACTGTTTCTGCCGTAAAAACACCCAAGTAGGAGAACTGGCATAGATTTCATCTGCAGCTGTTCTCCAGACAGATAACATTGTACTGAAAGTATAAACCTGCTTGCTGATTCTCCAGCACTTAGCAGGAAACTGAATGTTTATGCAACGTGAAAACTTTCTGTCTTTGCAATGGCCTGAAAGCCTCCAAACCAGGCAGGGACAGGCGACTAATGAGCTAGCTACCTGCTGTACACCTTGTTTTCCTCCACCTGCCCAAGTGTCAATATAACCCCATCAACTCTCTGAGGAAATGTCCGCTTTCCTCGGCCAGACAGAGGGCTTCATTATCCCTTACGTCTGCTGTGGCACAGGAGGTTGGTACGCCCCGGCGGAGGGAGCGAGCTGCCTTGGCATCGCCCAAGAGGAGTCCCCGCTGGCCCTGCCTAGGCGGGGAAACAGATGGTGTGGTCCCACTTAAAACCCAGCACCAAGCCACCACCCGGCCCACACCCCCTTCAACTCTCCCCCCACCCCCACCCCCACCCTCACACATACTGTATGCTGAATTATTCATGTGCCCCGCAAAATCCGACAAAGGACCTTTTGAGTTGCAGGTACGGCGGATGATGGCGGCATTTAGTATGGAGGCTGCATAATTACTGACGGACCCCCCCCCCCCCCCCCCCCCCCATGCAGATGTGGGTGTTTTGAGATGGGCTTGTGACGAGGTGCCAGGATGTGGGAAGGCAAAAACAAGTCCACCTCAAGATGTCTCTTTGTATGAAAATCTTGAGGCATAGCGAGAGATGTGGAGATTCCATGTTGGCCTTCGATCCTGCTTTAGGTACATGCATTATTCCAGGCGAAATACAAACCCTGATCCACCCACCCAGTCAGCTTAGAATGAAACTATGTCTTGTTTTGCTGTTATCACTGCAGTGGGCAGCAATCCAGATAGACTCAAAAAGGCAGAGAGACCATAGGAATGAGATAGAGCGTGGAGGAGAGGAAAGACATAAAATATGCATGTTGGGTCCACTGTGCTATCTTTAGGACCCCGGGGAGTTATTCCCTTAATTGTGAGTTAGTTTGTACTTAAAATCTGATGGCCCTGTCGATCCATTAAGCTCAACAAGAGGTGAAAAGCCTGGCCAGCGTGTGATAAGGAGGCGAGCGGGGGTGAAAGACTAATGGGCCTGCGTTTTTTCGCCCTCACACCCGCGTAGTCATAATGTGATAATTGGGAGATACTGGAGGGAATCTCAGAGGATCTCTGTCATTGCAACAGCCACGGCACTAAAAGCCCGCAGCTCATCACCAGCAGTCACAGTTTGCCACAAAAGAGGCATTTCACTGTCGCAGAGGGTCTGTTAAAATAATTTGTTGCCCATACTGACCAGGAGGGATGTGATGAGGTCATCTGTAGATTTAACTCAGAAATTTGTTAGGACTACCATAAATCACAAGAGATGTGGGTAGAGTCTTTGTGACCTGTAAAGTCACCATTATTCTTTCGAATGCCTTCTCTTAGCTCTGTAAGGAGAACTTAAGGCCAGCCTCCCACGCAGGTCATGAATTTTGGTAAAGCAGCATTAACTGAGAAGTAAACCTAAACATTTACATATATGAGCTTCAAGTAGTTGGATACTCATACATAACTGCCAGAGCTCTGCCGCAAAACCGCCCATACACACACAAATAAACACCCACAAACATAAAACTGCTGTAATAACTGATGTTGTACATGTACATGTACTTTTTCCTTTTATATTATACATCATTTTAAACTTTTTCTTAAAGAAAAACACCATCTCATTTGTTTAGTTGTTCTAACTGTGCTCATACTTACTTTCAATAATAGATCAGTTAATAGCTGTATACAGTCTCCATGCAGGTCATTGTATCATTAAGATCCCATTGCCCTAACCTTTGCAGTTTGACTAGGGGTCAATGTCTGTTTTATGTGAACATCCATTTTATGTCCAGTTTTGTCTATGATAAATATTTGTTGTATATGTATTTATTTCTGGCTCTTGTCCAGCTTTTTTTTCTTCTTTGTTCTTTTCCCCTTCTCTCACCCGTCAACATGCCCTCATCATGAATGATTCAGGAATAAAAAAAAAAAGAAGAACCAAAAAATAAAATTAAACTGTGGTCTCACATAAGTATTGGCGTGTATGTGTGTGTGTGTGTGTGTGTGCTGGTAGATGGATGGGTTTCCTTCAAATCAGGTCAGTTCAGAGTTGTTTAAACTGTCAGTCAAGGAGAAGCGGTCCAACTTCTCTTACTAATACTATGGAATAATGATAATATGGAATCAACCTTAACTGTCGGACAGCTTACACAAACCATGAACATTATTTAGTCGTAGACACTCACACAGGACACACATCAGCAGGGAGACTACACCTTCTGACAGAGCCTCCTGTGTGAACACCCAGCATCATCAGAGTACATTCTCATGTCCACTTCAGGATCCCTAATACCCACAGAGCACAGCCGCAAATAGGCATCCTCCCATGTCCCCGGCTCATCCGGTTTTGCTGCATTTACCCATGGCAGGGCTTCATTATAAATCCTACAGTGGTTTTGTGGCTTGATTCTTGAGTGGATTTAACCAGCCCAGCAGCTGGGCTGAATCAGCTGAGTTAATGCCTTTTGGTCCTTGTGTTTAATACAGCTAGTTTTGGCACGCTTGTTGAGTTTCTCTGCCATGGACTTAAACTTAAAATATAATAGTTGTAATAGTTGCTTAAGCATATTTTAGAATTAGAATTAGACTCACTTTGATCACATAGTTTAAGGCGTACTACAAGGTCAAAATTGGTTTATTTGTAGAGTTTGTTAACACTTGGTTCTCCTCATTTCAAGTGTCAGTGGTAATGTGAAACTATAGTAAAGCAAATAAGAGCATTTTGTAAAAAGGCTTTTATATAAATCCTGTAAAATAGGCCTGAATGTCCAGGGTCATGGTCTGTGCATTAAAAAGAGATCATGTAGGAAAGAGTGATTTTTGTCTCCATTACATTACACACACTTGAGCTCCATTCTAACTCACTCTCACTGTCGGTTGTGTTGTTCCAGATGAAGATGCATCCAACGTGCAGATCATGTGCGCCTGGTGCCAGAAGGTCGGCGTCAAACGCTATTCTCTGAGCATGGGGAGTGAGCTGAAGAGCTTCTGCAGTGAGAAGTGCTTCGCCGCCTGCCGCAGAGCCTATTTTAAGAGAAACAAGGTAAAATTCCTTCCTTATTATCAGCTGGACATTTTGACACAACATCTTTTAGAGACTTTGTAGATACAGTACGTCACAAATGTCCTGGTAACTTCATATGATCATCATCAGTGATTGCCAGGACAATATAAAAATTGAAAACGCATAAAACAAACATGAAAAAAATCAGTATATAGTCATATATCCTGTAACAGTGAGATTTATCTTTACCACGTGAACAATTGAGAGTTGTCATTGAGAGTAACATGGACATGATGCTAATGCTGCAGTGTTCATCAAAGGAAATGGTTCTAACATTTAAAGGAATAGTTTGACAGTTTGGGAAATGCATTTATTCACTTTATTTTCAAGAGTTAAATGAAAAAATTGATACCATTCTCATAACGGTAGGCAACCTGAGTTTGCATAATGACTAGCTGTGGGGTTTCAAAGGTCAAAAATCCATCCGCTATCACCTCAATAGCTTATTAGCCTCAACTAACAACAGTAATGTAAAAGCAACTGTTTGTTGTTTTACAGGGAGTTTCTTGTAACTATTTCTGGTTAAATAAGTGTATTTCCCAAAATGGCGCACTATTTCTTTCAGTTTAGCTGGGTAAACAGCTTGCAGCTAGCTGCTCATAGCAAATAAGGAAAATGCTTCTAGTGAACGTGAAAATTTAATGTAAGGAATAGAAAATGCATTCTGCCACCCTGTCAGCACTCCTTTTCACATTTTAGTGTAAGAAGTAGCTCCTGCCTCTAGTCAAACCTTCATAACTGTAATCCTTTTTTTTTGAAGGGGAAACAATATTAACGTGACTTGGTTCATGGTAACAAAACTTCATTGGGCTCAAAAGTCAAAGACCCAATAATGTCACTTTATTTCCAAATTTAGCTTACACAGTAAACACCTATCTTTAGCACTAACAGCTTGAGAGGCCTCAGTTAAGTTCAGGGAGAACAAGCTGTTCTTGACTAGCTAACGAACAAAATTAGCAAAACAACCAAGCTTAATGTTAGCATTCAAGTACTAACTACCTATGATATAAACCTTAGCTAATACTTTACTAATGGGTACAGTTAGCTAACGTAATACCATGGTGTACAAAGATTGTTTACATCCAAAACTGGTCATTTTAGTCTGCAGTGTTTTCTTTGTGTGTGTGAAAAACATACAGATAAGCTGTGTCTATTCAGTTCAGAGGTGCATTTGCTGTATCTTTATTACTGCCAAGTGCAGAGAGCCTCTAATATGGCTGCCAGAAAATGTTCCAGCCTTTGGTGAGCTCTTTCTAAACATGCAGTATATTCTGCTTCTGACAGAGCTAAATGAAGTTTTTATGACATTTTGATAGTTTTTATACTGCGAGCAGGAGCTTTATCTGCTGTAACTTCAGCACTTACTCTACTGCACTTCATTCTGATTCAAGACATCAAAAGGTCATTTTAACTAAGAAATCTTGTTTAAGAATGTCAACTTTAAAGCCTTCTCATTACTTTTTCAGGTTTGGCTTGAATACAAAATGCATGATGCATAATACATTAAACCAGAAAGCATTAAGAATTAAAAAGAAATGGATTTTACTACAAAAACACCTTCAGGCTATCAACAGCAAAATGTCTCGGTCAAGTCGGCGCCTCAAACGCAGGACAGCAAACGTCAAAGTTATTGTTGTGTTCTCATTCCCTCCTGATGACTGTAGTTAAACAATCTCCTTTCTCTCTTGTATCAAAGCTGGGATATGTAAGGAATTCCGCTGTGAGTATGATGTGTTTTACTCTCCTGCTTGTCTGTCCTGAAGTCAGTTGTTCATCTTAACATAATCACTTTTCCAAGCACTGCACTGGAGCAGGAACAGGATAGGGGTGCACTTAGAGTATGTCTGTTCATTTCAGTTAGTGATATCCAATTTCTTTTGTTTTCCGACACTTTTTCCCAAAGCATGAGAATCAAGCTGAGCCTTGCGTCTACTGTACTGTTGCTCATACTGCTGTTTATGTTTTTCATTTTCTACCTTAACATTTTAGCTCATTTGCCTTTCCAAGGTTCAGTTTGTAGTTTTCATCGTACTTAATGTTGAAATGATGATCTGTCTGGTCCTGGTGATGATAAGGAGAGTCCGACATGTGGAAACCTCACAGGAGAGCGTCTGACAGTTCGGAGAGCTTCAGATCAGATCAGATCAGATCAAAACGCAGCTTTTAAACTGGTTTTATATTGTTCTCTGAGTACCAGAGGAAGTCACAGGCGTTAACACAGCTCTGTGCCAAAGGCGATTTCAAATCAATCAAAGATCAGTCAGGGAGGCTGTGAACATGACATCACATGTAAAGCGGCTATGAATCCACTGGCCTTGTCTTCCATTAAGTAATTAATTCAATAAAAAGCAGTTCATATGAAGTTTATACATTCTATTCATGAAGACAGTAGGCTCACTGAAAAGATTTCCTTTACTGTTATACAGTGTTATTTACAACTCCAATTCTACACACACACAAAGTTGAGATGCTGTAAAATGTAATAAAAACAGAATGCAATGATTTGTATATATTCTATATTCAACTGAGTACAGTACAAAGATATTTCATGTCATCTTTCTGAATTTGATGCTCACAGCATGTTCCACAAGACCGCTGTGTTACACCACCTTTGAGTTTAGCAACACTCAGAGTGTTTTTGATCTGAGGACATGAATTGTTAAAGTTTTGAATGTGAAATTCGTTCTCATTCTCTCATTCAGTTTCTTAATAGTAAAAATTTAAATGATGGTTTGGCGTTGTCTTGCTGGATTAAGCAGGGGCGTCCCTGAAAAAGACGTTGTCTGGATGGCAGCATACGTTGCTCCAAAGCCTGTATGTACCTTTCAGCATTAATGGTACCTTCACAGATGTGCGAGTTCCCTCATGCACCAATGCACCCACACACCATCAGAGAAGCTGGCTTTTGAACTCTGTGCTGGTGACAATCTGATCGGTCCTGTTCCTCTTTAGCCTGGAGGGCACGACCTCCCGAAACAATTTGAAATGTGGACTCGTCAAACCACAGCACGCTTTTCAATTTTGCATCAGTTTATCTCAGGTGACCTTACCTTGGGTAGATTTCAGAAGATGAAATCCTGAAATTCCTTGCAATTGAAAAACGTTTTTCTTAAATTGTAGAAATTTTTGCCCACGCAGTTTTTCACAAAGTGGTGAACCTCGCTCCATCCTTTCTTGTGAACGACTGAGCCTTTCCAGGATGCTCCTTTCATACCCAATCATGATACTATCACCTGTGACCAATGAACCTGTTTACCTGTGGAATGTTCCAAACAGGTGTTTTTGGAGCATTCCACAAATTTCCCAGTCTTTAGTTGCTCCTGTCCAAATGTGTTTGAAACATGTTGCTGCATCAAACTCAGAATAAGCAGATATTTACAAAAACCACTGAAGCTGATGAGGTAAAACATTTAATATATATGAGTGTATATCAGAGAGGTTTAGCAAGTGATCACATTCTGTTTTATTTACATTTTAACAGCTTCCCACCTTTTTGGAATGGCGCTTGTATATAATTATAAGTAGTCCTGTACAGCGCATTTATAGTTTAGTTCAGACATGACATCCGTTTTAAGTGTAATTAACTTTGCATTATGTTCCGACCTTATGACTGACATTTTTGTCGATAGTGGAGGTGGAATGTATTTTGATGGCATTTAAGGTACACGGAGGTGTGGTGAGATGTGGAAAAAATGCAAAGATACTCTTTCCAGTTCTCTGTGCTCTCCCCGTTAATCAGCCTCAGACTTTTGACAGAAATTTCAGAGCATGTTCTCTCACTGCAGTGACAGCTGTGGTAGAAAAGTCTGAATTTCCAAGTGACAGGTGAGATCGTATCAATCTTAGAGAAACTCTTTCACCTCAAGAGCTCTCACGCACAGCATCCCAGTGAGCCTATAAACCAATAGTTCCAAAATACCTTATTTTTATTGTTTAATCACCGTACCACTCATTAATGCGACATGTCAAAGTTAGCAATCAGTCTGCTGCTTCAAACACACTTTGTTGCTTGACACAATAACATTTAATCACAAATTCCACTTCATGTTTTGCCTAATAACTGTTCAAAAACCACTCTGTTATTTATGTTGTTTTATAGCTTATGCTACAAGGAAGGAACACATTTCATTCAGTTACACTGGCAGGTAAAAAGAAAAAGGTCCCTTCACTCCATCAATACATCGTAATCGAAAGTGATACTTTGAATTACTGCTGTAAACAAATAAAATCAGGATGATTGAGCCTCTTGCAAATTAAGGACATATTATATATGGAAGCCCACTTCTACCAAAAAAGGAAATCTAGCACCACTCACTAACTCACTTGCATCTTGGTAGCTCACTAGCTGCTCATAATGCAAACCTCTGCGTTTAGGTCATATCTGTATCTTACCAGTGGGCAAATGAAAATTACTTGAATTGGTCACCTGATGCTATGGTGCTCCAGCTAAGAAGCTTACAGTATTTATACACAGTTATATCAATCATTCAGTTGTTTTTAAGTGTTCAGTTCTGTTGAGATGTAATAAGTTAGGGGCAGTTACCACAATTACACAGTGCAGCAGTATTAAGCAGTAAGTGCTATCAGTCATCTTTGTGATCCTCTTTTTTGTTTATTCCAATTATAACAATGTCTAAACATTGATGTTGAAACCATTTATGGGGATTGATAAATGTTAAGTGTGTTGTGCGGCAGCTTTAAGCTCTGAGCTACACGCAGGAAGTGGGCTACCTTTATTGGATCATCCATCAGTTGCTTTTGCACAGGATTACGGGACATCACACAAAAGTTCTAGCATTAACGTCATTCACATCCATACATTCCTGTCAGAGGCCAGTCCGCCTCGTGCTGGATGTTTCCGTCATCCATCAGCAGAGTGCACATGTTCACATCATCACAAACACAGGAAAGGCCTGCTCTGCCACAGCGGCTCAGATTCTATATTTTGTCTTGCTCTCGCACATTCATGCAGGCCATTTGTGTAAGCGATACCCACGTTCCTTTTCTCATGCACCCACAAGGTTGGCCACAACAACACAGCCTGCAGGCTTTCTCTTTTTTTTTTCCAACACAAAAAAATATTGTCATGGCTGAAAAAAGTATCTCGTGTCTGCGTGTGCTTGGGATAAGGGAGAGGAGATGTGGCGGAGGAGGTGGTGGTGGGGGGGGGGGTGCAGGGGGTGGGCAACGGCTCTGGCATTATGTTGCATGAAATATCTTCAGCTGCCTCATCCATGAAACCCAATCCCGTCCTCGGGTGACTACAGTTGCTACTTTCTCACATCTCTGCATAACCCTATATTATGTCGTGCGTGTTTGCGTGTGGCAGAAGATGAGTGATAGTTTAACTCAGGCTAATCACTTACGTACCTGTTCGCTGTTTGCCTTAAGCCTCTGGATTAGTTGGTATGGAAGGTGTTGCTTCCTCGCCGCTCACACCGCTCAGCTCCTGTGTGTTTCACCTCCATCTGCCTGCTCCCTTTATTTCTCCTTTTCACTGTCCACTATTTGATTCATTGGCTCTTTCTCTTGTTTGGTAACTCATGTTGGTTTGCATGGTGTGCACTGCAGAAGCCAGTTTGAGTGGAAAGGTAACAACTGAACAGGAAGTTCACTGAGATTTGACTTGTACAGTGCAACAGCTATGACCTTGGACAGGTTGGGGGATTGAAGTGAGTGATACAGAACTTTAGGGTGGAGATTTGCTTTGAGCTGTAGGTAGAAGCTGCTCAACTGTCGCGCTTTTACATGCAGCCTTTTGGTGTCTCGCTGTATCTTACACCTACACATACACTGATAAACATGCTTGCTCTTTGGAAACAATGGCGAGATGAACTGAGGCAATTAGCGGTGATGAATGAACCTCTGCGAGTGTGACGCATGGCGGCAGAAAGGTGTAGATGAGAGGACGTTTTGCTTTTTCATTGAGTCGGCCTGGTCTTCCACATGTCACTTAGGGTTGTATTTTCAATGCTTCATGCAGGAGTTTGTTGCTGCAGCATCGATTGTGATGAAATGTTGCTCGTTGCTGTTGCAATAGCGCCAAGAATGTGCTTTTCTCTGCAGTTTGGTGTGAGTTTGTGAGTTTTCGGGCTTGAATTTGTCAGAAAAAATGACCTTCTGGCTGATTGTAGCTGGGGTTGAAAAGCAGCTGGAAGGAGGATTAATTCAAAATCCTGTTAAAAAGAAGTTAATAGTGGCTCATCGTGCGTAATCAGTTGGGTGATTTATCATAGTCCTTCATGCAAAATTGAAAAGAGGGATCATTATTTTATTTATAGTGTATAGTTATCTTATATATATCTTTGTACATCATGCATATTAACATATGCACCGTGTCTTCTGCTTCCACAACATTCAAGAAAGCATTATGCAGGTAGTGTGGAGACTCCAGTTTGTGTTTTACAGGTCGTTTCTGCCGCAGCACAGGGCTTTTTGTTCACACCATGAAATTCCCCCCCGGAGACCCCAGACCTCCATCAGTGTCTTTCCCTGGGAGCTCCCTCCAGGCGCGAGGGGGCAGAGTGCCGCTTCATGTCAGCCCAGAAATGTCACATCGCCTCAAACACACACACACACACACACACACACACACACACACACACACACACACACACACACACACACACAGCCCGGTGGTTGCCGCCCTGCTCCTGTACACTCCACGATTTACTTTGCATCTCCATCAGCTGCCAAGGAGGGCACGCACGCAAAATGAATAAGAGAAAAGAGGGTGTGTGAGCGTGCATGTGTGTGTAACTCTGTCTTGTATATATATGGATGTTGCTGCGTGTGGAAATTTTGTGTGTGTGATGAAGTGTGTAATGTGTCTGCATATTGCAGCTCAGGCTCACTGCTGGTTAGGAAGCCTTGAGGCCTGCCTAACACAGCTTCAGGGCACAGAGAGGAAGGTGATTATCTCATAGCTGCCAGCCATTCAGCTCAAATAAAGACAAAAGTAACTCCGGCTAACTAGGCGTCAAGATTGTAAAAGTGGAGCCACACACATGAACTTGCATGCCTTTGTGTCTTTTGTTAAACTTGTAGGCGTGATAAACTACACTCGCACAAACAGTGCAGCAAAGACTCTGCTGCATTTTTGGATTTGCAGGCATACCGGATGTTGCACATTTCAGGTGTGTTGTGACGATGACCTGAAGCGAGTGTGTACTCCTTACAACCTTGTGAAGTTCCGTTCGAAACTCACCATCAGTATGCCAAGAAGATGTTATTGCAGAATGAGTTATATTAAGAATAGCATTTGCGACGCCCTTTGAAACATTTTTCCTGCAATTAAAACTAAATTTAGAGATGACAGCCACAGTAATATGCTCATATATTTCTACATAGATCTATATGTTGCTGTAAAGGGAGCTCAAAAATGCTACAAAGCAGCAAAATTTCAATCTTTTTTTTAGATAACTGAAGCTGTTTACGAATTATGCTTCAAGGGCCATAAAGCACCGCCACCCTCACCAGACAACCCTCGAAAAAGCGTAGTTTTTGTGTGTGCTCACTCAGCTCAAGAGCAAAGATCGTGGCCCTGGTAATCTTGGAATATTCCTGTGCATGTGTGTGAAAGTCTCCATGGTACACTGCAAACAGAGTTGAGCTGGTGTTGGGATGGCTTTTCAAAACATGAAAAGTACAGACAAGCTTGTCTCCTCTTTTTTTCCTCCTTTGTGGAAGAGTGCCGTTTCCTTGCCTGTCACACGCGTGGTGCCAGGACTGCACCTTCATTTCAGGATTTGGGTTGAGCTCCGCTGAGCTCGTCTGTGTTTGTCTTTGGATTTGGAAAGCCTGCCTACGAGCGGCTTTCTTTGAGAAACGCAGCTCTTTTGGCAGGTGACAGGCACACACACCTGGACATGTATTGCTGCCCAGATGGAAGCTAGCATGGTGGCAGCTGGTGTGGCGTCCCCTCAGGACGGTGGAGTCGCCAGAGGGGAGCTAGGCGGCCAATGTCCTGCTCTGTCGTTCTTGTAAGGAACTTCAGCTGGGTGTGTGGGTGTGTAGTTTTCTGGCATGACGGAGCAGCAATAAGGGAAAAAAACACCTTTAAACAGAAGAACACAACTGGCACTGAAACTGCAATTCCCCAGTGAGCTAAAGACAAGTGGCGACTGACTTTAACCACTAATTTCTACCATCCATCCATCTATCTATCTATCTATCTATCTATCTATCTATCTATCTATCTATCTAAATCCATCTTCTTTATCTGCGTGTGGCACCCTGTGTGCGCCTCACGCCTCGTTCACAGTGCCAACACCTCATTAGTACAATATGCAAATGAACTGGCGCAGAGCCAGAGGGTCAGAGCACAAACTGGAGACAGAATAATAGCACAATGGTGCATCTTTGTGTGTGCGTGCATCCACAAATGCCTGCCCAGATTCCCGCGTATGTTTACGTGTGTCCACCTGTGTGTCCGCGCTCGTGCTGAGGAGACATGGTGCATATGTGTGTGCGTGCGTAAGACGGAAAATTGTTGACATGGCTCAGTCCACACCCACTGATCATTTAGCGCACTGGCAGCTTCTAAATAACCATGACCCCGTAATCTCTGGTTTTGTTTCCTCCAACCTTTGGTGACAAAGTAAAAAGTCTCCCCTGTTACATTGTAAAATCTCAGTGCTGAACAGCGATTCTCACGCTGCATCCAAATAACAGCACTCTTCACGAGACACACGGCAGCGCTATCTGATTTGTGTCATGCTTGGAATGGGAAGCTCTACCTGGAGGTGAGGCAAGCAGATGGAAGCAGAGGCAAACTCAATCAGTCTTTGGACGAAAAATGTATTAATGTAAAAGAGACACCAGAATTGCCCTTTGGTATCATGGAGAGATGAACAGAGCTGGAGGCCAAATTACCCGTGACAAATCAAAGGTTGCAGCGAGCAATTTAAAGGGAACATGATATGAAAGAGAGCTGCGCAGGCCAGTAGCTCACCTGTCAATGGCCCAGGCTCCGGATGAAATGTCAGCTTGCGGGCTGCAGACGGCACGATGAACATGTATAATTGAGGTTAAATCTCCATTTTTGATAACAGAGGCTCAGTGCCCAGTGGCTGTAAGATATGAACCGCTTTGTTCACACTGAGATCTATATTATGTAAAAGTGCATTTCATTTCATGAAACACAACGGAGCTGTTTGGCACTGTGCCAGACAAAGCTTCTCCAATAACTTCTATGTAACAAAATTGTCCACACCTGGTATAACAGCACTGGCTGCCTCAGTTTTCACACTGCACATAATGAATGACTCACGGAGTGCAGGAGAAGGTGGCTCCTGTTCCAGCTGGTGGAAATGTTTAAAGGAGTTTTGTATTGTAATATTAAAGGAAATTAAATTGATAACAGCTACTATTTGAGCACGTTAAACACACTGTCTGACTTAACCTAATGTAATTATTTCTTTGGTTTGTTGATTGAAGATTTTCACAATATACAAAATACAAACAGAGCACTGTATCCACACCACCTGCCCACTGACCCATCCACCCACCCAATCACTCACCCACCAGACTTGTACCACTAAATCAAAGTCAGCCAGCTCTAAGTGCTACGCACTGAATTGAGGCATGAGCCGTTTTTGCAAAATGAAACCAACAGCATGATGCTACGCCTGCTAATGACCCAGAAACTTACCTTACCGACTTCAACTACCTGATATGAATTACTAATTTGAAATTATTTTCTTACATCTGCGATCTATTAAAAATTAATTTATAGTGTTTTGTCCAAATATTCCAGCCATGTTTGCTGTGGCCATTAACAGTGTCTTCTTGATTTGAAGTGTTTGATGTGGAGCAGTGGTCCGCCGTGTGAAGCAGCAGTATTGCTTAGAAATACTCCAAATGTGTTAATTATCGAGAAAATATTCAACCGAGCCAGGTAATAATTCTGTTATTCGTTGTGAGCTTTTATTCACTCTGTGTTGTTTTTGCTCTGAAACACAGATACACTTTTTCCATTGCAGTTATCAGTGAGGGAGAAAAATCTGAGGCTAACCTTTTCTTACATTGTTTAGCAGAATGACAAAAAATGTGTACTGTATGCTCATTTCAGTGCACGAAGGAACGGCTAACATTAGCTAACCTGACTATGGCTCAGTTCATGGAGGCATGGCCTGAGGACAGTGGTGGT
The DNA here is from genome assembly GCF_051107435.1 of Chaetodon auriga. Classification (NCBI taxonomy): domain Eukaryota; kingdom Metazoa; phylum Chordata; class Actinopteri; order Chaetodontiformes; family Chaetodontidae; genus Chaetodon; species Chaetodon auriga. Next base: position 19,449,115 of record NC_135087.1, read on the forward strand.
GTGGACTGCGCTCCACTGACAGCTCACTCTTAGCCTACTTGAGTTGCACCGGTTAGGGTGGGACAACCTCCGCCCTAACTTCGCAGAGGTCATGTCTTGTTGTTCAGACTGTAAGCAGTCTGAGTGGGAGGAACTGCTCACATCAGCATCTTAATTGTTATTCCAAGTCGGAGGTATCAGGAACCTCTGACATAATGTTTGCAACATACAGCATTTCTCGTGTTTTCTCCGTCGCTAGTCTCGGTCGATCATGTGTACTTATGGATGTGTGACTGGTGAGACTAGTGATTTGCTTCTCACTCTTTTCCGGACTATATTAAAACAACATCCTGTGCTTAATCCACGTGCAGTTCTTTATTTCCTGTGCAGTTTTTCAGTTTTTCCTATTAGCAATATTATTATTCACTGCAGCAGAGCGGGGGAAAGCATTGCTGTCAGGCTCTGCCTTGTAATTCCAAGTTGTTTCTGACACAGACGATATCTCTCAAAGAACGACAGAGGTGTGAACAAACTGTTGACATAATGGCTGCATCACACTTGGTAGTTACATACAAATATGAACACTAATGCAGTTGATTGAGCTATATTTATAGGTGCTATACACTCTTTGTGTCTGCTTTCTCTTGACAATGAACTGCTGCAAAACATGACACAACAAAAGAAGCTAATTTAGGCTGTTTAACATTATCTGGTGTGGCTGCAAGGTCAGCAGCGGGGGCTAACCTTCTAGGAATGATGTGTGAATGCCCCAAAGTTGGAGTAAGAGTTTTTTCTGTTCTTCCCATTGTACTAACATGCATGAATGCAGCATAACGCAGCAGTCGTTAAGTTCAAATCATGTAATTTCGCCACTGACGAAACTCGGAACTCCACCGAGGGAGAAGTTTCACCAGCAAGAATCAGGGAAAATACCTGTGTGGGTGTGTGGGGCCTTTAAATATGATATCCAACCTCTCATTGAGTTTATCAAGAAAATTTGACAAGTGAGCAAAAATGCCTGAAGAGTTCCTGACTAATGGTTCCTGCTTGGCACAGTACACTTTACCAGGGTAGTACTACTGCAAATACTTGTATTAAAACAGGTCTCATACAGCTTTCGGAGCCTGCCATATATTTTAATTTCTTCATGTTAGTGTAGAATGATCTTAATTTATTTATTATCATTTAAATATGTTTTCATTTCCCCTTTTTATTAGAACTAAATGTGTGTTTGAAGGAACTCACGCTGCTGTGGTGGTAGGCAGCAGTTTGAATGTCTGAACTCTTCAACCATGCACATGCATGCACACACCTTCACACACAGTTCTGTTGCAGAGAATCCTGTGAATTGGTTTGTCCACAAACCAATAACTGCTCACCCATGTTACAGTCACCATTTCTGTTCATCTTTCTCAGTGTTGTTTTCCATTTCTGAGTTTCCTTGTTGCCTCTGTTCACCTGTTTATTTTGTCCATTCGTAAAAAGAAGCCATTATTTCTCCCCCCCAGGCAAGAGACGACGATGGCCTCGGTGGGAAATTACCCCAGCACAGCTTTACTCAGGACACGCCCAGGCTTGTCTTCAAGACAAACAGCGATGTGCTTGTAAGGACCATAACCATTTAACACCAGATAGAGTTTAAGCTTGATGGCTACTGCACAAATATGTTTTGATCTTGTTGTTTTTTTTTGTTAAAAGTGTATAATTTTCATGTCATTTTTCGCCGACATGTCAGTGGACTGGTTCATATTTGGGCATTACTGTAAAAGTAAACTTCAACCACCAGATTCAGCACAAAAGGCTCAGGATGAAAGTGAGGGACAGTACACAAGCGACACTCATTTGACATAAAGTTTGCATACATTTAAGTTTGAGCTTTTCATAACTTTTTTCATGCGTAATCATTTGCTTTGCTCATTTTCTTTATACATCATATTCAGTGCCTTCTGTTGAGCATTTGGGAGAATTATCAGACAAATGTGCTCACCCAGAATTAAAATTGGTATATTATTGCAATGATAACACATTTATGGCAAAGCTAAGGTGAATAGTGTGGATTTACTTATTTATTTTTGTTAGTGTTTATTGAGAATTGTGATTTTTACATTGGTCATTCATAATTTAGTGGAAGAAAACAGTTCGGTAGACCCTTCATCACGACAAAAACAAGGAAATATGTGCCACTAACATGCCACGAATATGCAGCTAATGTAGATTTAAGGGAGCATTCAAGTTTATTGCAAGCTGGGTCTGATTTTTCTGGTTTTAACCATCATTTCTATGGTGTTCTAGATGTCCAATAAGAAAACTGTACTCACCGAATGAAATGATCTTGGATTGCGGCAGCATCACTAACAAGAATTCAAATGGTGCAGTGGATATTTGGTTTAAAATAGTTTTAAATCATGTAGTAAAGATAATCTGGCTAAGCTGTTAGCATGTTTACAACCTGTCTGCTCATGTGTTGCCACATTGGACTTCCTTTTAGTGATGTTGCTGTGTTTCCTGATCTGATAAATGACTTCAGTGAGTGCAATGTTATCACAACCGATGGAAATAGAAATAGAAAAAAAAAAAAAGTTCCAAGTGGAAAAAGACCTAAATTTTCCTTCCTTTAAAGCCATACTTAGACATTTTAGGAATTGAATTGTTTGTCTTTTTGCTGAGAAATGAGAAAATCAATACCACTAGTATATCTGAGCTGACAAGTAGAAAAATCTGCACCTTTTCACAAAAACCAAAGTCTCAGGAAGTAACTGTTCCCAACCGAGAAATAGATCAGCACACAATCCTTTCCAAAAGCCCAGATTGTACAGATTAAACAGATGAGTTATACACTGTTAATTGGTGCTTTAGAGGTGCTGTTAAGCAGACTTTGTTACTTTTGGACAGGCTAGCTGTTTCTGTCTCCACTCTTTACACTAAAAAAAAGCTACTCAGCTGCAGGCTGTAGCTTCATATTTAGCGCACAGATGTAAGAGTGGTGTTGATTTTCTTATCTAACCCTCAGGAAGTAGGGAATAACCATACTTCCCCAAATACATCAAACTTTTGCTTTAAACTACGACGTCCCACGTGGAAAAGCCACCTTTAGCAGGCAGCCACACACAAACAGAGATCTTTTGTCTCAAAGAGGTCCAGTCTGCCGCAGTGACATTCAAACACAATCCACCAGGTCTGTCTCATCATTCTTACAGCTGGAGATATTTTACTCACTGTGCGTGCGTGAGTGTGTGCTGTGAAATATAGCGCAATTGAGCTTCACCTGGCCAAGTGAGAATGGCCTTTGTATGTCACATCTATAATGAGTGATGGTGATGGCTGGCTGTGATAAGACAGGCCTCACAGGGACTGTAGCTCTGGTCATCTGTGGCTTTTAGCTGCTGTTTAAATTCTTCATGCTCCATGCAGGTTTTAATAAGCAGTCAGGTAGACAGACTAGCCAATATACAGTAAAACACAGGGAAAGGATATGAGCCAGATATGTCTCCCCTTTTGTAAGCCAGGTAATTATCATGAAAGGGATTTCAATAAATGAGGCCACTGTAAACTGATATTTTGGCTAATCATAGTAACAAGTCCACATGTTGCAGATGGTCTGTTAAGCACTGCCAAACTTTAATTTTCTTGTGTAAACTTTAGTGGAAGCTTTAGTCTGTTTTCTTTTCCCAGTGAACCAGGTGCTTTATGATGGCAGTCTCTTGCGACATAATCTAGTTTTTGGACTGAATCCACAATGCAGCGAGCACAGTGTTTCTGTGTGCTGTCTTCACATCGCTGGTGGACTCGAATTGTCAGGAGTGGAGACCGCAGATCGTTTGGAGTAAGAGATGACTCAACCAAAAACCAAGCAACTGGCTGGCTGCAGGCACCTGGTTCATTTTCATGAGTTTAATCCTTGTGTTTTGCACTTTGTGATTATACTAGCAATCTGAGAAGTGCCAAAAGCATCACGTAACAACCTTAACAGGGGGATACACAAGCCTGTCCCTTTATGCGCTTTTGCTGCTTAACCCTCTTCATTCTTCGAAACCTCTTCTTCCTCCATGTAAACCCACTTCAGGCACTACAGCCTCTTACGAAACCTCACAATCTCTGCAGCGTCTGAAACCCTCCAGTCTCTTAACCCTCTGTAACCTCCTCCCCTCTTCTTCCTCTTCATTATCTAAATCCTCTGCAATCTCTTTAACATCTGCAAACTCTTCCTCTTCGTCACTGCCTGAAACTTTCTCATCCTCCTCGGCAACCTGTTGGTCCGCAACCTTCACCTTCATCTCTGTGACTGCAGCAATTTTATACCCTTCATCCAATCCCTTAACCCCTGAGACTGAAGAAACACCTCACCTAACTTGTTAATGTAAAGTAATTATACACTAAAACTAGCTGTTGCCCAATCTTGGGATTCATAAATGTCACTGGCCTCGTCACTGGGTCAGAGGGCGAGAGGAGGAAGAAAACGATGACTGCTGAGGTGATTGCACTTGTTTGGAAGCACGATAATTGCTGTAATGCAAACGGTTAAACTGCATCACCGGTACTGGTTCGTTGGCCACGATGGAAATAAATGACCATAATTACATTCAACTGCAAACATCTGTGTACAGAGTAGGGAGAGCGCGGGAGAGAGAGAGAGAGAGAGAGAAAAAAAGCACAACTCCATTAGCGTAATGTGCAGTGAAATTTCACTCACAGTGCAGAAAGTCGTTAAGTGCTCTCCATCTGTCTTTCTGAGTCAAGGAAAATTTCAGCACATTTATTATTTAGAATATCCTGGGCCTACCATTATCAAGCTCAACTTGAGAGAGCACCTTTTTGACTTTTACTCAGTCATGGCTCATTGAATTAGCCAGGACTAAATGGCCAGTTAAAACGTGTAGAATTTAAGGCACTGACAAGCTTAGCAGTTGCCTCAGATCTGTTTTTGCTGTGGTCCCTTATACTCTCTAGCTGCTTGTCCCCAGCTCTATTCATGTGTTTGTTTCAGAAATTCCTCCTGAATTGCATTTGGGCACGCCATCTCTCCTGAGTTACACTGCATAACGACTCTGAGCTTATTACAAATGCACAACTGCAGTACATCTTTTAAAACTTTTGTCCTTTTCAAAGAGGCTTGTGCTTGATTCAGTCCACCTTGCACCAGACAATCTGATGTAAACCACATGATCTATGCAAAGAAGCTGATGTTTTACACGTGTAGCAGCTGCAGGACAGCATGCTATGCATTCTTCTGAAATCCTGGCCAGTCCTACAGTGCATCTGCCCAAACAGCCCATGTGAGTCCAGTGTCTTTCAGCTGCTGCCAGACAGGATCCTGCCAAATAAACCAATGTTGCTATGCAGCGAGCAAAAGGAGTTTATCCACCTTCCGGTTCGCATCCCTCAACTTATTAACATTCAGCTTGGGGGCTTAAGGGTCTGTGTGATGGATGGATGTCGTTGAGGGGTCTGACAACTGATTAATGCCTTAATTATCTCCAGCGAGGACCTGCCACTCCTCCCAGAGCTGACAGAGTGAGCTGTGTGTGGCCTGACGAGTAACGCCGTGTTCAGGGCTCGCCCACTGCTATCTGCTCTACCAGGGTCACATTCATTTGCTTCCCAAAGAAAAATTTGCACTTTTTGTGCTGAAAAGGCATACAACGGTGATGAAACAGTGCAGCAGGGTGTTTTGGGTCTTTGCCACTGCAGTGAGCAAGAAAGACAAGTTTTCAATTTAGCCTCCTTGTGTGTGGATGCACGTCTGGTTTGCTGTCTGCATACAGCACAGCATATGCTGAGAAATTTAATTTGAGACTGAACTGGCAAAATCATGTCGTTATGTTATTATAAATGAAATTACTGGCTCTGACTACGCCTTACAAATCCCACTGTGACTCCAAAAACTTGATCTGAACAGCTACAGAAATACATAAAGAGCAATAATGGATTTGGATTAGTTTAAAAAAAAGAAAAGAAAACTTGTTATTAGTGAGATAATGTAAATGCCAAGAGGACATATGCTGCTGCTTCTCGCCATCAGGAAATTGAAACAAAAACAATGACAATTAATTGTTATATGATTGGATATCAGTGAACATTAGGAACAGCAAAAATGAATGCTTTCATAATCTACTCACACCAGAGCCAGGGCTGAGGTTTGAGCAGTGTTTGTTTATTGTGTTATATTGTTAGGTGTTCATGTTTTTTCCCTTAAAAAAGTTGGAGTGGAGAGAGAACAGTGCTGTGTTGCTGTGCCCAGTTGCTGAAAGCATAGATACTCCAGAGGCAGTCCTATTTCACAAAAAGATATAAGCCATGGCTGCATTGCATTTTGGACTTTTTAGGCTACTGGAAGTGGATAAATAGATTTGCATCAGTGCCCCTTTGTCAGCAGCTTTGTGTGAGGAAAACAATGCTATTTTCAGTATAATAAAGTTTGTAGACTGTCCTCTTTAAGGCAACATGCATTTGTTGCTTTCCATTTCCACAAGCATAAATGGAAATACTTATGCACAAAAGAGCAGATACCTCATTACAAGGTCTGAAGGGAGCTCTCTTATTTTAATTGACTGACACCAAAACCTTACACTTATCATTAATGTTTTAAATCAGTGAAACATTTTCAGTAATAATCTGCGCTACAGTTGCCACCAAAATAGTCTTATATCATGTATGTTCAGCCAGTTATCCAGAGAAATGAGAAAATTTCAAACATGCTAAATACTGTAATACATGGTAAACACCTCCACTTTTTCTTAACTTCTGATTTTGATTGACAAAATGAGAAAGTTCTGCATGAAGCTATTGCATTAGTTGCCCGATTTAAACCTGATAGAGTAAAGTAAATCATGATAGCAGCCAAGATGTCTTGTCAGATCATTGCTGATCTATGGAGTGGCCTGAAGTGCAAAAAGCTTGAAAGCTGAAACTTTCTCTGTAATTCAGTATTGATCAGTCCTTTAGGATAAACGTGATGCAGTATATTTCTAGCGTTTTAACTGACTTAACTAAAGTGTCTGTCTCCTAGTTGGCACACACTTCAATACCAAGTGTGCAAAGCCATTTGAGGGAAATAATCTTTTTGTCTTGTTGTGCTTGAGGTGTTAGTTTCTCAGGGATCTATGGTTAAATGAGACTGATAGTGTCTTTATTGCCAACAGAAGGTTTAAATGGGCATTCCTTTTTAGGACAGAAAGTTAAAGACAAAGTCACTTCAATAGCACTTAGCAGCAGAATGCCATCAGGTGCACATTTACCTCTCGGTTAGGAAAACATATCAATTTAGATACATGCACAAGCACACACGTAGATTACATAAATCAAATACATACAGCCAAGTGCAGTTATACAAACTTCAAAGTTAAGTGTCTGCTCTTGACAGATCTGTAAAAGTGTTTAGAAAAAGCAGCAGTTTCCTTAAAAAGAATCTTTTTTAAATGTGTTTATCTCCAGATGGTTTGGAGGCTGAGCCTCTGCTTACTGGGGTACTTCAGAGAAGATTGTGTTGTATTTCATCAAAAACAAATTAGAAGTCTTTTGTATGCAGGGTGACAGGTGCTGATGCAGTGTGTGTGCTGCTGTGTTTTTTGTTGCAGGTGTGTGACTGGTGCAAACATATTCGCCACACTAAGGAGTACCTGGACTTTGGCGCTGGTGAGCGGAGGCTGCAGTTCTGCAGTGCCAAATGCCTGAACCAATATAAGATGGACATTTTCTACAAGGAGACTCAGGCGGCGCTGCCCGGAGCACTGTGTAACCCAGGACATGGAGCTGGTGGGGAGGGTAAGCTGGAGTGCAGTGGAGGGGTTCAGCTGCTCACGCCTGAATCTTGGGGAACGCCGTTAACGGACCTCCGGCGTAAAGCCCCCTCACCAGGGGGACCTTCCACCACCTCTGCTTTGGCCCCTTCCAGTTCTTCTGCCACCTCACCCTCAGACAACGCTGCCGTCTGCTCGCCGTCCTCCTCCTCCTCAGCCAAGATCCCCACACCCAGACCCCACGAAAGCCCCACACTTCCCCCTCCACCTGTCCCCACTTTGCACCCACCTGTTGGTGTTCCCTCTGGTAGCCCTCCCATGGTGATGACACCCCGGGGACCCATGCCCCTGCCTCTGTTCATGGAGCATCAAATGATGCAGCAGATGCGTCCACCATTTCTTCGGCCCTCTCCCCATCCTGCAGGGCCCAATAGTCCCCTGTCAAACCCTATTATTCCTGGTATTGGTCCACCACCTCCCCCAAGGACAATTGGTCCAGCATCAAGCCCCATGCACAGGCCCATGCTGTCTCCACATGTCCATCCCTCATCCAATCCCAACCCTGGCATGATGCCCCCTCACCCTGGTCTCCCCATGCCAGGTCTGCCACCTTTCCCCCCAGTCAATTTGATGCCCAATGGACGGATTCCTCTGCCCCCAATGATGAACTTTGGCATGCCATCCTTGGCCCCATTGGTTCCCCCACCAACTCTCTTGGTCCCTTACCCTGTCATTGTTCCCCTCCCAGTCCCAATCCCTATTCCAATCCCAATTCCATTCAGCCCCAAAGTTTCCAGGGACCAGCCTGAGAGAAGTGGCTCTGCCCGCAATGCTCCAGAGTCCTCCGAAGCTTCAGCTTCTGGCCTCCTCTCTCCAGGTACCTCTGGAGGCGACAGAGGTGAGCAGAAAGTAGAGCCATCTGGTACAGAGTGTGTCTCTCCTGTACACTCAGAGAGAAGCAGGACGACATTGGTCGACTTGACTGTGAAGGCAGAGGACGGTTCTGGTAACCTGTGTCTAACCAGCGGCCCTGGACCGATGGAGGGAGTGATTGATCTAACTGTGGGCCAGAGGTCATGCCAACAGCAGGTAATTCAGAGGATGCTACCTGGGGTCCAGGTCAAAGTAGAGGCAGAGGCTGAATCCAGATCTCCTCCAGCTGCTGGGCTGGGGAGGGAAGGGAAGGGTAGTCATGATGGGGGTGAAGAGGTCCTCTCACAGGGCCTCCTCAGTGCTACAGAGCTGGAAGGGGCCACACTCCCAAGCACACTGGAATCATCCTGCCCACCCTCCAGCAACAGTAGCCCCTCTTGCAATGCCGATCCTCCAGTAAACCAGCTAAATCCCTGTATCTCCAACATTGCCCCACCACCTTTACCCAGCACAACACGGACCCAGGCCCAACTCCTGCCCCAGCTCCAAACTAGTCCTGCTGCCCCATGCAATGTCATAGTCAATGGTACGGGATGGCATTCGCTTCTCACTTCTGCCTTTGAGTCTTGCTCTGACCGAAGAGGAGACAATGTTGCAGGAGAAGGAGAGGTAGAGGAGCAGCCAGCCAATGGTGAGCTGGAGCGTGAGGCACTGAAAGAGAACAATTGCTCAGTTGGAGACTGGGAGCCAGGAAAGCGGGGCCCAATACAAGATGAGATGGCGGACACAGTGGAGGGTAAGCCAGACCCAGACTCCAACCTGGAGGAGGGTGAGCATGCCTATGCCCTCCCACTGCTGTCTACCGGAGGCTGTGTGGTCATCCAGCCTGTGCCAAAGCCCGGTGCTGACAAGACGGCCATCCTATCCTGCTCCATCAGTGCCCCTTTATCAGCAGCTGGGAGCCCCGAGCTGGAGCCACCGTTGAAGAGGAGGTGTCTGCGAATCCGCAATCAAAACAAATGAGGTGAGTTCACCCCAGTGTGCGCCCACAAACACTTTTATGCAGTTGCGTGCACTCTGGATTTAAGTATAACTTTACACAGATTTATTCAGTGACATTTTGCAATTCACTGTGGGGTGCTCATCAAATAATCAGTCAGTTTTGATGTTTCAAATGTCTCTCCCTCCCCAGTGTATATCTATAAACTATTTGAAATTATCTCCTTTACTTCAAAAGGGTTCTTTAAGGAGTAGTTTACTATTCATACTGTCTTATCATCCTAAAATTCTGCCAACAGGGTTATTTCATGTTTTGTCCAGTGTCGCGTGATGATTTTGACATGGCACAATAAGGCTGATCACTTCATCAGAATCGCACAATGTGATGCTTGATTCAAGGGTCGACGCAGTGTGCCCTCACACAGACTCTGTGGAAGAGGTCAAACAAGCATCAACTGAATTATTATCTAAAAGGAGTGTGAGTGCGCAAGCCTTAGCTGCACTGTGGCAGACGGTGTGCAGGTGATCTATTTGAATGCCACCTGGAGGGGCACTCACTGGGACTGACTTTTAAAAGCCTTTAAAAGGGTTAATGTACCAGGAGGGAATATGATATGAAGCCCATTTTTGAAAAGATGAAATGATCAAGCACACCTTAAAAGGAGGTGTTAATACATGTGAGTATGAAAGGAGATATGCCAGGATTTCCCCAAGTGTCACACTCTGAGCACTTAGCAGCACAATTAAACTTGTTAATTAAGAATGAAATAATTTTTCAAACTTGATATGAGATAATCAAATACATTATGGCAACAGCTAGATATCATGCATTTGCGTTTGTTTGTTTGTTTTGTTTAGATTGACATACATTTCTTGCTTGGGGCATGCATTCAGCCAACTCATGCATTTTCGAAGATTTTACTTTGACTGGCAGATTACCTCCACGAGCTTCAGAATGGAAATGGGAAGTCTTTCGTGACAAAGGATTTATTCAGCACATTAATACAAATTTAATGATGCACTCCTTGAGTTGTTAATTAAATGAAATTGTATTCAAGAGCAATTGAAGGCCAATTCAAGTTGTGGTAACATGAGGCGAGTGCTCTGAATTAGACTAATTAATAATGACAAAAGATGAAAATCAAGCTGCATGCACCATTACTACTGCTAAAAGCAGCTGAAATGAATCGTAGAAGTGATGGAGAAAATCTGCCATAATCTTCAGATAACTAAAGATACATGATAACTGATAAGGGAGAATGAAAAATCTGTTTGCTGCGTCTCACCTTCTCCACTTGTCTGCGATATCACAAGGCATTTATCATGAAATATCTAAAACACTGTGTAAAATTTATGTCACCAGAGAAGCAGATGCTGAATATTTCATTCTTTATTTGCCCAGAAGTGTCCTCAAGCTGATAACTGATTGCATGTACCAAAGAGAGTAAACTCCAAATTAGGAGGCACGGCTGAAAATCTGCATTCTCTTCAACACCAACTCCGTTCTTGTGTGGGTCTTGTTTGAGCCTTGTTGCTTTGAACCAAACACACCCTATTCTCCCATTTACCTTTAAATTAAAGTTGGGGCTGCCTGCAGTGACTCAGTCTAATTCTCCTCCCACTCTGTTTCACAGATGGACGCTCTGAGGACCACAGTGCCATCAGTGACACTTACTTGTCCACCCCCCACCTCCAAATCCCACCCCTCCCAACTGAACCACCGCACACATGCACACACACAAACAGTTTTCTTGTCCTCACTCATCGTCCAGTCTACCAGCACCACAAATCGCCTTCGACGACTGATGAGAGTCCAACCAAACATGTTGATGTGTATCATAGCAGAGCGGACAGGACTCCTTTTGTCCGTGTGACAGACACTCTGATGGACTGAACTTCTTGATGTCATGGCCAACAGGATCGCTTGACCTTTGAACTGCAGACTGTGTCCCTGCGACAGGAGGACTTTACCCCGCTGCTTCTCTCCTCATTTAGAGACTCCCAGCCCACTCTGGCTCGTATAGCTTATCGACACTCCCCTATCAAAGCAAGTGCTCTCTGTATTGTCTGTTACTGTGGATCGCACTATAGCATCCTGCATTGAAAGCTGCTGCAGGGGCATTAGTGAAGGAGCCCGTAGAGATATCTCCATCCCTCAGTGAAATGCTCCTTTTTCAGTCCAACCTGGAGCCCCACCACAGGTACAAAATCTCTGCTCCACTAGGTGTTATTTTTTCTCACACAACTTGTCACGAAGGTATAGATGTATTTCACAAAGTTTGGATTGTACAGCCACAGAGCGGGGAAAAATGGCGGACATTCTTCTTGGCCTTTGCTTGTGCACAACCTAACACAAAGTGTTCTGGGTGATTTGTGACAGGCGGCAGCTAAAAAGAAGCACAAGCATGAATACAGTTGATGTAATATGACTGAAGGACAGTTTAAAAAGTCAGAGGCGAGAGAACAGCCCTTGGACATAAAATCACCAAGTGTGTTGAGAAATATTCTGACTGAATCAGCAAACTGGAGGATAAAATATTAACCTTCACCAGCAAGTAATGGTGTGTGGGTGGAATCACACAATCTCTGCCATTGTGGCTTCTATTCATTTGCTCTTAAACTTCACTGAATTGAAATATATATTATTACACAAGAATGAGACGGAGTCGTCATGATAATCATTCCTGCTATTGAAAGTTTCACACCCTCGGGAATGTCGTCTGTGTGCTTAAACATTAAGTCATGCTCGTAACAGTAATCGGGGCCCCTGCTGTTTTCAAGGCTTACTGCGCCTCCAAAAGAACCGGGAAGGCAAGGCGGTGTGGAAAATCTGCCAGCCTGCAATGGGTACTCGCTACCGCAGGCTAGTTCTTAATCTTTTCTATAATACATTACCAGTGATGTTCCTGTGATGGGTTAGTTTGAGAGTGACTGCACTGAATTTAGAGGGGGCAGAGGGAAGCCAGCTCTTTCATAAATAATTCTTCGTGGACCTGGAGGAAAAGTGCTGAAGTAACACCACAGGAATATTTCGACAACAAACACGCTGAAGACAAACCTGTTTTGGAAATCATTTGAGAAATATTTAAGCGTCGCCTCTTGCTTCCAATCCTGCCAAGTTGCTTGATTTTTTTAAATTTATTTATTTATTTTTTCCAATCATTTCGATCTTAAGCCAAATTTAAAGCCAGCATTTTCCTCGATTCTGCTCTATGTGCATCTTTTTTGGACAGTTTAAGTAAAAGCAACACAGCTGTCACCCATCCCAGTTACACTGCAGCGTAAGCCTGTTTGCTGGGTCTCCATCAGACAAAGCCAGCATTTAGTTTACACTCCTATGGAGGAGGTACATTGTACCAGTGCGAGACAAGGTATTATCATATGCCAAAGGCCTCTGGTGTGTTGAGGCAAAACATGCCACCTAGTTTTCAGTGGAAATGGGATTTCAGACTGAAGATTTGACCAGATAATTCATAGTTGCCAAAATAACAAGCACTTCTTTTAAAAACGAAAGGAAGAAATTGGAGAACACAAGTGGATGTCAAACGCAGTAATGCCCTGTTGTCTGTCTTTATGGTTTACTTAAGCCATAAAGGTCACACCGCGAGAAAGGTGAAACACAAATCTGGACGTAAAAGATAACGCAGGACTCGACTGATCTGTAATCATGAGTTACATTAGATGCGTGCACTGCTTTGCACTCCTGTAGTCTTTGTTCTAGTTAGTTCGGTCATGACATTGTGTGATTCATTCTGTGTCCAAGTGAAGCCCAACATTTACTCACACGCACATTCACACGTCACAGGCGTACATACAGTACTCACACTCATGTCACACACACACATAATGCATGCAGTAAATTTAACCGTGTGTACGTGTGTGTGTGTGTGTGTGTGTGTGAGGCAGGTGCAAGCAGAGAGGCCAGTTGAGATTACAGATTGTTGACTCAGAGTAAGCAGTGTGCAACCCTATCTGTTGCCTGTTAGTCAGGCATTTAGGCTTAGTTTGCCGCGTGCCAAGGCCCATCTTTGGTGTCACTTTTAGCATTTCCTTGCCCCCGCTTAATGTCTCTCCAAGTAACGGCAGTAAAAAAAAGACAGACAGACATTGCAGTTCTATCAGAAGAATAGAAATTGAGCAATTGCACCCAAACTCCAAAACTGACATTTCCCCGTGGAACTGTCAGTGGTCTCCTCCAGAATTTTGCTACTGAAAGAACAAGAACCAGGATCAATGGAACCAGGAAGCTGGAAATTGTAGTTTCAATCCTGCCTAACAAATGTGGGAGTCATATAAAACCAGCGCCATAGCCCAGATTTCAGAGATCATGAGCCTCCCAACACTATTTCTAAATTACTTACGTTTTTCACGTCTTATTTATTCCATCAACTGTTCTGTAAATTTCATTTCTTGTCAAACTTTGTATATCATATATTTATTATAATTTATAGTGTGTAAATTCCCCGCAGGCTGTGAAAACATCTAGAGGACATGACCTCAGTCTCGTCAATGGTAACTAAAACTCTGCACAACACTGAGCCACAGCTCTGTCCTTTGTCTGAAGTCAGACAGGTTACAGTTCCTGTTAGTGTATCAACCTGCTGCATGCAGTTAAAAGAAGGTGGAAGACTGATTTCGAAAGGATCCATGTGTCCTGGTTAGCTCTTTTTTTTTTTTTGCCCCAAGCTAACACTTTAGCATACACTGCACTGAGCTGACTGGCTGTTCACGTCTTAAAAACCAGGAGGACTGACCTTGGAAAGGGGAAGAAAGGCATCAGTGTTGTTATTATACAACACATAGGCTGATACATTCTTGCTAGCAGTGAAAACGAATAATGGCTGTGTGGGCAGATTGCCATAAAATGTACTGAGCACACTGATGTTAACCAGAGGAAAAACCCTTTCCCATTCGGACCCTCCATGAGCTCTCCTCTAGCGCCACCCTCAGGACAAGATATCAGACTTGTACATGAAATATCTCAAGCCAGTGGTCAGACTTCAATTGGTTGGGGAAATACACTGATTTGCTTTCTTAAGGAGAGTCAGATGAAAAGATTGTTACCACTCTTGTCTGCCAGTTAAATGTGAAGCTGCAGCCAGCTGTTGGGTTAGCTTAGCTTAGCATAAAGACTAGAAACGGAGGGAAAAGAGAGCCTGGCTCTGTCCAAAGGTAAAAAAAAGTACCTACCAGCACCTGTAAAGCTCACTAATTAACACGTAACAGCTTGTCTGCTTCCAGTCTTCATGCTTAGCTCGCTAACCAGCTGCTGGCTGCAGCGTCATACATGCATTTCCCAACATGCCTATTACTCCCCTACCTTTACATTTGCTCCCCAGAGGACAAAAGCTAATTGTTTTGCTCGTCTTCTCCTTTCTCATGCCACCATCAGGCTAAACTTTCCGTCCGACTACTGGCTGATCTCCCAGAATTTCTCAAAGTCATCATCTTTACCAGATATTTCATACTGATTTAAAACAGTGACAGGGGCTTGATATTTATTTCGAATCTTTTCTTACGTCTGCTTTTTCTCCTGCTTGACAACTTCACACACACACACACGCACACACACACACACACACACACACACACACACACACACACACACACACATTCAGACACACACTGCTCAAAAAACATGCATGTTACGTCTGATCCTAACCTGCACCACATTGTGTCGGCCCTGCAAACGGTACACTGTCCATGTCTGAGACAGTTATTGATGGCATGATAGTCTAACTCTCAAGTGGAAGCCCTGGACCACTGAATCAGTCTTTGTGGTGGCAAACAGACTCGTGACAAATCTCCAGCATTCCTTTTTCGATGATGGACTACAGGCCTGGTCAACAGCCTGAATTATGCAACGACAACTAACTCCAGCGCTAATATAGACGAGTGGTCCACAGACAAAATCCAACATGACATGACTTCATGTTACTTTTCAAAAACAACAGAGAAGTTGCCTTAACTCTTGCTTGAATAATCTCTACGGTTAAGACAATGATGCTCGCTTGTAAAGAAGACTCTCCCTTCTTTGTACAAAATGAAATACACCAGAAACAACAACTTTGTTATCTTGCTAGTGTCAATGTATAGATGATCAGCTTTTTCTGTAACTTGTATGAACCCTCACATTTTTGCTAAGAAGAAACCCTCCTCCCAAATTCCTTGTTCCTAAACATCCAATCTGATCAACGTTTTAACTTGTGGTGGACTGTCAATCTTTTTGTGTACATTTTATAGTATTATTTATTGTTGACAAGTTTTGCATTTGCAAATAATAATAAAAAAAAAAGTGAAGGTGGTTTGACCTGAGCATTCGATTCCAATGTAAATGCCTGGTGAACAGTGAAAAGCTTTTTTTAATTATTAAAATGGAGAAAACAGTGATATGAGGAGATGATCTTCTGTCTTTTTATTATGACGTTGTACCATGTACATAACATGTGGCCAAAATTGCTTTGGAGAATAATCATTTTTTGTGTTGTAACAGTATTTGTTTTATCCAGTGACTTGCTCATGAAGACAAATAAATAAGAGGCACACACAACCTTGTTTCAGATGGGTCATATGTGCTCACGCTATGGACACGCATGAAGGTCACAGTGTTAACTCTGTGAAGATACTATCTTACTTTTAGTGTCATTTATTGGGAAATTTTGGCTTGATTCGTCACTTTATCACATAATTTACAACATGTCACCGAGTCGCTGAGAATCAGTGGAAACTTGCGAAAATCACAATTAATAACTTCCATGTGAATTTCAGAGGTGTCACATTGTTGAGTCAACAAAAGCTTTGATACAAACACGAAGGAAAAAACAGCGTAGTGCGACAAATGTGACAATTTCTAGCAAGCTGCATACTTTTTAATTCTAATGTGGTCATAGTCGTTCACTGTATATGAACTACAGAATTACATACAGCAGGATTTTAACCATTCAGTGCATATGGAAGCATGAGACTACAGAGAATCTCCAGTATCGCCCTTCAGGCACAGTATCTGACCTTATCTACAAACTATCAAGCAATTTTGAATAAAGTTTAATATGCAAACAAAAACCAGCTCCTGAAATACAAGACTGACATAGCACATACCAGTTAAATGTAGTCATGCTACTAAAATGTTGTTAATAATGAATGCACAAGTGATCACGCGTTTAAACACATTTTAGAATATTGAATCATTCATAACTAGTTGGGCTTTGGTAATCCCATTTAAATATTGATGACTAAAATGAAGGGTTTTAGAAATAAAAAACAGCAGTATATAATGAGCTGAGTAATTACGCTTAATGTCGCTGATAATTAGTCAGCCAGTGATTTTAGTTAGTAATTCAGCAATGATTTATAAATTGGTTGATGTCTGACAATCTTTAATATAATTTTATTTCATCGCCAGTGGAGGATGATATAGTGGCCGCTGGATTCCAGCTGCTTTGGTCTCATTTAGCGTACAGTCGGAGGAATATCTGACGGTGAGGTCGCAGCACAGCAGAGAAATGTGGATTTAAAGGTCTCTAGCTCCATCTAGCTGCATCCAGTACAGCAGATGTGTGGAAAAGACTTGTGAAGCTGACGCTGAGGCTGACATCTGGGATAGAACAAAATAAGGTCCTGGACTTATTTCAGTGTTTGTGTCTGGTGTTTTCACAGTCCGCACATTATAATTCAGGAGAGAAATCATCATCATCATCTCACTGTTATCTTTCAAATAACACTAATGATATATTGTTAAAAGCACTAATAACAGCTACTTTTGATTCTCCTTCAGTAATCCTAATTCAAAATAACAATAATGCATGGGTATACATTTTCACAGGGGACATTTTGACAAGCACAGGTGTAAATAATAAAGTTAATGATGGCTGAGTTCCATTCAGCTGTTTCAGCTTCCTGGTATCCTGCATGCTGGCTCACTGTCACGGCTCTTAGGGGCACTTGAATGGAACAGAGCCATTGCTAACGCTATCAGTAAGACCTTTCCTTCTGTGAAAAATGCCTTTAAAGCATACACAGCATGCTTTTACTAGATACATGTTGAACTGGCAAATATAAGATTAAATATTAAAGAAGGCTCCAGAGAAGCAAGATGAGCTTAATATGGTGGCGGTCTATTATGCAGCTTGACCTTCTGACAGACAGAGCCCTGATGAGAAGTGAAGTTCAAGCTGCCGTTTGTTTAGCTTGTGTCTGTTTCACACTACATTTCCCAGGTATCACCAGTCACAAAAAACTGCTGTGGGCTGCTTTTATTGGGTTCTCTGTTGTTGAGGTTTGCCTCTCTGCAGGTGGCGCTGGTGTGTTTGTCTGTGGCCGCTGCCCCTGATGCAAATTAACTGCTCCAAATCACTCAATGTAAAATGCATCACGTCCTGTTCGCTGCAGAGGATGTTTAGGAAAGAGGGAGCTCACCAGCCGCGTTCTCAACAGCAAATGTAAATAGCTGCAAAGTGATTGAAGGGGACAGCAGCAAAGAGTTCCTCTGTACACATGAAACAGTTCAGTGGAAAAGAGCCATTCACTGTTGGAGCAAGGTGAAGGGATGCATCTGTGGTCCCACTGCTCCCTCTGTTGTGTGAAGCAAATACATCACATCTTCTGACTTCAAAGGCCCAAACACCCACTCTTTATTATTATTATTATATTTATATTTTTAATACAGTTATTGCAGAAGAACTTGCAGTGCTATGCAGCTGATTTCTGTAGCTGAAACCACTGGATTCATTTCAATCATGGCCTGATTAATCCAAGTGAAATCAAGCTATGTCTGCTCTGTCAGAGATGCATATTATTCTTAATGCCTGATTAGATAACTAATATCAAACACGACTGCATCAGTCACAAGGAGCAGCTTTAATGCTGACCAGTTTCTAACCGATCAGTGTGCAGAATATTGCAGAAATCCATTTATTGATTTCCATGAAACTTGGTGGATATCTAAACTGTGGATCTGGAACAATCCATTATATTTTGGTGGTGATTAAAAAAAAACAAACAAAACAAAACTGAAAGAGGTAAAAGCCCTTCTCCAAATCCCAAAGGTGCATCTGATGTAGGAAACTGTAGACATGAACTTTATTTCTGAAGTTTAGCTGTAGGAATGTTGTAGAACAGCCAATCAGAGCACTTACCTGTCTGATATTTCTAATATTAGAAATACTGTGATATGTACTATTCCGTGAACTGGCTTCAAAATAGCTTGAATGCATAAAGCAAATAAAAGGCAGATGCAGACAGAGAGGCAGGGGTGCAGGGGGACGTGACAGGTGGCTTATGGGAAACTGAGTCCTCGGTGTGTTGATGTCAGAGGGAAGAGAGACTCCCCGACTGGCTCAGTGTGTGTTGGTGTGTAGATGGTGAGTGAACAGTGAAGAATTCAGCCGCCGGAGGACTTTTCTCTTCGGATAAAACTCGGTGTTTTTGTGAGTGAAGCCGCTAACAAGGACAAGAAGAGGAGCACGAATGCGAAAATGCGAGAAGAAATCCAGGAAGAGAGTGCGTGCTTATTAAAAATTCAGCGCGGGAGAGCAGACATTATCGCCCCTTCAGATGACTTGTGGCAGCACTGAGGATAAACTACAGTACCAGCCGGCTCCCAACATCGTTTAATGGGGTGAAACGAAGCGGAATTTTTTCGAAAAGGCGAGTCCAAAGCATTTCCCAGCGGCCAAAACCCAAAGGGAAGGGGAGGAGAGGGGGGCAAAGAAAACGCCCTGCTGCCTGTTGCTGCTGTCTCCACATTCAAACTTTATCGCCGAGTTGGAAAATGCATCTTTCACCGAGCGGGAGGGGAGGATTCAACAGAAACCCACATTAGCTCTGCTAGCTAACCGAGCTAACCGAGCCCCCCCCCACCCTCACTCGGCAACTTTTGGTCAGCGGGGACTCTCTTTGCTCTGGGAGTATTTTTCTCTTCATTGTGCACACTAGTCCTGTTGGAGGCGATTTGGGTGGGCTGAGAGCCCAAGGCTGCTCCGCTAGGCCCACGGCCATTAGCCAGGAACAAAGAGGGTTCACATGTAAACTGCAACAGGTTGGAAAAGCTCCTCGCATTTTTACTCAACTTTGAACGACAGACGCTGCAGTCATGTCGCTCGGCGCCGAGAGGAGGATGGAAACCCGGCTGAAGAGGCTGGAGGACATGATCAGAGATCCCAGATCTGCCGTAAACCTGGAAAGTTTGCTGGTAAGTCAAGTGGAGTACGCCTCTTCCATTATTAATGATGCCATGTTGCCCAGTCGCTGAAACGCTAGACAGGTATGCACACACACGCTTAGGTAACGCCGTGCTGTTGACGTTTATCTCCGTATCTTTTTTCTTCGCCCTGTCCCCAGATTGTAACCTGCAACATTCAGCTTTATTTGTACATTGGACAGACTGTGATGCTGCGTAAGACCATCCTTGATTTTTCTCCCGCATCGCCACCAAACTGCACAGTTACCAGTCTGTCTTGAAGTCAGATATTTTGTCAGAATGTCCCGTTTTTAGACAAAACAGCCAAAATCAGAGCGCCATGGTGGGTGTGCTGTAGTGAAGACAGAGTGCAGACAGTGCAGTTTGGGGCTCTGTGAAGCGTGTCTACAGATTAGGATTAACTAGTGGAGAATGTCTCTCTTGGTGTGTTTATGGAGACCAATATTTCCGGCCGAAACTCCCTCCTGGAGTCACAGTTGGGCCCACCAGACCAGGATAGTCCCCCCCACCCACTAGAACAACACACCTATTCTGGTCTTCCTGCACTGGTAGGTGATCAAGTATGTCCACCCAGTGCCAAACTTTTGATTTGTTTTTTTGAAGTCTAACCGTGACTGAGACAAAGCTCTCAAATCCTAAAATGTATATATATATGTTTACAAACTAGTGTCTGGAAACTAGTATTATACAACTTTGGCTATAGCTTTATTCCCGGCTAATTAAAAACTGTTGAATCATCCGAAAAACAAACCAGAGGAGATGCTGTCTTTGGTATGATCGGTTGATAAGATGCAAAACTTCTCAATCATAACTCCTTTGAATATGCATTAATATACATAATAAACAAAACCCCCAACCTGTCACTGCTTGCCCAAACTGACAGCTCAGTTATAGTCCATCTCGAAATGTCACAGAAATGCAGATGTGTTACCATTTGCATACAGCATATAGGTCATGGCGATTCCTCTTAAAGATATTTCTGTCTATCTTTCCCACATGTGTTTGTGGGAAGCAAGCTGATGCATTTCCAACACTGTTTCCTCTGAGGTGAAGTGGTCAGAGATTCTCTTAAGTTTCTCAGTTCTTAAGCGAGCAAAGACTCATGTCCCTGTTTTTTACGCTTGGATCAGCGTATCTTCGATATACAGCCCATCATTTTTTGACCATCAGGAGATGGATTAGTGTGATATTGTGTGATTGTCAGGCGGGATGCACTGATCCTGGTACGGCGTACTGGTCTGATACTGACTCAGGTACCTGCATCTTGTATCAGTCATGTGAATGCTGCCGATCTATTTATTTCAGTTCTGTGTTTACTTCTAGTGCCCATTTGCATTTACAAGGAATCCTGATTCCTACTTATTTTTTATATATATATATATATATATATATATATATATATAGATTGAATATATATAGTAACCAAGTTACTTGTTTATACTGCCTATGTGAATTGTGATTGAATTTATCAAGTTTGTTTGCAATAGCTGATTTAATTGCCAAATCCTGGTGCACAATTATTATTATTATTATTATTATTATTATTATTATTATTATTATGTTAAATAACAAAACTTCTATCAATGTATTTATTTGTTAGATTTTGCTTCACAAAGTTGGGAAAGCAGTGTTTCAGTCCAGCCTGATGTTGCTTTACACATGAAGGAGTGACCCCAGTCTCTTCTACACAGTGAGGCACACTGCTTATTAATTAGATACTAGTATCAGGTCGGCACTTGGTATTGGCAAATACCCAAATTTGGGTATGAGAATTAGAAGTGGCAAAAAGTGGATCTGTGCATCCCTGCTCTGAACTGGGTCTGGTGAAGAAGCACGGGGGGTATACCCCTCGACAAATCCCTTTGCTGAGTTTTGTGATGACTTAAAGTTGCGCAAGGCAGTGGAAAAATCCTCCCACTATACCAGTGTATATCGTGACATCAGCCTGAAATAGGAAAGAAGGCCTTCTCACACTTCAGATCAAGCCTGTTTTCCCAACATGCAGCAGATTCTGGTGTTGGTTATGGACATTTCTCCACAGGAACGAACATGTCTGAATTTGAGGGAAAGTGCTTTGAAGGCTCTGGTCAGAGAAGGCTCCTGTGTCTGGACACAAAGACACCGTTTTCAAACACTCACCTCTAACTGTAATTTAGAGCTGGCCAGTGTCATGGCAGCTACTTTAGCCGAAAAGCTACATCCGTGTTAGTACTGGTGTTTAAATTTCTGGGCCCCCTAACTGGATCTGACAGAGGGCAAACACACTGTCAGGTCTATCTTAAAAAGCATCACCTCACCCCTTTTAATGGGCCCCATCTAGCTTGGGGCCCCTGTACATACCCTTCCCTGCCCTCCCCCTCCACACTACTTGAGGCACTCCCGGTCTATTCCCTCTTCCCTTAAAACATTCAGCAGAATACTTGCTCGAACACCGGTGGTGTTTACTTCCTGCACGCGAGCTGGAGAGATAGAGGTGTTGAGTGTTCGAGACAAAAGTTGAGTGGGAAGCACGCGTAGGAGAGAACAGGCTGCAGTTTTCCATTTTTAGCAGCCTCTGCACTGTCGCTGGGATCAAGAAGTTTTGCTGCTCACGTTGGGATTCAAATACTCACTCACACACACACACAAACACCGAGGGCTCAGAAATGTCCTTTTTTGCAGGTGGGATAAAAACATGCATACTTTAAGTGCCTTAATAATTGCTCACAGGCTCATATTCGGTAAACAGTGAATCACAAATCCCCTGCTATTGTGGCATAGCAACAGCATTAAAAAAAAACATCAGCAGAGGCAGCTTTGTTGACTGTTATACACCATAGTCTCCTAAATAACAGCTTAGTAAAAGAAACACACTAATTAATTTCAGGTTTGTACTTTCCAATCGACTTGAAGCTAGACGTATTTAGGACTTGCCAAGGAGCAGTGGGCTGACTACCCTGAGGATACGGAAAGCTGACAAGGAGGAATCTGCAGCATCTGTCAAGTAAACTCAGTGACCTTCCTGTCAAGAAAGCTGACCCTTTATAAGCTGGGATGTACAGTATGAGCAGAGATTCCTCAGTAAACATCTTTTTCTCCTGCAGTGAACCCTTAATTCACACCTGCGTCCAAAAAGAGCAGAAACCCAGCAAAAATCGCAAAAATAGAGCTTTAATGATGATAATGTGGTCGTATAAACTGTTAAGCACTACATCGCCTCTATCAGCATTCAATCGACTGTAACCTGAAGTCTCAGCGACCTTCCTCCTGTGCAAACTGCAGTGATCATTACTTGGCAGCCCACCACTGCTGACTGAAGTACTGGACTTATTTGCCAGCTCCAAGTACAGGGAGTGATTGTTGAGGGCAAGCAAAAGAGAGGGCATTTTTGGAGATAAAGAAAATACGGACATTTGATTACAAGTCGCATAAGTTGCCTCTCTGCCGTCCTGAAGGAAATGACCTCATAGAGTAAATAGTTGGCAGCTATATATGGGGCTCAAAGTCCCTGCGAATGAGTGCACTTTCCCCTTTCGCTTTTCAGCCTTATCTCCTTTTCTCTGGCTCTGCTTCTCTCTCAGCCTGCAGCTCAGCCCCTCCTCTCAGGCGTGTTAAACACACTGCAGGTATTTTA
This sequence comes from Chaetodon auriga, assembly GCF_051107435.1. Lineage (NCBI taxonomy): Eukaryota > Metazoa > Chordata > Actinopteri > Chaetodontiformes > Chaetodontidae > Chaetodon > Chaetodon auriga. The sequence continues at coordinate 19,472,513 of NC_135087.1, forward strand.
ACTGTAGCCCCAGTCCAAAGCCCTCTGATTGAGCTGCAGACCTGGAAGTGCCAGACCACTTTATGCACAGCACTTAAGTGTGAATGATATGAGATGTGGATAACTCAAGGGTTGGTCTGATGTCTTCCAGATCATCTCTTGTGGGCAGTCCCTAGCTGCCTCTTTTCTGTTCATTCAGTCTGATCCTCACCTTACTCAGCGTTAGGTGACAAAGCCATTTAATAGCTAAATGCACAGTTATTCACTCCAGTCCCTCCACTCCCTTTTCCTCTCTTCGTTTCTGTCATCCATCTTCATTCACGTGTGTTCCCTCCTACCTGTTTTTTGTCCACTCACCTCTCACCTAATGTTAATCACTCTTATTCTCACCCAGGATCTCCTGGCCCCTCTTCCCTTTTTCCCTGTTCCTTTCCATTCCCCTTATCTTACACCCCCCATTCCATTAATGTGCAGCTCTTTCGGGAGGTGGTGATAACCCCTGTGTGTTTTGTTCTCTGTCTTTGCCCTGATAGTCAACCTGAGTGTCCGCTTCATCTCTGGAGTGCAGTTGAGTTGCTCTCAGCCAAGCAGCAGCAGCCCTGGCCTCAGTGTGCTAGCTGGATAGAAACACTGCCTTATAAGGCACTGGGGACGGTGGCCTCGGCCAATTTTTTTTTTTTTTCTGCAAAACGAGCCAGTCTCTCTGCTCCACACCTCCTCGGGAGAGACGGTCGGGCCTCTCCACAGTCTTTTTTGGTTTTTGCTCCACACCAGTGAAGAAGACCCGGTGTCTTCCCGGTGTGCAAGCCCTCAGAGGTCTTAGAATGTCACACTTCACTTCAGCTATGTGTCGTCTGGTCTTCTGTAGCGGTGAGAACTAAGACACTTTATCAGGGCCTTCCCTGTTTGTGAAAGCCTCAGATGGCCCTCGAGGGGTTTTTCTAAATATCTATAATCATCTTTGTGTCAGGGCTTTAGTTTGAACTATATTTCTTTTCACTTAACTTATGTCGTCTCTGTACAAAGTCATTTAAAATATGTCCTTCAAGTAACAGTTTGACAAACAATAGTTAGATGAGGAGCTTGACACCACTTAATTCTGTGTGGTGAATATGAAGCTACAGCAGGCAGTCAGTTTTCTTGGCTTAGCACAAAGACTGGAAACAGGGAGAAACAGCTAGCCTGTCTGAAAGTAACAAAAGCTACCTACCAGCAGCCCTCAAGCTCCCTAATAGGTTGTTTGCACATGATGTCATTTCACTCTTTTGTTGTGGCGCGAACTGCAGATGGAGGGCCGGAAGTGATTTTCTACATGGGAAGCACTATAACGCACTCTCATAATGCCAAAGTTTTGCCTCCATTATTGTTGTTCAGTATCGATCAAACGAGAAACCACGAGGAGCTTTTCTTCAGTGCCAAAAATTGTTGTTCATAAGGGTGAAAAATGCGAGAAATCAACTGAAAAAGAAGGATGTTGCTTGGTGAAAAAACCAGATGACAGTCATCATGGAGCACTTTGGTTCCATGGTTGTGGACCCAGCCACTAACAACCCATACTTTTGTGTGCTGTCATTTGGTTTCTGGAGTAGAACGACATCTGAATGAGCAGGTAGTTGTTTTATCTATTGCCTCAGTAGCAGCAAATCTTTCAGTTCAGTTGAAAAATTGCTCCTCTTCATAATGTAAGGGTCACATCCGACATATGTTCAGATTTTCTTTTTATTTCTTTCTCTTGTAATTTCATCTAAACTAGCCCAGTAAGAACCTTGGCAACCACACTGTAAGACAAGACTCCAGGGAAATTATTGCACCTGATGAGCAGCCACAGCTAAATGTAGCAGTTTACTTAAAAAGTGTGCGCTTTTTACTCATTCTATTGTGCATTTTATTTACCACTTTAATATGCAGTCAAGTCCAGGGTTTGTGTGAAGGATGTTAATTTTAAAGTGTCACATTTGTGCTGTGTTCAGTTTCCAGGGGCTTATTAACTATTAACTTATTTTATCTATTTTCTTATGGCACCAGCTTGATGAGTAGGACCAGCCAAATGTAGCAGATTACTTCAGAAGTATTTTATTTACCTCTTTCAAATGCAGTGTAGTGCATCGTAGCAGTGATGCTGCTGAAATAGAACTCAGAAAGACAGACATGTGATGTGCATTGTTTTTGGACCTGTGACTCATTATATACAGTCTCAAAAGGGTATAATGCAACTTTTCCAGATGATTTAGTGTTAAAGAAGCAAACAAAAGTCCAAATAAATCCTAATATTGAATCACAATACTTGTAGAACTGCAATACATATCGAATCAGCAACCAGGTATCATGATAGAATTGGATTGGGAGGTAAACTTAGCATCCCAGTCCCCGTGCATAATCTCCTGTAAAACCACCGGGTGGCCCTTTACACTCTGGTTTCTGTATGAAATAAACAAATGAGATGTGAAGTGTTAATGTGCTCTGTGGCACATTGTTTATCTATTTATTAGCTATATCTCTTACGAAGTTAGTAATATATGTCACTAAAATTGTGTGCACAAGTAGACCTTTGTCCAAAGTGTAGCTGTTCCCTTGTTGTTTTGGTCACACAAGACAAACTCTGTGGTGAACTGGCTTTACTTGAGTTGAATAGGCTTATTATTTATTTCCCAGCTGGTGTCCTATATGAGACAGCGGTTTACTGTTTACATAATACTTCTTACTGTCCTCTTAACGTCTTATTGGCAGGTATATTATGTCCAAATTAAAAAAGCAATTTCTTGGGGACAAATTGACAGTGACTGATAAATCTTGTTATTTTGCTTTAAAAGGTAAAAGTCTTTCCCTGGCCTGCTGTAAAACATTCATTACAAACTGAGCAAAAATCAAAGTCCAGCGCATACACACACACACTCACACACACTCACACACACTCACACACACACACACACACACACACACACACACACACATACCTTGGACAAATAGAACAAGACACGAGCAGGTCCAAGATCCACCTTACTGTGATGTGCAAAGTAATGGGATAAATGAGGGAGCACTTAATCTCCAGCAGTTAATGGGTATGCTGTATGTCCTGAAAAATGAAGTTACTGCTTAATCTGAAACTGTGACTACACCACGATTGGTCATATGATAAACCTAAACTGCTGTGAATCTCTTCCATTCTCATAATATGTCATTTGGACTCGAAGCAAAGCTGGAACGGGATGTCTCAATGTGTCCACAATGGTATATGGTTCTCATGTGAAATGAAATGTATGCACCCGCAGATTTGTCTTAATCTGGCGGATCTTCTTGTCTAGACATAAGGACTGGCTGAGATAATGTGGCTGCGCACACAGCCTTCAACAGCAAAGTTTTTGGATATCACAGCTCTGAAGATTTGACTTTTGTAGGACGGTCACTGTCCACATCTTGTTGTTGCCTCTTGCCAATTGTTCACCCTGTAATGCGAGTGGTGAAGAGTTTGATACCTGAGTCTTAGTGTATTTTTAGTGTGAAATGAGGGTGTGAGTGAGCAGAGAAGAGAAGAGAAGAGAACAGGAGTCTCCCACGCATAAACCGTCCATCTGGCCTCAGCGCTATCATTCCATCACAACCTGCTGGTGAAACACAGCCTCCTACACACACACACACACGCATACATATGCACAGGCTTTGGGTATTCATGGACACACATTTGTGTTCATTTTCACAAGCAAACATGTCATTAGCTTAATCTTAGCAACACACAAGCTGCATTGTGCGCAACCAGCAGCAACAGCAGAACAATACAGCACATTACCAGACAGTTATGGATCGTCAGTGAGTTCATGCAGCTTTCATTTCCCTTAGCAAACCCAAACAAGAGCGTCTGTGTACGTGTGGCAGAGTTTAGTCTGGCAGTGTTTTATTGTTGAGGCTGGCAGTTCTAATTCAAATAGTTTGTGCCAATACGAGAAATACTTATACACAAATTAAACCATGTTCATGCAAAAGAGTTGAGACTGAAACCCTGAATTGAAACCTAGACTAATGATGGCATTCAAGCGTTAATTTGCTTTTTATTGAAAGTTGGCCCACTGTCTGTATTCAGTGACAGGGTAACTAGGGTTCTTTATAGCCTCAGATAAGGAGTTATGTGACAAACACATTAGAACATAATTAAACAAATAGAAGTGTTTTAGTTCCAGCTTCTCAAATGTGACTTTTTTTTTCTGTATTTCTCAACTCTTCTAAGATGATAAACAGATTTTTTTTTTGGCTTTAGACTGATGGTTGGACAAAAAATGATAAGACAACACCATGGGCTCTGGGAACTTCTGATAGGTAGTTTTTGCCTTTTTTTTTGCCATTTTATAATTAGAAAATAATCAGATCATTCCAGTTCAAGAGCAAAGATAAAAAAAAGTGTTTTTTCTTTTTTCTCTTATCATATTGTTTCTCTCGGGGGATATTTCAGAGGCTGGTAGGGGTGAAGGTATCCAGTATTTTGCAAGACAAAAATGTGTGGAGTTCTTTACTCCCAGGCTGTGAACACTTGGAGCTAATTGATAATGAAGATAATTGTTAGTTGCAGACACTCTGAATTTTTCATGTGGACAACCAGCAGACAACTTGTCCTTGATGCCCGATATATCAGGTTGTGTATGTGTTCATTTGATAGAACATGGACATAAATGATGGAGAAGAGTATGGTTGGAAAGATTATCCACTGCTGCCTGCTGCCCACTGTGATACCCACCCCAGTCCAGAGTATTTAGAAAGCTGAGTTTAAGGTTAACATACAGCAGGACCTTATGTACATGCTGTCCTCCCTTTGCTGTCTGTTTGTTCTGGCACATTCCTCAGTATACTTTATAATAAAGCACGGGTGCCAAAAATTCGTAGGCCACAGGAGCATGGGACAGAAATCTGTCAAAATGCAAGAGTAAGACATACTCTTGTTAGTCCCTGCGGAGACATTAGCTGTGCTATTTGTGAGCCTCTGCAGGATTCCTGCTGTTGTGTCTTTCTTGCAGAGTTTACGGCCCTGCCTGGCACGGTCCCCTCACTCTGCCAGGCCCACCGTTTATCCCCACAACTATTTTTAAAACGGCTGGAATTCAATCAAAACATTAACTTTCTGCTCAATCCTTTTAAAGCCCAGAGCAGTGCTGCTTGTTTTCTGTTCCACATGCCTAGTGATGAGACGGGTATGAGGGGAGGAAGAGGGTTTTTCTGGGGGGGGGGGGGGACTGCAAATGGTGCAGGGAGAGTTTGTGATGCGAGAGGCTTTGAATAGTTGGGTTATTCCTCTCTGTGTTTAGCTCCTTTCAGGTAAACATCATCACATTCCTGACTGGAGGATCCACGTGGCTTTTTATGGGCTGATAAAGAGTGGAAGCAGGCAAAGGGAGATTGACAGCTCCATAATGTCAAGAGCAGGTTGGGTAAATACAATGAAAGAGAATAGAATGTGCTGAAGCAGAGTGCTTATAAAACTCCTGTCTGCTGCTTCTCTGTGGCTTCAACTGGTTCCAACTCTTTGTATTTTGCAGAAGTTGCTAAGCAACCGGCCATAATGCATTGGCTGGATTACAATATAGATAAAACGCTGAAGTGCTGTCTATTGGATACATAACAACACACGCTGATAAGCCTAACAGGACAGACACTCCTATCAGCTCAGGAAGACATTACTGTAAGCCTGTCACTAGAAGTTGTTCAGGGAAGTGTCCCGTAGATCAAGCATGGGTATAGGACCAGACATCATGGTCTGTAATTATTTACATCCAGCGTTTCCCAAAAAAAACATGTTCACTTTGATTTAGGTGAGGAAGGGAGGATCTGTGGTTGTCGGAAATAGATCCAGATGTGTCAGATGCATTAAAGTTTAAATTGTCGATTCAGCTTTACACTTCCCCAGACGCTCAGTTATTTAATATTTATAAATAGCTGCTTCGTCTGAGTAGTGGAGAAATGTCCTCCAGAGTCTTGTCGGCGATTTTTGTACAGTAACACTAATGGAAGCAAATTGAAGGAGCTTTGTCTCTTGTGTAGCTCCAGTGGACTGAACAGTTCATTATGTGTGACCTGCAGGGTCCTCGTGAATCATGCTGTTGAAATATGTGCTAATGTGGTCAACAGAGGTGTTTTTAAAGGGGGATGTCGCCCATTTTCACAGGCCACAAACAGGCCCAGCTGACAGCTCTTTAGATCGTACTCTCCCTTTGTCCATCTCCATCCATGTAAGCCAAGCACTTTTAAAGTGTGGTTTGATTTGCCGAAGGAAAAAAAAACAACAATAGAAGATCCACCAACATAATTTCACTTCTTCGCCTCGGAGCCACCGGCGCCTTTTGCCGTCACTAGGGCAACATGTATGTATTTATTTATTTATCCTTCCTCCACACTTGATTCATCTTGTTCTCGAGATGTAGACATGGCAGCAAAAGTAACACGAGGTTCAGTTTGTAGATATGGAGTGTTTGCTACATGCCTGTAGCGAGTCCAAGCGTTGCAACAGAGTGTTTACTTTGTATTTTTCGTGGCAACTGTCAACGAACAGCTTGTCATTTATTTCATGTCCAAAGTAGGAAATCTGTAAAAGGGGTCCTCTCTGCCGTACACTCTTTCTGCTTTGGTACAGAGCACCAGCTTCCTCTACCTGCCATGCCGTTTTGTTGTTCTTTTAGGGATTGTGACACCTCCAACCTTACAAAGTGGCAATATGTAGTTGGTTGATTATTAATGGAATATAATCTTTATTTGCTTTGAATGTGTCTTGTTTCCGTCCATTGCATTGGACAGAAATGTCACGTACACGAGCTCCTCATGTGACCTGTCCCAGCTGTGTCCAGCTATTCTGCCTCTGCAAGCCATCAAACTTTTTGCCTGTGGACACAGAAGCGAGATACAGCTAGACATGTTTTATTGCTGGAAGTAGGCCGCAGCCCCGGTCAGTTCACTTCAAGTGAACTGAAACACGTCACGGTTTCATACTTTAATTATTTGCTTCTGAGAAATCCGCTTGGCCATGCAGATGGTTCTGAAAGTTTTCGTTTTTAGATTTTTATTTGCCAATCTGACCGTACTTGATTTTCTGTGACATCTAATAGATTTCAGCCCGCAACCTCAGGCTGCTGTGGTTTGGATCGCGAGTTGCTATGAAACCATGTGTTTAAATGGTAACAGCAGTAAATCTATTATTTAATCGATACACAAGCGTTCTGATCTCATAAAAGCACAGACCTGCGTGAAACGTCAGTGTCTGTAGTTGAGTGGAAACTAAATGCATGATTTATTTGAGGCTTGTAGCATTTTGAAAATATCTGAGGTATATCTTTGCTGCTTCATGCACAGTGACTGCTTACCCTTCTGCTCCTTAGACCTGCAGTATAGCAGATGCACTCCTGGCATCACACACTGTGACTAAATGGAAGTGGTGAATGATGCTATACATGGAGTCTGTAGTTATTTGGAGATACGGGTACAAAGCCATAGATAATGCACAACACCCAGTCAAGATATAAGTGATGGTAACATGTCCTTCTTCCTGTTTACTGACTTAAAATGCATGTTGAAAGGAAACGGGAAATCATGTAAGTCTGGCATGTAGAAAAAGGTCGAAGTGAATTCATAGTAAAACTTACAAAATGAAAAAAGTTTATCACCTGTGCAGCTGTTTGTCGTGTTTCTCCTGCATAGTGTGACAAATTAGTGACCATGGCATCGTCACCGTTTAGAGGTGACCTCAGTGAAGCACCAAGACGTCATGGACCTGCAGTGTATATGTGCATGAATCAACAAGTGAGTGTCAAGAAATGACTGGGCGTTGATTTCAGCCGGGCTTAATGAACTTACGCTAAGACGTTTTGGTAAATTGCATATCTAAACAATACTCTAGAGAAGGCATTGTGTACATGGTGATACCTGTAGCTGCCATGCCTGTTTACTTTTTTTAATTATTTTTTTGCTGTAGACGAATGCAGAGCAGCAGCAGTGGCTGAGAATGCTGCCTCAGAGGAAATGACTTGCACACAGGGACTGGCTTCATGACACAGTGAAATTATCTGCCAGCCCTGGGGTGGGGTGGATCATTTCCTGTATCACCGCGCTTGTGGGGAGATCCTCGTGCATGTGTACGTGCACACGCACCCGGCAACCCCTCTCCACCCGCGGCGTGTGTATTTTTTTCCCTTAAATAGTAGTTTTGTGTGAGGTCAGTCCTTTAATGGGGAAGTGAAGTTGATATGATGAAACAGAGTGTGCAGCTCGCTGCAGACCGACTGCGGCCGAGCGGAGAACGATGGAGGGAGCAGGAGGAAAGGCAGATAAGACGGAGGGAGAGCAGCAGAAAAGGGCAAAAGAGACGGGGGAAAAGTGGAGGAGAAGTGAGCACAAAGGAAGTGAGCGAAACATGAAGCAGATTGTGCCATCCTGCCTACCACTGTACCGAGTGGAGAATGAGGAGGGAGAGAAAAAAGACGAGTAGAACACAAGTTTGAAATAAACCAGTATAGACGACTGGGTCAGAGTGAGGTTCTGTGTTCTCTGTTGGCTTGGTGTTTCAAACAGCTCCTCATTGACCGTTCAGGAATGTGTAGCTGACAAAAGTTGATAGATGACTTCCTTATTGTTACACACTGTAACGATTAGGGGTTTGCACCAGTCTGTCTTTTGCTTATTTAATGGTTTCCCTACATTGCCCTGGGTCAAACTATATCCATTATAAAATGACTGAATGCTACAAATAGTCAGCTTGTGTTCTGTCGACTGAACACGCTGCTGCAGCGCTGCAGTCCAGTTCCCAGCCTCTGTTCCTGTTCGGGCCGCTGGTACACACACACACAGTGGAGTACAAAACCAGCTATAATACTACTGCATATGCATATCCCGGTCCATCCAAAGAGATGCGGCTGCCAGGCTTAAGTGAAAACAGCATCTAGCTGGAGCTAACTGTCTTGAAGTGGACAAATTATGTCACACCTAACAGCCTTTGCATTAAAACACCTCTATTACAGACAGCATTTACACACATGCAGTTATGTATGACAGTCACCATTATTACAAATGGTCGACAGCACGAAGCAGCCTGTTGCAGTTCAGTGGAATCTTTTAGAAGCCGATGTGTTGACTAATAACATCAGCTGTCGTGTTATTTCCTGTGAGTCGTCCATAAGAAGCTATTTCTTGTTGTGTTCAGGCAGAAATATGCACTAAGTACCAGATTACTGCAAGTGTGCAGTTCTTGACCAGTGACTCCACATGACATGGAGATGACTTCATCTCTCTTAGACTGACTGTTTTCAAACGGTCACAGAAACAGTGTGTTCATCGTTTGTCAGCAGATGAATGTCATTGACAGAATCAAGTGGGCTGCTGATGGAGAAATGAGTCATCCTGTCTGTGTCTGTCTGTCTGTCCGTCTCTCTTTCTCTTCACATAACAGGCAGCTAAAACAATTTTCTTTGCTGTTTATGTACCCAGTCTGTCAAGTTGATCGCTGTTGATTGAAACGCTGGGGCGAAGCTGTTGATTTTCATTCAGCCTTGCTGGGTACCAGTGATGTGTAACTGTTTTTGTTCTGTGTAGTAAAATACAGAAAATAAACTCTCCTCAGAAACGCACTCAGTGGTCAGTAATGCTAAGTTTGAATATAGGCCTGCAGCAGTCCATGATGCACTCCACTACCTTTATTGAGCACAACCAGTTGGTTTTACCTCATGTTTTATAAATTAGAGTCTGGAACAATTTACTTTCTTTCTTTTTTACATTTTCCGTGGCACTGTTGAGTGTGATGGTCATTAGGAGTTAGAGACGTCAGTGAGGAATGACACATTTCCTCTGTAGTTGGGCAGTATCAGATGTTCACATTGTGTAAAATCATTAATACATTATGTCCAGCATTTGGCTAAATGATTAGAATCTACTATGAATTTTAAATGAACAATAAATAAATTGACGCTAAAGCTGTGATTTCTCACATGAGCCTCATAATCCCTGCCTTGTGTGCGAGTGAATACTGATGACAGGAGAACACACTTCTCTGTTTGCCATTGATTAGTCATGTTTCATTAGCAGCACAGTGACTTGCAGAATGACGTAACTTTTTACAATCAACACCCTTCTATGCAAAGAATGTGTTATAGCTTGTGCTTGTGACAGCTCAGTTACTGGCGTTTTTATGGACTTGAGAAAAGTGATAAAGGCAGCTGGAGGTCACACAAACACAATCTGTGCTCTTTTTATTCTCTTGGTGCAGCACTACATCACACAGTCTTATACTGCATCTGATGGATGCGCAGGTCCTGCTTCCCACTGTTAGTTCCTCTATATATACTGTACATGCATGACAGTGAAGTAACCCATTCTACTATTTCATTTGTCATATACTGTATGTGTTGTGAACACATACTTCAAAAACACGTCTGCCTTGCCAGTGTATGTTTTTTTTATCTTGACATATATAATGCTGTAGTATCAGTATGTTTTCATAACACCCTCCTTCAAAACAGGTGCTGCTTGAAATATGTTATTCCATTGCAGTTTGATTGATCGTTTTTACCACAACTTTGCTCTAATCTAATTTTAGAAGTTGATTTCCCTTCCGGTCATAATATTTCAAGATCACAGAGATTGTTACCATCATTCATGGTTTTGGTGAGGTGCACAAAAGTTTGCAGATACACTAAATGGCCAAAAGTCAGTGTATACGCTCTAATTATTGAGCTCAGGTAATTCTAGCCACACACATTGCTAACAGGTGCATGAAATCCAGCACGGGCCATTCAAATCTCCACAAACATTTAGAATTTAGATGGGTTGGAAAGAGCTCAGTCACTTTAAATGTGGCACCATCATAGGATGCCACCTTTGCCAGAAGTCAGTTTGTGAAATTTCTAGGTTGGCAGATGTCTGGAGAAAGCTACCTACAACGTCTGATGGGGGTGGATTGGTGTGGACTGTTTTCAGGCCCCTTAATGGTCCTCTTTATGTATAGCATACAAAGACATTTTAGCCAAGTCGGCGCTTCCAACTTTGTGGCAACAGTTTGGGGAAGGCCCTTTGCTGTTCCAGCACGACTGTTTCTCTGTGCACAAAGCAAGGTCCATAAAGTCATAGTGAGACGAGTCTGGTGTTGAAGAGCTCGACAGGCCTGCGCAGAGCCCTGACCTCAACCCAATTAAACACCTTTGGGAAGAATTAGAACATCGATTGCTTCACAGATGCTCTTTTGACTGAATGGCCGCAAGTTTCCTCAGACACAGTCCGATTGTTTTGGAAAGACTTCCCAGAAGAGTGGTGGCCTCTTTAGCTGCCAAGTGTGGTCCAACTCCATATTAATGCTCATGGTTTTAGAATAGGATGTCAAGCAAGCTCATACGCTGTAGGTTTGATAGTCAGGTGTCCACCAACTTTTGGCCATACAGTGTAGCTGTCAAGGATGCCCTTTGCTCCATGTTTTCTGTTGGTGCTGACTTTTGATTAATTGTTCTTTCTCTCTGTTTAGGACTCCATAAACGCCCTGGTCTTAGACTTAGACTACCCTGCACTCCGCAAGAACAAAAACATCGAAACCTTCTTAAACAGATGTAAGTAGATTTTGTGTGGGGCAGAAGAAGATAGAGGACATTCACCTTTGTGTGAAGCTGAGATTTGTTATTGCATTATTTGTTGATCCTTTGTTCTCTTTGTACTCAGATGAGAAAGTCATTCGACAGACCAGAGACCTCCAGATGAAGTCTGAAGACTTTGACAGAGTTAAAGTCATCGGTCGAGGAGCGTTTGGTGAAGTCCAACTGGTGAGTGTTGGTTTTAATTTTCTGGAGAGTGATCAAAACCTTGGTTCTCTGAATGACGTTACATACACGCATTGTAATTCTAAGTCTTTAGAAATGATGCGCTGCCGCTTATTTCTAGTTGAAGCCTTTGAGAATGTAAAATGTACATTTACTCAACATCACTGAATTGAAAACATGGAACCTGTTATGATGGACATTGTATTTTGATATTTCTTTTTCATGAACTTTGCAGTTTTATCTAACCTGTAATTCACTGTTTGTCCAAAGTGTGTCTCAGGATAAAAGACTCAGTAGTTAGAATCTCAAATTCTTCATTACTTTTTCAACTCATAATAACTGGGTCTCACCACCCTTCAGGTCCGACATAAAGCATCTCAGAAGGTCTACGCCATGAAGCTACTGAGCAAGTTTGAGATGATCAAGCGCTCAGACTCGGCCTTCTTCTGGGAAGAGAGGGACATCATGGCCTTTGCCAACAGTCCCTGGGTCGTGCAGGTGTGATATTTAATTTACTGCTCAGCTTCTGATGACTTTTTCTGGCGCTTTCACGGCAGTCCTCTGAAAGATTGCGTATTATTGCTGTGCAGTGTCTTATCTTGTTGATAAATTGTGTAATAACATTTTGATTTGAGTTCTTTTTTCTAATGAGAGCTTATGTTTGGGTTGTTCAGTTGTGCTGTGCCTTCCAAGATGAGCACTACCTCTACATGGTGATGGAGTACATGCCAGGAGGGGACCTAGTCAACCTCACCAGCACCTACGACGTGCCGGAGAAGTGGGCCAAGTTCTACACAGCAGAGGTGGTGATGGCCCTGGACGCCATTCACTCCATGGGCTTCATCCATCGGGACGTCAAGCCAGACAACATGCTGCTGGACAGACACGGGCACCTCAAGCTGGCCGACTTCGGCACGTGCATGAAGATGGACTCTGTGAGTCATTGAAACTTGAGTGTGGTAGCATGCTGTGTTCCTTCTGCCTCCAGTTTGTTTCTTTTGCTGGAAAGGCGAAGGAGTCAGGTTTTTTTTGTAAACACCAAGTTTGTTTCGATACCAAAAAAAATGGTTGAGTAAAATATTTACACTGTAAAGTGGAGGTTTATCCAGTCAAAGAGCAAGCTTTGGTTCCTGCTGACATATGTCTTGAACTGTTTCTGTGTAGATTAATAATCATCTGTTGTCTTAAGATTGGACAAAAAACCTGATCCTGGGCTGTGATGTCAAAACTGTAAGATTTGGACGGATAATTGATTCGTGGATTTGTGTTGCAGACCGGCATGGTGCACTGTGATACAGCTGTCGGGACCCCAGACTACATCTCTCCTGAGGTGCTGAAATCCCAGGGAGGTGATGGCTACTATGGGAGAGAGTGTGACTGGTGGTCCGTAGGGGTCTTCATCTTCGAGATGCTCGTTGGTCAGTGAACAGCTAATGAAGTGATTTTACAAAAAAAAAGAGTGGAGAGGTGTTTTTCTGAGAATGGCGTCCCTCATCCTGTTCTGTAAATGCATGTTGGTTCCACTGGTCCCGTGCAGTTCATGACAGCGAGCTTTCTTTATTCGCTGTTAGGTGACACGCCGTTCTACGCGGACTCTCTGGTGGGAACCTACAGTAAGATCATGGACCATAAAAACTCCCTCAACTTCCCGGATGATGTGGAGATCTCCAAAGATGCCAAGAGTATCATCTGTGCCTTCCTGACTGACAGGTAGAAAGAGTTACAGGCTCATACCGCAGCACTCAGACATTACATAACATGTTGATGCTATGAGCTGCACACAGCACGCTTCTGTTTACTGCTGGTTTATTGTGGAAGGACATCGGTCTGTATATTTTGCGGGGGTTTTAATTTACTCCCTTCTAATAACTTTCAGACTAGAATACGTCTCAATAGGTCATGCTTGCCTGTCGCTGCTGATACTGCTGGACTGAGGACAAAGGCCACATTTGGCCTTTGCTCTCCACTCATTTGCTCTCTTTGTTTTGAGGGAGGTGCGATTGGGCAGAAATGGCGTGGAGGAAATCAAGCGACACCCTTTCTTCAGGAACGACCAGTGGACCTTCGACACCATCAGAGACAGTCAGTGTCACTACAGTTCAACAAGCAGCTTCACCTGAGCCAATAAAACAAGCCTTTTTGCGTGACTTGAACACTAAACAAAGACTGTATCTGAGTGCAAGATCAAATAATTTATTAGACCAAAAATCCCAAGTTTTGTTTACACAGCACTTCCTTTTATTCCAACAATTCACACGTTTCCTTTCTTCCCCTCTCTCACTCCTTCCTCAGCGGTCGCCCCAGTGGTCCCAGAGCTGAGCAGCGACATAGACACCAGCAATTTTGATGAGATTGAAGAAGACAAAGGCGACGTAGAAACTTTCCCCACACCTAAGGCCTTTGTTGGAAACCAGCTGCCCTTTGTTGGCTTCACTTACTTCAAAGAAGACCAGTAAGTCGCCTGTGGCCTTCTATAATCTCCGGGACACTTCTACATACACAAAAGATAGATTCTACCTGAGTTCTCTGCTGTGGTTTTGACTTTGTGTCGATTTTGTTTGTTTCCTTTGTCAGGTTACTGAATGCTTCGAACAATATCTCGGTGACTCACGACAATTCGAAAGGAGAGGTTGGTGCTTTCACTTCCATACACAATAAGTGCCAGGTGCACCTCGAGCTCCTCAGGAAATAAATAAGCCAGGCGTCAGTTTACATGCCCACACAGAACAGGCTTGTTGACATTGCGATCAGTCCAGCTTGGTGCTGTAAGACATTAAGGATTATGATGGAAATGACTCAGAAAAGGATTTATTTTCCTGATCCCGTGATTTATTTGTACTTTGTTAGAGTTTCAGTGTTCTTAGCCGCACAGAAAGACTTAAGCAGCTTTGATTGTAAGAAGCTGAGCTAAATGCTAAGCTCTCATTGACTTCAGTCCTAACTGAACAGTCTAAACAGTCAACTACCGCTTCAGAGGAGGACAACAAAGGCCCAGCTTTGATTTGCAGCTTGACATCCCCTGTTGATGCGCTGCTGAACTAGCCTTAATTCTTAAAGTTTTGAGCTTTGTCAGTGTAAAGCAGGAGCTTTATATTTACTTTCAGAGTTAATCATTTTCATCTGTAACATATAGAAACATTTAATCTCCAGAAATTTGAATCACTTTATCCTCCATGTTCAAGTCAACAAATGAAAAATTATTTTTTAGTGTCAGTATAACACAGTGGTAGCAAAGACAGTTTGTGAACTTTTGAACTCATCCTTTTATTGACCGGGATGTGCTATTGGTTGGTTGTTTTCTCTCCACAGTCGGCAGCGCTGCAGAAGAAACTGCGTCACCTGGAGGTGCAGTTGAATAACGAGAAGCAGGTCAAAGATGAGACGGAGCAGAAATGCAGGTACAGGAGCTGTAGAAGCATTAAGCAACAATGGCACCTTTCCCTCGTGTTGCCCCGCTGGCAGACCTGAGAACAGTTACCATCACTGTCAGAGCTCTTGTACATGCTGTCCTGTTTTCTGTCTGCAGAGCTGTCAGTAGCCGCCTCGACAAAATCTCCAAAGAACTTGAGGAAGAGGTAAGCCAATCAGCCTGAAACAACAGCGCACGGTGAATCAGCACCACAGACACTTATTAGTGTTGGAGATCACTCGCATATTTTTGGCTCTGTCCTACTTTTATTATTTGCTGGTGCAATGACCCGGTTTCCCCTCCAGGATTGTATAAGTTCCCTCTTTTTCACATATTTTTAAGGCATTTCCCAAAACCTATTTAAGTCAGAATAATGATTTCTCACTGACGTATGTTTCAGTTGAATGCCAGTGTGTCATAACCAGTGAGGTTCAGCTGGAGCGCTTGCTGAATTCTAATAGCCACATTAAAATGTCTATGGGGACTGGATTTGTGTTGAGCCATGATTAGATTCTCAGGAACAACTTCTTCTAAAGCGAGTTATGGAATTACAGCACCGTGAAACCGGCCCTATAGGACATGTCGAACATTATTAACCATAACTATTTAATGATTGAGTGTAGGTGAGCGGCAGAAAGAATCTGGAGTCCAGTCTGAGGCAGCTAGAGAGAGAGAAAGCCCTGCTGCAGCACAAGAGCCTGGAGAGCCACCGCAAGGCCGAGAGCGAGGCCGACAGGAAGCGCTGCCTGGAGAATGAAGGTGACACGAGACACACGTTTTAACTCACGCTTATTCTACATTCTGCGTGTATATGTGAATATGCTAATGTGACATATTGATCCTGTCGCCCAATGAAATGATTTTCTATAATGTTCAGAGTGAGACATTGATAGAGATTGTTTAAGAAATGGCAGCTGTGTTTTAATATCATGTTTTAAAAAGTCAACACATGCAGTGACACACTTCCTTTTTGGCTGAGAAGTTTTTCTTTTAAATACAGTTAATATGGAATGCAGTGAAAGGTTGATCTCCTGTTTGACGGCCCGTTGTATGAATTTACTCATTTGGATTTTAATTTGAAGTGGAAGAGCTGTGGTGGAAATTTACAGGCAGACTGATATAATGTGGACGATACTGCCATCACCTGGTCAAACATTGGAGAAACATGCTGAACCGGAGGAACACAAAACTCCTCATTGATTAAAACTTGATCATATTATATTATATATTAATATTTGAGTACTCAAAAATTGTACAGTTTACTCATGCTGCTCTGTTTTCTTCTGCGCTGTGCAGTCAACAGCCTTCGCGACCAGCTGGATGACATGAAGAGGAGAAACCAGAACTCACACATTTCCAATGAGAAGAACATTCACCTGCAGAAACAGGTCAGTCACTGAGAGATACGTCTGTGTAAAAAACAAAAAACAAAAAAAAAAACAATAATGATTGTTGGTAAAACTAATGAATAGCTGTCAGATGGACAGAATTATATTTCAGAAAAATGTAGAATTTCTTGAAACAGGGAGAACTAAACTGTGTATTATACGTTGCTTTAAGCCTGTCAGGACATTCTAGAACAAATAGAAAAGCGATTAGTCGCCACGCAAAACTGCTGACTGATCTTCTTTCGTTGTCGTCTCCGTCAGCTGGAAGAAGCCAACACGCTGCTGCGGGCCGAGTCCGAGGCAGCGACGAGGCTCCGTAAAACCCAGACGGAGAGCAGCAAGCAGGTGCAGCAGCTGGAGGCCAACGTGCGTGAGCTGCAGGACAAGTGCTGCCTGCTGGAGCGCAGCAAGCTGAGCCTGGAGAAGGAATGCATCAGCCTGCAGGCCGCGCTGGAGACGGAGAGGAGGGAGCACAGCCAGGGCTCAGAGACCATCAGCGACTTGATGGGTGGGTGACACACACACAGTCTGGAAACAGTATGTATCAATAAGCACAAAGGTACCACCTCGTATTTTGTCTGGTTTTATATACCAGTCTGTCTATGATCTCGTTGCTTGAGCTTGTATGTATTGATTCATTCATATATATTTATAGAGCAGTGTAATCTGCATGATTGGATGAGTGGCATGAGTGGATTGCAGTTTAGTGTTTTAATTTCAAACCTAGGAGTTTGCTCATAGAGTTACCTGTATTTTCATGCAGTGCAAGTTCTATTACACACAACACAAAATGTGGTATCTCAGCCACATTCAGTCCACTCTGGAGCTTACATGGCAGATTTACAAGGACAGCTAGGTGGGCAAGAGCGAAGCACCACAAAAACACAGAGGGCCCCAAAGAGGCTTTTCAGGCCTTAATAAGAAGTTTGCACCGCCGAATCCATTCAGCAAAGAACAAGCTCAGTGTGTGTGTTTGTGTGTGTGTGCGATTGGAATTTATTTGTAAGAGCTTTCATCAAAACCGGCTTGTCTTAAGGTGCTTTAAAGAGCCACAACAGATATGATGTGAACAAGAACAATCTGATAGGTTTAGATATGTTTAGAGATTTAGAGATACGAGGCTTGAGCCCTTTTTGTCAGCGTGGAGTAAAAATCTCTCCTGTAGACAGTCCCTTGAATAAAACAGCAGCCGGTTGCTCCAGTGCAGCTGATCGTGCAGCAGTAGCAGGCTGTGGTTGTACTGGTCATCCCCCAGCATGGTTTTTATGTAACTGTATGAGGGAGTATGTTATCATCAAGGCTAATAATTCAACCTTAATCGGATTAAGGCCGCACCGAGGCTATTTAAACTGTCATGTAAAAGCTTTTATCTGATTGTGTTAATTGAGGTGAGGTCACACAGCTCAGTTAACACAGCCAGATCTCTGCTCAGTCAACACCTCAGTTAACTTTTGTTTTTGGCTTTAGACAAACTGCAATTATAGCCTGATATAAAGGGATTTGGCACATTGTGTGTGAGCTTACAGCGACAAAGGACAATGTTGTTTTCTGTTCCTGCTCCTCTGAGGACTCCCTTTGCTTTGTCTTGCAGGACGTATCTCTGCCCTGGAGGAGGAGGCACGTCAGCAGAGACAGGTTCTGTCCAAAGCTGAGACTGAGAAGAGACAGCTTCAGGAGAAACACACCGACCTGGAGAAGGTGAGCCGGAAAATCAGACTTCAGATGATACTGTATTCTTCATTGATTAGGAAATCTTAATATTTACCACCTTCTTCATTTTTTGGCCTTGAGCTGCTCTCTGAAACCAAAGAGTCAGCTTTACACAAAGTAGGTAGATTAGCCTGTTCCGGAATTAGCCCATCACCATCTTCTTCTTAGCCTAAAACAGGTTGTCGGTGTGGGTTAATTTAGACATCCTGAACTGCAAAGATAAAATAAACATGATGATTCTCCTTCCGAGTACTTTGCCGTAGGTTTTCTGGCACCAGTATGCATCGTTAACATGGTTAGTTATGGCATTCTGTCCAGTGTTTTTCTCATAACATGGTTTGCTGCAGTAGGAGCATCACAGCAGAGGACAGGCTGATGTAAGAGGCTGGCTCTATAACAGACTTAAAGCCTCGCTCTGTAGAGATCATTTGTTCAACTGACAATTACAATCGTAATCTTCCAAGTACTTACATAGATCAGCAAGTGATGTCCATTTGGTTTACTGAATAATTCAAAGGGTGTATCGATCCTGAAGTTTTAAGGACTTAAGAGAAGAACCGTGCTGAACAATACAGATGAGTACTTATTGATGCACTGTAATCATTCACTGTTTTAATTCTTTGATACCGATTTCAGATTATGTTAATTCGAGTGCAGCGTTTGCCTTCACATCACGATGTTATTAGAGGTGTGGTGGCTGGCTGAGTTTTGCTCCATGTTTTTCATTGGGTTTGCTTTCGTCGTGCAGGAGATGAGCAACAAGGAGATCGATCTGACCTACAAGCTGAAGGTGCTGCAGCAGGAGCTGGAGCAGGAGGAGGCGTCTCATAAGGCCACCAGGGCACTGCTGGCAGACAAGAGCAAGATCAAAGTAACCATTGAGGGCGCCAAGTCAGAGTCCATGAAGGGTAAACTGCACCAGCCCTGTTTTTCCTTGTTTACTCCAGCCGTCTGTCCGTGCTGGTTTGGACCATTGCACATTAGATTCTGTGAGGGGATTTGAACTTTGTGAAATAATTCAGCGGCAACAGACATCTCTGATTTCACCAGCCAGCTCTTAATGCATCACTATGAGTACACGTGTTTACACAAGTTTTCTTATTAAAGTTGTCCATGCTTCACTATTGATTACTCAAACATGTGGAAAATACATTGATATAAATAAATGACTCCCATCCAGAGTTGGAGCAGAAGCTGGCGGAGGAGCGAGCAGCCAAACTGCGGTTGGAGAACAGAATACTTGAGCTGGAGAAGCACAGCAGCATGATGGACTGTGACTATAAACAGGCTCTGCAGAAACTCGATGAGCTGCGCAGACACAAGGACCGGCTAACTGAGGAGGTGAGTGAGTGTTTATAGTCTGTGCCGGGGAACGCTGAAGTGTGTGTTTACACATTAAATGCCACCTACAGAAACACATCCTGTGGCTAATATAACAATGTGTCACTTCTGAGCTGTAGAGGAATGACAGTAATTCAGCAGCAATTTACAAAAACATAGAGTACAGACAAAACAATAACAAAAGCAAATGTGACACTCCAAGGAACAGAAACAGCCGCCCCGTCTCATTTCTCTGCCCCTCTGCTTTTCTTCCCATTCTTTCAGGTGAAGAATCTGACGCTGAAGATCGAGCAGGAAACCCAGAAGCGGAACCTGACTCAGAACGACCTGAAGGCCCAGAACCAGCAGCTCAGTTCCCTGCGAGCCTCCGAGAAGCAACTCAAGCAGGAAATGAATCACCTGCTGGACATCAAACGCAGCCTGGAGAAACAGAACCAAGAGCTGCGCAAGTCCGTTCACATTTTGTTTAACTTATCACTAGCATTCATAGGCAAAGGTTCGTATTCTGACATACAGAGACGAATAGACTTTGTTTTCATTTGTGCCTACAGAGAAAGACAGGACACAGACGGGCAAATGAAGGAATTGCAGGACCAGTTAGAAGCTGAACAGTATTTTTCTGTGAGTCTTTTCTTCTGATCTGTGTGTGATACAAACATGGATGTAAAATGACTAAGCAGCACATTATGGGTCTGCATCTTGTTCGCTGGCTGTGTGTGGGCTGTTATGTGTCACCAGATCAACATTCTTTTATTTCAGTCGTGTTTATTGAATAACTGATAAAGAAATCAACGTTCACCGTTCAGTGGACATCTATCAATTCATTTACACGTATTTTTATAATAGAAACAACACGTGGTCTGTGTTAATGGAATAATCTATCAACCTGTGCACACTGTACATATTATTACTCAGGAAAGGTTTTGGCCTTCATGAAACTTTAGTCTTGTTTGAAAATTACAGCAGTCAGAGAGTACATACGTGGTGTCATGGTCAGCAGATCAACACATACGTACACCTAATCAAACGACATAGTTAATCATATGGCTTTAAGATAGTGAATGCTTACGACTGAGTAAAGAGAAGATGATATCATTTAGTTCACAATTGAGGAACAGAGAAGATGAATGATAAGAAATCCCATTGCACATCACAGTGTGAGTTAACTTATCTGAGAGTGCAAAGTGTGTTTGAATTGTGTGCTGTGTGTTCCAGACTCTGTATAAGACCCAGGTTCGTGAACTGAAGGAAGAGTGTGAGGAGAGGAACAAACTCTACAAAGATGTGCAGCAGTCTCTCCAGGAGCTCCAGGAGGAGAGGTGGCTTGGCTGTTTGAAAATATAATCCAGATATACTCTTCTTCTTCTTCTCATCTACTTAAAAATCAGTGCAAATTAAAAAGCTGTTTTTTTTGAGGAAGTAGCAGTCAGTTCATCTCTGGATGAGACATTTATATCCTTGGTTTGTGATGAGTAGTTGTATAGCTTTTCATTTTTTTATTTTTTTTTTTAATGTCTTCCAGAGATTCATTGGCAGCTCAGCTCGAGATCACACTGACAAAGGCTGACTCAGAGCAGCTTGCGCGCTCCATCGCTGAGGAGCAGTACTCAGACCTGGAGAAGGAGAAGATAATGAAGGAGCTGGAGCTGAAGGAGATGATGGCCCGCCATCGTCAGGAGCTAGCTGAGAAGGATATCACCATCAGCTCAGTGAGTGGCATCAACCGTCTCCTTCCAGTTAATATGTAGAATCCAGATGATTTGAAAGGGTTTTGTTTTGTAGCCAGTTTCTAACAACTTTTTTTTTTTGGATGTGAGTGAAACAGCTGCTCATCACATTAGATACACGATAGTTTGCCTCATTTAATGCACTATGATGTGCCACAGAGTGCAAGTCCAGTGTATTCTCAAGTTAAATGAAGACAGTATGAAAACAGACTGAAACAGTTCAGGTTGGACAACAGGGGGCAGTGGCACACAGCTGAGACAGCGCTCATGATTGCCATAACATGGTGAATATAACAGAATTTCCTTCCCTGTGCAGCTGGAGGAAGCCAACAGGACCCTGACCAGTGATGTTGCTAACCTCGCCAATGAGAAGGAGGAGCTGAACAACAAACTGAGTGAAGCTGTGGAAGGTAAAATGTTTAAGATTACATTTTTATCATGAGCAAAATGTTGTCCGGGTTGACATTCATCATTTTTGTGTCTTTTTTTAAGAATCAGAGAAGTCGAAGGATTGGGAGCAGCAGATCAGCCAGATGAAGCAGGCGTTTGAGAAGCAGCTGCAGTCAGAGAGGACGCTGAAAACTCAGGTAAGTCTGTCCTCAGACATCAGCGAAGTGACAGTAACTGGAGGGGTTTCGCTTTAAAATTAAGAGCTGCATTTTAGAGAAGACCTTCTGGATCTGGGTCATTTCTCCAGGAAACCCCCTCCCATCAGGTCTTAAGGTTGTCTTACAACTAGACAACTCTGACAACAAGCTGAAGCATCAACTGTTGTCTGTCTGCAGGCTGTCAATAAGCTGGCAGAGATCATGAACAGAAAGGAGGTTCGTGGCGGAGGCAGTCGCCGCGGTAACGACACAGACATGCGGCGGAAGGAGAAGGAGAACAGGAAGCTGCAGTTGGAGCTCAGGTCGGAGAAGGAAAAGCTCAACAGCTCCATCATCAAATACCAGAAAGAGATCAATGAAATGCAGGCGGTGAGTAGAGCGGTCACATGCACTTTGATTTCCTGTCATGTCTGACCATTCCTCATTAATGTTATTTTGGGCCACTGTACAAACGTGGAAGACCAGTTCCCCTTTCACAGTATCTCTAGGCTGGGCCAGCATGTGCAGCATGTGTCTTCTCTCCTTCAGTATCTTTGACTGGACCGCATTTCTTTGGTTGTTTTTATTTGCAGCAACTGTCGGATGAGAGCCAGATGCGTATCGAGCTGCAGATGGCTCTGGACAGTAAGGACAGTGACATCGAGCAGCTGAGGAACCTCCTGCAGTCGCTCAGCGTTCAATCACTGGACTCTGCCAGCGTCAACAGCGGCCCGGAGTTTGATGCTGACGATGCATACACAGGTGAGAGCTCCACCACGGGGAGTGAATGTAAATGTGGTGTGAAAACCAAGCAGCTTTTATTGAAGGAAACTGAAAAGAAGGCAGCTATTTTTGTCGGTTGGAAAATATATTTCAGTCGTAACGTTGACAGATTATCACTATGCGGACATATTTTAAGCGCCACATCTCTCTGTCCCACCCAGAAACGAGGCTGGAGGGCTGGCTCTCTCTCCCTGTGAGAAACAACACCAAGAAGTTTGGATGGGAGAAAAAGGTACAGAGAATGAATCTGGTCTGATGATGACAATGTAACAGTCTCTCCTTGATCGGCAGAAACTTACCGTGTCTGTCGTGTCGCTGTAGTATGTTGTAGTGAGCAGCAAGAAGATTCTCTTCTACAACAACGAGCAAGACAAAGAGCAGTCCATTCCCTACATGGTGCTTGATATAGAGTGAGTATAACAGCTAATCCAGCTCTGCTGAGAGGACTCATGTCAGTTTCAGTTTGTTTGTGAGTTCATGGTGTCCTGTGGGGGCATTTTGGGGACTTCATCTTATTTTCTTCACACAGCAAACTCTTCCATGTGAGGCCTGTCACTCAAACAGATGTGTACCGTGCTGACGCCAAAGAGATCCCCAGGATATTCCAGGTATGTTTCAGCACTGCTTCAGTGGTTTGATTATTGAAAATCTGAACTTCTGGATGCTCGTGGTGTTTGTTGAGTGTCAAAAGCACAAATCCTTGATCCATTCATTCTCTATCAACTTTCCAGATTCTTTATGCCAATGAGGGCGAGAGCAAAAAGGAGCCCGAGGAGCCACTGGCCATTGGTGAGAAGTCCAGCTACATCTGCCACAAGGGCCACGAGTTCATCCCCACGCTCTACCACTTCCCCACCAACTGCGAGGCGTGCACCAAGCCGCTGTGGAACATGTTCAAGCCGCCGCCGGCTCTCGAGTGCCGGCGCTGCCACATCAAGTGCCACAAGGACCACATGGACAAGAAGGAGGAGATCATCGCTCCATGCAAAGGTGGGATGCTCCGTTCACATAGGAGCTGATGGTTTATGAGGAAACAGGTTTATTGGTGCAGCTTTAGGATGTGAAAACCAAATTGTGAATTGTCAGTCACACCAGTGTTGCTCATAAAAATAACTGAAGACCATACCTGAAATTTGCACCCCTCTCCCACCAGTGAACTATGACGTGTCGACGGCCAAGAACCTGCTGCTACTGGCCATATCCCAGGAGGAGCAGCAGAAATGGGTGAGCCGACTGGTCAAGAAGATTCCCAAGAAGCCTCCGCCGCCGGAACACTTTGCACGCTCCTCGCCACGCGCCTCCATGAAGGTCCAGCCCAGCCAGTCCATGAGGAGGCCCAGCCGACAGCTCCCCAACAGCAAGAGCAGGTAGCAGAGCAGACCAGAGGTCATGACTGAGCAGTGTTTCTTTAGGGATGAGCTAAAAAAAACTCTGTTCTCGTCTGTACTTACTCAGGCATTGCGATGTAGTACGCCCTGATTTTCTGCAGAGGACAGAGCCCCTGAAAGATCACGGATCCTCAGAGAAAGGCTGAGCTGTTTATGATACAGCATTATGCATCATGTATTTGACCACCTGTGGTTGTGAC
Source organism: Chaetodon auriga (assembly GCF_051107435.1). Lineage (NCBI taxonomy): Eukaryota > Metazoa > Chordata > Actinopteri > Chaetodontiformes > Chaetodontidae > Chaetodon > Chaetodon auriga. Next base: position 19,496,787 of record NC_135087.1, read on the forward strand.
CACAGTGTGAGTCGACACACCCTCAGCTGGGGCTGGCTCAGGCTCAAGGCTGTGTCACTTTTATAGTGGGTGGAACAATAACTACAAGCAGGGATTGTGTTTGTGCAGTGAACTGAGTTGGTTGTGTTGGCCGAGCGTTGTTTTTAGGCTTCTGTACTTCTGAACTCCACCACTGGGCTGCCTCAGCTACACCTGAGTTCAACCGTAGCCGAGTTTAACGTAATTTCTAACTTTGGAAAGAGTGTACTCACTACTAACATTTAAGGACTGGACCAGTTGCAGTGGTGATTAACATTAGCAGTTTTAACTGTTAGCTGTTTGCTATTGCCTAGCAAAGTGTTGAGCATTGGAGACAAGGAAGTGTCTCCAATGCGCTGTCGTTTAGAGTGCATTGGTAACACGTCAGAAGCATCTGATGGAAGCATCGCTGGTTCAGATCCGCTTGTAGCTTCACAATGCCTCTTCAGCTAATGCTAATAGAAGGAGTGAAGAGTACTGCAGCTGCTAGAGCCATATCCATAACATCATAAATTTAACCACAAATACAAACAAAGTGGGATGCCTCTTTTCCGTAGAGCCTGAAGAGTGTTTCTTTAAATTGGCAGTGTGTGATAAACTGGATTGAACCAACAAACTAACTGCTGTTATGGATCAAGAGGAAGGGAACAGTGTGACCCTTCGGTTGTGTTGATTTTATCAGCATGTGTCAAATGTCTGTGTTAGTTTTATTATATTTACTTTTAGTTGACTAAAAACCTGGGCATTTTATCTACCTTACACTTAGCCATCAGATTGTAGAGAACACCATTCTAGTCTTGCCAAAACCAGTGTATTTTTATGTCATTTTAAGTTTTCTCTCCTCTGTATCTGATGAAAAGCACAGGGTGAATGAGAGTGCAGTTTTGCAGAAAGTGTCTGGTCTAGTGGTCTGATGGTATCAGTTTAAAGAAAACGATCTTGTTATGCATATTTACTTTGAACCAGCACGATTCATGATTCCCCACTCTTAAGCTGCTTGTCTGAACCATGTTGCTGCTTCAAATTCAGAATAGTCCCAACTCTTTTGGTACCAGGGTTGTGAAAGTAATTATTCTTGAATTTTCGAAATGTTTTGGCCTGAAAATTTTCAAATTTAATGTTGAAAATTGGCCACCATTCGATCGCGGCCAGTTCAGTCCAGTAACCCCAGGTTTGCTCTCATCTTTAGTTCATCCAGAGGTACCAAATGCAAAAGCAATGCTGATATTCCTCTGTGACAGCTAATGCTGTGAAACCCCAAAGCCTGTTGTGTTTATGCTGTGGAGCCGTCTTGTAGAGGAGAATAAAAGCCGTCCTTGTATCTTGAATTCACCGCAGCGTCTGTGAGAAGTGTTTTTGAAGTGGAGACAGTGAGTCGGCTGTGGAGCTTTGTTCTCTGCGTACATGATAAGCCTGCAGAAAATGAGAAAATGAGAAGCTGTTTTCAGTTTCTCCTCTGGTCAGTTTTGCTGTCTGTCTCAGGATCTCCCCTTCTGTTCCACCTCAGTCTCTTCACATGAGAACTTCATTCATGGGTACCAGAGTGTATGTGTAAGTGTTACCTGGCCATCAAAACTCATCTCCCCTTTCAGATTGGAGGACGACGGTGTTCAGGACTGGCACTGGGCATTGGATGATATTGATGACGATTGTTCCTCTATTCATTTCTGATGGCTGCGTACGGTAACAGTGTGTGCTGTGCAGTGTGCTGATTTCAGTGGCAGTGGAACATCGTTTCCACGAGGCATCAGTTTACGTGTCTGCAGTCCCAGTTTGCTGTGATTTGAAGAGGAGATGGAAACACTGGATATCAAATCTGAATATAGATGAAATAAAGCTCAGTGTTTCAAGACCCTCTGCTGCCTGTTCTGTACTACCTTGAGAAACGTGACACCCACAACAGTTACGAGTGATTGAACTTTGTAAAACTGCTGAGGGTAAAGGTGCTGCTCTCCAGTCACATCATCCTGTTAACGTCGTTAAGTATTTCTCACCCATGGTGACCTTATATCCTCTGACCTCAGCCCTCGCAGGTCAAATGGCTTCAAAATGAGGCGAGAAGAATCCCACAGTGGACACTGGTACAATTGATGACTTCTTCCACCCTGTTCTTCCTTTGCCCAGACGGTTCCCTGTAAAGCACTCAATGCCTGAATGTGTGTATGTTTGTTTACAACCAAAAAGCATCTTTCTGCACTAAATGTTCTGACACGGTCTTGTGGTGGTGGGCTCAGTCCACATGTGTTGGTGTGCACGTGCTTGTTGGGGTTTCTTAACCGTGCGGCAAACGGTGGGCTGCTCACCTGATACCTAGGATCACCGTGCCACCGGGTGTTGTAAATCAAAGCAGATCCATTGTCTTGCAGCTTAGAATAGAAATTTCTTTTTCTTTTTTCAAAATTTATGTAGGGGCTGAACTTCAGCCAAGTATTAATGTTGGCCTCAGGCTGTGTTTGATGCCCTACAAAGCTGCATTTTTAAGACTTCTATCAAAGCCAGAAACAGAACGTCTCTCATCAAATTCTACACAGTCAAGCCATAGAGATGCTTTTTGTCTGATGGTATTATTACTGCAAACCTCTCACACATCATAAAGTCTCATTGAAGGTCTATACATAGGACATTGACTCTGAAGAACCCAAAGAAACTTTATAAACATTATGAAATATGTGAGTACAAGTGATTTGTGCAGGATTCTTTAGTATTATTTCAATCCCATTAGTACCTGACCTCTGTTCAGCCTCTGGACATGCAGTTGCTATTCGCTGAGACTAATCATGCATCCGTTTCTCTCTCCTCCTCCAGTTAACCTTGCTTGGGAGCGTGGTGTGTCGTCAGGCTGGTGCGGTGTGTTTCCTCCTCCATCAAAGACTGAATACAAAGCTCCGTTTGCAGATCAGCACACTGAACTCCACATCACTTCTCCACTACCCACCCTGTTGTGCTTCAGCCTGTGAGAGTTACAAAGTCTGTTTTTCCCTTTTGTTGAACTTCTTTTCCAGCCAATTGAAGCTGTAACGATCAAACTCTCAACCCCTGTGTGATCTTTTCACCCAGCTGGATGGCTTATAAGCATATTAGCCGAAGTCTTCTCTTGGGCCCTTGACTAGAGCAATTATGTGTCTCTGGGGAGTTGGAGTAGCTCGTTCAGCTCCCACAGAACAGAAGAGAGCTCTTATAAGCTCGACCAGGGCTGGCAAGAAGGGGATACACTTACCTCAACACTTCTCACCAGGACACACTGTCTGATTGAAGGACCTAACAGGAAACTCTCAACTCTTCCTCACCGCCTTTGGGGATTCTTGTGGCCAAATAATAAAAAAAAAGACATTCTTGTGTTAAATGATTGTGAACAATATGAAGGGTTTAATGGGGAACACTACACTCAGAAGATAGTTCTGTAATTTGTTGGCTGAACGCAGCTGAGGTTGTTGAACTTGATGCCAGATGGGCATCTGGACTTTGGCTTATTCAAACTCTTTTACATATTGATTGTAGCTTCCTTGCTTCCCATGATTCTGCTTTCAGGTGTGCATCCACACGGGTCACAGAAACTTGAATGAGGTACTTGAGCAAACGAGCTGTGACTTCTAGGAAAGTCAACAAGGAGGGAGGGAGCATCAGATTTCTCCAGGATTTAAGCAAATAATTCCTTGAGCGCCTCTTATTCAAATTTCTGACTCGGGCACGCTCTGAATCACCGGTTTGCAGTTGTATGACTACAGTAACGGTTATGTGAACAGAATCCTGCTCTGAATGGCATTAGATGGAGGCCCAGACATGAGATCCTCACAATCCCATAATCTTTCAAACCTGCACTGTCATGTTATGAGGGTTAATGTTTACTGAATTCAAGGGGTGCACCGTTCGTGCTTTTCTGATCTGAGCTTGGCTCCTTTTGTTGTTTGAATGTACATCTGGGCTTTACCAGAAACGACACGCAGGCATTGTATTACTTCTATCCAAATATACTTGACTGAAGTCCCCTTTCATCACCAACTACTCTGAGTGAACCTGCATGTGTTTGCCTTTTCAGGCCCCCACTTATTATTTTTAGTCATTTCTTGACAATGAAACGAGGGGAATTTACCAGTAAGAAGCAGAAACAATGAAGGTATGCAATCATATCCCATGAGTCAAAATACTGAGCAGCGCTATTCCATTGAAAGTTTTTCTAAAAGTGTTTGTCCTGATATTTTTGTATTAAAAGTAACCAAACTCTGAGTTTGGGCACATTGTTATGTGTATGTGGCTTATATAGCAAGTGGAGAGTAACTGTGTGTGTGTGCGTATGTGTGTGTACTGACTCTGAGTGCTCTCCTTTAACCAAGAAGCATGTTTTATACATATAAATATACACAGTATATATTTTACATGCCATACAGTGCACATTATATTATTTATACAGCCTTGTCCACTTTGTATGTAAGGGCTCTACATCCAGATTGCATGTTTGCTACCAAACAGCTCTATAATAATAACTACTTCAACAATAAAGACATGGATGTGCCTTTTGGTTTTGGATTATTTTTCTGTCTTAAAAAGAAATCACTTGGAAGTTATAACTGTAAAATGTGCACAACATTGCTCATTTTTTTGGGTGAGTTTTTAATGCATGAGACTGAAATGACCCGAGTGTAAGAAGCTAGAATGTTTCTTTTATTAAAATAATTCAGAAATGAACTTTACACCTAGAAAAGTTTTTCAATATACAACATTTCTCATCCTGAGGGGGAAGCGTGTGCTTGGCTTGTGCTGTCCTGTTTGATAACACTCCACATACAGTATGAGAAAGAATTGGCCTCTGCTCTCACAACAGGCTGAAGGAGAGATTTAGTCACTGGAATGTTATAAAAAGTAAGGTGTGGGTTTAATACTGAGGTAAAAACAATATAAAAAACACATTTTATAGGTCAGTATTACAGTATCGCTTACACAACTGTGACCTGTCAGTTTAGTTTTCAGTCTTCGATGTGTCCACAGTAACTGTTATCTCTGAGGTGAACAGAGCTGGAAGACCCAGGAGTGAACTGCAGGTTTACAGAGCAGCCGGTCAGCCTCAGGGTCCGTCTTTAACACTTAGTCTTCTTTCTTGGACGAGCTGCTGTGTTTCTGGTAGTAGAGCACAGTGAGCAGCACCCATGTGTTGAGCGAAGTCATGATGATGAACCGCACAAGAACTGTGACAAAGACATTTGTTAGATTTCAGATGGGCACTAATACATTTGAACTCAGTAAGGATTCAGACACACTAACATCAGGATACTGACCAACATAGTTGGTGTGCCTGCCTCTCTTGTTTAACGCGTACAATAGTCACTGGCTTTCATTGAAGGTTATATTACCAGTTTCAACATGAAATCATGAGATACCAAAACGACTTCAGAGAGATTCGAGACAATAACGAAGACACAAAACAACTACAAAGACACACAAAATGACTTCAGAGACAGGCAAAACAACTCCACAGAGATTCAAAACGACTACACTGACATTCAAAACAACTGCAAAGACAAACAAAACGACAACATTGAGATTCAAAACAACTACAAAGACACGAAAAACAACTACATTCAAAGAGATGCAAATGATTTCAAAGGGATGTAAAACTACAAACAGATGCAAAACTACCACAAAGACACACAAATGCTCACAAGGAGATGCAAATAGTGACACAAAGAAACTTAAAATGGCATTTTGTGTCTCTGTCTGGGGGTCTTGCACCTATGTTGGAAGGCTGAGGGGCCTTCTGTCTCATTATCCGCCCATATTTTGATGGAAACTCCTGCTAAACTAAGAAACTACCAAAGCACGTTTTGCATTTGCTCCCTTGAAAGTATGTAAAAGCTACAAACCTCATTACAAATTAGGTTTTCAAGGCATAATTTCCAAAACAAAATTTGCCCTGTAAGAACACGAAATCCCTTTTGACCTCTGACAGGGTGAATACATCTACCGAGCGAGCACCCAGAAGCTTCCCTCTTAGGGGACGTCACTCCAGTCCCTCTCTGTGCGTACCAGGCTTCCTCACAGCAGAGAAAATCCTTCATTTATGTAAAACTATGATGGCAGTTATTTAGAAAACAAGTCTTTCTAAAGAGTTCCCTCTGAAATGTTTATGGAGATCATAAAAAATTCCTATCTGGGATACGACACATCCCACAGTCATTTGTAATTCAGTTTGACTCACCCTGCATGTCTCCAGTTGTCACTGTGGTGGTGTAAATCCGCGCTGAAACAAAGAGGAAGCCGAGTTAATGACGTCCTCATTATCCAAGAGAGCATCTAATATTTAATTAATGAAGCATGGAATTGCTAATTTATTAAATTAGGAGCTGAGTAAATAGTGTAATACATATTCATACACTGTAACAGTACTTCGGGAGGAGAAAAAGTCTCGGAAATTTGTTTCTGAATGCATTAGGAATGCTAAACACGAGGGTTGGAAAGATAAGAGGATGATACTGGCCTTTATTTGAAATGTGGAGATCTGAATCACAGTTCAAGACCACTGTGGGTATTTCTAAGACTTCATTAACCTGAAGCAATTGACTCTAATGAGACATTTTCCAAAGATTCACTCAATTATACCATTAATGTGCTACTCACTGTGGGGACAGTTATTATGAAGATGGGTTTTAGTGACTGGATAGTGATCACAAACCTGCCAGATTACATGGTGAGGCGTTGAGTAGCCAAAATTAAAGCTGCTATATCAATATTTTTATAATAACAGCTGATCAATGAGGATGTGTGCGTGTGAAAGGAGTCTCCTATTAGCCTCATTTTCATCTGTCTTGTGTTAAACGTCCACCAGGGAATTTGAAGAAATGCAGTTTGAAGAAAGTGGCAAACATAAAAGGTGCAACACAGAAAGGACGGCTGTGTTTTCATGTCCCGTATGTGACACTCACCCACACAGGTGTAGGTGGCCATCGCCCAGGAGAGGGCGCTAACCTGCCCGGCGTCCTTCGACCTCCACAGGCATTGCAGTTGGGCAAATTTACTGGCTGCACTGATGAACGTGCACAGGCTCTGAGGGGAGAGTGGAGGTCAGACTGGATGCAGATGTTTCTGTGTGTTCATGTAACCAGTGGAACTCTGCAGTTCAGCTTCGTTTCAAAGAGTGGAAAGCTGCAAAGTTTTCAGCTGCAGGATCACTGCTCTCACCTGCTCATATGAAAAAAGTGCCTTCAGACACATTCATCTCATTAACCAACAAGACCATTTGACATTTATGAGGTCTGGGTGTCTTTGGGAGACACACCAGGTGCAATGAGGTCTGGATAACTTTCTGTTCGTATCTCCATCTCATCACCCCTGATGGATGACGTGTCACTTCCCTGCTTCCTTTCTAACACACTGTGACTTATGACTTGCACTGATTTATTACCATAGCCAAATCTATGATCCACTTCTCCACAGTGAGGAGCCTCCAACCTCCAACAAACCTGAACACATTACGTTAAGGCAATAACACGTGACATACTGTGAAAGGTATCAGCGAAAGGCTGCGGGTTCATTGACTCTCTTCGACACTGAATGAACACTTTGGCATCCAGGGCTGTTTGAAAGTGATGAAAGGATACAGCAAGGTATAGATGAGGCTCTGCCGCAGGCTGCCATTGTAATGAAGAATCAGGAGCAGGAGAATGACATCTGAGGACACACGGCAGGTTAGAACACACCACTATAGGGCACATGATCAATGGGGCTGCGAGTTTCACAGGGCTTTCATTCAAAGGGGCACTGATCTAAGTTTTTCCTGTCTCATTTGCTCACCCAGAAGTGAATATTACTGGTTTACAAAAGGTCAAACCTGCCTTTCATGACACATAAGATATCTGAGTCCTCTATTGTTAAGATGTCTCTGTGGTTCCTGTCAGTGACAAGCCTCCTGGGAGGATCTGGGCTGCCCTGGAGACCTGTCAGAAGAGTGATGTTCTCTGGTATTCCCACTAGCCACAAATAAAGGCTACTGATGGCTTAATGCCTCTCTGAGTGAAGACCCATGTCAGGTCATTTGTTTCATGAGCACACAGCTGTCAAGTCAACATTCTGTTTCGCTCTAACATGGTGAATAACTATTTGAGCTCTTGTTTGAATGCACTCAGTAGATGGGAACTATGGGTAATCAATGAAGAATTTTACAGAAAAATCTGCATCTTTACTCACAAAATGAGAAATGGCACACTGAAATGTCCAGTCCAGAAATAACCGGTACTGTATTCTGATTGGTCATAACACAAGTCTCACCTTGAGCAATTAGAATGGGATATTCCAGGTATGTTGGAGGAGGGTAGTCATAGTACATCTGGTACGTAACAAACACGATGAACCTGTAAAGCAGATGGTGTCAGGTTACTGCAGCGTGTTGAAGTGTTCAGAACAGACTGGTAGAAGCAATGATCGGCAGCAAATAAGGCAAACACACAGCTGAGAGCATTCAAAACCTGATGTGGTGATTTTCCCCTGCCAAGCTAACATGCCGCTGGATGCGTGTGTTGACGGACTGTAGGTGTGTACAGGTGTGTATGTGCAGGCAAGGCAATGGTTGACAAACTGATGCACGGTGAAGATGCCGTAACAAACAATCTGAACGAAACTCACAGTTAAAGCTGCACGAGGCATTTTCACGCATTGCTGGTAGAGGTAGCTATTAAGTCATTTTTTCAAGTTCTACCTGAACAAAGATCAGCAGATGCACGACATCTGGTGCCAAATTAATTTTCACATGCAGATAGGTTTGATCATGTTTGAGTGGCTTTTGTTCCCAGACAGCCACCAGGTGATGTGATCACTCAAACAGCGGTACTGATCAATAACACCTGACTACTCACAGATATAATCAAGGCATTTAATAGTAAGGAGGATTAAAATATGACTTATTGGACCTTTGGTCATGTGTGAAAATGGAGATTTTTTTCCCATTATGTCCGTGTGGTTCTATGCCGATGCACTTTATATTACTAAAAGGCCTTTTATGTTCACACACCATACCCAGTGCAGCTTTAAGGCTTGGTGACTTCACTGTAACATGCACAATGACAGCAGGCCATCGCTCACCAACACAGTGGAGACATTTAGGACAGTGCAGCGACTGCCAGGCACCGAGGAAGAGAGACAGGACACTGAAATTATGGCGCCTTGAAGACACAAAGCTGTTGAATTCCAAACTATGATCTGAGTGGAACTCTGATACAACATAGTTAGGTGACATCACCACGAGCTCGCTCACTTTCAATACTTCCTGGTCCAAACACAGGGGCTGCTTCAAGGACCAGTCTGCTGCACTGATTTACCAGCAGACGTCACACAGATTCACAAACAGACCAAACTGTCCTCAAAACCCTCACGTCTGTGAACAAAACACCATTGTTTAATGTTAAGCCTTCACGGTGGGATTCGTTTTTATTACTATTATAAAGCAGCTTTTCGGTTATTTGTCCCCAAACTCTTGCCTCCTGGAGACAATCTCCTCGTGTCCTATTTTACTCTTAATCTGCACGGGATTCGCATCCTCGTGCTCGCGCCAAATGATCGCTGTGAATCATGATGCGCTCGTGCATATCCTGTATTTCCCCATTAAAGGCAAACGGAGGTAGCGAGGAGGATGCGGTGACAACACAAGTTTTCCAGCGGTTTGTTGAAACAAAAAGTAAATGGTGGTTCAGGTTTATGCCGAATTTACCACGATATATTAGTGATTCCGTCTTTAATCAGATGAAAGAATATGTGCGAGCTTACGTATAACCAAGGCCAAAGTAAATATTTTTACAGGAGTTTTAAGGTGGGGTTCCCTCCATGGGCGATGTACCCGGTGAAGAACAGGAAGACGTCTCATCAACATTACATCAGCGTTGAATAATAGTAAGTAAAGTAATGCATAACTTATCTCACAAGTCACAATGAATGAGTGACTTAGTTACACCTTTACAGATCAAATAGTTGCATTTGCCCCAGGGAACTCAAATAAGAGCTGTTAAGAATCACATACCCGATCAGCTCGAGCAGAAGACTGTGGAGGCTGACTCCAGTCGTTGATTTCGCTCGCATCAGCACAAAAATCTGCGGGAACTTCAGCACCATGCACAGGAAAAGTGTGCTGAAATTGGCGACATGCAATAACGTATCAGACTGCATCGTTAAAAGATGAGCATGAAACGAGATGCGAACTTTAGATTACTGCTGCTCCGGCTTCACCAGCGTCAAGAAGGGTGAATTTAGAAAAGACTTCCGTTCTAAACTTTCAAAATAAAACAAATGTGTGTTTACTTCTTTAAAATCGTACCAAGATATGTTTCTGTTGTAAAAATCCAAAGGTAAACATGGCACATTAAATTTATAGCAAGCCTAAAAGGAGCTGTTTTTTCTAAATTATTCATATAGATAGAGACGACATACTTTTATTTTGAAGGGTAACTTGTTTGATTCCTTTCATTATTCTGTGAACTTAGCAGTTTCCTGTCATCCGGCGTCTCCTCTCACTTCCGCATACATCCGCTTAGAGGTGATTGGTTTGTTGTGCTCACAAGTTAGAGGAATGCACCGGAGGTAACGTTTCTTCTCTGAGAGCTGGTGAAGTTTCGTTTTGACCGCTTTCTCATAAAATGAATCATTAAATGAGTATGTATTTCAACTTTCTGGAAACTACACAGTGAGAACACAGTCCTGTCTGTAGTCACGTGATGGAAAGGGTCTAAGTACTATTACACAAACAGGCTACAAAAACCACCTCCAAACCCTCCACCTGCAGTTATTTCGAATATAGTCTTGAAATTGCATCAGATTGTAAAATCTGCTGCACTGATTTAACAGCTGGTATTATGCACTTGAAACATAACAAAATCATTTCACTGCGCTCAGACTTCAAAATGCAAATCTTTATTCCAGTGAGACATTGACTTTGATTACAGTTTAGCAACATCCAGACATAACATCTGAGCTCATCTGATGCAAGCTTTTTCAAATTCATTGGGCACCAACATTTTCATTCAAATCTAGATAAAGGGGCAGTGATTTCTAACAACATAACAACATACAGAGGGACATGTTAAGGCAGAAACCTGAGATATGTTGCAATTCACATAAAGTGCCCATGGATCATTATGAAAATCACACAAATGAGATGAATGTAATTCCATGGCTCCACCATGGAACAATGGCTTAGAGGTTCTGGCAAACATATAACAATACGTAACAGCTATTCAAAGCCAAAGAATAAAAAAAAAATAAAACAAATTTAACACCAGAACAAGACATATTCTAATAGAGTCAGTAAGTAAGTTTCTCATATGCTAGATTCTTACGCTGGAGCTGTTTTTAAACTGTATGCCATGTTTTTCTCGTTGTTACTGGTCCCTGCAGCACTATTTGAGTGCACAGAGACATGAAATGGTGGTAAATGGTGGTGCAGCCTGTAACTCATCCAAATTTGATCAGGTATCTTGTTAGATTATCAAGCAGGCTGTCTGATCAAATACCTAATGGAGCTCAGATGACATGAATCTGATCTGCCGGTGTCTTCCCTTCTCACCTGTCTTCACTAGTGAGCAAATGCCCTTAGTTTTGGTAGTTTTGTACTCATTGCATGTTGCGTACCCAAACCTATGAATAAATACAATTTCTGGACATTAATATGCTCTTTGAATAACTGCATATCTATCTATCTATATATCTACACCACTCTATCTATCTGCTCTATCTACATTGTATCTAAATTAACAGGCATAAGACAGCAAACGTAATTTTCTTATCACTCTTGACTCCTTCCCTGATATGGCTTCTAAGTGGGTGTCTGAGTTTTACTTAAAATTCACTCTCCATTAAAATGACCACCCCCCCTCTCCCCCAACATCAGATCCAAAGAGACTTCAGCTGAGCTATGGTGATCGCCACACCATCCATCCTGATGTGCGGAGGTCCAGGTATGAAGTAACTTCGTCCTCAGAGCAGTCTAGCAGGGCAGCATCTCTGGATCCTGTTTGCGCTTGTGACGGCCTCCAGACCAGAGTAGCAGCCTGTCCAGCCTGACCAGTTCAGTACCCAGTGGAGTGGACAGTCTGCTGCCAAACACCTGGTTAGTGGTGTTGGGGACGCGATCAGAGAAGAGCGACACGCTGCTGGGTAATGGCTCCTCTGCCTTCAGCTGTCCCTACAGACACACAGGGTTAAAGTCCCAGTCAGATGTTTGTTGGCAACATTCAGGCGTATAATGGCCTGTAGATGAAGCCCATGTTGACTTCACCAGGGACAAACCAGGCTTACTTATCTTGTAATCAGCTGCCACACAGGATGCTTTGTACAATACTGTCATCAGTAATAATATTCAGACTATTTAGACATTTCCTAAGGTTGATGTTCCATTTTAAAGAATTCACAGAGTTGATAGTATTTAAGATGAAAGTTGCTGAATCAAGTTATTTCTGACATTAAAAAGTGTTGTATGTAAAGTCATATTGTAAAGCTCAGTGCTTAGCATACACACACGCACACACACACACACACACACACACACACACACACACGCACACACACACACACACACACACACGCACACTTAGCACTCTTACCATTTGATCATAGTTCCTGAGAAAGTCCCAGTTCTTCTCCCTGTGGATCAGATTGTGTGGGTTAAGTCTGTATAGCTTCAATAAGCTGATATGAACTCCAGCAATTACAGCTGACTCTTAGTATTAGTTTGTGATCAACATGTCATCTCCAGACTTATCTGGACGGTTCAGCGGCAGGTGCCTTGACTTTCAGAACAGTTCATCTACTGAAGTCGTCCTCACCATTCCCGCACTCCTCTCCTCTCACTCCATACCAGCTCTTTCCACAGTCGGTCCTGTTTCACGGGATCACTCCTGTCTGGATCCAGCTCCACGGACGCCGCATCCCCCGCAGCGCGGCGCGGCCCGTTCGCCGGTGGCTGCACTCTTGTCGGCCTGATCCCGTTGTTTCGTTCCGGTAAGCGGTAGCCTGCAGAGGACACGCGCCGAACACTGTTCAGGTCCATGCTGGAGGCTGGAGATGCAGCTACTGAACTGGTGATACTAAGTAACTTATTACAGCGAATGACAAAAGGAACATCCAAATCGTGGTTTACGCGCAAGTGAGCGGAGTGTGGAGAAATCACTGCCAGGACTTTTGTTTACGTTTCCGTGGAAACGGTTCTCCGGCAATTTGGGTATACTGCTTTCACCAGCTCAGGGCAAATAACAATACATCAGCAAATAAATGATAATAAACCACAGTGACTTTACAGCAAGTTAAATACTTTTATGTCGGTCGCCACGAATTTAGGCTACATGAAGTTAAACTCAAAAATTAAAAATTAGACAACTTGAAAATGCACCACAGCCTCTGCACTACAATTGTAGACCAGTGTTGCATGTATTGATTATGACCTGTGATATTATTTGCTTAATTGTTGATTGCACATTTTACTTGCTGAGAATTATTTTTGTGCAGAACAGTGCATCTGTCTGAGAGGAGCAGTTGAGAGTCCTAAAATTAAAATAAGAAAAGTGCTTCCCAGAAAAAAAATAAAATCTGGAAATATTTAAAATAACATTAAGTCTGAAATACCATCTTCACGAGAACTGTCATCCTTATTACCTCACGTTTGTAGTGTGTGTATTTTGTAGTTTTATTACTTTTATTTTGAAGACCGGAAAAGCACAACGCCTTTATTCTGAAACAGGATGTGTTGTAGCTATGTAGCGCCCAGTGAGAATGAACGGAAATTAAATCCATCATTGGCTCTCTAGTCATTTTCCCTATGAGCGAATTGAAACGAACAACAAGGTCAAGGTAACGCAGATGTTTTTATTTATGTACAGTTAGCTAAACATGTCATTCGTTTCTGTTTCGAGTCGTGGAGTGCATCTGAAGCAGGTACAATGCTTGGCCCAGTATTAGTGCTGGATAACACCTCTGAGGAGCTAACGTGAGTTAACGTTAGTGACAAGGCACCTGATCTCTATGCCAACTTTTTCCACAATGCATTAGCATCAAATGCTGCTAACTGTGTATGTTTTCCACACATGGACGGAAATAAACACGACGCAGTGTAACGGTCTTTGAGCACGAGCCGGCTTTTTAACATATGCTAGCCGGCTAACAGTTTACTGTCAGCTATCTAATGTTAGGTTACCGTAAATAACTTACATGTTAACAGGCGAAGTTGATGGGAAATCAGTAAAATGGGTGTTGGGACATTAGGACACAGCTGCCTTCAGCGCTACACACCTGTGGTCCCTACCGAGTAGGTTCACTTCTTCACCTGTGACAGATTAGTTTGAGATAGCTAAAGCTAGGATGATAACTGTCGCATGAATATGCAGCAAGTTGTGTAGCAGTTGTGTTTCCGTGGAATGATATTTAGCTGTTTGTGAATAACCTGGAGGAGTTTTTGGCTTTAAATTAGAGGGACGAGCACAGGTGTTATTCAGGTTGAATGGCCCTGTCCTCAGGGTGAAGGTAGGCTCGGGCTAATATGACAGCGCTGTCTCATTAGACTAAGTGGAAACAGCTGCGTTGGTGGACCATCAGGGGCTCTGAGGTTGTGTTAATCAGTTTAGTGAGCCCAAGCAGCTCCAAAATGCTGATACACATCAGCTTGATGTAACTTTTTGGATGTATTTGATCCAGATAATGAACATGCCAAAGTCCTACAACAAACTGTTGCTGTCATGATTTGGTGTTCAATGTGGCGTTTAAGACATTCACTGCAGTCAGGCAAAACGTGTAGTTTGCACGTCTGTCAGAAAGTAGTCAGAAAGAAAGGCTGCCAAAATGTTCCAGTTATCCATTTGATATATGTCACAGCTCTTTGTCTTCATCAGCTGTGAGGATGGGTGCAGGGTGACGTCATGGGTCAGACAAACAAGGAGAGGCTTATGTCAAAAGTAGGCCATTGTCCTAATCTCTGGACAGCCAGTTGACCTCAGAGAGGCAGGATGAATGAATTTCTCATCTCACTCGTTGCAGTACGGAAGTTGCTGTTGAACAACTGACTAAATTTGCAATTTATGCTGTCTGTTTATCATAGATCACTTAAAGCATTACTTGTTTTTTATTGTCTGAGCTTCATGTGTGATTTAATTTCAAGCACTAGCCATGTTAAAATGCATGCATTTTGTTATGTCTTACTAGGCTTTTTCCATTTCTTTCCACAAACGGAGACTACATTGTCAATGATTACATGAAGCTGACAAAAATACAGTCTCAAAAACCTCTCCTGACATCCTCCTGCAGTCCTTTGCTCTGTAAGGGCGCGTGTGCTGCAGCATGTGGTGTTCAATGACTCCTTTCCACTTGAGGCTCTCAGTTTGAAGCTGGGTTATGACATCAGCGTTCAGCTCCTGATTAGTTTAGCAGGCATTTTTAGCACACTGTCATGTGGAGGACAAATGGAACCATGAAAACCTGAACTGGCCCTGGATTTCTTTTACAGTTTGTTTTCACTATTGGTTTAAATGCACACATACAGTAAAAAAAAAAAACATAGCTGTGTAGCAGAGGCAAATGGAGTCAAATAGTCAGGTATGAAGTGAGAAGCACAGGAGGCTTTTCTCACAGAAAATGTTTTGACATGCCATATTAGGAAAATCAGAGGGGCAGGCCTGATAATAATGATAATAATAATAATGTTGTCATGGCTCTCTGGGGCATGTGAGTAAACTAGAAACATCATTAATGCTGTTTGTAACACCTGTGCTTTTCCTTCCACAAGTCAAAACGTCTGTTGTGAGAAAGGTCTATTGCTGCTCTTGCGATATTTTCCACTAATTTGATGCATAGCTCTGTTGAGGGCTGCGTTCTACTGTTCAGCTTAAAATATTTCTTTGTCATATTGAAACCCCATGATACTGGTCCCCAGAATGGAGAAAAGTGACTTTGCAGAGAGGTTCAGCTACGCCAATGGATGCTTCGTCAGGGAGGATGCTTCCTGTCAAGGGGAACTGGACTCTGGGCCTTTACAGTGAAGGACAGCCGTCCTAATTGCAACCACAATTTTACCGCCCTTTTACACTGTGTTTGTTTGCACTGTCACCCTACAGCCACATTCTCTGCATTGTGGGTCTTATGGTTGACTAGTCAGATGGTGTGGCAGTGGGGTCAGCAGAGCACACGACTGGAAAGTGAGAGTGACATTCCAGTCTGGGAGAGCCAGAAGTGAGAACGCCGTGCCAGAGGCTGTAAATAGCCGCTGGACTAAGGAGTCAGGGTATATAACTAGAGAGAGGGGGTGTTTTATTGGAGATTGAGGAGGGGACTGTCTGTTATTTTGGGAAGCAGCTTGGTTAGATGTTCTGCTGGACCCAGTCTGTGTCTCTTGATTTTGGCTTAGCTGGACTGGGAAGCTCTCATGGAGATCAACAAGACAGAGGATAAAGGAGAAGATGACAGTGAGTTTTGGCTGATTTTGGAAGCTTTTAGGCTCAGTGATGCCTTTCCAGGCGTAGGCCTGTGTGTGTGTGTGTGTGTGTGTGTGTGTGCGTGTGCGCGCATGTGCGCTTGTAGTGCACCCTCTCAAGATTTCTGTCCCTTTCCTCAGCCTCCTGTTTTCCTTCAGTCAGCGGGCTAGTTTTTAAGCATATGTTATGTTGACCATAAACCTCTCTTTGGTTTAGGTCTTTAGGAGAACTAAACTCATTACTCAAGGTTTGTTTTCATCTTGTCAGGTGAAATTTTCTTTGAGTCACATTCAGACTCTCAGTCTCTAATCGGTAGGCCCATGTATCAGATTATCTTCTTGTTTTGACAGTCTAGATGTGTCTGCTCCGGTAATCCTCATGTACTTAGAACACACAGTCTCATATACAATATTGGCAGTACTGATCATCTTGTACTGTGTGTATTAGTTGCAACCTTAGATTCTGCAGCATACTACAGAATCAAATGAGGATGAGAGGAATATCACACTAATGTGAATAGTATTAAGGCTGCTGATACTGTGATGCTTATCTGCCTTTTTGTTTTTGAGTGACATACAGTACTAGGCTCCCTTTAGGGGAACATTGAGAAGCTCACTCTTTTAGTGTGATGGTGCCAGATCACCCGAAAGCTCCGGTGAAGTCACGCCTCCTTGTAGAAGTGGAGTTCTCACTGCTTTGTTGAGATTAGACCTACTTGTGTTTCTCAGAATAGGACTTCTAATATTGTTCTTGCCACAGGCCCTGAGGGGGAGATGACAAAGGAGGATGTTTCAGAGCCTGTCGAGGGGGACACTTTGCTGGGCTGGGCCTCTTCCCATCAGCGGCCGGTTATCCACCAGGTGGCCTCTGCACCCATGCCCAGTGACTGTGGTGAGCATCCACGCACACGCACGCATTCAATCCATATGCACAGTGGAGCTGAGTGATATTTCAGGCTAATTAACAGCCTAACTGCAGCACTGAACAGACTGTGAAAAGGATTGGATATAAACGGCGCTATGACTGGAATTTGTGTTATGACTTATGATTATTGATCAATCGATCAGTGCACCACCAGGCGAGAGCAATCAAGACTCAAGCAGGAATAATTATGTCTGAAATAATGATGATGATGCTGATGGGACGAGAGATGGAGGTGATGAACCTGCACTCAATAGCTGTGCTGACTAATGATTCCAGTTTTAGTGGCCGATATCTATTTCTTGCTCATCATTTATTATTGAAAGCGTATCTTGGCATGATATAATTTAATATTGTGAGTTGTTAATCACAGTTTTATCGGTTTAAATTGACAGAAAGAGACTGATCGATTGCTGAAATATCAGATTTCCAAACCGTAGATGAATGTGTTAGTTCCAGATTCCAGTTCCACTTTTTGTTTGCTCGTGTAGTTCAGTCGAACAGAAAGTAAACAACTTAAAGAGTGATTTTATTTATTCCTACACACATATCAGTTAAAACTGAAATGGAGTGAATGACAGTTTTTCAGCTCCTCAGTCGAGTCTTCTTATGTGTAATACAGTCAGTAAAGCACACACAGAGGGTCTGACGCCGGCTAAATTCTAAATGTTGGCATTCACTGTGAAAGGCTGAACTTATTTGTTTTCAGCCTCAGTCGGGTTCTCTAATGCTTCATTTGGTTTGCGGCATGCCATCCAGTGTCGCATCTGATTTCATTCGCCTCTGCTAGCACAGCAAGGGCATTTCCCAAGATTAGTAATTTGATTGAATCGATTGAACAGTCTGTTGCAGAAAGTTAATGTATGTCTGTGCTGCAGAGTTTCACACTCTCCTCACATGCATATGCAGGCTAAAAAGGAACACACAGCTTCGGATTCCTCCTTCCATTAATCAAGCTGAATTAGATTCCAGTTAAAATTTATCTCTGTCGTTTGTTTGGCTCTCTCACTTCTTCCAGAGTTCTCCTTCTTTGACCCCAGTGAGCCACAATGCAGAGAAGTTCTTCAGGATCCCAGCACCACCATACCAGAGCTGTTCGCTGTCCTCAGGCAGTGGGTGCCTCAGGTCCAGAAGAACATCAACCATATCGGCAGTGAGGTGACGCCATCCAGCATTTTTCACTGTTTATGTGCTTTGCTCGTGTTGACATTGCCTTCATGCAAACCCGTCTCTGTCTGCACTCACAAAACCCACAACTTTTGGTTGTTGGCAGAGGCCCCGCCAGCCTGTCCCCAAACCACCTCCATACAGAGTTACACAAAGAAGCTGCAATGCAGTTAATTACGTAGAGAAACTCTTGTCTCAAGGGTAAAAGCAGGCGATTATTTTTTGTCACATAATAACAGCTACCCTGGAGAAATAAATGCCTCGTTTTGACGGCAGTTTGCGCAACAATTCTCATCCAAATTTTAAGTGAGTCGAGTTATGAGAGGCCCTGCTTACTTGTCAGTCATCACATCAGTGCCCCCGAGTTTCACTTTATAGCCTGTTATTTAATATCTCTGCACAGTGACACGAGCGGTTCTTAGTGACACGCTGCACATCTTGTCTTTGCACAGATCCTAAAGAGAGGCTGCGGCGTCAATGATCGAGACGGCCTGACAGATATGTGCCTCTTGCACTACTGCTGCAAGGCCGGAGCCCCTGGCATCGGTAGGTATTGACCGGGTTGTTGGTGAACGCTGTCAGCTGGACTGTAAAAGTGTATACACATCTACTCTGTCTTGTTTGTGCGTTAGGTTATCTTGCTACTCTGACCACTGAACATAATCCTGTTTGACTGTGTAAACACTGCTGTTCATCGCACTCCTTAAACACAGTCTCTAGAACTGACACACTGTCTGTTACTACACCCCCCCCCCCCCAACACACTCATCCCTGCATCCCTCCTCTGCTGCTCAGGTGATGCAGAGACAGCAGCCAGCTTTGCTCGCCAGCTCCTTGCCATGGGTGCTGATCCCAACCTTCGCTCACGCTGGACTAACATGAGGGCCCTGCACTACGCTGCCTACTTCGACGTGCCACAGCTTATCCGGGTGGTGTTGCAGGCCTCCCCGCCTGGAGGTGAGAGAATAACATTTCTGTTTTTATATCCAACTGCAGTTAAGGCCCCAGTAATTTATCTTTTCCTGATAAACATACTGCATTGCTGGTTTATTAGGTGCACCCACAAATGCTGCATTCAGTCCAATACAACATCCCTGCAATGCAGCCTAACTTCATGCAGCTTATCATGTGCAGACAGAGAGGTGTTGATTCTGCTCAACGGAGGCTTTAGTTTGTGGTACTAATGTTTTTCTAAGTTTTGTCCACCTACTTTTATGTCACTGGGTTGCTCTGGATATAGGTGGACCTACTGGCAACTCATTATATACTGGCAATGATGTGGCAGGATGGATAGACTTGGACAGTGGCAGTGGGAGTTTATTGCAGACTGATTACATTATTTTTAATTATCGCTCATTTCACAAGAGTATGAAGCCCAGTTTATAACATCACTACTCAGCTGATAAAGCCTGGTGCTGTAGCCAAGATGGAATGAACGCTATGGGAAAAGCACTGTGTCTTCAAGCAGGTCCCTGATTGAAAGCGTGCCTCAGTTAAACAATATTGCACAGATAAGAGTGCACGGATGCTTTTCTTATCGTTACACAGAAGTATGGACAAATTACGATGTGTGTTTTTGAAGCACAGGCCTAATGTTTAAAGTTTAGTTTTGTTATTTTTTAGTATTTTGATTAAGTTTTGCCAGGCTGCTCAGGTAATCTTTCTTATATTTTAGATACTGTACGTTGGAAAATGGGAGTCCCTGCTCAGCTCTTCACAGTCGCAGACCACGTTTGCCCCTGATAACAGCTGCCACATGCTGTAGCAATGACTCAACAATGGACCTGGGTTCTGTTCCCAGATGCTGAATTGCTAAGTTAACTAGATAACTGCAGTTTCTTTCCCCCATCAGTCCATGTTCCAGTTTTAAGGCGGCTCAGTAAATATGATTTATGACTAAGCTCTGCTTTCATGGCGGTGCTTAAACCTCACAGCACCCATGATCATATCAAGACATTTGTCAAGCCTGGCAAATCTGGCTTTCTTTCTTTTTTGTTCTCAGTAATCTGATGGAGTTGGCATGAATGCAGCAATGCTTACACGACCACAGGGGCAAGAATTCAGTTTTTTGGGGAATGAGTGTAAATGGTGGTCAAAAAATGGAAGTCATGTAAGACGGCACCATAAAGTGTCAGAAACAGCCCCATAGCATTTCTGAAAATGTGGAATGTCAATACCTCCTGAATGACTTGTTATTTTTTTTTATTTCTAGCGGTAGATGCCACCTGCAGTGACTTTGACTTTGGCACCGCCCTGCATATCGCTGCCTCCAACCTGTGCATGTCAGCTGTGAAGTGTCTCTTGGAGCTGGGAGCCAACCCTGCTTTCAGGGTAAGTTACACTGGTTTACATAAACTCACTCGCAAGTTTGACAAACTGAATTCTTTCCTCCAAACCATCCCAAAAAATTCCGACATTTAATCCTGCACTCAAAATTAGAGACTTGCTTACTGATTAACTGCAGAAAGCGAGTTCAGTATGAGATTCTAAACAACCCTGAATGATTTTTTTCCCCATCATTTTCCAATCTGCACGGAGAGCAGTGGCCTGTCTCCTGACGTCTCCTCACACTGTGAGCCAGCGGTGCTGCTGCACCGTGGCCTCATTTAACTTGTGTGAAAGGTTCTGCTCTCTTTACTGCAGATGAGAATTTTTGCAACTTAAAATAGACAGAATATGATGACACACAATCACACCCATTTATCATACTTTGTCATACATACATCACACTTTATTGCATCTTTCTCAAATATGCAAATGCTTTTAGTTTATGATGAAGGTAAGGGTTCATTTTTTCTTGTGCATCACTATCAATGCAGTTCAATATAATGTGTTGGGGTTGCTTTTGTTTATTTATCACTTATGATAACAACGATCCTGTGTCACAAATTGCTTGATCGTCCTTTCTTTAACATAAATTTATGGTTTATGGTAAATGTGGTAAAGTGATGATTGTTTGAATTAAATGGAATATATATAAATGAAAACAAAATACAGTAATAAGATATCAGGCTGCTAATGATTATATGTATTATTGTCTATTGATTATTTAGTTCATTTAGTAAACTGTCAGAAAACATTGAAAATGCCCACCACAATTTTCAAGAGAGCAGTGTGACATCATGAAATTGCTTGTTTTGTCTGACCAGCCATTCAATTTCCAATGATACAATAGCAGCAAATCCTCACATCTGAGACACCGAAACCAGCAAATGGCAATGTGAAAATTTGGTCAGCTTCCAATCATCATTTCAGCACTACTGAATCACCTGATATATTGTAACGCAGTCCAGTAAAACAGCAGCACAGACTCCACTTCTAAAAATGGAAAACTACCAAATCATTGAACCCTTACTTCTCAGACACAGTCTCAACAAAAACTGATCAATAATAGCTGAGCTGCAGAGTTCTGAATGAGCTGAAGTCTCTCAGTGGTTTGTGCCTTACAGGAATAAAGACATGAATCAGTTTCAGCAGTTTTTTGATTTAGAAATGTTCGTACATCTTAGATCTGGATCTCCAAGACTTGGAACCTCAGATTTAATCCAGGAGTTAATTTCCTCAGATTATTTAACATCATTCCTCTGTTTGTTGTAGGGTTGACCAATAGGAATTCAATTTTGGCCTCAGTAGATTTATAGATTCTATAAAGTATAAATCAGAAAATGGTTCTAAAGTCTTCACCCACACGTAAAGTTGCATGACTCAGTGTCTCATGCCATCGTCATCCTTAACATCAAAGTTTTTTTCAGCCACATTAAAGCTGTTGAACAGAAATGGTGTCTTTACTTTGTGTGCTCTTATTTTCCCACTGGAGGTCACCAAAGCACTACATAATCCAATAATTCCCCTGCTCACAGATGAGTGCAGAGGCTCTGTGCTGTGGATTTTATTGTCTGAATGAAAAGTTTGGAGTGCGTGTAAACACTCGTTCACGAGAACCGTTCTTTTTTTTAACGCTTTTATTTAGAGATTATCTGGATGACAGCCATTGATGTTTCGTCCTTATCTTATCTGCTGTGACCCAATCAATTGTAGTCACAGACACACAAAAAGCAACATTAAAACAGTGTTGCCTGGAACATGTAAAACCACAGTTTTGAAGTAGAAAAAGTAATTTAGTGCATCACTATCAGCCAGCTTTGTCAGCACCGTGTGCATTGATTTGCGATGCACTGGGATGCTTTACCTACCAAAATGTGTCACTTGCATTTGAGAAATGTGAACGGTGGCTTGCAGCGGAATATAAGGCATCATACCACAGCCAAGAAATTTGGTTTAAAATCTCTTTCCCTTTTGAGCAAAGGTCAGACTTGGAAGAGGTTTCATTTGATATTTCTCCTCTCTGGCCCTGCAGAGATTTGTCACAACAAACCTTGGGTTTGGGCAGTGGAAAGTTTTATAAGAGTGCAGGAATAAAAAATGTTACTGGCCTTTCATGTTGCCATTAACACGTGTCTTATGGCAACTCATCATACTTTCCATCAGTAGTAAGTTTCTGTGGTAGATTGCTTACATGATTGTTCCAGATTTGAAGGGAGCCACTATTACAAGTCTGGTAATCGTTGGATTTTCGATGGGCAGAGTGACGTCATCCCATCATTATGTTTGCTGCAGCTGCCATGAGCTGCATGCCAAATGGTGCAAGCGTGTTTGAAAACTTTTGCCTCTTGATTTAAATGACAGAGTTTAGTTTGATCAGCCTTTTTATGCATTTAAACACAGTACTTGATTGCACTATATTGAGAGATATTTCAAATATTCTGTCCTCGTCATGTACGTAAATTGTAATGTGCTCCTGTATTGCATTGTGTTAAACTGTGCAACTGTTCCTATGATCTTATAACTTGATGTATATATACGTCTTGCAGAATCATGGGGGTCATTCCTGTATGTTGGAAGTTTTCAAGTTTATCTCAATACAATACTCACATGCCATATGGAAGTATTTTATTAGGATAGTTCAGATTTTTTGAGGTGTGATTGTGTGAGGTACTTAATTCATAGTGTGTTACTTACAGCTGACGGTGGTCTGCACACCCCCAGTTTGGAGAAGCAGCAGGAGTACTGCTGTGAACAGGCGCAGCAGCAAAACACATTTTAGCCACCAAAAAAATAGGGCCTGCTAAAAGCAACCTCATTTTAAGTGTACAGCTGTATTTAGAATATTTTCACTGCTTTACCTTGGCCTCAAACAGCCCTTTCCAATGTGAAACTGATGGTATTATATCGCTCTCTCCAAAGCCACCACTCCTTTGAAAAGAACAATAATCTCACCTCACCGAACACTGGAGTCGCTGGTCTACTGCCGCCCGAATCGGTTAGCTTGTTTGTGGTACTGTGTGTCTTCAGTGTAAGATAAGATAAGACTTTATTGATCCCACACTGGGGAAATTAAGCATCCAAACTAACCCTTCTAAAGACAGAAGTCACACAATAACACAACACAATAACCGATTGAGGTAGAGGTAGACCAGCAACCCATGTTCTGACAGGTAAAATGACTTTTTGAGCTCTTGTCAAAGGAGTCTGGTGGCTCTATACATTTTGCCTGTGCCCCCGTCCACAGCAGCACATTCTTTAGCTTCCTACACCAGTACTACGACCGCCATCTACAGCACACTGACTATGGATAAGTACCTCATACAGCCCCACTTCAAAAACCTGAACTGTCCATTTAAAGAAAAATTAGAACCTATCCTTTAACCACTGTTGTACATGTCTGTGACTGAGTGTGTGACAGTTTTAAAAGATTGGTTCAATGTCAGGGCTTGACATCATGTTCCCTCAGTGCACTGAAAGCATCTAGAAGTGATTATCGGTCTGTTGAATACCCTATCCATCCAAAGAACAAATGGAGGTTGAATAGGTAGGTTGAATATTGCTAAAAAAAAAAAAAGAAAGAAAGCCTCATTTTATAACAGGAAAATCTAGAAAATGAAAATTGAACTGAACATTTTTTTCCTTGAACCAGTCCTTTGAAATGCTGTCTCAAAAGACAGCACACAAAGGCAGGAATGCACACATTCATCCCAGCCTCTTGCAGATTAAGTGACAAGCACATGAGCTCAGTGTTACAACATGTGAACGACAGAGCTCTGCTCATCTGTCACGCTTCCACAGCCGTCTCCTCACACCTCCAATCACACTCAGGCTCGCTGACTCCGTCTGAGCTCTCGCTGACTCTCGTCTCTCTGAGTCACTTGACTAAACGTCCACGCTGTGTACCTGCTTTTAAACAGGCAGTGGTAATATTGCTCTGGAGCAGAGATAAGATTAACAATATTCTGTTCAGCCCAGCGTCCTTGTTAGAAAAGTGATAAAACGGTGAAAGTTTTGATAGTGGAAGCAAAAATACAAGTTTTGTATTTGATATGTCATCAGTGTGGTCAATACTGCACCTGATTTTTATCAGTATCGATCATTTATATACGTGGCATGCTGGTTTGTTGTATGAAATTAACTTCACATTTGTATTATTGCTCTTCTGTGCTCGTCTCTTCCCGCAGAATGAAAAAGGCCAGTGTCCAGCTGATGTGGTGCCTGACCCTCTCGACATGCCCTTGGAGATGGCAGATGCAGCCGCCGTGGCCAAAGAGCTCCGGACTTTGCTGAGACAGGCTTTACCCAGACCCAGCTCGCCTCTGCCCCTCACACTGCAAGCCCAGCCTCTCCCCGCTCTCTCCGATAAGGCCAGGATACAGCTGGCGACAATGGCAATCCGCCTAGGCGACTGTGTGGTGATTGCTGGACAGAAGGTGTGTGGTAGGTCATTATCGAAAGGCAAGAACAATTAGAGAGTATTATTCATTCAATTGCCGTATTTTCAGTCTTATTTCAAAGCTCTGCCAAGATTCTTATGAAATATCCACTTTTTCATTTTCCATATCTTAAAGTGGTCCAGTAGAGGGACGTTTCCCAGCCCTCTAATCAATGATTAGATGATTAGCTGAATTCAAATGAGTGTACACTTCTCCAGTTACAACAAGACCCTCGGTGAAATAAACTGATAGCCATGAGTGAGTGCTGCATTTTAACAAAGCTGCAGTCAAGAACATGTGGCTGTACCTTCTGTGTAACACCAGCATATGAAAGTAACCATGGTCAGGGGCTGCATCCAACCAATCTGCATCTCAAATGGGTTTGGCTTTACTAACTACAGACAAAATAAATGATTCCACTCCCTTTTTTCTGTCAAATCCCAAAAATCCTTAGGACCCCAAACTGTCAGTGATGGCAGTCTGTCATTTTGAATAAGAGCAGAATACTTATAGTTTGTAATTTTTCATCACAATGGTGTTGATAGATTTTGAAATTTATGGCCAGTTAGGATGGAAGTTAATGACCAATATAATAATAACTTGGACAATTTCAATTTTCTTTACCTTGGTGATGAAAAGCGAATGGAAATGAAGCTATTGGATGATGCCGCTGAAAGATAATGTTTTCAAATTATTGACTGCCATTGTGCAAGTCACTCACTGTAAAATGCGAATGGAACAAGGTGGGAGCTTGTGATGTGATGACTGCTGGGTGCTGATGATTTTTGGGGGGCAGGGCAGCTTTGGAATACAGCTGGAAAAGAGCTTTTACCAGACAGAACACATAAAGGTTAGACAGAGAATCCTCTGCTCCATAGTGTTTATAGTTCGCATAGTAGCCCAACACGGACAATAATCAATGTTAAGCAGTGATTATTAATTACATTGTACTAACTCTTAACAGAGCTCCACACTAGCCTTATAGCAGTGACACCAGCAGCTTTCACCGGGAGGCCTTAAGTGTGGAGGTTTATACTACTCCACTCCACCCCCCTTTGCAGAGGAGCTGGACCAGCCAGCCATGAGTCTCTCGTGCAGTGACAAGAACATGATCCCTCACCAGCTTCTGCTCCCACAAACCCAGAGCAATAGGCTGGAAGCCTGGAATAAGCTGGAAGTATCCAAGCTGGGGATCGAACCCAAGTCCCTGCAGTTGTCACATTTTCACATGAACAATGTTCTTCTCTGTGTATCAGTACAGAATCATCACAGGAGGGAGAGCAGACTCAGTAATGCTCACACAGCACTGATAGTTACTCAGTGGCACTGAGCAGATCTTGATCTCAGTTCATGCCGTGTCATTTTTCAGAAACGGAGAGAATGTGCTCTATTTTTTCCTTGGGTTTATTGATTAAATTGATATTTCCTAAACATCTACTGTACTAACAGTGGCTCACACAATGAACGCATGCCACATAAATGGCTGCTAAAGTAATAACCTACAAAAGGGATTGATGTACCCTCATCCTCACATGTAGCCACGTCACATCAGTGCAATGCAGCTGTGCAGTGGTTTATACTAAACAAAGACAGAAGCTTTGGTTAATTTTTCTACAATTATTTCAGTCCTCAACCAAGAAAAAAATAGTTTCCAGTTGCTAAGCAACACCCTTTTGACATCCATCCAGCATTCAGGGCTATTTCTGACAGTTCATTCTGGCATATCACCAACATTTATCTGAGCACGTTGAAGTTCATCCAACTACAGTTGTGATTCTGATAAATGTCTGGTAATGATGTGGGAGGTTTGAGAATGCTCACACTCTTCCTCTTTGCCTGTGGGTCATCTTCTTCTTTTAGACTTCTCCATTGTTCATGCCACCTCCCGCAACCCATGCCGTGTACAGCTGACAGTGGTAACTAAGCTTTGTTGGTTGAGTCTTCGGTGGTAATGTGTCAGAAAGTTAATAAGTGGAGTGTAAACTGGGTGAGACACTGAAGTAGTCAGATATGAGTGCTGAAATTATAAGCACGAGTTTCAATGTAATCACTGTGTCTGTTTTAGTTTACTCTTTGGTTGCATCACATGGTACAGCTGGTCTGCATATTTGAGTGATTACAGAGGCCTTTCTTCAGCTTTTGCTGCAGGTATTTTTGTATTTTTTATTGCAGCAATATTCCTTTCAATACATTATACCAGCCCTTACATAAGAATTTGGACAAAGAAATTCATCCAAAAAACGATTTATTTTCGCCTGGTTCCTTCACGTAAAGCAAAGAAATACTTTAGTATGGCTGCTTGACTTAACCACTCAACTTCGGTGTGGTGGTGTAAGCCATGTGTAATCCTTCTGACAGGAAGCACGCTTTGAAAGCGGTGGAGATTTAGCCCCATCGGTCAAATAGAATTTACAGTTTTCTAACTATGTTCATGGTGCAGTTCAACTTTGTCAATTTGCTGCACAGTGCTCCTGCTCCAAAAGGAAATGAAAACCCTGGAAACGTGTGCTCTCTCTCTGCACTTTGTGTTTAAATTTTGCAACACTGGCCTAGTAGTCCAACGCAGCAGTTGAAAAAGACACTGTTTGTGCCTTCAGCACAGAATCACCAGACTCCTCTTTTGCAGTCTTTGGTGCTTCAGCATCATGAGTATCTGCTCAAATCTCTGTGCATTTCCAGTCTCAACTGTGAACTCCGAATAGTCACCAGTTACCATCTCGGGCTTTAGTAGTATGTTGTATTTTTCATTACTATTGTAATAATCACTTTTGCACCAACACAGTAAAGGGAACTGCAGTGTGGTGTTGTGCTTTCTCAGTTATTTCTATGTAACTTTTTCCCATTTAAGCATCTGTTCTGTACTTTTAGTACTACTGTAGCAGCATGCTGAGTACCAAAAATCAAATTCTGGTGAGCTTCCTTACTCTTAATATCATCCTTTAGACTGGACCGGCAACCCTTGTTGAACCATGATCGCAAACCACAATCGTAAAGCACAAGCTTATGGTTGATTTTGGTGTCCAAAGTTCAGGTTTTCAACAATGTGTTTGGTTGCCTTTTGCAGTCCTTTGAGAACACTGCCTACCTCATTTAAAATTTTTTAAAATATTACCCCCATGCTGCCACTCTGGAAGGGTCAACTTGATCAGCCTCTGAAAATTAGTCGTTTTGCAGTGACGTCTCTATCATTTTACAAGTCATCTCAGTGCAATTTTGTGAGTGAGCTCGTACTCCCACAAGCTTGCTGAAAAACAAATTATGTCCAGTTACTGTTCAGTGGGACCATGGAACACAGTGCTTTGATTTTCCTGACCTCTGTGGCATAAAACTATTGTAATCATTCTAAAGTAATTCAGTTTTTATGACAGAGATCCTGATAAATGACTCTTATTCCATCAGTGAGTGCCTTTTTCAACTCTCAGGGCTGAGACTTGTATTACATTTGAAAGTTTTCTAGAATTTAAGTGGTTGGTGTTAGTTTTTAAGGAAGTGTAAATTTTGAAAGAAGTTGAAAACAGCTTATCAGGCAAGTCTTAGTGGCTCAGGGATGCTTTTCTGAATCCGCTGCACCTGTCTGTCAAGGTAAACACTGGCTGTAAGGCTTTTCAGATTTACGTGCAAGTGCTGGACGTGTAGTTTGCAGACAAATCGCAGGCAGTCAGGTGTGGGCAGACGGTCAACTGTTGACCCAAATGATGTTGCTGGTGCATATTGGTAGAGGTGCATGCACATGTTCTGATGGAAGTGCTTAATGGTGGAAATGGCTCTAAGTAGCAGTAAAAGGTAAGTAGTTTCACATGTGTGACCATCATACTGTCCATCATGAATATGGCTTTTTCATAGAGAAGCCAGCCATGGGGGGTGTCCGGTCCATGGTGCTGTATTATATGACACATCCATTTGGACTTAAAGCTGTCTGGTGGTCCTTTTACCTCTAATTTAGTTTTTGGCCTGGTAATCTTACTGACTTGCAAGCCATCAGGAGCAAGGATTGTGATGAAAACTCATCTTGGATGTACAGTATTGCTGCATGGTCATGTTGACTGAAAGAAAACCACTGACCAACTTTACCAGTCCCAGGTCTTGTTATCTAAACACGGTCCTTAAAATCCCCTTAAAACTGAAAACACATAGATGCAAAGACTTGTAGATAGTAAGAAAGCACTAGTTCTAGCCCAGTCGGACACTGGCTCTGAACAAACGTGGCATTAATAGATTTCTGTGCCACACTGAGAGCAGAATCACGGTGAGTTGTTTTTCTCCTCTGCTGCTTTAGTGAAGATAGACACATCAAAATGTTGTTGAGTTTCTGGTCGGGGTTCTGGCCTTGACATAACGTAATGACAGGGCAGTTCTGCTGCGCGTCTTGATTACTTTTTAATTTATTTTGTACACTTTTGTACACACTTGTTTTTGACGTTCTATGGTCTTTGATTTTTTTTTGGACCCAGGTTGGAACCCTGCGATTCTGCGGCAGCACTGAGTTCTCAGGAGGCCTCTGGGCCGGAGTGGAGCTGGACAAACCGGAGGGGAAGAACGATGGCTCCGTTGCGGGGGTTCAGTATTTCACCTGTCGGATGAAACATGGTAGGTCACGCCTCAGCCCAGCACCTAAAGATCAAACACACTGACTCGCCCACCCGCTCATCAATTACCTCTACCACTATTGACTTTGTAAGACTTAAGTAGTCCGGTCAGATTTTCAGTGGTGAGCCATCTAACCCCAGGAATTTCGATCCATCCTTTATGTCAATTGTCAGTAAATTGAATGTATCCAACAGAGTGGAGGCAATAATTTATTAGTCTTATTATGACTCTTTATCTTGAATCAGCCACAATCTTCTGATAGTTATTCTTTTTTTTCCCTCAGGAATCTTTGCTCCCCTTTCAAAGATAAGCAAAGCATCAGAAAAACATAAAGCCAGCACCGCAAAGACGTCCACACCCATACGCCCCTCTCGTCGAATGGACCTGTCCCGTGTCACCTCCAAGATAAACACAGGTAAACACTTCTGAACATCGCTTCTCTGCTGGTGAATCACACAGGAATCGTACCAGCTGTTAGTTTGGGTTCTTCACCTGGGTCTGTTGTTATGATTCAAGCTTTTGGAAGGATGGGTTTGCCTGAGTTCTGCCACAAAGTACTGTAAGAAAAACAGGAAATTATCACGTCAGAACATTGACTACAAAGGCGGTGAAACTGTAGTAGCCTGTCGGGCCCTGAGGGTGAAGAAATGTGTGAACACAGGTGAAAGAGATGTCGCAGGAGCAACTGCTTCCTCATTCCTCATGAATCTCCTGTTCAGTCCCCTGGAGGAGACCAGTGGACGCATTCTTAGAAACCATCATCACAATCATATGAAAAAGTAAACAACTTCAAAGACAGTTTGGAGTAACAGCATTAGTCCAATGAATGCTTCCTGATATTGGCTCATAGTTGAAGAAATCATTCTTCAAGCGTGCTCACTTCAGGGGCTTTGG
Source organism: Chaetodon auriga (assembly GCF_051107435.1). Lineage (NCBI taxonomy): Eukaryota > Metazoa > Chordata > Actinopteri > Chaetodontiformes > Chaetodontidae > Chaetodon > Chaetodon auriga. Next base: position 19,527,559 of record NC_135087.1, read on the forward strand.
GACAGCATCAGTAGAAACAATGGCCTGTGGTCGTCCATTTTTTCATGACATTGGCACTGATGTGTTAGAAATGAGTGTTTTGGAGGTAATACCCTCCTATTCTCCACTAACTGGATTACAGTGGTGTCCACTTCATGTGTGATATTCTGGTGATCCTCAACCACCCGTCTCCCTCTGCTATATAACTAATGTGGTCAGCAAAATGAGTTATTGGACTGTTTAATCCCTCTAAGGTACGAACATTCTCCACAAGCGCTGTGTGAATTTTCAGTAGGATGTACCTGTCTGTGTTTAATTTGCATTACTTTGATCTGACAGTATCATCTCCTGATTACTAAGAGCCTTTAAGGCAGCAAGTACATCAGTAAGAAACAAAATGTTCACATTTTTGTCTCTAATATTGATCAATCACATTAAAAAGCAAGACAAATGTGGATATTTTATCAAATAAAATAAAACGAGCAGTATGAAGTTGAGTAAAATGAAATGTGTGCCCGATATAATTAAAAAACAGTCATGGCTGCTGTATTAATAGCAGTTCTTGTGGGGACATGGTCATTATAGATACTGAAATGAATGCCTCCACTGACATTCTTCTCGCTGACACAGTGGATTTTTTAGCCTACTATGGAAGGACTGAGCCACTTCACGGTGTCCAGATTAGGCCATCGGTGAATCATGACCCAAGCTGACTCTTTTGTGCCAGAAAGAGGCTTTCTCAACTTTCCCAGCCTGTATGAGCCATGTCACCGCATTGCAGGATTTATTGCATCTGGGCTTTCATATTAATCTTCCTCGAATGCTTTGAAAAGTGGATTCTGAACCAGTGCCAAAGGACAATGCATAAATTAGACTGCTGAAAAGACCTTGCTCTCGCAGTCCTTGGATGCCCATATCCTCAGCTCCTGACTAATGTCGTCTGACTCGTCTCATAATATAGTCCGGTTACCTCAGAATACGGAAACCTTGTCGTGGCAGGCATTTGTTTTTCTTGCGCCCTCTAGATTGTACAGCTGTATCGTGGTGTAATATTCAAATCTTTTGGAGGCCGATTGATCTGAACGTGACTGGAATAGGGGACCTTGGTGCCCTATGGAATTCTGAGATTGATAGTCCAATTAAGCAGGGTTTAATAACTAGGGCATAGACAGGCTGAATGGCCTGGCAGCCATTCATCACAAGGTGTATGTGAGTGTGTTATGTGCGGCATGCAATGCATGTGAGGGCGTGTGTCTCAGCAACTCTATGCAACTCAAGCATCAGACTAATTTACGACCAAACATTTTTCAGGGCCTTTGCCAGCCAATTTAAAGCCCAACCTCTCTGCACCACCTGTGTTTAGCATCCCATTGGATTGTCAGTGCTCGCTCGCTCCTGTGTATCTATAGATTGGATGAGTCATTGTGGAACTGTCTCGTCTCACTAACCAGGGGAGACAGACACAGCAGAATGCCAGGCTGGCCCCCATTAGAGTGTGTCAACTGTGACTCGGGCCTCAAAGGGCGATGGGAACATAGACAGCGCTCACAAAGCGCCGCCACTTGATTCAGAAAGCCTCAGTCTGTGCTGCAGTCTGTCACTTGAAGCGAACGTCAGTATGTGGAAGGGATAGATAGAGCCAGGAGGTCCCTGCAAGCTAAAGGTCAAGTGACAAGAAATGTTTGGTATTCTGAGTTGAAATGTAGTCTCCTCTTTGGAGTTCAAAGGAAAGACACAGCTCTGCCTCTGTGGGGAGCGCTTCCCAGCTCTCGCTAAATGTGAGCTGAAATGGCAATCAATAAAAAAGCAGGCTGATTTGAGATTTTTCTAATGCCTTTTACAAAGCACAATAAAGTTTAAACCAAGGTGACATATTAATGAGTTGAGAGTAATGTGAGACAGTTTATATGGCAGAGTTATGTATGAATTGAGAGAGAATTATTTTTTCCCTAAATCTGTTTAGATACGTGGATGTTGATTTTATTACCTATTAAAGAACAGCCTCTAAAAGGCTTTTGTCAGTTTAATGGTAGTTTTAATTCAAGTCAACAAACTATATAAAAGCCTTGAAGTTGTTCAGACTCGGTGCTATAAACTACTTGAAGAACATAATTATGTTTACTTCTGCAAGAAATGTAACTTCCCATTGTGTGCTATTTGAGTCGGGACCAAGATTTCTTTTGAAGTTTTTTTTTTTTTCCTTTTGTATTCACTGTCATTGGGGCCTTTGTGTGGGCGTAACTGCTTGTCTCAGCACATATAAGTGTTTTTATTGTGTGTTGGAGTAAAAGAGACAGCCTGAGTTCAATTAAGAAAAATTGCCTTTCAGTAATTCTTCTTTCATTGCGACTGGACAGTGTCACGCTGCCTGTTATTTACATTTCTTCTCTCCTGCTCTTGTGTTTTATCTTTTCAGTGTCGCTTTTTTCTCTCTGCCGCTCTTAGAGTGCCACACGGTGTCTTCTCAATTTCCTCCTCTGTAATTCTCTTCATGTCTCCAATCTTGATGAACTTTCTAAGCTGCTTTTTCTGCATCTTGTATAAACGTGCAAACCTCTCCACCTGTGCTCACAATATTCTGCAGTCCTTCAACAGATGCATCATGACAGCTATAGAAATTACACTGATGGCTTTTATAAATATCCCAGTTCAGCTTTTAATAGTCAAATGAAAGAATATAAATATAAGGTTTCATACTTTCAAAGTAACTTTCAAACTGCACAAACATTGCAGAACTTAAATGTCATCTTCTAATCCAAGCACTTTATTTCCATTAATAGGATGAATATTGATGTCTGTGTTGAAAAGTCGTTACTGTGTCTCTTGTGTGTGTGTGTGTGTGTGTGTGTGTGTGTGTGTGTGTGTGTGTGTGGGGATGGGTGGAAAGGTTTATCTCCATCTGTCCAAAAAACCCTCAAAAATCAAAAAAGTCCAACTGGTCCCGATCAGGGCACAGAGGAAGACGTCTCAGTGACGAGGACAGGTACTGCAGTCACAGCTGCGTGGGCTTTAATGTGTTGTGCGTCAGGGCATGAGGTGTGGGAGTGACTTTGCAGTGTTTAGTATAATCTCTCTCTGGTTAAAACTGTGGAAATGATTTCGAGAATTAGTTCCACACACTCCTAATCGTCACCTGACTCTGATAATTGTGCACCTTTTAATGAATCCAACATCATAATCCATCTGTGGGTAAGAGCATCAGAGCCTTTTCAAAAAAAAGTGCTGTGTTTCACAAAAGTAACTTTGATGAACTTCGTGTATCCGTTAGTGCTGCCTTTGCAGTTGAAGCATGATTTAGATGGTAAAAAACACTGCATGCAACTGAATATTGAGTAGAATCTGAATTCCAGAGTTTCTCAATCTGAAAGTATTTTGTGCTTGCAGTTGTGATCATTATGCATGAACCCTAAACCACACAAGTCCAGTGATCAATTAAAGCATTGAGGGATTGATTAACTCAAAGCTGCTGATTCTGTCATTTCTGTTTAACTGGTGTTTCTGTGCATTGCTGTCCATTCTTAAGGGCCCATTAGGTGAGGCTAAAAAAACCCAAATCTCTCCAAAATTGGGACAGGATTAGCATGTCGCTCCTTAGTTGGACCTCAGTAACATGACAAGCAACTGTAAAAGATTGAGCTGACTTGATTCGCACTGCCTTGGAATCATGTGACACAGCTGCTTGGATTTCTGAAAAACTACACTGATGATTGTGTGAATCTGAGTGCTGCAGGCACTTTCACATTCAGAAGAGCGAAATGCAAAACTAAATAAAAGGCTGAGCTTCATTATATTGATGGAATTAGTCTGTGAAGCCTGAATGGGCGGATGGTGGGTTCGGTATTAAAAGGGGAGGCACAGACTTTGTGTGGTGTGACTGTAGACGGCAGAATGGATAACGGCATTCACAGCTAATGTTCCAGTGGAGCCTAGATGCAGCAGTTAATGCACCTTTTTTGAACGTAGTATATGGCTGTCTTCACAGGAATAGATATTATTAATTCATTTTTGACACTTTAAGTCATCTGTCTCCTGTGTTTCCTGCCACTCATTCCTTTGTGTCTCTTCACCACAGGTATTCTCTCCCGCTCTCTCTCCTCTTCGTCCTCTTCACTGGACTCTCGGCATGGGCCCGGCGGCCGACCCCCTCCGCTGCCTAGGCAACGTCTTTCTGCCAGACCGCGAAGACAACGTGTTTCCCAGAGTCCCAGGACCACACCCTCACCGGCCCTCCGCTCTTCACCTGACACCACTGCGCTTAGTACTACAGGTCTGTATTATTATATATTGTATACTAAACTGTCTTAACATCAACTTAAAGAAGCTCATTATTTCAGGATTTTTCTCATGATTGTGCTCAGAGTGGGGGAAATAAGCATTCAACACGTCGCCATTCTTTTCCTTAAAAATAGTTCCAATGCAACTATGCACATGAAACGGAGACCATTTGTATTAACACAATAAAACGAGATAAAAGAAACCAGAACATTCCAATCCCTAAAAACAAGTTTTGTCCTATAAAGTGGAATGACAGAACACAGTAAGAAAAAGCACTAAGCAAGAGCCAATGACCGCTCGAAAAGATCTCCACAAAGACCAGGAAGCAGCAGGTACAGTTGTCACTGAGAAAACAATAGGCCGTGCAATCCTCCGCCGTGGTCTCCATGCAACAATATGATGTGCCATGTGTGGAGGAGAAATGACTCTGCATAACAATATCATATCTACAGTGAAGCTCGGAGGTTCTCGTGGTGCTGCCAGGATCCAAATCATAAAAGGGAAGTTTAATGGAGCCATTTACAGGGAAATGCTTGTGAAGAATCTGCCCACTAGGACGTGAATGAAATGCAGGTGGACCCTCCAGCAGGACAATGATCCAAAACATACTCTGAGGAGACTGTCAGTCGAATCCAGAGGAAGAAAATAAAGATGTTGGAAATGACCCAATCAGTCACCAACAGAACATTTGTGCAAGGAAGTGAAGATCAAGACTCACCAGCGTGCTCACTGGAGTCTTCAAGATTTAAAGACTGTCTGTGTGGAATAATGGGCTGAAATCCGACCTGAGCACTGTGAGAGATTAGTTTCTGTGCACAGGGAGCGTCTGTCATAGCAAACAAATATTTCTCCATCGAGTATTAAATAAATTTCACTCGGCTTGTTCTGGGCTTTTTTCCTTTGTCATTCCACTTTATTCCACGTAGGTTTTTTAATGGATTGGAATGTTCTGATTTCTTTATCTGTCTAGTTTTGAGTTAATACCAGTAGCTGGTGTGAGTTTCATTTAAAAAGCTGCATTGGAAATGTGTTTAATGAAAAACGTGTAGGCATGTTGGATAGTTATTTCTCCCTCTGTATGTAATGGATTCAAACTGAGGACACCTATTGTCACAGTAGTGAAACACTCTTTGTTCATCTCTCCCAGGGCTTCGAAGCCGAACCCCCTCAGCAAGTAGCTCTGTGTGTGTGGGCCCTGAGGTGCGCCTGGGAGAGAGGGTCCTGGTGGTAGGCCAGAGAACTGGTGTAGTCCAGTTCTATGGAAAGACCAACTTTGCTCCAGGTCAGTTATTAAAATTGGTATTCCTCCTGCAAAGATTCAACAGTTGAAATCACATTAAAAATTGATATTATGACACTTTCACCATTAATCCACTCTTTATTTGGTAGATGCTTTGCAGCATCGTCTGGATGACGCTTCAGTCACATGTAATTCAGCCTCACTTCCATAAAAACATCATCAGCTTGCTCAAATTGTAAAATGTGGTAAATTGGATTATTTGAAATGGAACGCTATGTGCACATGCATATTGAAATACTCTCTGAAGTTTCATTTGCAGGGTTTTTCCTACAATTTTGCACCATAAATTAAAGCTCAGTGTCATGGTGTGTCATAGGTTTATGGACCCAGTCGGGTTGTTTAGAAATATGAATACACAGTCACAAACAAATTAAACAATTATTCCTTCATTACCAACAAACAGCGATATTGATTCAATAGACTGCCCACTGACTGGTTTCACAAATAACTATATGAGTAATTTGAGCTCTGTTTACTAGCACACTGTTAAATGTGTTTAATTAACCTTTAGGGTCCAATAAAAATAAAAAAACATGTGGGGCTCCCAAAGGACCAAACTGTACTCTCTGAAAAAGGTTCAGTCTTATCAGCGCTGAGTAAATGGCACCTTGAGTTGAGAAAAAAACCCTGAAATAAAAGCCTTCAAAGCCCATCTAAAATATTCATTATCCCTTTTAATAAATCATGGCTGTCCTTCCTTTACTTTTTTCGGGACAGACAAATGGAATTGCAACTACTGCAGTTTTCTTTAATGTTTCTGTTAATGTTTATCTAAATGCATCCTGGTATTTTTAATTGGGCAGCAAGCGGGTGAGCGGACGTTTTTTTTTTTTTTTTTTGATCAAATAAATTGTGGCCATCGCACAGCTTTGGATACCTCGTTGTCAGAATAGGTTTAAAGATTCTGATTATTTCAATACATAAAAGTAAAATGCCTCAGAATCAAGTCTCTCCTGAAATATAGCCAAAGAAACATCACATGGTTGACTGTTAAAAGCCAACAAGAAAGACTTTGTGAACATATTCTTAATAGATGAGTTTTTCATTTTCACAAATGAATAAGTTCTATCCAAACAAATGACACGATGAAGGAATGATCAGGATCAAGGATCGGCACATTTGTCTCTAAATGCAGAACTTGCCTTTGGTTGCCTCTAGCTGACTTCATTCCCCATTCTGTTTGTAGCAATACATTTCAAAATTGTTTGCATAATTGTTAAAATGTATGTGTGGTATCAAAACTGCATAATGAGCCACATGTGGAGAAAGCGATTGCTCTATTAAGCTCCTCTTTTTCAACTCGCTCGGGCTGCATTACAAACTCAGTCACAAGCCATTGTGCTGGCAAACCTCGAGTTGGACAGAAGATACTTGGAAAAATAAGACATGAGGAAGTTGCTGCAGAACCAAAGCCATTGAAACCTTGACAGAAAACAGCTCCCATTCTTCATTAATATTTAGAGAGTCATTTTTCCCAGGCATCAGTCATGTATGAATAAGTACTAATGTATCTCAAACCACTGAGGATCGTGTTTGAAGGGATTTCAGTCCTCAGTTGCCTTTGATACTCTTAAATCAGTGATAGCAAAGCTCTGTTCTCTTAGTGCAGTAGTAGGACTGGCTCTCCAAACCAAAAGCAGCTCCTCTTGATGAACGCTTTGCACTTCTTTTTTACATTTTCTCTCTTTCCTTACATGGCACATGCAAGGTGTCGTAAAGTCATTTAGATAGAAAGATGAAAGATGCTTTGAACTCGCTTTCTGCCTTGAGACTGACAGATAAAGAGGTAAACAGTTCATTATTATTTATTAATTATCTAAGAGGCGAGTTCTGTATAGCAAAGCATTGGCTATGCTGCGCTGTGTTGCAGGCCAAAGACCAAATAACACTTTTTTTTTTCCCTTTAATGTTGTGTTAATGAATATATGCACAGTGAAATCTGAAGTGTATCCCTGCAAATCACAAGAGGTTTCTAATAATGTAAACACCATTTTGGAAGCTATATTAGCTGACTGCTCCTCTGTGTGCAGTTTGGCCTCTCTATCCAGCAAACACAGTCTAACACCGCTGGTGTTTGCAGTTGTCAGCATTAAACAACACTATTTTCTTTACTCAGGACTTAAATCTTCTTTAAGGTGCGTCTCTTCTCTTAGCACTCACTGATCTCTGGTCTGTCTTTCTGTCTGTTCAGGGCTCTGGTTGGGCATTAAACTGGACAAGCCCAGTGGTAAGAATGATGGATCAGTGGGAGGAGTGAGGTACTTCAGCTGCCCACCAAAACACGGCGTCTTTGCTCCTCCGTCTCGTGTGCAAAGGTGAGCGTAGGCCCTTTAAGGTAGCTCATACTTTCCCTAAAGACTAATAGTCCCTGATGGTTTTTGCCAGGTGGTCAGACAAAGAAGCAAAAACAGATTTTTGAAGAATTAGACCTGAAAACCCTGAGGTTGTATTTCATGGCCCTCATCAATACTTGTGACGGCACGAATGAGTTCCTTTGACAGTGTCATTTGTGCAAGTGTTGACATATCTGATTTTGCCCTCTGTGGGAAAACAGTCCTCCATAGTTGTGATTAAGGAGGGTCCGAGTTGTCAAACGTGAAGCCTGAGGCCCTCGCCCGGCATGACTCCTCAGTTTAATGTGGCACCTGGGTATGAGCCAGGCGGCATCATCTCTACCTGTAACTATGGATTATGGGTCATTCACATGTGTGTATCATTTGTTTGTGTTTAGAAATGTGAAGAAGTTTTTTTTTTTTTTATTGATGCAACTGTATTGATATGTTGCACTACATGATGTACATGTGGCTGTTTTTATACTATACTATCTTGATTGCAAGTCAGGCTGGACATAAAGCACAGATTACCTGAATATGAACACCTGACTGTGCTGTGCGTGCATCTGACTTTGCTATGATCTGGAAGATTTGCTTCTTTGAAATGTATCTTATCTATAAAGATACACACTTTATGTGGAAATCAATCATCAGGAGCTGATGGAGAGCAAATATTTGAGTGGGTTGCAATTCTGACAAAACATCCTGGGAGGAGAAAGAGTTCTGTGAAGAGCTTTAGAAAATGTCTTGCCCAGACTATAGTGCCATATGAGAAGTAAGTAAGATAATGATATAATGATAAAGAGCATGAAGGGATCGTTTGTCTACAATATAACTTCATTTCCTAATTATACTAATATATTTAATTTTTTACTGACATAATCATATGTTCTCTCCAGCTAGAGCTCTCATCAAGAACTTCCTTGTCTTTGAGTCGTCAAGGAATTTAGTTGCTCTGACTTGAGCCGTTTCATCATTCTCAAGGTCCTTTTGTCACTGAAAATGATTAAGTTAGATTTTTACTACTTTTTTGCTTTGAACCATTCCACAAAAACAGATAAAGCAAAGTTGGCTTCAGGGGATAGGGTTAAATTAGAGTGTGTTCTGTCATCTGCAGACATTATGGGAGAAACTATGTTGGACACATTTGGTAAATCATTATACTGTATGAATGAGGAAGCAAAGTGGTCCAAGAATAGACCCCTGGTGCACACCACATTATAGCTGCACTTCGTGAGAACCCCAGCATCTTAAACTGTTCCGTAAATATATGGGACAAATACATTCATTACTATGAAGTGCTGCTGAGACGAATGCATCCTGTATGGACCCAGACCAAGTTACTGTTCTGCTGCTTTAACTGTGCAGCCACTCAAAGCGTCTGATCACACATCTGATGTAAATGTTTTCATAATGTTTTGTTTGGTCAGAACAGTGCCATCAGTGTGATGGTGTGTGAAGTGAATTGCCTCTGTCAGACTGGCTGTCAGCTAAGGTGAATTTCCAACCCTTCCTCATATCATTGTTTTTTTTTAATGTCACAATTTTTATTTCTCAACAAAGCAAATGGCAGAGTTCAGCAGTTTGACATCTAGTTCATTTTCATTTTCACTTTAAAGGCAATGGTTTGGTGACAGTTCGTATTTATCATAATACTTTAATAGCTTTTGGAGTGGTTTGTTCATGCATCAGTGAAATGGGAGAGTTAAGATATGGAAATAAAAGACTGACATTGTGTATTTGTTACATGCTTGTAACTAGAATTAGGCTAAATGGTGCTGCTGAATATTTTCTTTGTTTGGACCAGTGCAACTTCAATTCAAGCCAAGTCTCTAAAATTTTCATTAATAACCTTCTCTGTGACAAACTGATATTGAAACGTTTTTGCATCATCTTTTACTGACTTAAGGTCATTTTTGGTGGCAGTTCCATTCAAAACATCTGCTCAGTTTAAGTACTCGTCTCTTGAGGCGTCTAATCAGCCTCTTGTAAGGCAACGCAGCTTTATTTATATGCAATAGCTCATTTCAAACACAAGGGAAATTCAAAGGGCCTTACACACACAAAGACGAGCATGAGAATGATATACAAAACAGGTGTACGGGTCGAATGATAGCGGTCGGAGAATCACACTCAGGGGGACTCTAGACGTCATGCTGATCGGCTCAGATTTATAACCAGTGGCGACAGCATCGTCTCTGCCATCGACATTTGAGGAGATAAGATCCTCCAGAGTTTTAGTATTGATAGCATTACATGTTGACAATCTGACCTAGTTATTTATGTGCGGTTGCAACAGTGGTCTGGCCACTCTGATGTATTAGATTTATTTATTTTTTTTTTCCACTTTCTAGCCTTATTTATTTCATAGTGGTAAAGAGGAAGCCTGTCTTGGAAATGTTGCAGTAGATGCTGTAGTAGTAGTTCTAAAGCTCTCTGATGTGCACTGTGTGGTCTTGTCACGCATTCAAGCTAGTATTTGCTGACTAGACATATAATTACAGTAAACATATTAGCATGCAAAACCAAAGAGGAGAAAAATTTGAATTATACATATTTCACTTGGGTGTGTGTTTGAACACGGGCGCGATGCCTGTAATCATAATGAATGTCAGTAAATAATAATCTGCCTCAGCCGTGACTTGAGTGTTAGAAAAGTGGGATAGATCAGAGTGATCTCGAAATGTTTATGGATTTGTCGAGACATTTCCTGTAGTCGGGTGTTGTACATCGTAATTTTGACCTGAAGCTGCTGGAAAAACAGAAAAGTTTGAAGTCGTATTTTGACATCCAGCCGGATGAGTTGTGCTTGATTATGCTTGTACAGAAAAGACTCCCAGTGTCACAAATTGGAGATTAACTGGACTTAGTGACAGTATAAGTGGCAGAACTGTGGATGCATTTATATTCGCAAGCCTGTCTTTTTTTTTGTTGTTGTTGTTTGTTTTTGTTCCTGGATATATGTGCTGTCGGGGGAAAAAAAAAAAACAATGCTGCAGGGAGCAATATGGGAGGCCTATTATAGCAATGGAAAACAGTGGGCGCTTCCTTCTTTCCTTTTCTGTTAATCACACTGTTGCAGAGATTTTGACCACCATTAGCTGCAGTCAGCTGGACTAGTTGTGCCTGAAAAACAGATACACATTGAAGGAAAAGCCAACATGAACTGTCTTGGTAGGATAAACAGAAAAACTTCAACGCCCCCCTGGCATATATTCTCCAAGTCTGCAAACCTGCACTGAGCCTGAACCTGAAAAGACCCTGCAAGGCTTGGTCTGACATACATATTCACAAGCCGCTAAGTTGTTAGCATTGCTAGACATTTTTCTGTTTTTGTTTCACATTTCCTGCAAGTGAGTAAACTCTACTGACCCTTTTATTGAATGGAACAGAAACAGAAACACATTTTCTCAAGTGTCTAATGCGTGTCATAGCTGCACTGCAAGCCATTACAGCGTAAAGAGCAGCTGACTTCTGAAGTAGTGGATGAGTTTGTTTTGGAGGAGATCTCTGTCCAGATTTGAGGGATTGCTGGTTAAATGAACACATTCCGTCTTTCTACCTGGGACTAATTAGTCTCTTCACCCTCCTTTTGCTGCTTGTGCTTCGTCTTAATGCAGATCCACCACTAAGGGGGGAGATTTCCTCTTCCTCTGTATTGCTCTCCCTATTTTTCCTCCTGTTTTTTTTTTTTTTTTTTTTTTTTAAGCCCACTGTTTACTGTCTTCCATGAGATAAAGGCTGCTTTTTGCAAAGTCAGCTCTTCTTGCTGTCCCCTATTCCTGTCCTGTGCCTCTCTCCTGTTTTTTCCTCATTAACCCTGGAGCGTGCTCAACTGAACACATGGTTTCCCTCCATCGAACGGAGAATCTCGCCTTCTTTCCATCCTGCAACTTGGTTCTCCCTCTCTTTTCTTCTCCTGTCAGCCGCTATCACAGCCCATTAGGAAAGCAAACAGCTTTTCTTACCTCCCCCTTCATTTTTGTGTCTGTACCCTTCCACTTGCATTCCTGAGCAAACAAGGTATCACCCTCTTCCTCTTTTGCTCATTTCTCTGCCTTTGGCAGTCTCCGTCTTAATGGCTTTCAGTGCTCTTACGTTATTATCATCTCGTAGCATCTTAAGAAAATATCAGTAAGTGGGACAGGTGCTCTTGTGCTGGCAGCAGAAATGGTCTTTTTTTTCTTGCTGTTGTCAGAGAGGATGTCATGTCTATTTTTTAACTGTAGACTGTCTCAGATGTGTGCTGGTATTTGAATGGATTTCCAAAATGGACGTTCTAATGTACTGTGACAAAAGTTTGGGTCAGAATTTCTGTTACTGTGAGTAACTAAGTGAGTAAAAGATGACCTGATTTACAAACAGCACAAAGTTTAAGATGACACATTTCTTTAATATTTAAAGAAAGATTACTTTTGTGGCAGGCATCACAGCTTGTAAAGGCTTTTTGTAGCCAGCTTAGACTCTCCCAGTGTTTGTTTCTACTTTCTTTCTAGTTCTGTGAGATTCTCGGGCCGTCTTACTGAATTTCTGAAGCTTTGAAATATGCGTCACCTGACCTTTCCCTATGGTGATTGTGAACAAGGCGTAGAACTAACAAGCTAATTAAGATCAGGGGCTTTGGTAAAAGTCATCTGAGAGCTCAAATCTGGCGGGTTGCTCAGCGAGGACACCTGAATGTTATCGGTATATGATGTCACTTACGCGTTTGTGTCTCGCTCTGTTTCTCACAGGATCCACGGATCTGTCGATTGTCTTTCAGAGCTTTCCTCCTCACGCCTCAGCCATCCAGTCAATGGTGAGAGCTCTGCCTTCATTGCAATCTTTGACTGAGATTAATTCGAAATGTGTCTTTGCATTTTTTATGCTGTGAGTGCTGTGGAGTCATTGTTATGCAAGACTCCGTGTGGGAGTACTTGACTCTTGTGATTGCCACGCAGGGACAATCCGTCGCAGTTTCAGCACATCATCGGCCATCGCCGCCCCGAAGGAGACGAGCAGAAGGAGCCCTGTTACCAGGTGTGCCTCTCTTTTCTGCACAGCCCTCACATTTCACCCTCCCCAAGCCTTTCAGCTTCATCCTAATCCCCTGCAGCAGTGGCATAATCAATACCAATAAGAAACAGTGGTATTAATCAGCTAAGGTTCCTTTTTTAAATGACCTGTGCATGATTGTGGTTATAATGAGAGAGAACAAGGAACTGAAGAGCAATCCGCACCAAACCGCCGTGAATCTGCTGCTTACTTCTGAGGTATCCTCTTACTCTGCATACTTTTTCTCATGAATCTTTCTTTGCTGCATTTTTCCCCTCTGCTCCCACAATTCATCAAAAAAAAAGAAGTCGTTCCAACCCTCATCGTCGGCGCTGGAGCACCCTCAGCGGTGGCGTCAGCGTTCCCGGGAGCACAACCGGGTCCAGCCCCTCGCCCAGCTCTGTCGGACAGGTGTGCCTCCACGTGGGCATGCAGGTGCTGCTCAGCAGCGCCAACGAGATGGCGTTCATCCGTTACCTGGGCACAGCAGACTTTGCCCCGGGCCTTTGGCTCGGTCTGGAGCTCCGAAGCCCCAAAGGCAAGAATGATGGCTCGGTGGGCGGCCGCCGTTACTTCACCTGTCGGCCCGGCCACGGCGTGCTGGTCCGGCCCAGCCGCGTCACCTACCGTGGCATCAACGGCTCTCGCCTGGTCAATGAAAACAGCTGAGGACTGTGGGAAGCAGAGCGGGGAAATGTTTTGATTTTCCTTTTACGATCTTTCCCAAGCAAAAGCTCTAAGTTTAAGCTTCCTGTTCTTTTTTTTGCAGCGCACATTGTTTTCTTATTCATTTACGTAGTTCTCTGTGCTCTTCCAGAGGAGGCGTGCGTTACAGTAAAAGAGTCACTTATCAATAGGTCAAAATTTAGACTGCTATGTTTAATTTTGGGGAAAATGCAGGAGGCGGAAAAAGCACTTTATAGAATTAGTTTGAAATTCTTCAATTAGAATTTGTATTGGCGGGAAGCACTGGGGGGGAAACAGGAAGAAAAACACTGCACTAATTTTAATCTGATTGCACTAACAAATGATATGATATATGAGATAAGATAGTGGACGGTATGGATGTGCACACATGAAAGCTATTTCTATACCCAAAGCTAATTTTAATCACATCAAATGAAGATTTTTATCAGATGATTTGGGTGGTGATGTAGCCTACTCTCTAACCAAAAGTGTGCATGTGTTAGTGATTATGTGCGTGTGTGCATGTGTGTCTTAAGAGCACTTTGAAGCACGAAAAACTTTTTTTTTTTTTCCTGTGTTGTCATCAGGCTTACAGATAATTGACGAGAGTTGAGTCAAAACTGCATTTTCACTTTATGAATCAATGTCAATTAAGTAAGATTTAATTAAGCCTAGATCTCATATCAACCTCCGTCAGAGTACAGCTGCATCAACAGAGGACGTTTCCTCCTCTGTACATCAGTCTCAGCCACAGTCTGTTCAGTCTACACAAGCAGCGGACTAAACAAACAACAAACGTTGTCGAGGCAGTGATGTACGTACACAGTCTATGAAATAGGTTCCCTTTATGGATATATATTAGCTTGAGCTGGGAACACTCTTGACAATTGAAGCCTGATTATAAACCTGAGTGAAACCTGTCGGGGTCGAGGAGCCTCCGTCCTCCGCGGACGTGTCCGAGCTGTCACAGCAGTGTCACAGCTTCAGCGTTTAGAAAAAATCAGAATGCGATGGTGTAATTTGAAACGGCACCTGGACTGACAGCCGATCATCGCATCTGTTCAAGCCCAGATTTCAGAGCTTTGGTTGTGGCACGCTGTATTTGACACTCAATTAAAGCAGCTTGACACAGGAAATATGCAATCGTCCAGAAGTTTCAGCGATGGAGTTTGCTGTTTGATTAGAGTCGTCTGGGCAGCTCAGTAGAGAACAAGTCATCGATTGTGCATGTGGAAAACAGGCCCGCTTTTCAGTAAAACACTCATGTACCATCCAATTAGGCCGTGCAGGCCCCAGCCATAGCCGTAGAATCTTGAATGGCCTTCTCTCATTGATCTGTCTGGTCAGGCCCCCTGTGATTGGAAAGTGGCGGTGGTCTGGTCAGAGACCAAGGTTGTCCAAAAAAAAAAAAAAACACAGATCCAAGATAAAACGAGGGAGCGTTTTGAAAGCGCAGCCTTTATTAAACATTTGGATCAACACTTCTTTTCCTTTTAAAAATAGCTTCTCATCTGCATTAAGGCCATCTCTGTGATCATTGCTGTGGCATTTGTTAGTGTTCCATATTTCACATCTTCTCTTTAGATAGACTCTCTTATTTTGGTGTATCTGCAGTCCCAAATGTATTACAGCATGAGTGATTACAAATTCCACAGTGGGTATGAAAGTTTTTTGGCGCTGTGTTCTTGTGGGTCATAGATGATGATAGATTGTTATGTATGTATATTTGAAGTATGCGTGTGGAAGAGGGATTCGGTCTGAAGCATTTACATGTTGTGGAAAATAACAGTATTTGTAAACAATAAAATATTCTATTCTACTTTGACGTCTTATCTCCACGGCTCTGTATTTTTTCTTTGGCTGCGGGCCATTATCAAGTGTGGCTGCACTAATGAAAAAGAGGTTTACTTCTTGGACTGTTCATAAAGTACAGAGGAGAGTCGTCCTCAGGGACTGCAAATGAAATCGCACAAGCACTTTGAAATAGTTACACGTCTGTTCACTTACCATGTGATTGCACTGGGCCTCGTCTCAGCCAAAGCTGAAAAAGCCTGCTCCTGGAGTGGCGTTGTTTGCTTACCGCCAGCCTGGGCACAGGCCTTGATTGTGAAAGAAAGACATGTTTGAATGGTTGCTTTTAATTCTTTTCTATGCTTGTTGTTACTTATTTTTGTAGTCTGAACAGGAGGAACAAAGCCAATGTCCAAACTACTGACCAAGAAATTGATTCAAAGATTAAAAAGGAGATGAAACCATCAGTGGAGTACCACAAACTGTAGATCTTTAAAATATCCAAACAAATACAAGCTGAAGCAGTGATATCGGACAGACCATTACTAACAAAAAACATCATTATTCTAATGGGCATACACTGAGCACCTGGAGCCTCATTTATAGCAAAAATATTTTGTATCCAAGCAGAAATTATTTGTGTTTGAATGCACAAAGTTACACTCGGATAGGACAGCACATCATCAAAAATAATACACAAACCTTCACCTTAGCTTACCCTTGAAAGTATTGATTGTCCTGTCGATTTGAAGCGGGTAGTGAAGTTGAGCAATACAACAACATCAGATCTGACCGCTGATGGACAGAGCGAGGACTGTTCCTTCTCCAGAATCATGTTTGTCTGCACTTTGTCTTGTACAATTTGTCCAATTTTGCTTTGCCAAAAGTGAAAGTGGAGAATAAAAAGATCAAATACAGTATAGAGACTGAAAAGTCTTTGTTTGCCCGGGAGAAAGAATCCTTTTGGCCTTTTAAAGAGGTTTTAGCAACGCGCAAGTCAACTCCACACACTGTAGTCATGGACGTGGTCTCTGCGACATCACTCATAGGTTTATGAGGAGCCATTGTGTGACAGCGTCTGACTCCACTAACTCCCTGCCTAATGCAAAAATGTGCAAAGCAGTGGAGTGTGAGTGCAGCTGAAGGAGGCTGAATGAAGCCCGGTTGCTGCCATCCATCCCATTTGACTTGAACATGGCACATGCCCAGTTCGATCACTGCTGAGGAGGAGAAATGCTGACCTCACACCTGAAGCCAACCAACATGCCTGCTGCTGAGGAGGCAGGGCCTGAGGAGTCGGGAGATGAGATGCTTTAGACCTTGGATACTTTTTTTAGTGACGTGTGGAGGGCAGAAACAGGGGGCCAGCTCTTGCAGGGATGATGGAGGGGTCAAGGATTCGTTGCACATGCAGCTGTTTGGGGACCTCGTGTGGCTGCATCTCTGCTGTGTTTCTGGGTGGTCTCTTTGCTCTTGCTTGGTGTGACGTGTGCAATTCAGCGTGCACGTCTTAGTGTTTGAGGTGCTGAACCCTCAGTTCAAAGTCTGAGGCAGTCACAGTCTGGGGAAAATGACGGGTTGCCCCATGCAGGGAGCCAAAAGAGAAAAAGTTCTAATATCTCGACTGATGCTTGTGAGTTATCGTGAGGTATCAAGTCACCTGCTTGCCCAATCTGTTGCAGCTCAGTACATTACAAGGTTGATAATGTTCAGTTTTTGTTGTTAAATTCAGATCTTTTATTACTGAGGTTCCTGTACTGCACCACACTATAGTGAGAGGTGTTTCTAATTTGTTTGTCCTTTACATACATGAATGGAATACTAGCAACACCTCTGAGTATAAAGCAGTTCACTTCAACACATCAACACATCACTAACTTTGATCTCATGCTGAAACATAAAATTAACTCCTCTATCTCACAGTCAAATATTATAGCCATCATAAAAGACTTTACAGCAGAGCAGTTGGATTGCAGTAGGCTGTGCACGCGTCGCTTGTAAAGTGGTCACTGAATATACGTCTCCAACTGCACACTGAAGCCACTTCCTTGGCTAGAATAAGGCTTTACGTTGTGAATGTTGCTCGTCTTTGATTCTTTGAGAAAGCAGCTCTGAACAGAAGACAGGGCACACACTGTGGCTTGTACATGGAAATGGAGACATTGAAAGCAGTTAGAGGAGCTCCACTGGAGCACAGTGGAGCGTCTGAATTCAGACTCCGCGTGGCGATGCCTTTGTTGCCTGAAAATCAAAGCAGGACAAAATGCCATTATTATTATTATTTTTTTTACCTTGGATGTAACTTTTGAAATAATGAACAGGTCTTGCTGTGATACACCATTTTGCTGTTTGACTTCCAAACCGATGTATCTTGTATTTAAATGGTTTGTTATCAGTAGAACAAAATGAGATGAGGGTGAAACTCTGCATCACAGTGCAGCGAGCGCTGAGCTGCACCATCAGCACTTTGTCCTGAGCGTAGAGCTCATCCCTGATGGGAGACAAATGATCTCCGTAAGTTCATGAAGAAAGACCCCAGTCTGCTTTTTAGCATGATGGAGAGCAGCTCTGGCACAGCTGGCACCCAAGGAATACAGTTTGCTATCGCTAGCAAATACGTGCTGGCAGCTGCACAAGCCTCTACATTTAGACATGTTTACAATACAGGGATAATCCTGCTGGGGTCTCTGTTCACCCCGTCAGGGCTTATGTGCAATAATGACCAGCTCACTGTACATAATCCTGTTTACTACACAACTAACTATAGCAAAGTGAACTGTAATGATTTGACTCAAAATATTGATTAAAAATGATTTATTACAAGCCCATTTCAAAGCTTCTCCTGCCTATTAGCAAGCTTCCAAACATGTAACAGAATCACTGAAGTCTAACCAGTATGTTAGGATGCCAGCAGCTTCTAATCCAGGGGTCTCAACCTTGAATTACCAGGGGGCCACTGGTTAGGTTTTTCTCTGCTGCTGTGAGAAGAATGAACTCCCTCTGCTGCATCCCCCAATATACTGCTCTGCATGTTTAGTAGAGTAATGTATATGCTGCAGCTTGAGACTTTATCTCTGGAGCGCAGCAGCTTTCTCCTTGCAGATACGAACATAGAAAAAAAAAATAAAGAAAATCATCATCCACCTCATCCACCTCTCATTAAAGTGTCCGTCTGCCTCAGCCACCTGATGGTTAAAGCATATATCACATAATGGCAATGTCCCTGCTTCAACCCCGGCTTTTGTTCCCTCTCTCTCTGCTCATGTTCCTGTCTCTCTCTCTGCGCTGTCAACCGTCAGATAAAGGGGGGGGGGGGGGGAAACTGTAACCATCTATCCTCCGGGTCAGCATTTCTTTTAATTTAGAGAGGCATTTCGGTGTCAGGTGTGCTGCAGTAAATCAGAGCACTGTTGGTCTTAGCTGTCTGAAGTTGCGCAGTTTGGTGCAGGATGCAAAGGAAAATTGTGGTGTATTTCTGCCTGGGTTGTATTCTCACAGGCCGTGAGTCGTAGTACCTAAGCACTCGACAGCTGCATTGTAGAGATTCTTGATTCATGAAGTTGAATTTCAAACACTTGCCCCCTGGATTAGCCATTTTTTTGCTAACTGCACAATAATTGCCAGAATCTGCGTTTCTCAAGCTGAGGTGGCAAATGCACAAATGTTAGAATGACCCAAAGAACAGCCACAATTATGAGGTGAAAGAGGCTGAAAAATACTCGCTTCGCTTTAAATGTGAACTAAGGAGCCATTTTACGCTCTGATTTTGCAATCTTGCGAGGAAAATGAAATGATTAGTTTAAAATAAAAGACTGGGGAAAATCAATAATGTATTTGTGGGTTGGATGTAGCAATAAATTCTAAATGTGAGGGGGGGGGGGGTTTCTTGTGTGCCCAGCCTTAATTTGACACCCCTGCTCATATCTAATAATCACAAATCTTATCTTAATGAATAAATGAACAGTAGACTGATTGCTAATATTTCTACCTGTCAGACTGTTCCAGCAAACTGCAAGACGTGACTTCTCCATCCTCCTCACCTTTGATGCGAGTGCACCGAGCGAGGACGCAGAGAGAGTGAGGCGTTAGATAGAAACCTCGGATGTGTGTCTTGCATTAGCTAAACTGTTGCTGTTGCTTTAACGGGCTGGTGTAACATTAGAAGCTGGCTTACAGAACAGCCACTTCACCACTGGCATGAAAGCTATGGCAGAGGGACATTTTCCACGGCTGTCCGTGCAGGTTTCGCTGTGACGCCTGCTGTAAGGGTTTGTGGCAGCTCGTGAAAATGGAGTCTGTTATCTCGAAACATAATTCTGGGATTGCAACACTTCTTGGAACTAAGGTCAGACAGAGTGTCGGTGACAACCAGCCCGGCATCTTTGATAGTCTCATGGATGTCTATAGAAGCTCCTCTTGCCCTTTTGTTCCCCCTTTTTCAGCCCTCTTAAAGAAGTTCAGGTTCTCACTGAGCCATGACACACATTTTTTGTAAAAAGAATATATGGCAGCACAAAATAAATCTAATGTATTTGCTTTAATCCTATTCTGTCAGTTACTTTTAGTTGGACGTGTGTCTTTTCTATCACAGAGAGCTTTTCTTGTTCCTGTGAGGGGCCGTAAACTCGAGAGCAGTAAAACACCCACTAAAGGAAAATGAAGGCTCCTCAGAATGAAATCTGCAGTGGGACATGGTGCAGCGGCTAACAGCGGAGTCTCAACTGTTTTAATCCATCACACACAGCGAGCTCACAACACCGAGGCATGAACATGAAGACCACTGCGCCGCTTCCCTCACAGCAAACATTAGACAGACAGTCGTATAATGTGATCAGCACAGCAATCTGACGGCTTTGAAAGTGGCGCAGTGTGTAGGCGACATTAGTATGCAGATTATGTAAATCATGTTCTCCTTGCCCCCTCCCCTAAGATAAAACCCCTCCTCGCCACACCAAAACCATGAGAGGGACTGGAAACCGAAGAGCAGTGACACTGGAAAAATACTGAATGAGGAAAAAAAAGAGACAACCTGTCACTGCAAAAAGACTGACACGGAGAAAAAGTCAGAAGATCGTCACTGAAAAATACATCTGAATGCAACGTGTATCAAAAGAAATCATTTTTTTTCTGCCTGTGTTTTATTTTTCAGTGGAACTCCTTCACGTTCCAATTCAACTTTTTCCAGGTGTTTCAATGCCAGCTTTTCCCTTTTTTCCCTTCAGGTTTTCTTTTCAATCTTTTCAAAATTTCATTTTCGATGTCAAAGTGTCGCTGTGGCTTCGTTACCAAGCTGCCTGGGTTGATGATTGTGCTTTTACCGTAATAACCAGCCCTGTTTTAGTTCATCTGATGACCTTGGTGCAGTGGACAGACACATGCAAAACAGCTATTATATAGTAATTTATTAATTTTGGCGAATGTCTTTTGAAGGGCAATTTACAGCTTTTACCAGAGCTATAGAACAATACTTTATAATTACAACATTTACAGGTGCAGTTCAGTTTGTCTTTTTACATCAAAGGATGGAGATGAGCTGTGGGGGGTGGGGCGGGGGGGGGGGGGGGACACAGAATCAATGCATTTGACACAGGTACTGGAGACAAAGCAAAATACTTCTCATTGGTCAATAATGAACTTGCTCATTGACTTGGCCTATAGGAATGCATTTGTCTTAATCAGTCACTGAGCGTCATGACACACATGACAGCTCGTCTTTGCTTCACAGCAGAAGGACTGACGGGTTTGCTCAATACAGTCAAGCAAAAGCATGAAAAAGTGACACATATTGCCGTCATTCACCTAAATAACAACAGCGCCGCGCTCATGGCGTCATCGGCTAGATAGACTGCACGTACCTGTCCTTAAACTAATAAAAAAAAAAAAAAAAGCCGACTTTAAACACAGACAAGTGTGAACACCACGTGTGTGAAAAGGAGCTGAACGAGACTCAAAGCGGTCTCAGCTTTCATTCACATGTAGAGCAAAAGCAGTCTGTATTCAAACTTTTCACTCACACTCATTTGTATTCCACAACACTCATCCTATAATAGAAAAGATAAAATATGCAAATTTAGGAACGCAGAGTGCTTGGAGATAGCAATTTGAACGTTAAGATTGATTCAGCAATATCCACTATGTTTCTATAACCAGTCAAGAAAGGGTAAGGGACATTTTATTTAACAAGAAATGAATAAATAAAAGGTTACTAAAAAAAAAAAAAGCCGCGAGTAAAGAAAAGCTTCAGCTCCACTGTCTCAAAGCGCTCTTTCAGCGGAATGGAGTGGTGAACAAAGGGAGAGCAGTGATTTCAATAGTACCAGAGGCAACAAGTTATTACAAATCTCCAGCAGGAGTAAGAAGCTGAACTCTTAAATGTCGCTTTGCTGAGGGAAGCTTGTGTTTAATCTCTCCTATTCTTATGTCAAACCTGCTCCAGCGCTCTGTTTATCACCACCTTAAAGGCCATCGTGAAGGACACAGCTGACGTCCTGTATCAGCGTTCTTCCAAACCATTCAGGATATTTAAAGTTGTTCATTTTGGGGGGTTTGGCCAATCTCCTTTTTTCTTTTTTTTTTTTAATTATTATTTTTTTTGCTTTCGCCATATGACCAAAGATAAGCTAAAAACCAGCAAGCGAAAACCAGTTGATGTCAAATGGATTGGTTTGAATTTGAAGAAGCATGTTCATGAATAATTTATAGAGCCACCTCCAAATAATAAATAAAGAAATGAATAAATAAACAAGCAGGCAAGCAAACATCAACAAACACATTTTTCCCAGTATTTTTTCTTTCTTTCTTTCTTTCTTTTTTTTTTTTTTTTTCGTAGAAATGTTTCTGGTAATCCACTGTCCAATTCTGTGATGTTCTTGAAAAATAGTCTGATACAAGTTATTTACCGCACGGCTGTTCTCCAAAAGGATGTGGATAAGGAACAGTGTGAGGGTTCTGCAGTAGAGCTGACACATGGAGCTGGCAGCTGTAGACAACTTTGCAGTTGCTACAGTCAAAATGGTCTGACTGAAAGTCTGAAGTCTGGCAAAATATAGAGATTTGAATCCTCCTCGTAGTCCATTCTCATAGACAAGAGACATCCTCAGCTGTCAGTGCACACATGGCATATGTGCTCGCTCCTGGTCGCTACCAGATGGAAAGTTGTCTTCCTGTGCCATAGACTCTGCATGTGTGTCTTTCTTAGTGTTCTCACTCAGTCATGATCCCTCCAGTGTTGAAAAAATACATTTTTTTTTTTTTAAATCTCTTAAAACTAGCTTTTACTCTACATTTTGCCAAAAGCTTTGTAGTTCTGTGATGTGCTTTAGCATCCATTGGGGATTTGAACACACCTCCAGGGTTCTCCTGGGAGAAGCCTGGTGGACTCATCCAGCTCTGTTTCAGTGAGGTTCTTTCTGAATTGGAGGATGAAACCAAAAAGGTGGGGGTGGTCTAAAATGGTCTCTGTCCTGACACAGTGTTTCCTGCTGTGTCTTGAACACACAGTCTCCAAAAACAGGGCTTGAAAAAAAGACCAGCGGTACAGGCATTTGGGCTAAAGCACGGTGGCGTTGTGGCCCTCCATCCTGGGCAGCCTGGGGTCCTGTACTGTCCCCATGGTGACAAGCAGTGGACGGCTATCCTCGGACATGGCCGACCGACCCATGGACACTGAGGTGGGAATGGAGGCCCCCCTCTGGTGCGCTGCCGACGAGGTCATGGAGGTGCCCTGTTGGGGGAGAGGGGGTGGAGGAGGGGGGTTGGGGTTACCGTGGGCGGCCTCCAGTGACATGCCTTGCTCCTGGTAGCCGTAGCCGATGTTCCCACAGGGGAATCGTCTCAGTCTGTAGAGGGGAACCGGGGGCAACGCAGCTGAATCTAAAAGCAGAGGTGACTGGGCAGCAGGAGGTGGTGGTGGGGGCAACAGAGGTCTGCAAAGACCCTGCTGCTGCTGCTGCTGCTGATGGTGCAGCAGCTGCAGCTGGTGCTGCTGTTGGAGCTGATGCTGGAACTGCTTGTGCTGGTGCTGGTGCTGGTGCTGGTGCTGGAGGCCCAGCGCCCCTGCCACCTCAGCAACAGTCCGGCCCACATGCTCCTGCCCCTCGCCGGGCACCCTGCCGCTGCTCCCTCCAGCTCCCCCCACCCCTGCCTGCCTCTGCTGCTGCTGCTTCCTCTGCTGCAGGAACCACGAGCCGTATGTTGGGTTCCAGAGACTGGTGCTCTTCCCGTTGTGGCCCTCCTTCTCCGGTGGGTGGCCCTGGGTGAACGCCAGGTTGATGTGGCCCCCCTCAAGGCTGGGCTGGGTGGTGACGTGAGGTCCCTTGGCAGTGAGCGTAGACGTGGTGGTGGAGGTGACTGTGTTAGTGGTTGTCACTGCGATGGAGGTCTGCGTGTGAGGCTGCTGGTGCTGGTGGAGGTATGGCTGGGGCTGCGGCTGGGCTGACATCTGTGCTTTGGCCTCCGATGCTGTGCTCGTGATGACAGTGTGCTCCCCACCTCTCCGGTTCTCTTCTGTAGGATAGGAAGGAGGCGGCTGTGGAGCCTCCCCATCAGGCACCTGGGCATTCACCAGCACGGTCGGAGCTGAGGGGTCGTCAGGGCATATGGGTACACGCTCCTCCTCTTCAGGGATGGGTCCATACTCTACAGGCAGGGGCATGGTCACCACATCAGGGTCCTAAAGTTGGGTCAAGAGGTGTTTTTCAGTGTTATCATGACAAACCAGCTGTAAGCAGGAGGTGAGGACATTGATAATGAAAACTGTCACTGTCAGCAAACTGAATCATCTGGAGCTAATTAACAGAAACTCTGTCTTTTTATAGTTCAGGAAGACCAACAGATAATCAAGCTAGCATTAGGTGATCACACAAGGAAATGTTAAGACAGGTACTTAGCAGCTAGTTAGCTAGGAGTGAATGACAGCTGATGGATGGTGAAGCACAGCATGCGATTGACTTAAGTTGGTCACATTAAAAGCTCTGAAGCGGAGCCATGAAGCAGTTCGTCCAGTCTGTCAACAGACACAGGTCTGGAGTAAATCATCACAATTTAAATCAAACAATTTTGCGAGATTGGATTTATATAAATTCCCCAAATCGCTCAGCCCAAACTCCTGTTTTCACGGCAGCCAGAATCCCAGTTAGTTACCTGTAAGCAATAGTCGATTCTCTCCAGGATAGTTGAGAAGTTAGGCCTGTCTTCAGGCTGATGCTGCCAACTCTGAGTCATTATACGGTACCTAAAGACACACACGGAGACGCACACAAGCAAAAACCCTTCATGAAAACACTGTCTGCTACTGCGTGCAGACGTAGAAGAGACAAACAGCAGCATCTCTCCCGCTGATCCAACAAATGCCAGATTGATCTATTTTGACAAAATAGTTGTTTTGATTGCTTCAGGTAGAATTAAAGTATCATCTCCCACCACTCTGAGTGACTGTGCTGAATGGATGATGCAGACTGCAGGAGAAACTGCCAACGGAGTTCAATCCTCAGATATGGTTTTAATTGCTGAGCCGAATCCAGCTGCAGCTGTTGCTTTCGTTAATCAGCGCGTCCTGTCATGAGACCGTTCTCCAACTTCAAATTAAAAGAATACCGCGTGTGTGTTTTCATTTACACGCATGCAAGGTGGGTAATCTGCAGAGCTGTGGCCAACAGGAGTGAAGGATAAATCTGTGGAACGTGTGTTTGGGACAGAAACTGTGTGTGTATGTGCCCATATATGTTTTATAATAGAGCTGGCGTGAGAGGCGGTATCAGAAAAGTGAGTGAAAAATACAGCGTGATACGGAAACGGTGTTTAAGCTCTCTATCAGCTCCCCATGGTGCCGTCCAAATCGGGAGGCAACCATGAAAGAAAACTGTTGGTGTGGTTTCCGTATTGAAAGCGCTGAGAGCAATCTCCCATAACGCTGTGTGACGGCTTCTAGGTCACAACTCGCTTATGTGTCATTACCATCAGAGCCTTTCATGTCTGCCTGTGTGTTAGCTTTTTATGCTGCCTGTGTGCAACGTATGCATCATATGCAACGGGGCATCCTTCCTTCTGCTGTATGTTCTGGAGAAACTTAATTAGACCTCATGGGATCACATTGTTCTCCAGCATTCGTGTGTCGATCTGCACATACACTGGCCCAGGGCAGTTTTTAGGTGGGTCCATTCTTCCGCCGTTGGTTACGAACTCCAGCACTTCCTGGTTACTGCGGCTTGGATATGGCATGTAGCCCAATGAGAAGATCTCCCACAGCAGAACCCCAAACGACCTGAGGAAAGCAGATGATGAGAGAGCAGATGAGTTGAGGGGAGAGAAAGAAAGCGAGTGAAACTGAGGACAATCACGTCATAAATTATAAGCATCATCAGCGCTGAAGCTGTGAAGGATGAGAGCAGAGGACGAAGAACGACGGAGAGACGAGACGAGGAATAGGAAACAGACTGCTGGGGGATCAAAGGCGCCGAAGGACGGAGGAAGGTGACAAACAGAAAGGGAGAGAGCGGATGGGTCGGGACAGCAGACGTCTGGGTGTGAAATATAGGGAGTGAAATCACAGAGAGGGCGAGCTGAGGCTGGCGACTCTCACCACGTGTCTGTCTTCGATGTGAAGATGCCCTCCATGAAGGCTTCAGGTGGCATCCACTTCACTGGCAGCATGGCCCGCCCACCCTTCCTGTAATAGCTTGCCCTACACACACACACACACACACACACACACACACACACACACACGTACTGTTAGTACATTAGCATTGTATACAATCATCAATGGCATTTGCCAGTTGCAAAATGAAAACCAGCATTTGTAGTTTGCAGCACCATCGCCATGGCAACACCACTGCCCTCAAAAGCAGAGGGTGGGAAAAAAAAAATCTAACATTTGCCAATTAATTCACTTTGTCAGCGGCTGTATCAGCGCTCTGATCCAATCGCGTTTCCAGCTTCCTACCACGCGGGTGTGAGGGACCCTCTGAGAACCCCTTATCTCGCCCAGAGGAAAATGGGAGATGTTTTGCCGGGCCGAGCCCCGTCTGAGCTGTTTTTTATGCCGCGTCACGCCGCCCATCGGTGGAGAAATGATCTGATGTGTGCTCTATCTGATTGTTGGCGCTGATAGAGGTCACCGCCTGGTTCATCTCGCCCCGCTCCAGGCACACAGCGAGGGGCAGACAAGCGCCGGGTCCTGCTCGCCTCTCCCGTCTGTCGTGGCGTCCGCATGGAATAAACGGACACGCATCCAGATGTGAGTTAAGTGATGTCGGCTGTGTTTGGCTGGGAAAGAGCATCACTTTGGCATCGTTTGCTGTTGCAGAGGAGTAAATCTGTTTGCCCCAAATGATTCTGTCAAAAAAAAAAAAAAAAAAAAAGGACACGTTTTCTCCCTAAGCGGTTGTTTGTAAACAAGGCGAGTCTTTCATGATATATAGGACTGCACTAGCCCGTGGACACAGTTTTGTGACTGGAAGGTTGCCAGTTCAAATCCCAGGGCCTTTTGGAAAGGGGAAGTAGTCGCAGTCACACTTTCTTTCTCTTCTCCTTCAAAATCTAGACAAGCAAGTGAGGCACCGACTGCTCTGCTGGAGCTGCGCATGGCGGCGCAGCAAAGGACTGCAATTACAGTGGGCAGCTCCCAGGAGTGAATGTGAAGCAGGATGAGGAAAGAGCATTGGACTCAGTAGGCATTCCCTGGACAAATAAGAGCTAAAAAAGAGAGAGAGAGAGAGAAAATAATAGAAAATAAAAGAATGGGAAAGACATCAAAAACAGGGTGGCAAAGAAGGAAACAGATGATTGCAGCTTGGATAAAAAAATAGGAAGATTGTGGTTTTGGCAGCCTGTGCTCGCAGATATAGAACCTAAAACTTATGGACTTGGGCTGCATGAGCCATCACGCTTCATCTTTACTTTGTCTTCAATTTAAGGAGGATTTCAAGCTGACTTGAAGCTGCGCTCTTGCTCACCGGGGGCAAAAATGTCTGAACTACTGTTCAAAGCTTTAGACGTTATCTGGAAAATGCTACGCAACGAGGGCCAGGACGCTCAAACAGATGTAATATATTATAATATGCACAATCTGCAGCTGAGCCTCACCTTCTCAACCGAACCAAGCGAGGCAAGTCAGCAACAACCAAATAAAGAAAACTAAATTTGGCAATATTTCTTATCATCTTAAACCATCTTTTTGGTGTGATATTTATTGCACTGGCAGTTCAGGTTTGAAGGTTTACAGAATAAGAGACTACTGCATTTCCCACAGTATCGACTCAAGACAAATAGCAGGAGCCGGCGCTCATTATTTGATTGAACTCAGAGCTACAGCTGTGTGTCTTCAGGGGAGCAGCAAGGAGAGGTGGATATGGATGATATGCTGTCAGAGAATGTGGCTGAAAGGGAAATACTGGATGTACTTAGCAAACTATCGGCATAAGAAGTTAGCCTTGAAGAAAAATTACACATAATCAATGAAGCCGAGAAAACAATCACTAGTCGAGTCTGTATGCTTGACAGATTAGCTGAGAACCACTGCAGGGCAGTCACACAGGTCCCCACCCAACGCCTTCGTCTATCACTTAGAATAACACAATCAATTCAGTGATGGGAAGCAGTTACCTCCCCCACTTTTAAGCCTACAATTAGAGGATTCAACGCTGCCACCTTCTTCTCTACTGTGCCCCCCTTTCCAGGAGCTGGTGAGGGAAGCAGACTGCCATATAAAGATGAATCCATATTGCTCTGAAAAGGCTGATCTCGCTGGTCAGGAGTTCACAAAAACCAGCCTGCCTCTATTATTCTATATTGTTGTTGTTATATATTTACAGCCGCTGCATTTTCTGACCTCTGCAAGCAAAACACATCTTTATAGAAAGATGACCTGAACACATGAAACATTCATTCCCTTGTCTGGCCATTAGAAAATGCCGAAATATTTTCAAAAGATTGAGGGATGGTAAAATGCAGAGCATAAGACTGATAATCCCCCTATCAGTGGATCGACCTCCTGTTTTTACCTCTTTTTTTCCAGCACGGGGTTTATGGACATATTTATTACTACTGCTAACACCACCAACACAGACTGAAAGCTGAGCTGCAGATTAGGAAGGATTAAGTACAATCCCGGGAAATCTATAGCACAAATGGAGGTCTTTTATACGCGCCTGTGTTTTGTGTGCTTTTTTCTTGTGTGAGCGATGGAGGGTGCAGAATGGAAGCTGGAAGATAGAGAAGTATTAGAGGCAAAAACTGACTGGGTTGAATGGAGGGAGAGACGGAAGAACACAATGTGGAGCCTAATACTTGTGCTTGTTCATTGAGTTAAATGTCTTTGTTCTGCCATTACTGTGTGTGTGTGTGTGTGTGTGTGTGTGTGTGTGTGTGTGTGTGTGTGTGTGTGTGTGTGTGTGTGTGTGCGTGCGTGCACCAGGCTGACAACCAAAAGTCATGCTATACACCATTGTTAATAGTTCCTATGAAAATATGGTCGTTTGAGGCAAAATACCAATTCTCTCCTGGAGACCTGGTGAATTTCTCTTCATGGTGGTGGCTGTTTACCTCAGGATGATTACTGACTGGCAGCTATTGTTTACCCAGCTTTTTATTTACCGCCGCATCAGCGGTGTGCAAGCATGCGTGTGAGACTGTGTGACTACGTGAGAGAGGAAGCCCATGGAACACCACGTGCAAGTGCGCCTGTGGCTCCCCTCCCAGAATGGAAAAGGCTGACATTAAGCCCCGTCCCGGTCCCTCGCTGCGACGCCCGTCCCCTGCGACGGCCTCAGAAGGACTCCCATGTCCCTCATCACATAGCAGGAGGGCCTCATCACGAAACAGCCAAAATAACACACCGACGGCGTAGCGGCATTGTCCACTAAACAACCATCCCTCCCTCTCAAAATGATAACAGTGATAATAAAAAAAAATCCCAGCCCCGGCGCTACAGCTCCAAGCTGAGAGATAAAAACAAAATCACACCGAGGCACCTGAAAAACTGACATCAGCAATTAAATCAAGCGCTCCTAATGCGGCTCCCCGTGGGTATTGTGCAACAGCCTTTCCCGGATGCTCTGAGAGTGACTTTGCTCTCGTGTGACTTTCCATCGGCTGACTCGAAAGTGCCGCGCTGATGTAGCTCAGTGTTGTGACATATGTCCCCTGCTCTAATTTCTTACCAGATGAAAGGCTTGAGAGATTTCCCTGCTGGATTGTGCATTCATTTAAATGGTGTCACGTGAAATTGCCGTAGCTGTATGAAAGAGTTGGAGCTAAGAATAATAAGCTGCCGTTGGGGCTCCAGATGAGCTGACGTAGATTAAAAGAAAGCATCGGTACAACAGTGTGATGGAGAATGAAACACTCCCAGCTGGGCTTCAGCAGTTATACATCCATACAGTTAAAAAAAAAAAAAACTTTGTGTTTGTCAGGCTAGCCTGTTGTCTTTATACCAAATGATAAACTTTCTCATTCCTCCATGTGGTGTCGGTTTAGTCCAGCTCATCCCCCTTTAGACCTGATATAGACTCAAACTCAGCTGAACCTGCTCTTAATTTCCAGCCAGCCAAGTTGGTCTATCCTGCCGTCTTACATCAGTCAGTGAACTGTGCTGGGATTGTACCTGTAAATGTCTCGAGCCATCCCAAAATCTCCAATCTTGGCCACGCGGCCCGGCCCTTTGCAGGTCAGTAGGCAATTCCGAGCTGCAATGTCCCTGAAAGATGAGATAAAGACATACAGACTGTCAGGTCACTGCATATCCTCACTGCCTGGATTGATGGAGATAGGTCCCTTTATTAGAACACAATAACTCACTGCCACTGCAAGTCTGAGTAATGTGATTATTAAGAGACTATAGAGGAGCTAGGCATTGACATTCATACAGCTTAGCTCAGCGCCTTATATCTTCACTAACTTACAAGTAGTTTCACAAGTTTTCCATATATTTGCATCTATAAGAGAACTCTATGTATGAAACACCTACAGACGCTCCCCAGTTGGATGTGAAGTTCAGTGTAACTGCCAAGTTGCCCGGGGCAAGCTGGTACAGTGTATAGTTTCCTACAGCGCCTTTATAGCTCTGCCCACATGGTGCATCCAGAGAAAAGATTGAAATATTCCACAGATTATGCAGACAGAGTGGGTTAGAAGAGAAAATTCATAAAATTTGTATTTGCACTGTACACGGCTGGTTATTCTTTGAGAAAATACAGTATCGCACACAGCATGCTCTGCTCCCGTCTGGGGAAAAGGAAATAGAGCCCTGCACACTCTGCTCCCCAGGCGTCTGGCTCTCTGAACATCTTAAGAAGCGACGTTGCGAGCACACTGCTCCTCGTCAGACTAAAGACAACTGTGCACTAGGGCCAATAAATACGCAGAATCTGACATCAAAATAACATCATGTGACACGGCGCTCAAACTAGATCATGAGACGGGGCAGGCCTGGAAATGGAAAACTCGCAGTGATACAAACCACAGCACTAAGCTCTGCGTGTGCGTAGACAGCACATTGTTTTGATGTTTTGCCTCCACACTCTGATTAACTTGGATGTGAAATGACACAATGAGGATAAAGTAATAGTTCAGACTGATTTAAAGTGAGGGCTTTTTAAGACAGGGACTACACTATGCATGGTCGCCCCACTTCAACGTGCCAAAAGTGTTTGGAACTATTCAACTTATATTACAGCACGACTTCAAGCTTGATATTAAATCATTTAGCATTAAATAAGAACAACACTACGTCCCGCATTCCATTTGCTTTTCCGTTTATCTCTAAAAAGATCATTTTTTTTGCTTTGCTTGAGTCCAATTTAGACTCAGGCGGTTGCATGAGTGTCTCTAAACTGAGTTATCAAACCAGCGACAGAGAATTTCCTAAATTGTGGTATCACAGGAGAAACATTTCCGAGCGAAACAATCAATCCATTTAGACGCATCTCGGCTCCTTCAGGAAGACGGCGTGATTTCTATCATAGCATGACTACAATCAGCATGTGGGAGTTCACACACACTCGCAGCATCCTTTCTCATGAGGCGCTGTAGCTAAATCCAAGCAGTCCTTTAATGTAGTTTAATGGCTTGGAAGAATTCATGCAAATGATTTGCTTTTGCTTGTAGGCAAGGACAAGCCTTGAAATGCAGCAGTAGCTGTCATAGACTGCTTGCTGAGGGCTTAAGGGAAGGACACAGTGCTGCTGTACATGCAGCACAGTGATGTGAGAGCAGCCTGTTATTAAAACAATGTTAACTGGCTTCTTACTGTAGACCTTATTTACAGTCAATTTTAACTGCAGCTTAAAGAGCCATTTCACTGCAGCACCTAGAGAACAATCTGTGTTATTAGTCTATTTTTAACACCACCTGAGGTTGCATGAAAGTACCCGGCTCTCCTCAGCGCACTGCTTCTTTTCAGACGGTTGCAATTTCCAATGTGAATACAGAGCCTGTTGTGAAATAAAGTAACTTAAGAGTAAAATGACACAATCCGCTGGCCATAGAACCAGATAAATATCTCCACAGAGAAAAGCACAGAAACACCACAAAAGCCGGAGTAAGTTGGTCTCAGACAGCACTAACCCTGTGATTTAACCTGTTGGAGCACAGAACTGCTCATCCAACCCTGTAATCCTTGAGAAAAAGCTGCATTTGTGGATACACCTCCATCCCTACCTCACTCACCTGCCCTTTATTCAACCCTGAGTAAACACACCTCTATAAAAAATTGAAATTAGCCTCAAGGACAGCGTTAGGGGGAATTTTAATACAGGGTTGAAGGCAGAAAAGCGGGCTTTATAGAACCTCACGAGCATACGGAGAAGAGTCCGCCATTAGGTGGATTGATGGGGCTTTACTGTGCCACGTTGGGGCAAACAAGGTTTAATAGGCCTCGTTTGTCATTGGCCAATTCCGAGGAAGTCAAAGAGACATGAAGGAAAGGGGGACGCATTTTAATTGTGCTGCGGTGACTGTAGGAGCAATTTTGACCTTTTCCCATTTTGACATGTGCTTGACTTTCCCGGTTGACTCCTGTGAAATAGATCTCTGCAAGAAGAGATTCAAGAGAAGGAGTGTAAAATTCCTCAGTCCCATCCTCCGGTTCACCAACCACGGTGAATACGGTGTGGAAGGGGCACTCTGTTGACTTGGACACAGACCATAAAAAGGCAAGCCGGCTACCCCATCTGCCTGCTCCGATGCTAAACTCATCACTTGTCCTTTCTGCTACGATACGAAAGTCAGAAGGCATGCAGAGTCCATATGTTGCACTCGGACGGATTTAGTCAGCTCATAACTCTGAGGAGAAGTCAGCAGATGAATGTGGGGAAGTCTGTGTTTGCTCAGTTTGTACATTTTCCTTTGCACATTCGCATTTCATATGGACATGCATACCCGTATTTACTATACACTGTTTACAACTGGTTTTTCTCTGATTGCATCTCTGATCTATTTATGTAGGAGCAATACAGTGCAGCAGAAAACAGTACACTCTTTCATAACTATGCCCTGTATTTGCTCAAGCCGACACACTGGTGTAACTGCATGCTCATATGCAAAATCTGTGAACATGTGCTGAAGTACCTGTGTATAAACTGGTTCTCCTCCAGATACTGGCAGCCCTTCGCAATGTCTCTGGCCACGTTGAGAAGGTCCACCATGGTCAGGCTGGACGGGTGCTCCTGATCACACAGAGAGGAGACAGAATGTAACATTAGTGAGGCAGATTCAGGAAAGCAGAGGCAGTACACATTGTGGTTGGAAAGAAAACACGAGTACAAGCTGACAGATCTAACTTGTATTCAATTCTTGAGCTCAATGGGAAGAGCAGAGGTGGTAGCTGGAAACTCTGGTCGGTAATGCACTTTAGAAGTTGTTTTTGTTGTATTTGTTTCATTCTCTTTACATCATTCCCCAAGCTGCTCTCTCCAGTGTTCCCAACCCCAGCTTTAAGGTGGTAAGAAAAAGCACCATTCAGTGATAGTTCATGTGCTCTTGAGCGTGATGCAGCAGCGTGTCTCACCAGCCGGGGTCTGGTCTCCCTCAGGAAAGTCTTAAGGTCTCCTCCGGCCATCAGCTCCAGCAGGATGAACCTGGGCATGGCCTGCAGACTGACTCCTATACAGCGCACAATGTTCTGGTGGCTGAACTTACTGCGGGAACAGAAACACAGCAAGGTAAAGAAAGCCAGGAAGGACTTTGTTGGCACTGTTTGTGAGACAGAATTTTGTTCAAGGTTCATTTATTTGTCACTCTACAACACAGGGCTGCGAAATGAAATGCAAGATATTGTCCCTTTATACTGCACACACTCCTGCAACTGTTGTTCTTTGGGGTTTACAATAAAACAAATTCTCAGTTTTGGCATCAGTCCTTTAAGTTAGGAGTTAACTGCTCCTCACAGCTGATACTGCAGCATGTGTATTGACTGCGAACGCTGCAGACGGGTCAGATGAGTCAGTCACTACTGATGAGTGATTGAAGAGTGAGGTTCATTCATTTATCATTCTACAACACACTGTGTACTGAAATGCTAGTTGTAGTCCCTTTATGATACTCACAAAACAATATGTAAGTGGATGGATGCATAAAAGTCATAAAAATAAACTTTTTTTATGGTGGAGGATGAACTGAGGAGTCTCACTGCCTGAGGGAAGAAACTGCAGTGGATACTTCTGTATTGCTTGCCAGATGACAGCAGATTGTGGCTGGGGTGGGTATTGTGTTCTAGCGTCCTATGGGCTCCATTAGGCACCTCCATCACCTCACTGATATCACTGATGCTCAGTAGAAGGGTGATTTAGAAGTGATGTTCTGGACTGTTTCAATCACCTGCCAAGCCCTCAGAGCCCCCCCGTCCCGGGCCGTGCACATCCCATGCCAATTTGTTTCCAGTCAGGATGCTTATGTTGTGTAAGTGGCTCTTACCTGATGATCAGAGCCTCCATAAGGAAGTCCAGTTCATCTTGCTCAGAGCAAACCTCAGGAAGGGTCTGTTGTAAATAGAAAAAAAAAATCAGCTGAATGAATGGTTTTAAGTTATGCATGCAGTAGTAATTATGTTTTGTATTTAGTGCCTAATGCGTTTGAAGTAATGAGAGAGGAGATGTAGTGCGCAGCAAAACAACATTTAACTGAGAAATGTTACGTTCAACTTCATGATGTCTCTTAATACAGAAGTGGATGATGTGTAATTAGCCCCTGGTTTGACTCAAACAATTGACCTTTGAGAAACAGGAAAACTGTTATTGTTTCAGAGTCGTCACCTTGACTGCCACTTGCAGAGGACTCGGTTCACCTGGTATCCCCACTGCCAGCCCTTCATAGACTTCACCAAAAGCACCGTGACCCAGACCCCTGACGACACATCAGCACATTCAGTATGTCAATGACATTCATATTTAACACATTAAGCACCACTGTGTGATCGGAATACATTAAGGTTTGAGCTGATATTTTGATATTTCTAGACTGAGGGCATGAGAAGCAGCATCCAA
This sequence comes from Chaetodon auriga, assembly GCF_051107435.1. Taxonomy (NCBI): domain Eukaryota; kingdom Metazoa; phylum Chordata; class Actinopteri; order Chaetodontiformes; family Chaetodontidae; genus Chaetodon; species Chaetodon auriga. The sequence continues at coordinate 19,562,436 of NC_135087.1, forward strand.
AGAATTATCACCTGTGGAGCTGAGCACCCGGAAAAGAAATGAGAGCCACGGAAAAACGTGATTTCTTTAAAGCAGCTCGGCGGAGATGCTAATCAGTATTCTAAATGAATGGTTCTCCCTCTAAATTAACTGCCTCCGTGTGACATCCTGCTGCAGATGCCAGAGTGCAGAATGGTGAACTCTGACACCAAATTATAGTTTTGATTTTCCCCTTTGCAGCAATTTCACTTGATTCATCACTCGCATAAATCTAGATGCTGGAAAATATTCATGGGTCCACGAGAAAAAGAATTTCCCACAAAGCTTAGGAACCAGAATGATAAACTGGTGGACTATAAACACATGAAAGATGCATTAAAAATTGAAAAGAGCCCTGCAAAAATCATTTCTCAGCCGCTGGGATCACTGCAGTAGACCCATACACTGTGAGACTTCGCACTTTAATATTTCAGGCTTTCGTTAAACTGCTGCTGCTCATGCCATGCTGTATTTATGAATCCACCCTATTTAAATACTTTGTGCTAATGGATTTTCATTACAATTACAGTGAAGGGCGCCATTTGTCAGGTTTGTTCAGACGTTGTTATCCTTGAGTCAGTGATTTCACCACAGATGTAGACACATGTATTCGACTCATACTAAATTTTTTAATGATGAGATGATAACGTTCCAAGAGACGGCGCTGGCAGAAGCGACAAAAAGTCCTTCGATCATCTACCTGGTGAGGGAGATGTTGCGTCGCGGCACTTCTTTCAGGTCGTTGACCGAGGCCGTCTTGCCGGCGAAGCAGTAGTTGGGGTTGTAGTCGGTCATGATGGTGGAGGCCCGCAGCTTACTGAGCTTGCAGTCTGGACTCTGCAGCTCCAGCTGAATAGACTGCAGCTCGGTGTGTTTGCGCCTGTACACTGGTGAGATGAAAATGAAAGAGGAATTTCATTCCACTGCTGAGATATCCACAATTTACAAAACAAACAAAAACCTTGAACCCATCTTCTTGTAGAAAATGATTGCTGGCAGCCAAAGCACAAAGCTTTTACAATTATTATCTCTCTAAAGACCTTTTTGCTTGCACAGCAGCATTTTTTTTTAAATGAAATTGAATGCCTTTGTGTCTTTGAAATTTGTTTTTCTAAAATATTCAGATACAGAGTTTGAGAATTAAACCCTCCACATACAAATATGTCTCCCAAATGTGTGCATGTAAGAGACACAATCATGTGTACTGTACAAGCAAATATGGCAACAGTGTGCTGAAAATGCTCGAAAACTCTTCATATTGCAAACAAATGCACTTTATATAGAGCCCACTGTATGAAGACGCTTCTCTCTCTCTCACACACACACACACAAACACACAAAACCCCAGACTTTACACTGCTAGAAGCCTCGACCTGAGCTTGGAACACATTAGTCGTAGGCCGATTTGTTTATGTGTGTACTTGTGTGCCTATGCATATGTGTGTGATCGCGAGTTATTTATTTACCAAGTGCTGTCTAATGTACGAGTGCTGTCAGCCGCCGGCCAAGCAGCCATCCATCATTAACGCATTTCATTCATCACAGTGGTAATCCCACACCTCCTCTGCTCCCGCCTCGTCTACTGATGTGTGTGCAAAGAGTGTAGGTGGGAGTCTGGATGTGTACGTCGGTCTGCAAGTGTGAGAGCGAGCGTGGGTGTGTGTGGAGGAGATGATGGCTCAATGAGTGCATATGTCTGGCTGTAATGGCCTGAAAGCAGGCGGGCAGACAGATGTCTGCCCTGGCCCTGAGGCTCACTTCCCATCCTGACAACAACCTGCTAAGGGCTGTCTGAGAGGGACCAGGCTGAACACTGGAGAATTGTGTGTGTGTGTGTGTGCGTGTGTGTGTGTGAGGGAGAAAAGAAGATGTGTCTATGTGCAAACAGAGGTATTCATGTAAAGCCTGGTGTACACGAGAGGATTTTCAAATCGTAGCTGATTTTACCAACTGATTTAATAGATTTTCAATATTTGAATCATAAGAGCGCACACACCAGACACTTCGGTCAACACACGGGACCACACACTTTATGTTTACACTGAACAATATCAGAGTGGCAATTCCAGGGACCTGGGATCTCACAGAAATTCTTGTGATCAAACATGACTTCAGAAAAAGGCAAACATGGTGGCAGACTGTGCTGTTGTTTTACAGCATGGCTGAGAGGATGGAGTCAGAATGACTTAGACATTCTGCAGCACGAGCTGGGAAATAAAGTTTTATCGTTAACATCTGGTTGGTGACGCTTCCTGGTCAACTTGCTCTCTATTATGGGTTTCTGCTCAATATATTCTTTCACTTAAAATGATTGTAGCTGTTGAGGGCAGACACAGGTGGAAATATTCCCGTACAGTGACTGTACCAGCAACTAAAACACTTTTCCAGCATCGTCACAATATTAACTGACATCCAGTGACACATCTGGATAAGGAAGTTTTTAAAGTGTCAGCCTAGCTTGATGGTGCTTTTATTTAAAAAAAAAAAAAAAAAAGCTAAAATACTGTAAGCATGTCATGAACACCTCTGGTATTTAGGTTGTGTATAGTGTACTGTTGGACAGCTGGTGGGTTTTGAAGGTTGTATGTACGATTCTGTGTCATGTTTATTCCAAAATATTCAAATCATACTCTAGAATCAACAGGTTGGGATCAGGAAATCCTTACCGACTTACGTGTGTCCACACTTACTTATCATGACTCCGGACACAACCAGCAGCAGGGCGGCGATGAGGGCCGAGGTGCCCACGGACAGACCCAGCGCCAGGTGGGAGAGGGATGGCCGGTGGGGCGGCGGGGATTCTGCAAGACAAGGAGAAACAACAGCGTTCCACAGTTGTTATCTTCCCCAGAGGAGTATTAACATTCACTTCGCCACTCTGATCCCCAACTTAATTAATGATGTGAAAGCGATGACACAACAGAGCTTAGGAGCAGCGACGGCCGGTGCATGTCAATTCCTTTTCAGTGGCGAGGGGAGATCTCATTCCATTTGTCTAAGCTGAGGAACAAATCTGCACACCGAGAGAGAGACCATATTGAGATTGTGACCTTTTCTGACCTAGCATCACAGATTTATCTACTGCTTGTCATTACCGAGAACAGATTTGCAAATCATAGAGCAAGGAGACACTGGAGGTCATTAAGATATTATTGAGATGGTAATAGCCCTGTTATTTTGCTTCAAATTATAAAGTGACATTCTGCAATATGAATTCATTTCAGATCTACATTCATATACTCATTATTCATCTGAGATTACAAATCATAATTGAAGAGGCAATTCTAGCTCCGCAGGGGTTTGTCTGCATTCCTTTGTTACAGTTTAACCCGAGAAGAAGACATGGCACAAGTGATTTTTAGTCAAGGTTGACATGTTCTAATGGGCAGAGTGCGATGCGTGAACTCATTTAGCCTGAAATGTGCTCATACAAATCCACTGCAGCATCCAGGTGAGGCCTTTCCCGAACCCCTGACATGATAAGATAAAGAGCTTTTATCTGACTGTAGCACAGAGATAAATCACGAATCATAGAACAGCGCTCAACACTTAGAAAATACCAGCTAATACTGCTATAGGTATATCCTTTTTCATTAACAGGTTGGCTTATCCCAGGGATTGATAATTACTATGAATGATTAAGGCACGATTAAAAAAAACCTTTCCTCAGATAAAGATTCAATAAAGTACAGAGCCTCCCAGGCTTAATTACTTTTGTAGATTAATTCATTATCTTTTCACTGAGTCACAGTCTATTACAGGTACGATTACATTCAGCTTAACTTCAGCTTGGATTAGTTTCACGTATTTGTGTGGAAGAGGGAGAAACAGATTATGGTTCCTTATTACAAACTGTAATACGTGTGTGTGTGTGTGTGTGCGGTGCTACATGTCAGACCTGTAGCGTTGATGCAGGACACGCCGTTCGGTGCCAGGCTGAGGTCATCATCGCAGTAGCAGACAACACTGCCCTTGATCTCGTGGCATTCGCCGCTCTCACAATGGGTGCAGTTCTGCACCGGGCTGATGATCACCTCACCATCCCCCTCCATAGCTTTGAGCATACACACACACGAACATAGACACACACACACACACACACACACACACACAACACACGGTCTGATTAGACATCTGCAGGATGTCTCCCCATAAAATGAGCAACAGTTCAGTGTCACTGCGCTGTCATTTCCTAGAAGTGATCTTAACGCATATATGAGGATGACTGCAAACATCCCTCCAGAAGCTTATTTCAGTCATTCAAATGTTCATGTCATCAAATGGGGCTTTGTGCTGTGAATTTACAGCACAGTCACGCACAAGCTGAGCGTTACGTACATGTGGAAAATGTGGTGATTGCTGCAGATGTGATGATGAAACTCCAGTTTATCTGTTAAATCACATGAAATCTGAAATGCCACTAAAACTGCTTATCTGTGTGTATGTGTTACTGCTTTGCTCTGATGGAGTCACCCAGCATTTGAAAGCCTGTAAACCTGTAATCTAACACCGTCGCAGGCTTAAAACTGAGAGAACACGGCATCAGAAATCTATTCACGGTCAGCCGGTTTATTGCCACAGCGACCTGTTCACATTACACACAAACTATACGAGATGAGTGCAGCTGAGGTGGGTCATCGCGTATGGAGGGCTGAGAGCTTGTAGATTGTCATTCCAGTCAAGTCTTACCTGGAACTGGATGAATGTACTGATTCTCACTCAAGGTGTGTTAATCAGTGGAATGATTTGCTGTAGTCTTTGCTGGAAGAAAAAGAAAACCTGCAGACTCTCTGCCCTCCTGCTCATACTGTCAGAAATTGTTTAAAAAAAGATTTTTTTATTTTATTTTATTTTTTTTTTTACTTCATTTAGATTTAAAGAAACCAATTTTCTAAATTGTCAAGTTCAGCAAGCAGGAACAAATCAGAACAAATCAGTGTGTGAGAGCTCGCACTGTTTACAGTAGTATGCAAAGCAAATGCACTCATCTGCAGGATCTATTTTCTCTCATCACTCTGTTATCAGCTTTATGAGCACAAATACATAAATCTCACAGAGAGACACTGGAAAGGTTTCGAAGCGAGAATACAAATGTGTTGAGAGCAGACGCTGATGGCGTACTTGCTGTGACGCTGTGCTGAGGATCTTTAGACACAGTCGTGTTGAATACTCCTTCACGTTGCTGTAAGGAAGGTAATGATGTCTCCAGAAACATTTCCAGGACATTCTGTGTGCATGCATTCCTCTTGTTTTTGTAATATAATCGTATGAACAACGCAACAATTTCTCCACAATTCAAGCCAGACAAGCATCCCTTCAGTAAGGTTCCTCCCGTTAACTCACTGATTGATATGTACTGTTGATGTTCTGATATCCTTGACGTGACTTGGCACATGGAAAATTGTATTTTCTCTGTCACACAAAGGGGATCAAGTGAGGGTCATTGAAGCTCTCCTGGCCTCTAGTAACATGTATGTTACCTTCAGTGCCTGCCAGCACTTAGTGATGGCAGCTTGACTGGACGACTGTGTTGTCTTATCTGTATTATTCTTGGCTTTGAAGCAGCCTGTATTTAGTGGATTGAGGCACTGTATTGCAAAGCAGTTACCTGTGTCAACATTAAGAGAATTTTTTTTTTTTTTTTTATCCCTTTTGAGGTTTTCAATGCACACAGCAGGGCTGGCCGGCATCACTTGCTGGTTTCATTTGAGCTCGAGGACCTGCCTGTGCAGTTCAAGCTGGGAAGGAAATTACTGCCGAAGCCATTTGTGATTACAGCTTCAAACCACAAATGCCCTTAAAGCTGACCTTTACACAGAAGATATTCTTTGAAGTTATCAAACTACAGATGTTACAAGCCGATCCCTCCTGCCTATAATGATAAAGAAAATGCCTTCTGGTAATTCGCTGATTATAAATCATGTCACCTTCTCCCTCTTGGTTTCAGGAAGTTAACAGTTTCTTTTGTGGGAATATAAAACCTTGACTCATAAAACAGATATATAGATAGATTTGGACTATAAATTTCTGATGTTTATTATCTGTCTTATAATGTGTGATTTTCTTTCATGAGGCTACAAAAATGGGGAAACTTGAACAGTGCTGGACAAGGAGCACGAGTTTTTCAGCACTACACTTGCAACCTAAGACACAGGTGTGGTTAAAATCGGCTTTGAAAATAGCTAAAATAATGAAATAACAGTGAAAGCCGGAAGATCTCAGCATGTTAACCAGCTGACACTGAAAGGATAATGTGTATTGTAATCAGTGAAGGATTTGGCGCAGTTTGAAACACCCAATTTTTCTCTTGTTTACAGCTGAAATTCAGTCTGAAGTCTTTGTCCTCCAGAGGAAATGAAGGAGGAGTGCGGCTGTTGAAAGCAACACTGCCTCACCATCACCAGACAGCATGAGCCCTATTAAAGCTCAATGGGAGAGAGATATCAGTGTGCACTTTACCACAGCCCAGCGGAGGACCATTTTAAAAAGCACTTCACTTTTCCCATTTTCCCCCTTTTTTTCTGTTTCTCTATAGAGCCGAGAAAAGAGGGAATCTTGGATGATGTATTGATGGTCAGCAAGCTTATCACCACAGCTGATATGAGACTGCGAAATTTTCAGACTGTGTTTTTAGTAGCTGTCAATTTCAAATGTTCAAGAAGAATAGAGCTGAGATGGGCCAACAGGTCGACAGCAGATGGATTTATTGAGCAGCCCCCCCCCCCCCCCCCCCCTATCTGGGGCTGGTTTAATCAATCAAATAATCTGGTGGTGTCTTCTTTCAAAGTGGAAACTCCAGACTCTCATCCCTCCACGGCTGTCCATATCTGCTGTACATTTTTACAATATCCTTTTCTGATGTCATCTTGCATTACAGATATATATTAGTTGAAAGCTTGTGCTGTAGAAAGCGAAGCAGATGTAACACAACAAAAAGTAATTTCAAATTTCAATAGCAAAGACCATTTTTGTCATCGTTCTGCACAGTACAAACACGTTAAGTCTCATCTACGAACACAACAAACGTATCACATGTGGAATACGAATTTCTTCACTGCAGGTTTTGACTGCTGAGTGGTCCATCTGTGTGCTTAAATGCCACCTAGAATCATCCTCTCACATTACCTTTCAGAGGATGGAGGAAAGAATCTCCCTCCGGGCTGAGGAAGGACGTGCCGTCGTCGCCGTCATGTTTGGGGTTGTTATCTATGGACGTGTTACCACCTAGAAACCAGGAGGGAAAACACAGCGACAAAACCTCAGTACACACGATATATTCTGAACAAAAACATGTTAAAGCACATTTCACAGGACATATCATCTGCTGTAATAGTCAGATTTACTCTGATTGTCCTCCCTTTCCTCCCATACTCATGTTTGTATTTGCACATTTCACCCTTTTCCTCCTATGTTGGGTGATATCTGCATTATGCTCCATAGCCTATTGGCTTTATTGTTATTTAGACAGTACCAGTCAAGACCTTGGACACACCTTCTCAGTCAATGGAATAAAACACATGTGGAGTATTTATTCATCTGGAATACTCTTCCAGCAGTCTTGAAGGAGTTCTCATACATACAGAGCACATGTTGGTTGTTTTCTTTCCTCCATGCTTCACGGTGGGAAACACACATGCAGATACCACCCGCTCACCTTCACTGCGGCTCACAAAGACAAGGCGGTTGGAACCGATAGCACATTTAGATTAATCAGACCAAAGGACACGATTCCACTGGTCTGATGTCCATTCCCTGTGTTTCTTGGCACAAACAATTCTCTTCTTCTTGTTGGTCTCCTTCAGTAGTTTCTTTGCAGCAATTCAACCATGAAGGTCTGATTCACACTGTCTCCTCTGAGCACTTGATGTCGAGATGTGTCAGCTACTCTTTTCGTAACTGCAATTGAAGATACTTTGAAAGTTCTTGATATTTTGTGGATTGAATGACCTTCATGTCTTAAAGTAACGATGGACTGTTTTTTTTTTCTGTCTTTACTTAGTTGAGTGGTTCTTGCCATAATATGGATTACTACAGTAGTTGAACAAGGCTATTTACTGTACACCAACGGTACTGCTGCACAAAGTGTTGACTGGTGCTGTCCTGTTTCTTTTCATAGACTCATGCTGTGTACTTTCCACTGCTGTTATGACCCAGTTATCGAGCAGGGATCATTACCGCTCATCTCACACTGCTTCATATACGCTCAGTACAAAGAAATACAAGGTGTCACATTTTGATAGTGTGTTTGAACGATCTGTGGTCCATTCCAGAGTGATTTGCAGCTAATTGAACAGTTAGAGGAACAGGATATGCACCTGCTTCTGGGATTAACCTGATCCCTGATCTATAAACTCTCACCCTGTCACATTCAGTATAAAACACACATGATGGTAGAAGATGTGCATTTAAGTCAAACTTGATAGCAGTTTATTAAACTTTTTCTAGGCATTCAAGAAAAAAAATAAAAAAATCTGGAAAATCTCTCGGTCTAACCTCTGTAGCCTCCGCCGCCACCCCCGGACATGCAGCCTCCCCCGCCGCCCCCGAAGCCGCCGTGGGTCTGCCAGAACTTTTGACAGGCCTGCCCTCCTTGGCCTCCCAGCACCAGCGGTCTGCCACCTTGACTGACGGGAGCACTGTCATTCCAACCTCCGCCTCCACCTGTCACCAAACACAACACACCTTTGATATGATTTGGAGTTATGTGCTGTGTGGTGAAGCAGCGTGTGTGACAGAAGGAGAGGAGGGCGGAGAGAGCAGGTTCTTAAATGGGCCATAGTTGCAGTAAAATGATGCTGGACTACAGGAATGCATGTTGTATGTCTTTTGGCGTGAGCATACACACACACACACACACACACACACACACACAAACAGCAGTCCCCCTATTAGGAATCACACAGGTTAGTGCAGAGACCACAAAAACATAAAAATCCCTTAAAAGAGACCTGGTAACAAAAGATTAAATTTATAGCTAATGAAGTTAGAACTAATCCCTCCCATACTCCCCAGCACTAGCCAATTTAGTTTTCCCCTTTCATTTTCCTCCTTCTCCTGTGAAGCCTGAGAGAAACAAACAAACAAAAAACCCCGCATTTCACCACACTAGCAACAAAACCCCCCCAGACATGCTGAATATTTCATTTTTCATTCAGCGAGTTTCCTCAAAAGTAAACCCCCGGCTTTGTGAAGATGTAAAAATCAATATCTTATGTTTTCTGGGCTGTTCGTCAACTCCGAGCATATGAATAATGGAACCTGCAGTGTGCATTAATGCAGCATTGCATTGGAAGAATGGAAAATGTGGTTCTGGCCAGAAATGATGGGGAACACGTGAATAATCATGAGACGGACCACACTGTGTTTTGCTTGGGCCAATCATAAACAATGGCACACAGAGGTGGAACATGAATGAAACTATATGCATTAAGCCAAGAGTAAACACCTTCAGGTTAAATGGATGTGTTTACAAGTACAGGTAGACATGCAAATCTACTCTTCCACTTCAGGCTATCAGTAAACTGGGCTTATTACTTTGTGTGCAGAGGGGAACAGAACAGACGGGGCCTTTCTCATCATAAAGTGGGGAAAGATACGAGAGACATCGATTGTAAACCATCAATCTGTTAACCACTGACAACCGGTCGATAGCTTCATTTGCATACACACACCGTCATGCACTCTGGTCACCCAGCTGAGCCTGAGTACATCATGCCATCAAGAGCCGCTGTGACTGAACACATTGAACACAGTAGCTGGTGCAGACGAGCTAGCTCTGACCAAAGAGTGCTGGAAAAGCCCCCACACACAAAAGCCATGCCACAGCTACCTGTCACCTCATCAATGCTGACTGAGAGCAGGAAAATCTGCTGAAGTCTCACATATTTCAGTCTCTCTGATCATAACGTGTGGTGAAAATAATTCCCCAGTAAGATGTGAAAATATTCCGACTCCACATGCTGCTTCTCTGATGGTTGCCCTCTCACTGCTCCTCTCCTCATTTGGTGAATTAAGGGTTTATTTCAGCCAAGCCAGAGCCGGGGATGATTGTTGGAACAGTGAAAGACGAACCAAGAGGCCTTTGTTGAGTTTTACTTTGCTTCTGTTGAGTTTGAATGAAGTGTTTCGTGATGATAAAATTACTGTTTCTGTGAATGGGGCCTGGTAGCTTTGGTGAGCAATATAGTTGCTATTTCTGGTTAAACAAAAAGGATTTCACTCTTTCAGAAAAAGGTCTATATCTGTAGTGATCCCTTCCATAATAGTGTCATACACTTACAGAATAACAATCTGAGCCTGTCAGTGGCAAAAACAAACACTTCTAGTGGACGTAGTCTGGCGGTGTGCAAACGCCTGAAGGGATTACATTGCCGCCTGTTCCACGGCTGCTGGCTGCAGCGCTCTCATTCAACACTGGACCAAGATCAAAAAATTGTTGTCTCCATTAGTTTTTTTGGACACAAAAGCAAAGGAAAGTAGGGTCCATAAACACAGATAATATTTGACTGGAAGTTCTCTTGTTTGCTTGGGACACTGAATTCTTCCAGGACATGTAGACCTGCACCAATTCTTTTCAAATGGGAGCCCTGACTGGAAGATGCAGTTAATGTGTGTCAAGCTTCGAATTCAGAAAAGTGACACCTCTACCATATACACTACAGCACTGTAATGGGATATTTGTCACTTCCTGTCATCTATCTACATCCCTGGACTACTATAGTATGAAAATGAACATGGGTCTATCCGGTAAGCTGCAGTCAACTACGTCCGTAGTTCTTCCATATCATAACAACCAAAGCTGACAGCTGAAACAATGCTGCCTCTCCAAAGCGCTCTAAAGCTCTGGGTGTTTTCAGACGTGAGCCCCACCTCGGTGTCACCTTGTGTATAAGTTGGACTGAGTTTGAACAACCTGCCCCACAAAACAGCTTTTTCATCAGCTGGTTAAGGAACCAGTGGGGCTCACAGCTTAGAGAACTGTGCCTATACTTGTAGTATTACAGCACATAACTAACATCCTGTTTCATATGGAGCTCTCCCTCTTAGGCTATTGCTACCCACAAGCACAAACACACCCATTTCACGGAAAATCAGTCAGCAGTCCATAACGCGGACAGTGCATCAAAGCACAATAGTGCATCACAGTACATCATATGCACACAGATGGCACAGACAGAACATTACCTGATATTCACCATGAGGCAATGACACTGGGAAACAGCATAAAACCTCCTGCTGCCAGAAACCGAGACAATGGTTACGCACTGTAGCAGTCCAGCAGAGAGCAGAGCAGGAGAGAAAACAGCTCTCCATGTGCCCAGAGGCATGAGGGAGAGCGCACAGCTAAAGCACCTCAAATAACAATCAGTCTGACAAAACACTCAATACAGAGTGAGTCATAGAAAAACCAGAGACACCCTGCAGGTAGAAACGACTGAAGGAGCAGGGGGAGTTAATAGATCATTAGAATACTTATAATTAGAATAAGTTCTCTTTCAAATCGCCAAGATCAAAGATTTTCAGATATGGGCGCAAAGTATTGTTCTTGCTACTGCATTTCTTATATTTTTTGATTCAAGTAGCAATCTAAGAACAAATATTACTGGCACCACTGTGGGCATTTAATATCCAGGAATTCACATTATTGGCACTGTACGGTCCAGCCATATACCAGGTTTCAGCCTAATCTTGGTTATCATGGTCTCAATATATTTCATACACACCAAACAGTGTCCTTCTCCCAACATTCACATTACTGCAGTCACAAACAATTCTATATTGTATTTCCCAATGTGCGCACATAACCGACACATACTCACACATACAAACGGTACCAACATGCATAATGAAGCAGTATGAAGTGTACCTGCGGCGTTTGACTTCCCGTTGCGTCCTGGTTGGCTGGGGTCATGGTCCATCTGCTCCTGCTGCGTATGTGATTGGCTGCTGTAACCCCTGCCTCCTCCCCCGGCAGCAATGATGAGGGGGATGTACATTCCTTTGTCCACCTGGGTCATTATTGTTTATGGTTAGAGTTATGCAGTTGTATCTGCTGTCCAGAATTTTTTTTTGAGAAATACTCTTATTTGCTTTTTTGCTGAGAGATGGATGAGAAAATTAATGCCATTTCATGTTTGTGCTGTGTGGTCATTATGTTGCAGGAGCCATCATCTGCCTACCGGTATCTTTAAAGCTCACTAGTTAACAACAACAATATATCTCACTTGCTGTGTTAAAACAACAGTTCACTGTTTCATGTGGGGTTAATCACTTTAGCGAAAGACATGAAAGTGGTATCGATCTTTTCATCTAAGTATTTGCAAGAAAACAAATCCAGGTATTTCCAAAAATGTCCAGCTATTCATTTAAAGGAATAGGATTGGCCTGTTGGTCAGCTTATCTGTTCAGTGATGAGAGTAGAGACGCCAAAATAACTCGTGTTCCTGGCGGATCTTTTGCTGCAGGGCCTCATGGTCATTGCTATGATAGGTGACGGCGGGCCACTAATATGATTTATGATGTGATCATTTGAACTGTTCGAATGGTACAGTGAGCTGTCAATATCCCCAAAAGCTGCAGTGTAATCTGCATTGAACTTGTAGTGACAGAGAAACTGGGCTGATTTGATATAGTCAAGACATGTTCTCTTAACTGGAACATCATACAAATCAAAACTCTATAACTTATGCAGAGCTCCAAAATATGAACGCATCATTCTCTCAGCACCTTCTTACCTTGAACACATACGTGGCCCCTCCACCTCCTCCTCCGCCCCCTTTCACTTGCGTTTTGTTCACCATGGGGCCGCTCTGTTCCAGGCAGATCTTATTCAGTATGGCGTTCGACTGCAGGGAGGGAGAGAGATGTCACTTCACAGAAGAATTGTTTTCATGGTGTGTCAGTTGTGTATGAGAAGGCTGAGCAGTTGCCAAACCTCAGCCGCTGTGAGTCTAAGGTTTTAGGAATGGTGAGCAAATGCTAAGCCGAAACATCCGAATGCACACAGGAACTGAGAAGCGCGGGCCAGCTTTCCCCTTCTAAAGACAACTCCAGTGACAGCTTCCTGTTCACAGTGATGGAATGATGATGCTGATTGGATAAGACATTTCCGGACTTGGTTTATATGCTGTTTGAAATGAGGCTCATAGTAACATATGTACTGAATAGTTAATTATGTTGAGATGTGCTGGTAGAGACAGGTTTTCGGAGCTAAATTAATGTTACATTCGCTGAATTCACCATCACTGGGAACACTTAATATCTTGATACTGTGAGAGGTTCAGGTTTTATTACACCTGAATCTTTATTAGAATACCTGATAACATATCGATGTTCACATTACCCCGTCGATAAGTGGCATATTTACCGCATACCAATAACTTTGTCATCTTCTCCGTATGTGACACCAGTTGAAAAGTATGCATTTTATTTGTCAGCCAGCTTGTCGTTCCACTCTGCTTCCCAGAAACACAGAGTCTTTATATAAATGGAACTGGACATTTTGTTGGCAAATGATGGCAGATGCAGTGACTTCGCCGTAGCTGAGGTTTTGTGAATTGATGTGTCTGCCCTGTGCGTGCTACCATGCCGAACTGCCTGGAGCCAGTCCTTCTCTGAGAGTGAGGGGGCAGAATTTCCCTCCCCTCGCTCTGTCTGAACCTCACTGACACGCATTCGCAGTCGCTCATTGCTCCCTCGACTCCCTCATCTGTCTGAACCCGAGCTCTGAGGGGCGGGCTTTAAATGACTGTGATGGACAGCTAAAGGCAGTAAAAGGCAGTGCATTCAAGTGGTCTGTGAGAGTCTTCCTCACTCCTGTTCTGTCATTGCAGCTTCTCACTATAGAGTTGAGCTTGTGTCTGAGAGAAAAAAACAAAACCAAATAAGAAAACAGCAGAAAGAAGTGTGTGTGTGTGTGTGTGTGTGTGCGTGCACGGTACAAAGAGAAAGACACTGACGGAGAGAGGGAGTATTTGTCAGGACAAGGGGGGTATCATTTCCCTCACTAGAGGCAAGGCCAGGTGTGAGAAAACACTGTTCGGCAGCACAAATCACTTTCAGAGCGACCCCTCGGAGCGAGTCACCGCCTCTCACTGTCAGAACTGGGGGGAAATAAGAAGAACCTCAAATGACTTTCAGTCTCACTTTAGAACAGACTAGTCCCTCTCTGCTGTCTGAACGGAGCACTTCAAGACGCACCGTTAAAAACTAATAACTGGCTGACAGTGTTGAGGACCCCTGCCTGCTAAGCTACACATTCAGCCTCTAGAAAACAAAGCCACAAAACACAACAGGAAGTTGAGCCGCCTCACGTCCAGGAATGACTGCTGTAATACAGGAAGGGCTGCCAGGTGAGCATTATTTTAAAATTAACTTTTTACATTTCATTTTTGCCTTTAATCTCTCTCTTTTTTTAAACAGGTTTTCAATATTAACCTGATTTTCATGGTCTTCTACGCTTTAATAAAACCTGCAAACTGGATGAATTCCACAAAAAGGGAATGAATTCTGCTCCTGTGTTTTCAAATGTTTCAGAATTTGCTGGTAATTTCATCCTCCAAAAAAAAAAAACAAAAAAAACATGTAATTTGAAATGCCAAACACTTGGCCCTTTTCACTCGATTTTCAGTGGTGGGACAGGCTTTAGTTTTCAAATGTTTAAACAGCGGATGATGGATGGTTTCACTAGCGACTAGAGGGACCGTGGGGGTTTCAGTCTCGGTGTTGTGAACTGTGAGGGGAAGCAAGCTGCTCCGCTGCCAGTGGAGAAAGCCCAGAGCATAAAGGACCACAGCCACGCCTGGCAAAGTAAACTCAAGAGAGACAAGGGGGAGATCACTGCGAGCCTTGAACGCTGATTAAAACAGCCGTTGGTGGCTCTAAAATGTTGCGGTTTAGACCATGGGTATCCAAAGTGAGGTCCAGGGACCCCTCAGGGTCCGACGAGGAGGATGGATGCCTGATTTCTTCAATTTGCGAAGACCTTTTTTTCTTCTTTTTAATAAGAAAAATCTATTAACAGTACATTTATGAGAAGGATAAAATGCTTGACTCAGAAAGTTGAATCGTTGCAGTTCATTGCATTTACAGCTATCATCTGCATCATTATGGTTAAATCTTGATGTTTATCTAGCTTTATGACATACAGTTCTCATGAACATCTATTTATCACATGACAGCTGACGTCCTAAACTACAGTGAATTAAAAAAAAGACTTACATTAGGACATGCGTCCTCTCCTTGCTGTCCCACCAGGATGTAAATCAACTCTCCCTGCCTCAGCATGAAGTCTCCTGTGATGTAGACACCATGTGACCGGCTCATGGCCAGTACGCTTCGACCGCCAGCTGCACCGTATGCCGTGATCCTGGGGTTTAACAGAAACAAATGTGTAGAGACGCACATGGACGGGCAGAGACACACACACACACACACACACACACACACACACACACACACACACACACACACACAAACTCATTAGCAGGATAATTATCCTAATGATACAGGAAATGAAATCTTGCTTCATTTTTCAGTGTTTCCATTAGTTTTTGAGGGTTTTTTATGGGTATTTTTATGATGATGTATTTATTGCATATTGTAAGCTGTACACACGGGGCCTCATTTATAAAAATGTTCCTGAATTTCTACTTGAGCTCCATTTTCGACAGTGAGCTCACGTTCGATTCATAAAAGATGCTGAGCATGAAAAAACTTGCTTAAGGAGGTTCTAAGAATCGCATTTGTAAATTATGCACCTGTGATATATAAATCTGAAATGAACTTGAGATTTATACCTGCCTTGTAATTTCCCCTTATATAGTGCCAGCACAAATGAGTGCCATAGACAAAAAGAGATAAGAAAACTTTGATAGATGAGAAGGCAGGTAACAAGTATCATTCTGTGGACTGGCCAATGGCCACAATGGCCAAACATGCATCTTAGGAGTGTGTATGAAAGAATGGAAATGCATAACTGCAGCATTAAGGCTATGAGAGGGAGGCCTGGCACACCTTCACCACAGGCTCTGATGCACGAGTCCCAAACTGCAATACCTCTACAAACCAGCAGAGACATCATGAAAGCCAAGCCTACACTTTGCTTAAAGATAAGATCACCTCCATGTCAAAGTAAGGCTTAATAAACTACTACTTATATGTGCTTTTCTGTCGAATTGATCGTAAGTCCGTTTTATAAATGAGGCCCTAGGTGTTTATCAGAGATACCCTGAGGCTGATACACAGTCCTCATGTATTCCTCCAGCAATGCAGTGCACATTAAATACACCCAAAATTAATTTGGAACCACTGAAACACACTTTCACCTTGGGTGTTTTTAATAAAAAAATTGTTTGACCTCGCTGACACTATGCTGAAGTATGCACACACACTAAGCCATGCACAGACTACACACACACACACACACACACAGAAACAGACACACACCTTTAAAGCAGAAGACAATCATTTGGAAAACTCCAGTTTACTGGCCAGGAAAAAAAAAATAAAACAACTTGGTTTTTGGGAGCGCTTCGATATTTCTCTCCCTGGTGGTCGTGCTTGGTGGGGGGAGAGAGGGAGAGAACACTGCCCGGTGCTCAGTAGCTACCTCAGCTGTTTGCCTAATGACTTCTGGGAAATGCAGAGCGCATATTCATCTCTGTGGCCGTCTGTCAGCTTCATTTACTGGCTCTGCCAGCTTAACTAGGCCCACATCAAGACCACAAGTCTGGAGCTTGTGTGATCGCAGAGGGTGTTTTTTCTAAAAACTGCAGGACACGTGTTAAGACAGTGCTGTCCACGCTGTTGTTATTTAGGTATTTTAAGACTCAAGGGTTTTGGCTGAGCTTAGCCGTGTGAGTGTGTGTGTGTGTGTGTGTGTGTGTGTGTGTTTTTGTGTCGATGTGGGAGGCCTGCAGGTTTCAGAGACATTTTCGTTTGAAGCGTCCAAGTCAAATCCAAGTTAAACGCCTCATGTTGTCATGAATGCCCACAGGAAGAATATTGATCTCTGCACAAGGTAGTGGATATTACAGCATTAATCCGAGAGCGGTACACAGTTTGAGGTCAAGATGCTAAGGCTGATTGTTGAGGTATTTTGAAGGCCACCAACATAGCCATGCAGGTGGGTGGTTTTCGGATTTTAGAGTCAGTGAATCATGCTATTTTGCTGCCATTACTCCAGCCTCTGCTCACTCCTGCAAGAATCTGATAGTGATATTTCTCTGTTTGCTTGTGGAAGATTGATGCGCCACTGATGCACAGAGGAGTGGAGGTGGGCGTGAAGAAAAGTCTGCATTGTGGCAAAAAATGTGAGTTGCACAGTGTGCCCATGCCTCGGAAAGAGAGGTTAAGTGTGTATTGTATACTCTTTGTACGTTGAGTGCTCATGGGGCTAAGCGTATGCACCTAATGATTGGCCCAGCTATCTACTGGGACTCTTGAAAAAGAGATACATCTGTTACAGAGTGGGCGTTGTACAAATAATGGTACGGTCTGATGTTTGTGTGCTCTGAGGCTTTCCGCTCTGGCAACAGCTGTACCTGTAGGTGCCAGTTTCTTGGACCCGCCACATTTGAATGCCTTTGAAGGGCCCTCGGGTGCCTACTGTCACGTTGATGTTGCTGTTCCTGTAGGAGTTGAGGCACTGAGTGGGAGTCGGGCCTTCAGGTCCCACAGCCCCACAGGTATGAAAAATCCACTTTTTGGCTGCACATGAAGAAAAAGAAAAAATAACATTTAGCACTTAATAAAGCACACAGCTGTAGAGGCACACGCTCTGCATTCAGTCACACATGCACTTAAGCAAACTTAAAGATGACGGAGAGGCTGAAATTCAGCATGCACCACAGACTCATTACAGTTCTATTTGTCTCATATTAATTCCACTTCAACATTCCCCACTGCTCCACTTTACCATCAATAAGACCCAAATATACAGATATGAAGAAAATGATTACATAGTGGGAAGGCGAGCTCCAAACTGAGAGCTATTCACACGAGATGCTAGTATTATCACATTCAGCGCGGCAGGGGACATAGTGACAGGATCACAGGTGACAAACATTTCTCCTCATTTTCCGAGCAATCCCACGTGTCTGTGCTAATTGGACTTCTTTTCACTGTAATTAGCACGAGATTAGTCTTGTCAGATGGACGTGGACGGACTTAACGCTGCAGTGCTAAATGCAGATTTAAGGCTTGTGAACAGAGAGCAGCAGGGAGGACACCGGGGAGTGAAGCACCTCTGTCTTTCGTCTTTCTCCCTTTGCCCTGCTGTTGAACGCCCCAAGACTACTTATCATTCATTTCAGAGCCGGGATGCAAGTCTGACACCGGCTCAAGTCAAAGTCATTCCTGCAATGGAACAACTCACACGACGGCTTTCATAGCCTCGGAGTTGCAGCTCAATGCGCCTGTAACACGTGATTTGTGATTGGAAACTTTGAGTTTTTTTTTTTTCTTTTTGCAAGAACAGATACAGTAACCTGATTAAATGGTGATGGGATACACAGGAAAGAGAAGAGATGGCATGAGACAAGTCTCAGGAGTGTAACTTAAGCTTATGATGGTCTCACCACACCTTTTGCTGTTCAAGTTGCCTGCTGTGTAGAGCCTATTAGAGCTGAAGCCCAGGAATTGAGATCCCAGTATTTACAAGGATCTCTCGCCAAGACCCACGCTCTCTAACTGAGGAGAATAACTGCAGGAAGCTGGTATTTTTAGCATGTGTGTACCTGTGCGTCTTTGTTTACCTATGAACGACAGAATGAGAATATATGCCACATATATGCCAAAAGAAGTCATTTTGGTATGTAATGATTTTAAAAGCCAAGAAAAAGCATTCGTCCCGAGCGCCAGTGTCTGTCGCTGCCATTCCAAGTGACGGCTAGCCGCACGTAGAGCATCACATTTGTCAGTCTGATCCTCATGATGAATGCGCCATATGCACCCGGTCCTCCTGCAAACATCTCTCTTGAGTTTGCCAGCAGGGACTATTGCAAGCGGGCCAGTCCCTTCAAATAGACTTTAAAACACCACTTTGGTAAGAGAACGATTTGGAGTTCAGCCTGGTCTTAGCAAATGCACTCCTACTGTAAAAAAAACAAAAACAACAAAACAAACACTGTTGTGGGGTGACTGGAGTTCTGTCTGGCTCCCATCCAGCAGGAGTAAATTGATCCCTCCAGTCAGTATTTTCAGCACCCAACAAGGTAAAAGAGTTAAGAGTGCTGCAAATAAATCCATCACTGGAGCAGAAAAGCCTCCAAAGCGAAGCAGTGCTTTAGACCTAAATCCTGCTGTACTTAATGGGTTACTCTGTGATGGCAATCAGTTAAGGTAGGATATGCAAAGAAAAAGGGAGTGAAGAAGAGGTAAATTCTTGGCTATTTGTTATGAATAAGATCCTTGTTATGTAAAGTGAGCTTGTCTCTTTGACATTAGTGCTGCTGGTCTAGTCCTCCATACGATCTCTCTCCTGTCGGCTTGGTTTCACACTTCAACCCAGCTGATCGATCGTGCTGGTCCATCAATATGAGTGGGTTCTTATGCACACACACACAGGAGCACACACTCACACACTCTCTCTCTCTCTCTCTCTCACACACACACACACACACGCGCGCACACACACACACATAATAAGCCATTCTGTGATAGGCAGTTGGCAGAACAAACAAAAACAAGATGCGATCTCACAGATGACAGTCTTCTCTAATAAGTGGTGTGCACACTCGTCAGCCCCTCTGACCTGCAGCACACAAACACGCATACACACACGCACACTCACACACACACACACACACACACACACGTACACACACACAAACCGATACACACTGGCCTGTCCCTGGGGAGACTCTGACTCTGCCTGACTATTATATGAACGTCCTTTTCTGTGAACTTTGCCACTGGTGGTATGCTATCATCATAACAAACACTGGCCTCCATCAAAGAAAGGAGCATAGCTGTATGCTGTCATCAGTGAGGAATAAGAGAGAGAAAGAGACAAAGAGACAGACAGACAGCCTGTTTAGAAAAATATTTCTGATTGGATTACCACACTGACAGCGATGCTCCAGTAGTCTTTATCTCCACTGAACATTATTAAAACAAGACTATAGTAAACGTGCCATTCTTTATGAATGACACAGGCAGTCCTGGGGCCAATCAGTAACGTTTCAGTGGCGAGTTAGGCTTCTCAATTGTTTTTGAATAAATCAGACTCTTTCAGCTTTATGTAAAAATGATGATCACTTGGTAGAAGGGCAGTTGAGTCAAACTGCTATTTGCATATGTTCTGAGGCACAAATTCTCTAATTGTGATGTTTTTTTTTCTGAATGTAGCCATGTTTGGGTTTGCCTGGTTCCATATCTCTTCTTTCCCCCGTTGGAGAAACATCTGAGCCAATTAAGACTTTCCAGGCTGGACTAAGCCACATTCAGACAGACAGCATTCATGAGAAAACATGGCCCTTCCACTGATTTGAATGGAGCTGGAGCTGGTCTATCAACACAGCAGGGGTGCAAATGTATGGTGCTCTAGCAAAGAAAACTGAAACAGCCGCAATTCAAAGTCATTGCGCAAACCACCTGGTGAATTACTATGAAACCTGCATTTTTCCTTTGGATTGTATCAAAAACCGCTGTTCTGTGTTCTGGTGTCTGATAAAGCTTCAACTCATGGATCTGTTATTCAGACTGGACGTCCTGGATCTTTTTCCTGGATTCATTATCTCATCAGTGCCTGAAGCAACATGCCCCCACCAACACAGCCCCCATGCTTTGTTTTCACACTGTTCAGTCTGAACGCCTGCTAAGAATAAGGACGTCATATGTTTGGAGGTTTGCCACAGAAAAATCCATTCCACACAGCTCCTGCCTCTCAGAACCACTCCTGCAACTCTTTGGGGTTCACAGTGAAAAGAGCTCAGAGTTTTGCTATCACTCCTTTCTCACTCACTTCTGAACTGAACTTGGAGAACTGAACGAGCAACTTGGTTTACAGGCGAAACTTTTTATACAACCAAGTCCAGTTGTCCTTGATTCAACTCTGATTCAGTGTTGAGCAGTAGATTGCTCTCTGTGCACCACCCTGTAACATTGCTGATCAGTGACTGTAGGGTACAATAAAACCGCCATTCAAATGGGAAAATGAAAAGACCATTCAGTCTGATTATCAGGATGTGATTTAGCCTCTATTTGACATGATTTACAAAACAAGTTTTCTCAACAATAACTGTCAGACAGCGTGTCAAAGTCTTAAATCATCATGTTGTCTGCACCACTGCTGTTCATTCGAAGTAAAGCACTTTAAATAGATGCAATAAAATCTCAAGAAATACACTCGTAACTTGTTTTTGCATGCTGTCTGGATTTATTATACTCCTACAAAATTTCATATTAACTTCACAAGACAACTATGCACCCCAACATACCGCACTTAAAAAAATCTCACACACACACACCAGGTAGACTTCACATTCTGTGCTGGTTACGTCTTTTAGCATGTATTAACAGCAGTATCCTCCTTATCCAGTGACAGTTGTCCTCCGTGGACCAGCGATTAGAATGATGGATCTAGGCTGGCACGCCATGAATGGCTCTGAATGCTAAGTACAAAGCTTATGGAGCACAAGAGTCCAATTAATTACAAAATACTGTTTTGCGTGGAGTTGCTCGTTATCAGTCTCATATCTGTCTTAGTGACTAATGTTTCCCCTCCAAAACCCAAAGTAACAACAACTAGCTAAGTGATTGCCGCAGGCCAGTGTTTATGAACAAGTGTAGAACGAAGCACAGACTCGCGTCTCCACTCCGCAGCTAATTAGCGAGCAGGTAATGGCCAAAACTCCTTTCCTGCATGGAGCGTTCAGGGACCAACATCTGCTGTCAGTTACTTTCAAGAGCCAATGGGATTGCTTCAATCACCATCCCTTCTGTCTTTGATTTGATGCCAGTTTTCATCTACGCCACAGAACTTGGGTTCTTGTTGTTGTCTGTTGTTTGAGCAGAAGTGGAACACCTTGATATGAAAATGTGCTGTCTGTTCAAAGAAGTTAATGCTTGTACATCCTGCTACGCTTTTACAGATAAGGTGTATGATAATATATTTATTTTTTATTTTTTTGCATCGTGGCTGTGTATTCCGTAAAGTTGCTTCATTCCCTTCAAAGAACCTAAAAAAAAAAATAATCGTAGTCAATCACACACCCACATGTGCACACAATTTCGTACAGTGAATGGCCAGAGAAAAATAAGCCCGGAGCTCATTTTGAGGTAAATGACGTGTTGCTTTTCCATCAGGAGTGGTAATCACAGGGAGAAAGGGAAGCAAGCTCATCTAGGTTGACTTTTTCACTTCCTTTCCTCGGTGCAACTGATGAGTCAGCAGTGAGAGGCGGCTGCCACACAGGAGGGCAATGGTGAGAAATGAAAGTGACTGCTGCCAGAATAGTGGGGAATCAATGGAGAAGAGGGGAGAGAAGAAGAAGAAAGAAAAGAATGAAGGTGAAGTCAGGGTGAAGGGGGAAAAAAAGCAAGAGGGTGAAGCGAGACAACAGCCTGAGATCAGAGGGAGCACTGACAGAAAGACGCGAGGGCTGGGTGGGAGGGCAGTAATGTGAACTTACAGACAGTCAATAGCAGCTTTTAAATGGCCGAGGTCGGTAACAAATGCGGAAACAAAGGGTAACAAAATGTGCTCGGCCAAGACACGGTGGCAGAGTGAAAGGAAAGATGAAGGGGAAAGTGAGAGGAGACAAGAGACGCTGACGTTGGTGGGGGTTAATCATGGAGCGTGTCGGGGGAAGAAGAGAACCTTGTTGGAGTGACAGGTCTGCTGAGCTAAAACCCTCATCAGGCTTGCCGTCCTGCCCCGCAGACGTCAAAGCATCAGCTCCAGGAGGGGAGAAGTGAGATGCCTGGTGAATGTTAACCGCTCAAGGCTGTCTTTGAAATGGCCAAGGTATAACTGCAAGTTCAACTTCTTTCCCTCGAGTTAATATCTATGATAATCACAAGGGCGAGAGCACTGTGATCTTGAAGTCCCATCTTTCTTTGAAGAGATTTGAGTCTGCTGACTTTATTGTAACCATACTGAGTATTACCTGTGTAAGCACATTAAAATAACCTTTTGTTGCTGCCCTTGCAGCTAAATCCTGGTTGTAGCTAAATCCTGGCTGCAAACTCCCCTATACGAAATACCCTTTACATAATATCGTTCCTGAAATGTTTCTTCAAATGCCATGTTTCCTGCTCAGCATAAAAGATCTTCTTGACAGACTGAGTGGCCTTTGTTTGCTGACTGACCTATGCCGGTGGCTCCACTTCAATGCATAATCTTATAACATTATCAAATCATGTTAGCTGGCCAAACATTAATGTCTGATCTTGTACTGTCCCCGTTTGACCGTTGGGAGACAAACAGAAGCCTCTGTGTTCAAGACTACACAGTCACCCACAACACAGACGTTCAGTCGGATAAGTTGCTGCACAGAAAGAGCCATAAATTAGCATATTAGGGCCTTGATACACTAAACTGGCTATTAGTCCATGTGGGTCTGCTGTTGAACATTGTTGTTGTGACTCGCCGTCACTCCTACTTCTTATGCTGCATTGGGCACCATTGGCTCTACTTGATTATCAGTAGCTGTTCAGCAGAAAGAGTGCTGTACGTTAAATTGGCGGTGCAGGTCAGTGACGGACGGCTTAACAGGCTACTTTACAGATTTAGAATGGCAATCCTGTATTGTCAGATTCATCGATGGACAGTTAAAAAAAGAGGATCGAAATGAATGCAGCACAGGCAGGAACATTCTTCCCCCTGTCAAACCTGGTTACGAGTGGCTTATGCAGACTTTAATAGCCTCGGAGAAGGGTGAGGAGTGGGCTTCTGAGGTCCGGTAAGCTCACTTCTTTCTACTTCCACAACTCAAGATTGATACTTTTGGATACTTTTTAAGGTTTGAGTTCTGCATTGTGGCCGTTGCCATCTTGGTTTTGTGGAGCCAGAGGCGACCGTATTTGGACAAGAGGGTGGAGTTGGGAACAGGTGGAGCTACGCATTGCTGCTCTTCTATCCTGATTGGATCTGACAGAGAACCTGAGGACAAGCCTGGTAGCGACTTATCAATCAGAAGGCAGCCACGCCCTAAATCATACCCCTGCTGAACTGTCTAAGATTATAAAACTTCAAGGAACTGCTGACTGAGGCCATAAATTCATTAGCAAAATGTTTACTCAGCTAATAAATCAAGTGAGAAGTGGGGTCGTCTTCTAATAAGCTTACATACACTCAGACTTCTTTTTGCAGCCAGTAGACTCGCCCCCTGTTGGCAATTAGGAAGAATGCAGGTTTGGCACTTGTGCATTGGCTTCACTTTTCAGACCCAGAAACTCTGTTCACTTTTTATACTGTCTATAGTTTTATCCAACTTTTTCCACATATGCAGCAGTGCTCCTACAGACCTCTAAACAGACTGATGTCTGATGATGATATCAGTGGAGTTGCCCTTTAATTAATCAGCAATTTCTCCCATTTAGTGCAGTTGCTCTTTACTTGTCACCTCAGTCATTTCATCTTCAATATGGGAAACAGCAGGTCAATAGTCTAACAAAAAACTTAAAACAAGCGAACAAAGATGCTATGCACATTTTTTTTGAATAACAAAATACAGAAAACATGTGCAAACTTGATGATGTGAAGCAGTTTATCAGGGCTCGTACTGTGTGAGTGTGATTCTCCTAACGAGTTCCAAATGGAAGACGGGCCTCTGTACCCTACAAAACTGATCTGCTGGGCTTCAACAGCTTATTAGTGTCATAAAAGCTTTTATGCTGCTTGGGAGAGAAAACAAGATACAGATGAATCCAATTACAATCATAAAGTGTGTGAACAATGTCTACACCAATCATCTGTTTTGTATGGGAAACTGCAAAGTCACAGACAAAGTTCACATTCATTCAATATTTGTATCATTGTTGTGTCACTGCGTACTTAGCGGCAAACTATTTCTGAGAAAAAGGAGTATCCATTTTAAAGAAATGTAGACCTTAAAAAAGATTGATTGTTCAGTGTAACACTAAAACGGTAATGGCTGATGTCTTACAGCACACAGGCTTCAGTCCAGTGTACCTGTAGCATTTACAAGCTACTAGCTGAGGAAATGTGTTTTAGAGCAGGTTTGATATGAAAGTCACTTGCCTTTCAATATAGAAATTGAATCTCTGCTTGTCTTTACCCTTTTGAAGCAGGGAAGTGAGAGAGTGCTAGGTGGAAAATGTCAAGTCTGTGTAAGTTGACATTCTCAGGAGACAAATTGGAGGATTTTACACTTCAAAACTGCCCGTGCTGCTCCATTTAATGCCAAAGGAGATCCCTACAGCACTCACAAGGATGTGGACGTGGTACACACCAGCAGGGGTCACACTTACTTTGTTGCAGCCCATGCTCAGCATGTCTAGAGTAATTGAGAATCATTAAGGTATGAAAGCATACATGTGTGAGTTTGATGTGTGAGCAGAGGACAGTGCAGGAAAGACAAAGAGAATCAGACACAGAAAATGTAAGTGTGGAGAATTTTCTGTTACTCATACATTTATGCACTTACAGTGATCTGGGAAAGGACTTCCAGTGGTTGGGGGTGTACTCTTGATCGTTGGTCTAAACGGCAGCCTGGTTGTGCTGGTGACCACTGGTGGAAACTCTCCGTTGGCTGAAATGAAATATAATGCATTTATTGAAAAGGCTGTACTTTCATTCGTTTCTTACTGTTAGACTGAAGGACTTGAAGAGTTATGCACAGTAGCTGTGCACCCCTCACTGGCTCAGAAAATGTGAAACCACCAGCAGGGGTCATTCTTTCATTTGCACCACCAATGGCAACAAGGATGGAGTGGAATTCATAACATCCAGCTCCTCTCCATTTCTCCCCATCTCTGTTCATTCCTACAGTAGATGGGTAAGCACATTCAGTCACAGTGTTTTGTAGCAATCCATCAGGCCTCCAGCCTCACCGCTTTCCCAGGACTGAGATCATAAGCTCGCCGGCACCTTGATCTCTTCCCCTCAAAGACTCACCCAGAATTAAGTCTTCCAGGCAAATGGCCTGTCTGATTGGCTATTGCGGTTTAAGATAGAGTGACTTTTTTTTTTTCTTTCTAACAGATGTAAAGTAGGGGAGACTCATTTGAAAACTGCAATATAATGGTTAGACACTGAGCTGGAAAACCAGTCACCTGGTCCCATTCTCTAGTTTTCAGCAGAGGTGGAGAAGCAGGAGTTCCTGTGGTTGCTTGGCTGAATCACTGAACAGATGAATCAATTTCTTTGATTTGGTACATGCACTGCAATCAGTGGTATAAAAGATTGGCCTGAATGGTGTTAAAGAAAGCTGCTGCCACATCTGATGAGGCACTGCAGAGGTTTCAATCAACGCAGCCCGTCAGTTAAGTCGAACGCAGCCCAGGTGTTATTGGCAGGCCTCATGGGGTTGCGCCCTCTCATCCAGAAATCTGGGCCTTCCGGGAGAAATCAGCATTATTATTGTAATTATCCTTTTTTTTAAATCTTTTTTTTTTGTTACGATTTATTATTATCATCATTGGATATATAAGTGCTTTATTGAAATGTCTCTCTATATCCAAATATCTTGCAACATTAGTGTACGGAAAATCAAGTTCTTATTGTTGAATGAAGCTGGTGAGCTTGAATTAAGTATTGGTAATCATATTTCTCTGTGGAAAAGGACATAAGAAAGTGGTTTACCAACAAGAAAAGCTCACCTAATGAGGATGGTCACTCAGCAGGTGCAGCCACGCTACAAGAATTAACCATCGCTAGTAGTTTTGTACAGTCCAGTAATGAAACGGGATGTAGCATTGTTACCACGTCAATGCTAACAACTTCAGCAGAGACAAGTGCAGCCACCACCGTGCCATCTCCTCTCCCCTCTCCTCCACTACTGGTGGGGCCTGCTTTGCTGTTTTCACCACCAGCAGCGACCTCTGAACGGGACAGCAGCTGTGCATCAGTTAGCAGCCTTTCCTCCAACCTCATCTTGCAGAATTAAGCAGCGTTACGCCTGCTGCAGCTTTATATACTGAAATGTATTAAGTAGGCCACATTCGTAGTATCATTTTTGTCTAAGTTGTTTTCCTGAACTGCATCCCAGCTTTTAGGTGCTTAAAAATAGTGGGTCTTTGTCAGTGTATGTTTGCAAATGTCCAGTAATAGACACGTGAGAGTGTAGAATAAAATGTTCCCAGAGCTGCACGCTATCGTAGTCTTGCTTGTTTCATGTGTAGTGCTGAAAATAGTGCTGATGCAACTGTTACAATGTCGCTGTTTAAGTGACGTTGTTTTGCTCAGGCCTTAGACAGAATGAATTATAAGGTTTGATAGCTGGGTGAGACTACGTGACTTTAGCATACTTTGCCAGTCCTATAAATAACAGCCTGCACTGTCACAAATCGGGTCACAATTCATACTGATGAGAGCAAGTTTTAAATGTCATAATAAAAAGATACATTAAATAAGCACACAATTTCATGCCAGTCTCTTAACATAAAAACTTACATTATACTCAATATGAATTCCATTGTTGCAAATATGAAAAGTCTGAAAAAAAGGACTTTGATTTGAGGCCCAGCCTTAAAAACCAAAGTTAGTACTTCTGGTACTGGGACTGGTTTAACATAACAAAAGACATGTCCACTATGGAGAAAGTGCTGAAATGACTAAATCAATGTTCAACAACAGTATTAACACCCTACAGCGCAAAATACATTTTAAATCTTAAATTCAAATAATTATTTGCTAACAACAGGCACCAGGGACATTGCAGAGTATGTACCAATTCCTGTGAAATGTGAACATTTTTCACTCCTACTTGGTAAAGGTTTCACTTGCTTATTTTAAGAACCCAGATCCAACATTCAGCTTAGCTGCTATAAATATGCCTGTGACTTTAACTCCAAAGAATGGAGTTCTGTCCAGCATCCCACTTCTTTGATGTAATGTTCTGTAGAAAAAGCCCTCTGTGGCTCCTGACCCTCGTTGTGAAAGCAGAAGACTTTTGCACAAGAGAGAATATTACAGAGAAGTCAGAAAAGGTTCACTGTGGTTTGTGGATCTGATAATGCTGCCATGATGCAAAGCTGTGACACCAAACAGGGGCATGGGTTCAAAATTGGACCTGCTGTTATTCTTCTAGTCTTGCCTCTGATTTACAACTTTTATATCAAAGCTGGGTACATTGTATTCCACCCAAAAAAGCTACACTGCCAAGTCAGCTTTAGAACAAAAGCTGTTTCAGTCAGACTACCACAATGCTTCAGTCTATCAACATCAATGTGAGCCTTCCGTCTAGTCTTTTCATTAAACTCTTTCAATGTGCTCAGTGTAGATACTTGAGGCACGCCAACAACGGTTTTGCAAATGAAACTCTATGCACGTATGACCAGCATAATAAGCTCCATTTCTGTTCTGCTTATGGAATAGGCTGTTGGTGATTACATGGTTTTATGGCCTATTTGCATTTCATATGACAAGAGGAAACAGAAGGTTAGCTGTTGACTGGTCTGTCTTGTAGAGCAGCACAATGGCATACAGTTTGTTGACACTGTAGCTGCCTGATATTCTCCATAGGGTTGCCCTGGATGGCAAACCGCAGCAAAGGATGATTTAAAGGTTTTATGAGAGTATTTTCTTTCAGTTATGTTTCTCTCAGCCACAACTACTCATGGAGTAAAAAGTTGCAGCTCCAGATAACACCAACAGCCCACTGATGAGCAGGTGGTGTTTCCAAACCTCGGAAAAGAGTTGCATGAGCTGAATATCAAGCAGAAATCCGAATGCAAGTTTCCTAATTGTGATGAGCCAATGAGTTGCTGACATCGTGTCATTTGCCTCCTTGGTGAAAACAAATCATGCCTGCTTTCCCTGCCTTCATTCTGAGGCTGTCAGGGGACAAAAGCAAGACTTTTCATCTTCATCTCTATAATCATTTTACCAGAAGAACACTCCCTCTTCTCCGTCCTGAATCCCCTGTCAACTCAGGCTGGAGGCTCACCGTTTATGACAATATGGCAGGGGGCTCCCTCAGCAGCTGAAGGTTTGGAAAGAGGCTGTGTGGCGCTGTTCCATTTGGTCCAACAAAACCCGCTTTGACTTAGAGCTGACAGTTTGACATTAATATTATTTGTTCTTTAGTTGAAACTACACCTATGGTCCTCTAGGTGGTATATATCATCACAGGGAATCAAAATGCATCAGCTGGTGGTCTCCACTGGAACTTACTTTGAGTTGAGAAATCCTGTAATTTTTGCTTCAAAGCTTTAAAAAACCTCAGCACAGCTTGCCAAAAAAGAAACTGCTAGAAAATCAATAGCTCATTCCCTAGCCCTGTAATCCCTGAATAAATATGATCGTCTAAGTCTCCACTGCTTGGGAGCTTTAATACAGATAGAGTTTATGTGCAGATTTGATGGATCACATACACCATGTGTGTGACCGCCATATGTTTGATTATTTGGGTGAATACTCTTCACAACACTGTCTCTTTACAAGTGAGACCCTTAGATGTCTTGTGTGTACACAACAAGTTCAGCAACTTTTTATTATCTTCAACAAAGTTGCTAATAAGCCTCTCTGCATTGTTATTCTGAGCATGAGGTAACATGCCACAGCAGAGCTACGGAATAGACAGAGCTAGAGCACACAGCATTGGTATGCTGCTGCAGCAGGAGAAGGACTCAGCAGGTCCACCACAGAGCAGCATGAACCAGAGGGCAGGGCAACGGCCAGCGTGGCTGTCACTGTTCATTAGCAGGGCGCCGGTAAGCTGCCTGAAGCCCACCAGAGGCCAGCCACAGGGGGAGTGGGCACCTCAGTTCCACCCGCAATATCTTGAGATTGCAAAAGCTCCTGGGAAAGATCCACAGCGACAGACATATCATGTTAATGGTTAGTATTTGTCCTAATGGAAAGATGGCATTCAAAAGCTGGCCTGGATTCCTAATCTGTTAACTCACATTTCTGGCTCCTATGTTTGTATCTGAATCTAAATCTAAAGGTGGCTAATAAACCGGGGAGAAACCACATTTAAATAAACTTCTTTTAATTAGCCCTAATGTATATGTCATCACTGTAAATATGCTGAAGGCTGCAGAGCATCTGTACTTACTCGTCCATGGTGTGTCTCACCACCCACAGGTGCAGGTGATAATTACGGAAACCAATAAATGTCAGTAATCTGGAGTTGTACTACATGAGTTACCACGACAGATAACACAGCTGCAACAACAAACCGAAACATCAGTGGATGATTTGAACAGAAAAACGGACTGGACCTTCACCGTGGATGAATAAAACTCTTTGTGCATGGGTCTGTATGGGAAAAAACAGAGTTTGAACAGACTGTTTTCATATCGCTTTAGTCCAACATATCAAATGATTTATATCCATTTTTGCACTAGTGAACCATTTGAGGAGCGTTGCTCTCCAGCGATGTCAAGGACCAGCTACTGAGGAGACACACTCACAGTGTGATGTTGGAGAGGCTCTATTAATGCAGCTCAGTGCGCAGGAAAAGAAGTGATGATACACGGCAGAGAGAAAGGGATGAACTTCCTGTGCTGTCTGATCCAATAACGTAATTTAATGATGCTGGTGAAGATAAAATGATAAAACTGACAGCCAGGTCCAACACTTGAAGGGCAATGGATACATCATCAGGCACACATGCTTGCCAAACTATACATCACATTAAAGCCAAGAGGAGTGCAGGAAAAAAGGCCACGGATGGCTGGTCCTCTGCATAATGTGTTCACAGTATGTTTGCCCACCGCAACATATTACAAGGCCGTGTTGTAATGTTCCCGTATCTATCGTGCTAATCGCTCACAGTGATCACTCTCGGAAGCGACGTCTTTTGCTGAGCTTCAGCATCTCCCATCGGCTGGTCTGATTGATAGGCAATAAAATGTGACTGTGTCAAGTGTGGCTGTAGGTAATGGATACCTGGCCTAGATTAAGAACTTGCCATCTGGAAAGTGAGCAAAGTGGGGACAGATGATCCTTCAGCGTTGACATACCAGTGCCGCCACTCCGGAAGATATAAAACACAATTGGTGTGCAAATATCTCTTGGAAAATGTCATCTCTTAACTGAAGAGCCTCTGACCCAATAAGCCAGTGTTGATCCAGAGCGATGGTTACTCTGCTCCAGCTTAGATCAACAGCAATTTCTCACATCATATTCAGCTGATGCACTCATGCTATCTGACTGCATTTTACGATGATGGCAATAGGGTGGAGATTATATCTGTAGTGGATAAACAAATTCAACAAAAACGTCATCTAAAGGTGAACACAAAATAGATAATGTGTGCCAGTCATATTCATTTATTATTGTGCAAAACTGGTATTTAAACAATGCGTTTTAAAAGCTCTACTCAATCACAACTCAACATTTTATCTTGATGCAGTAACAACACCAAACCAAGACATTCTCACCTTAGACAAAAAAAACAGGTTCAATTTTATAATCCATCAAGCATCACAATGAATCAGATTAAGGGAAATTAGAATTGCCAGCCTGCGACTGTTTGCCTCCACCAACCAGTCAAGTTGCAGTTTACATGAACATCTGTCCAGACTCATGTAATATATGTAATGAAGACTTTAAAGGAAGTTAAGAAATGGCACTAAGTGTCTTTCGTTGAAATGGAAGTTTTCACTACATTGACATGTATGATTCCACTGAATCATTTCCAGGGAGAAACATGCTGTCTTCACTTAGAGACTATTGTTACAGAAGAGTCCAGAGGACTATTAGAGAACTTCATCACATTGTGCAACAACAATCACCTGAAGATCAATATCACTGGAACCAATGAGCTTCAACCTGGCAACACAGAAGATCTATACAATCAGCACAGTTTCCAATTCAGTATCTGACATCAGATGTGAAATATGGTCCAGATCCGCCCTTCTGTTGGTGAGTTATGGTGTTGAATAAAAAAGAGATTGTGACATCACAGCGACCTTTTGGATAGAAAATGTTACTTCATGGTTTGCTCCTATTAGACTTTTGTGTTAAATCTTTTCATAATCATCATATGAATTTGTTTAGTGAGGTCACAGTCACCTTGACCTGTTCTTCCCAGAACAACGACTGCATAGGTGAACTTTGCAAGTAGGTTATTCTGACCTATATTTACCTTTATTGTGAGACAGTGACTTCTAGTTGCTGTAGTAATGTATGACAGAAGCAAAGGAAGAATTCATATGATTAATGTGTGAAGGTGGGGAGGATGGATGGGTCAAGCAAACAGGACTTTCACCCTGGAGACCTTGACCGTTTCCTAAACCTGAGCATGTAGTTTTGGTACCTAAACCTAACCAAAAATGCAGCTGTTCCACAATGTGAATGAGACGTACGTACGTATGTATGTACGTATGTACAGACAACCAGAAAACTTTATGTCTCTGGCCATGACCGTCATTGGTGTGCAGGCATAAAAATCAAACAGGGGAGTGGTCGTACCACTGGCTCATGAGTCTAATTCTTGGCCAGCGTTTATTCAGTTTATCACAACTTAATTTTAAGACTGTATTCAGGTATAAAGATGCTCAGACATTATTATTCCTGCCACAGTTAAAA
The DNA here is from genome assembly GCF_051107435.1 of Chaetodon auriga. Lineage (NCBI taxonomy): Eukaryota > Metazoa > Chordata > Actinopteri > Chaetodontiformes > Chaetodontidae > Chaetodon > Chaetodon auriga. The sequence continues at coordinate 19,595,122 of NC_135087.1, forward strand.
CAGGTTCCTCCAGATAGGCACCTTTTTCATCATTTTCCTGATGCCAGCCTCGGTTGTCATCTTACTTCTGTTTTTATACTGATAAACCATCTCAATTATAATGCAAAAATATCTGGAAAGGTGATGAGAGGCTTGACCTTTATGAGCCTGCAGTACAACATTGGAACATAAGCCCTTATCAATCAGCAAGCTATAGTTGGGCAGATTTGAACTGTGCTGACATTTCACAAGATACATTTGATAAGACGCATCAAAGGTTCCCAAAGAGAGTGCGCTAACGGAATGTAACAACATATATCATTTCTACAAAGTTTTGTCAATGTATCTCCAAACAAAACTGCAGTACATTTAATAAAGATCATTCCTAAGACAGCAGTAGATGCTTGGAGGACTAATTTTAATAGCGTTCAATGAGAATTGCAAACAGTTCGGCACTGCAGGAAAGAGGACAATGTGGTGTACGGCTATGTCAAGGGAATTGAAATGAATAAATCATGGATAAGCACGTCCTTGATGAATGCTCCAAAGTGTACAAAACTGCCACTCAGTCAAATCATTTCTCTGTAAAACATGAACACAGGGCAGACCTGTATTGATTATTAATTCAATTGTTTTTTCCCTATTGTGCTTGTCATGGTCAATCAATCAGGCAATCGGTCAAACAACTCTATTAATTCAAGGTCTGATGAAGTAAGAGTGAAAAAAGACAGACTCAACATTTTTATAGTACTCACATGCCAGGAAGCAGTCCATGCTGAAAGAGATATTGTCAAGAGAGATGGCTGAACCGGGTCCAGGTCCATCTTCTGTGCTGAACTGCAGCCAGAACCTGTGGAGGGACAGAGCTGTTTTAAGTACCTCGCAGCCTGTGAATGGTTGAATAGCTTCTGACTGAAATGATGGCAGGGAGAATTTATCGTGCCATTGAGGTTTGGCTTTGGAGGGTGTGCATTGTCCGCCTTATGACAGCTCAGTCTGTATTGTTAAGACCTGTTTGCTCTTTCAGCAGGTACACAAAAAGTTTGACTTCTTTGGTGATGAAACACATTTTCTGGTTCCAAATGAAATACGTTGGTGCACAAAACAATTTAGGCAGCCATGGTTATGCAAATGTGGCAAACCATCTAAAACCTTTAAGGGAATAGTCTGCCATTTTGGGAAATATGCTTGCTGAGTTGAGCTGAGAAGACTGATACTATGCTAATGTCTGTACTGTTAATTTGAAGCTGTAGCCAGTAGCCTGCGAGGCTCAGCATAAAGACCGACAACAGCTAGGAACAGCCATCCTGGCTCTGTGTGAAGAAAACAGATCTACCTGCCAGCGCCCCTAAAGCTCCCAGATTTACACATTAGAATCTGATTGATAATGGGGGGTTTACCTGCTGGACTATTTCTTGGCCAGGTTGAAAAGCAACCACGAAGGTACTATCTTAAACAAACGAGATATAAGGTATCTGTACTGTGGAGTTAAACGCATTTTTCACAAAAGTGTAAATGTTGTCTTTAGTGGGAGAGTTTGATCCGTATTTCATCATCTGTCCATTGATTAGTTTTACATGTTTTGGCATTAAGACAGTGGTAGGTCCCTCTGTGGCTGTAACTGACAGGCACGCAACCTACAGCTGAGTCAAAAGACATCCCCCTTCAACAACATCAGTCGTTCACATAGGAGGTTTGCATCTGTCAGTTTGAATATTTAATGACCTATGTCAATTGTTGCTTAAACGTGATGGAAGTCATATTGTATCTCCATTCTTGCCGTCAACCCACAGGTCCTCAAACCAAAAACACTCACATTCAAACTCACATACACTGTCTCTTACGTCCTGACTTTTGTGCGCTTCAGGCTGTATTTCTGATTCTATTTAAGCTTTACAAAGGTCACTTTGCAAAGACTGGCAGGTTCACCTAGTGGTTACGGACATGACATTCTAATTAAGAGCACAAGCACAGCTGACTACATAACCCAGGAATCAAAAATTAATCACTCTCAGGGGTGCAGGATTATCCAAGCTTGAATGGCAACGAAATCCCCAGTCAGGCAAACAGACATGAACTGCCTTATCTGTGGTTTCTCTTACTTCTTGCTCTTCTCCATTTTGCTTAAATTTCTCTCCTTTTAGAGGGGAAATCAGGGCCATAGCTAATTGGAAGGCAAGTAGGGTGGGTAGAGCCTTGTGTATTGATTTCTACTCTCTCTATCAGACTAGTGGAATAAAAAGAGAGGGGGGATATTTTGTACAATTGTACACATGGAAGGTCCATGGCAGAATACTAGAGTCCCTATGGGATTCATTAATTTTTGGAGTTGAGAGGAAATGTTTCCCAGACAATGGAAAGCAAATGTTGAAAATCTGCATTTATGAGAGGTGGAAAGAAGGAAGAAGAACTTCTTGGTTCTGTTTCTTGAGACTTCCTTTGCTTTGAGAGCATATGTGTGAGTGTGTTAGAGGTTTGTTGGGATGACAGTTGGATGTCTTATTTGCTATGAAACACCTTTAAGTGACAGTTTGTTGCTTTCAGACAGTCCAAACATGCGGATAAGTGTTTGCAATGAGTGTTACCAGTCTGCCAGTCCATAAAGGGGAAGTGTGATGAGCTTCCAGCCCCGTTCAGATCTGGGTTCACGGGCTGAATGCCACAGTCTGCGCTTCTCTTCAGGGCCGGTACTGTTCTCCACTATCCACAGAGACAGCGACCCCTTCTGTGAGCCTCCAGAACACATCCCGAATCGCACCTGTTGAAGTAAGGTGCAATTTTGAGTATTGAGGTAGCTGCAGATTAAGAATGCGTGTTACCACATGAAACACCACGCCAACTTTAGGCTCCTTTGAATATTTTTGAATTGACAGAAAAGCCGGCCAATTGTATTTTCCGTCAAGGAAGGGATGCATTTAAAATTGCATTGAGATCAATCAGCAACAGCCATCTGTTCAGTTCTAATTATTCTAAGATTAATAGAATTCTACCAGGATCATAATTTGGGTTATTTCACTATCTATGCTGCGCCTGCATGCTTCAGCACAAATCAGTCTCATTTCCCTGTTTTCAGGAGGGATATGGTGGGTGTAAACCTGCTTAAAATTAAACAACATGCAGGCCGTAGCAAGAATTAAATAGGAACAGGAATCCACAGCTTACTAACAAGCATGGGATGTGACCATGTCCCTCTACAGCATTTTATTGAAGCCAAGAATATTATTCTTGCTTCACCATTTAAGTGGAACAGATGCTGGCTTAAGCCTGATGAAAAGTACACGTAGAGGCGACAGTACCCAGACAACCGCATTCATGCTGAGTGCTTGCATCGTGCTCGTCGATAGCAGGTTGCAGGTTCTTATCATCAACTGCAAGACCACATGGTGACCGTTTAAACATCAAGATTACAGACGCAGCACAGTGCACGCTGGGCACGACATGAAAGTGTAGCTAATACCCAAAACTAATATCCTCAACATAGTTGTCCAAGAGCAGACAAGCTAGATTGAACAGCACCAGTTCAGTGTAGAGAGAAGGATTTAGAGTGTTAATCTGGAATCGTGGCTAATCTTTGGCTCTATGCCAAGACGCTGGGAGGCAAGGTCTGCAATGGTATAGTGCTGCCTCCACTGCTCTCCACAAATATCAGACGCCCCTGATTCACACCTGAAAAACAGCAAGTATCTCCTCCTATACTTTTATTCTTTTCTTTTTCTGTTTTTCCTGTCATCCACTGTCGTTCGCCCCCTCTGTCTCTCTTATTATCTTGTTTTTTGACCTCTTGAACTGGCTTCAGCTTCTCTCACCTCCATTCCCTCCCTGTCTCCACAAAGTGCACATGCAGAAGGCCAAAGGTCGCTGTGCTGAGCAATATTAAAACATAACTCAGAATGCTAGATGCAAAAGCATCAATCAAGACTTCAAGTACACAACCAACCCTGGAGACCTGCTCTGTGAGCATCATGATCTGAATAATGCATGACTTCTAATATTTTCACAAATAGGTCAGCAGATACAACCTGTGATGGATGAGGTCAACTTCACTGTTAGGATCTCTCAGGAAATGCAGATGGCACAGTGTTAACCTGCTGTCTTGGCACATTACCACTTGATTTTTGAGCTGTTTCTGAAGGAATTAACATACAGAATTAAAAAGTTCTTTCTACTCCTACAGGAAAAACTATCAGTTCCTGTCTTAACTGAAAAGCACTGCTGAAAAATGCAGCTATGTGGCCTTCTATGCAAATCCTATTCTTTTTTTTACATTTTGTTTTATTATTGCACAACTCTAAATGTCAACACAAAAACAATTTTTTTTTTTTATATTAGCTGTTGTATGGTAAAGCCACAAATGAATCTGAGTGAGCACACGTTTATTTCCTGGTGACCAGTGCAGCACATTACAGACAAATCCAAAGCTTGGCAGACCTGTCGCTGTTGCAGTCGCTGTTCAGGAGCCAGGTTTAGACAACACTCAATTGAGCACACATACACAGAGGTATTCAGGCAGTTTTATGTGAGAACATATGTCTGCTGCTGCATTCATAGTTGAAGTGGTGTGCATGGCTAAACCAAAATAGAAAGCTTAAGTGGAAGGAATCAGTCGAACAGTGTGTTTACCTGCTCTAACATAAGCTGCAAACGGTTGGATTCTTGGTATTTCCAAAGGCAAAGGTCATGTCATCGGCAAACAATATTATTATGTGGGATTACAGGTTAGAAAACTGCCTGCTCAGGACACGAACATTCACTGGCTGGAAGCCAAAGTTCTAATTATCAGTGATTAAAGGTCAAAACAAGTCTCTGTCGTGTCCTTCATTAGTTTCGGGAGGTTTTCTTCAGCCAAACTTACATTAGATAACTTAATGTTTTCCACACTAAGTGTTTTTTTTTCTCATCCTCAAAACATTTTCTCATATGAAAGTGAAGCACAGACTTTGAAATTTTAAAACATAAATCTAACCATTGTGCGCTTGCCAGTGTTTTTCTATAGTAAGCTTTAAAGCCACCCAAAGCTTATGTATGGAGACACCTTCACAAGCTGCTTTTACAACAAATCAGCTAGAAGCATCCGAAAGTTCGCTGGAGTTTTAAACCAGCTCACAGAGCTCGAGCATTACTTTACACAAGCTGATGATAAAATCTGCTCGCAACAGTTATCCTTACATTGGAGAAAATCCAGGGTCGTCAGCTAGAAATAAGAAGACTGCTTATATTTACTGCAGTGTGAACTCGAAGACCCACTGACCCAAGAGTGAACTGAATTGAGTAAATCTGATCATACATTTGTGCATGTCTGTGAAAGAAAATGACACTTTGCTCACCTTGCATGGGGAGTTTCTTAGAGGAGGAGGGAAGAGGGGGCTCCTCAGTAACGCTGAGCTACGCTGACCTTTGGACTGGCCTCCTTCCACACTGAATGCGGCACCTTTAACACACAAACGCATATATTAAACACACAGAGGAAGGAAAACTGTGCCAGAACTGAAACTTATTACACAGAGACTAAAACTTTAGGATAGAAAATTGAAAATAAAAATATGTGAAACTGAGCTGCTGCCATGTTTGGTTATCTCTCTCTTTACCTTGATGCAGAACTTTAAAAGAGAATAATGTTCAGCAGAGCAACAGCATCAAACAGTATAGCTAACATTGATTATCTGTCATGTCAGGTAACTGTGGCAGTCACAGACTGAGAAAAAAATTCTAAAATGATGCATAAATTATAAATAACACCACTAAACATGGTGTAAAATTATAATGCTCCATTTATGGGTTCCCCAGACTGCCTTTGAGACCTCTGTAAATAGTCGAGAACAAAAACAAGCCTCAGGAAACTGAGCCACGCTCGAGTCACTGCACCGACAATGAACTGCAGATGTAGGACTCAGACTCTGCACGCTGCAGCTTTTACACCCGGTGGGATTGTGTTTGTAGCAGCACACCGAGCTCCGAACAAGACAACACGTCTGTGTCTGACACATCAGAGAGTTTTGGTTACCTTTCCATATTCACAAGCTGTTAGACTCAAATATTCAACATTGTTGGTTTAAAAATCTCCAAGTCTAAATGTTTCCCCTTTTAAGTGATGAGACATTAATGCTGCTGTATGCACAATAAAGAGAGCCTGCAAGTAGGCCACTTCATCATTTGATCAGAGCAGTGTTGATGATATCATGAGAGATGTGTCTTAGTCACCTGATGACGGGCAGCTCTGTCTGGTCGCCTTGGCTGGTGACTGGAGTCTTCTCCAGGAGAGACCGCGGCCCGTTATTGGCTGCCAACTGCACTCTCCCTCTTCAAAAGAGCAGTAGCTGCCATTGAGAAAGTGGCCTGAAGAGATACAGGAGAGAGAATATATCAGGGGAGGAGAGGAGAAGATGATAAGGAGGGGGGCCGAAAGAGGGGGGCATACAATGAGTGGACAGGCACAGCAGGGGGGGTGGAGAGGAGAGAATGGAGTGACTGCCAAACTGCCAAGGAGAAAAAGGACAGGACGGGGACTGGGGATCAAAGAGTTGAGCGACAGTGAAGGCGAAGAGGTTGAGAGGAGAGAAGCATGCGGGGGGTGCAAGACTAATGGCTCACAGGACTAAATGTGTTGGCGAAAATTAGGGTTGAAGTGTGGTGGGGTGGGGTGGGGGCTGGGGGGGGGCTCTGAGAGTGACTCGAGAAACAGGAACAGAAAATGGAAAAGGCCCAGAGGGGGAGATAGGAAAGAGTAGAGGAAGAGGGTCTGAGGGGAAATGAGAAAGCTGAGGTAGTGACATGATGTGTTTTAGAGGTGGCAATCAACTTGAAATCACTTCACAAAATGGCAGGGGCCTCAGAAGCCTTTGGACCACTGACCACAATTTACAAAGTTAGTCTGTACAGCTGCAATACATGGAAAATGCTTAATTGGTTTGTGCAGTGCTCGCATAACCACAAAAAGAGATACGCATGTCTCTGTATGTGTGTGTGTGTGTGTGTGTGTGTGTGTGTGTGTGTGGCCTGTCTCCTTATTTCCACACAGCGGCTTAATGAAAAAGTGCAAATTCCTTGATTTGCAAGCAAGGTTTCTCCTCTTATGTTTGGCTAAGTGACTGACTGAATAAATCAAATAGAACTTAGACAGGGCAAATATTCCAGCACCCATTATTTTTTGCCAATGGCACATTTTTGGGTTGAATTTTTCACTTTCAGGACTATTTTCCAATCCATCGCCACTCACAGATAGCACAGATAGTTTTATGTGTGACACGTAGGGCTCCAAATCAGTTTAAATTTTTCATAACTAATGTCACTGTCATGTCCAAGGTGCTGAAATGACAACACTGAAATACCCGTCATATATGAATAAATCATATAGCATGGATTATTTAAGTGTGTCACTCACTTATTACAGTGCTGAAGTTCATATCAGAGAAACTTTGGTTTTCTGGACCACATTCTTATGGACTAAAATGACTTTTTTTAATCTTACATATCTAGATCTATTTATGACATACATATCTCTCGTTTAATTATTCATTCTTTATGATTTTAGGTGTTGCTGAGGTGGGTTTAAGTTTCATTTCAGCGTGAAAGTTTTCGCCTTAAGTTTGCTTTATGTTCCTTTTATCCCGAGCCGCTGTCCACGAGCGCCCATTACCTAAAAGAATGAGCGAGTGCCCTGATAACAGTGTGCTTTTTGGAAATGGCATCATCCAGATAATGGAACTGAAACTGGCCCGAGCAGAGATCATAAAGCAGGTATTCTTCAAGGGAGAAACAGCAAGAAAAATGCTCCCTTTACCAATGAGACTAGTTTCACATTACTTTTATCCAAACAGTCTGTTCATGTTTCAAAGACCCAACATCATTAAACATTTCATTTTTATTTTAATGTTACACAAAGAAAAATTGCTAAATTGAAGCTATGTTTTTGGGAATGTTTTTCTCAAGCAGATAAAAGCTCCTCTGGACTTACGGGATAATAAGTAAATTTCATGTTCTACTGTGTCTTGTGATATTGTGAGTCACTCTCTTTCTTACGTAAACCAGTTAGTGTCACTGAGATGTTCTTCGTGCAAAGCAAAGACATTCAAAGTCACATCATATGATAGCCGCTCATGACATGAATGAAGAAGGCTGTGGTGATATCACATCTGCGCATCAGCTCCGTGCTGATGCCCAAGCTATCATTCAGAACTGTTTGCCGTCAGTCTTCGACCTGAAACACTGTATTTAATGAGGTGGGAAAAAAGTGTCATTACTAGTTTATGAAGTCTGAAATGAACTTTACTTAATCTTTATGAATGCTGAGAGTAGAGTGTCATCCAGTTATATACGTCACTTTCAATGCAATGTCAACACCGCTCCACCGATGTCATGACAACTTGACGAGAGGACGCAGCCTATAAAAACATGCCATGGCAGGACCCCTCTAATAAAGACTGACTACACTAGCATATGCTCTTAGATTATTCATTTAAATCGAAGCGAGAGATAATGAAGCTATCATAAAGTCTTATTACACTGCCAATTGTAATAAGAGTGTCGTCACACTGAAACTCTTACAGTTACCACTGTAGGTCTGCGTTGAGGAAAATACTGCGCGGGAAGTGATGTGGCGCGTGTTTGGGGCTGACTGGTCTCAGTGTGTAATGGCTGATCTTTGGGAGCAGCAATGATCCGCTTTCACTGATGATGTTCCAAGACAAACAAACACAAAAAAAGAATCTCTAACGATTACTACTTTACATTCCTGCTCGCATCCACCTTTGATGCAAGCAGCATTTCTCTGTAGTTGCAGGGGAACTGTAGCGTTGGAGAGCAGTGGGGTGCCTGCAGAGTTTAGACCAACTACCAGAGGAAGCTGTGACTCTCAAAAGAGTGGAGGATGTGTTGATGCATAATGATGCCAGGGTAGGATGGCGAGGGAGATCCACAGGGACTCCATTTCCCTTATATGTCAAAGATTTCTGTGATTGACACAAGCTAAGTTTGTTCCTCCTGCCTCTCTCTGCTTTTTTTCCCCTCTGTTAATGAGCCTTGGCACAGCTTATGAAGGATTTAAATAGATCAAATCAAATGAAGAAGATAACTGGTGACTAGATCATAGAGAATATGGTATCAGAAAGGGAACACTATCTGATTTGGGAAGCAGGGGGTAATTGTGACAAGTGAAAGAGATGAAAATGGAACAAATGCGGAGCCTAAGGTACAGTAGTGGAGTGCGGGTGACAGCGAGAGAAAAGAGACACATATGAGAGTATGAGGGTGGACTGATGAACCGTGGACCATTGCTCCCTGTCCTTAATCAAAAAGGATAAAGGTTATTACTATTTTAAGAATAGATTGAGAGACAGAGAGAAGACCTTCAAAGCAAATGACAGCTGGCCTTCATGCCTATGTGCGCTCAGTATTATGAGAGCACACAGTGGAAAAGACGTGTGGAGATGTAAGGAAAAGAGGCGTCAGATCGTACACATTTCCCATTGGCTCACAGCAATAAGCCTTTCCCTGGAAGACCCATCAGTCAGTGTCAAATATTAAACAAGACTCTGCCTGCTCTGTATGTTACTGATGTAAATAAACAATTACAGTCTTATTATGGTCTCCATAACACGTGATTCTGGAATATGCATGTGATCATTATATCTCATGCTTTGCCGCAGATGGTTGCCGAATTAAGCCAATGTGTGTACAAGCTGGCTTTGTTTTTTACTTATTGTTATTTATGCTCAAATTTCCAATTCTGGCTTCTACAATCAAAACATTACACAAACACACACACACACTTCTTAACATTCAAATGGAGATTATACCCTTGGGTTAGCCTCTCAGGCCAATTAGCAGTGATAATTCCATTCTGCAGTAGAAAGAGGAGCCGCGCCTGGCTGGGATTTTCACCTCCTTTTTACCCTCTTATCTCCCATAGTTAGCAAACATATAAGCAAGAGGGAGCAGCCATCATTTTAATAAGCACCACATGGGAGGCTGACCTGCACCGTGGGGAAGAGCAAATTAATTCTAGTCAGTTTTATATGGGTGAAAAACTCTTAAATCAAACTACAACATTAAAAAAACTCAAGGGTAAGAGTTTTGAACTCTGTGTCTCTAAATTGTGAAGACAATGAAAAAATAAATGCATGCAGGTAGGACTAAAAAAAGATCCTCGCCACTCACACAGACACTCATCCACACACACACACACACACACACACACACACACACACACACACAAACAGCAGGGCCTGGGGGACTTCACTTATGAATAAGATGTCAGCATACTTGGCTAGTGTTCCTCCTAGGCCTCAGGAAAAGCAGAAAACAAATGTGCATAGAGATAGAAATAACAGCCATGGAATATGTCAAGGGTGAGAAATGCTAGCCAAGCATAGCTACGCTGCCTTTTTTTTTCCTGCCTTTCCCCTTGCCTCTCTTTCAGGAAAGCTCACGCAGATGCTTAGTTGTTGCTCTGTTGGGCAGGACGCAATGACTTCATTAAAGACGACTCGCTACGGCTCACCAACTTCACAACTCTGCCGGTTTGCTGTAGAAATGAAGGCAGGAAGGTCGGCTGACACCTGAGCTTCCCTCTTACAAATTCCTGTCAACACCTGCTCCCGTAGCCTATCAACGTGTACTCACGACAGAGGTCGCCTTCGTCATCGCCGAGCGGACAGTCTGTAGTGAAGTCGCACAGTTTGTCCAGTGGGATCCCAGGACCCTGGTGACAGTGGTATTGACCCTCCAGTGTGATGTTTGGGCCGGGTGAGGACACTGGACAGAGGAGGAGGGAGGAAAAGAAGAAAGAAAATCTGTCAATGGAAACGCTTCCTCACACAGTCACTGTCACAGTACCTCAGCCAAAAATGTTCGCACAGTGCCGTCAGAGTTTAGAAAATTATTTGCTTGTTGGCAGCAAAAATCAGAAAATAGAACAAAAAAACAAACAAACAAACAAAAAATCTACTTGAGCTGAGGAAAATAGCTCCCGATTACGTTCCAACGCATTGAGTATCATTGCTAGATTTATATGTTAGACACAAAACACAAATCAGCTCAGGGAAAACATAACTTACAAACAGAAGAAAATATGCCGTTGCTACATAAAAGTACATCAGTCAGTGACAAAGGCTAATATAAGCCCAGACTGTAAACCCTGCATGACATCCACAGGCTGCCTGTAGCATCATAAATAACCTGGCCCAGGCTGCATAAGCATCTGACTGAATACAGTACGTATCCATCAGACAAGGAACACGAGCAGCCAAAACAATGACCTAGATACTGTAGCAGGTAGCACAAGGGGTGGGTGGGGGTGGTAGGGGGGGGGATTACACGGGAACAGACACACACACACAAACACACACATACACACACACACAGACACACCAACTGATATCAGCGGTCTCAACAACTCAACTGTAACCTGAGCCATTTGCATATCTATGCAAATCAGAGAGGTGATATCTCCTGATTGGAAACTGACTGCTCACCTCCACCTGAATCATCAGAAGCTGATGGCAGCACAGAGAACAAAACAGTGAGGCAGAAAAAACAAAAAACAAAAACCTGTCCGCTGATGGGGATCTCGTTTCTCTCCCTCTCTCGTCAGGAAGAAACAAGAGGTGATTCTTATCATGAGTGACTGGCTCGGCTTACTGTAGTTTGCCCTTGATCTGTATTATGTAGATTTGTTCCCCACTCAGACGAACTTGGAGTCGGAAGTCTGATAACATGGGAGGCCATGACAGACAGAGGCGGCGTACAGAGCGAGCGCTGCGAGCTGAGCTGACTCGATAGGCATTAATGCTGCACTGACTTCAGCGTGAAGATTGTAATGAATGTACACTTTTCAGTTTTTCAGTTTGCATAATTTTCTCCGTGACACAATGATGCACCTTCAGTAGCACTTTCCTCAAGCTCAGCCTCAAATTAGGGCGAAAGGTTCACAGACATGTGCCAGGACAAGATAGAGTAGAGGATAAATCAACACAGAAACATTTAAAATGTGAAGTGTCAGAAGGAAATAAACAAAACGATGAAAATGCCAAATGATGTTGGTGTTGCTTTTAGTTGGGCGTGTGGCTTGCCAGGCTAGTAAATTCTCTCGAAAACAATCAAGACAGGACAAACCAACACTAACGTAAGTGGCTGGAAGTAATTGCGGGTGATGTCAGCTGAGCTATAAATTAAAACATTTAATGATGCATCTGTTTATGTTGCTGCATGCTTTAGCAAGCCTGTTACAGATACAATTTAAGATCAGCCAGTACAGTATATGATCCATTCCACAGGGCCAAATGTGTGTCACGTAATGCGTTGGGTAAAATGTGTCAGTTCAATGTGCAATAAAAGTTTAAGCACACAAGTAAAGGACTACAGTTGTTACCAGCATGGTAGTAACACAGAAATGGCTGTCTAGTTATAATGCAGTGCGGGGCAGAAATTTCACAGCTATGGCTGATTCCAAGCGAGTTCGCCACGTTTTGTCACTGTGGTTGAGAAACCTCAAGGCCCACTGGGAAACTGGCACAGTCAACTCAATGGATTAGAAAGAGGGGGTGGCATTTTCTATTGGACAAAAACACATTCGTCAGGGGCCTCCCACAGTCCACTATTGTGGCACGGCCTTAATGGCTGCACAGAGCCACATTAAGGTGTCAGTGAATAAACATGGCAGTGAATAATCCAGGTCTAATTCTTTGAAAACCTATTAGTCTGAGTAAATGACCCTTTTTTCGTCAATGAGTGAACCACCTTTTGGCACTCTTTGTACAAACTAAAGCCTGTGAACAAGTGCATATGCTCGTACACGTTAAACTACAGTCTCACAGACACGTGACGTTCACTGAACAAAGCACAGAAAGGAAGGCATATATACCATTTTTTTTTAATTATTAGTCATTTTTGGTGCATTTTTTGCCTTTTTTTGATAGAACTGATGAAGAGGGGAAAGGAAACGTGGGAAAGACAGATGCGTATGACATGCAATAAAGGTTGCCGACTCGCGCTGAACCAGCAATAGTTGCAACCATGCAGCCATGTGTCGGTAACTATTCAGCTACCAACGCTCTCCAAATACACCATTATTTTTTTTTTCAAATGAGGTGAGGCGGAAGCTTGTTTATTTATGACCAACTGTGTGGGTATAGATGTGGTTTTGCTATGTGTATTGAGTCATGCTCAACCCATGCATTATGCATTCACTGTGCTCAGTGGCTTCCTCTCTGTATAATGTTGACACCGCAAGCAGAATGATTTATCAAGAAAGAAAAAAAAGTTATCTAGAGTACACTGAAACCTTTGGGCGAGGTATGTAAATTCATCGATTTATCTTAGTTTAATGACAGTGGAGTAAAAAGTATCAAAGTGGCGATGTCGCTGAACTTTAAGCTCCCGGGGCAGGAAAGTGCAGCCAGACATGGCCGCTGCACTCCTGGACTACCGCAGTTCTTAAATCACACTTGTCAGATTGTGAAAACAAGGGCCAGTGGGGGATGAATTGCCTGTGGGAGTAAGTGAGCTTTGTTATCCATGTGCTCAGGGGGTCGGTTTGGTTCTGTGAGAGGAATGATGTATGAGTGGCGAGGAGCTTGAGAGGTGACTGGAGAGGGCACACACTGCTGATAAATGACCACACAGATACGCTAACATAGGACTGGAGACACTTGTTGAATACAGCTAGGCGGTTAACAATTAGCGTCTCTGTGCACGGCTGTCAGCATCACTGCAAACAGCTGGGATCACGCCTTCTTTAACATGTCGGCTGCTGAAACGAATATTGTTTCAGTTGTATATGACAAATATTCAAAGGTGTAAGATTAAAAAACAGCAAATCTACCAGACAAGAGAGATCAACAACAATGCTGCATTTCAGTCAAAAGGAAGTAAATGCTGCACGACAGGAAGCTTTCGTACGTTGACACAAACGGTCTGTTAACTGACTCCAGTGTCAGCTCAGACACCCTTGTGCCTGTTTTTTCTTATGACAGTATCTCATTCAGATTACTGCCCTCCAGCTTTGCAAGCTTTCATAACAAATGAGTTTCATTGCAGAATTCTGCCAGCTGCATCACTGTCGTTTTCAAGGTCCAAAGGGTTTCAGAGCTTTAGAGTTGCAGGTCTGCGCTGACGTTGATCTTCTGCCGCAAAGCTGAAGGAACGGGAAAGACAATGAGACAGACGTCTGCTTGTTTGCTGTACTTCTCAGCTTCTTGTTGCTTTTGTCTAAATGTCAGGAAAGTGGAAAGGAAGCGGGAGCCATCCGTCACAATCTGCCTGGGTTACCAGGATGGATTGTTGCCAACTCTGTGTAGATATTTGCTAAACAATTAACAAGTAACCAGACAAGAGTCAATTAGCACATCTGTGTTATCAGTATATGCTGTTGGTACAGCCGCTGCAGACATCCAGTGGGCGAGGAGAGAGGGCCTCGCAAGCCTATCATTGTTAACGGCTGCTCCTCTTAGATGGTGCATATGGATTGTTTTGCTTTCATTTAGTTATTTTTATTAGCAGTGTCGCCATCTATTATAGTGCATACCTTTCTGTTATATGACATGTTGGAGCCATGTTTGAAAGTTTGTCAAGACAATTCCACAAATTTGCTTTGGCAATCTGAATACCTTGGATCTGCTAAGATTAACATAATTTAATACGCTTAAGTCTGAATTAACGGATGCAGCAAGCACAATACTATGGTTCAAATGTCTGAAAATATAGCCTTGTTATGTATATGAAACATGGGTCTTGTGCAGCAGTTTAATCATTTTCACCTTATTACCAAATGTAGCTTAATAAAGTTTTGTATGCACGAGAAAAGAGGCATTTTTAAGCACAAGAACATTCTTCTCCCATCTTCTCATGTCAGTTGAGCATGTAAAGATGTGCTTTCATTAAAGTTTTGTTTTTCATCTTCCTCCTCAGAAAATCCCCCTCATCAGATTAGCACCCAAGTTGTCCTAGTTTTTCAACTTTCATTCATGCCATCTGCTTACAGGATGAAAATCAGGGAACGCTTTACCTACAAGATCAACAGCAAAACAAGTGAGCAAAACAGGAATCAAATGACGGCCAAAATCTATGCTAAAAAATAGACGAGATCCAGTCAAAGACACAGTCAAAACGCTGAAGAATCGGACAAATCTCAGAAACGATGGAACTGGTGTTTGAAAATCTTGTAAGTCATGGACAGAGAGTCAGAGGTTTAATGCATATAGAGTATGTGAAGTGGCTGACGTGGAACAATTGGTATGAGGTGTGATATCTGGGCATTGCAGCAAACTTCCATTTTCCTACTGGCTCCAAAGGTATCATGGTCTTGGTGTATGCAGGAGGGTGAAGCAATAGTTCCCCTTTTCACACACTACACTCGCTGAAATCAATTCAACGCGTCACATGTTCGCATCACCGTCTCATGCGTATCCCGTTTGCGAGATTCCACTGATAGAGGTGTCTCACAGTGCAGGACATCATGATATCATGCAAAGCAGTTTGCCTTACGATTTGAATAAAACCCTTGCTGTGGTTTGTTGGACAATGCTTGCATACATTGCTTGAGCGCGGTCAGACGTGTTGAAGCCGAGCCGCAAAAACAGTCTGCGATCACGTGGGTGGACTCATGCTGAAATTAATATGGCTTTTGTTTTCCTTCAAATGAGCAAGCATGTCAGTCATATCCTCAAATCCCTCTGTGTGCTCTGAAGCAACAAAAAAAATACTGTCTGAAGAATTGCCTGGCTTGAAATCTGCTTGTGTGCTTTGTGTGTACAGAATGGAAATAACTGGTAACGACACACACACAAAAAAAAAAGCTTCACAGACTCGAGCGTACAACTGAGCAGTAGTTAGAACTCGTTTATCCATATCTGCTCATTCATTACTGTGTATTCTCTAATCTCCCACGTTGTAATAGAGGACTGTTCCGTGTCATGGGCAGGAAAATCTCAAGGGGCCCAGGCAAGGGCGACGCCGCTATCTCGCCACCGCACTGAAAGTGGAATCCGGAGACATTCATGGAGATTTACAGTGGCTGGGATGCTGAAGATGGATGCGACTGAGTTTCCCACTGGACAGTCGACAGGACAAGAAGTATTCGCTCATGAATTCAATTAACTGCACGCAGCCACGCTCGATTGGTCAGAGCTCTGCCCAATCACGATCACTATCTGTCATGCTCCCTGCAGGAGAGACAGCGGCACACACAAGAGCAGGCTGGCAGAGATAGACAATGAGAATAACATCTTTAATGTCTGTTTCACATTCCAGGGATGTGATGTGAATTAAATGTGTTATTTAAGATGATGTGCGTGTACTCATTGTTATAATACAAATAAAATTAATCAGAATAATCAAATTGTTTGACTCACATGCACTACAAAACCTGACTCGTGCACCCTTTGCAATGTAGATTTGACAATTAACCTGTATACCAGATGCGATAGAAGCGTCTCCTCTGCTTTTTTAGGTTCGGTGAGTTCAAGTCTTATCAGTGTTTAGAGAGTGGAGAGGGGTGATTTTGGCAGGAAAATATACTGGTGAGGCTTACACAGTACAGTTGGCTTATAGTGGAGCTATGGACCCATTTAAACAAGATATCATTTCCACATGAAGGGTTCACTGACATCAAAGCCTGGTCTCTACATAAGCACTCACTAAGCACTATAAAGTAAAGTCCACTTGATTCAACAGGGGCCATAATTTCCCACTTTGTAGTCGGACTGAGCCGTTCTGACCGAACATGTGTGAGAAGCTTCCTTGTAGAAAATAGATGCAGCTTGCAGGTAGCAATTAAAGCGGCAACGCTGAGTCTACAGCCATGCTAGCCGCTCTGTGAGACTGTACTGTGCCGCAATGAGGATCAGAGCAAAATGCTAATATGGTGATCAGTTTTCCTTTAGCTTTGGGTGTTAGCATGCTAATTTGCATTAAACACAAAGGACGACCTACACTGATGGGAATGCTGTTTTAGAAGTATTTGGTCATGAACCAAAGAATGTTAGCATTGCTCCCACTCAACCCTGTCTCCTAGAAATTCTGTTTATATACAACTAATTTGCATTCATACTTTCATTGTGCTGACACACATCACACAATCGCTGCCCGGATTGTATTCAGGGTCAACGTTTGCTTGAGTGAATAGAATATTACATTTACTGCACCATGCTGGAGAGGTTGGTTATGGTTAGGGAAAGATTAGGATTGCTGCTGACTGTTTCTGTATTAAAACACATCATGATCTGTCCTTTACTAAGTGCTGTCAGTGCATAAAGATAACCATTAAAAAGGTGGCTAGGAGCAGATAGCGCATTGCTTATTTTGGTGGAAATAAATGAAATGCATGTGCAGTATCAGCATTTTTGTGACTTGCCAGGTACGTGAGTTAACAACATTTGCTCATTATGTTAACACAAATTGTATTTCAGTCTGTATTATGTTTCCTTTAAAGTGTATCTGCTGTTGCTAATTAGTTGTACCTAAATGTAGTCTGTAGAGACAGAGACAGGGCTCTCACACAGGGCCTTCAGCTTGCCATCTGACTACGTAAAAGATTTAGCACTGTTATATACTATAAGTTTTGGGAAAGTAAGACTAAGATTGAAACTGACTATCCTTTACTTTTACTTTCATCTGCACTTTGTGTGGTAATGTCCTTGAAATATGCAAGATGCATTACTCTGTATCCGATTTCCAGAGAATCACATGCTGGCTTCTTTCACCTTTGAGGCTTCATGCGTCACCACACACACTTGTTTATGGGTAAAGTAAACACCAACAAAGTACAGAGAGTGTGTTGACATCAAAGCATGGGTCCCACAGACAGAGTGGTCATAGTAAGATTGCAGCCATTCTTTTATTTAAAACCATCAGCATTGTGCCGCGGGGCTTTGATTCCTCTGTGTAAACTTGTCCTTGATGTTCTATAGTTTTCTGTTTTGATTACAGGGGAGCAGGTTTGGATCCCCTCCAAACAGGAAATCAACTCACGCCATTAAAGGTTCAAAATGAAGGATTGAGGATATATATTGTATGTGTAATTGATTTTTTCATTTCAGAGGGAGTAATAAATGGGATTATTATTATTATTATTTTTTTACAGCTCCATAACCAAAAAATGCCAAGAATGATAGGTTTGTTAATGTCACTGACCCAATGATGACTTCAGCAGGTGTTGGGATCTGTCAGAGGCTACCTAAGGACATAACTAGTTGTAGACTGGAGTCAGTAGAGTTCATATCATAGTTAGTGAGTCCTCCCAGCAGAGTCCATGAAACCTAAGTCTCTAACCGACTTATGTTACAACAGATGAAAGCTCACAAACATTGAAACCACACTGCAGCTACATAGTAATTATAATGTTGGACACAGTAAAGTCATTTGAAATGAAATGGAGGAAGTGACTCGGTGGCCATGGAATAGGTATTTCATGGCAGAATTCCACATACAAATGTCCCCTCTACAGAGTGAAATGAGATTCAGGATTGCTATATCTTAATGACTGACTTTTCTTCAATGATGCTCAAGTCCATAACATCCAGAAATTTCCTCCTCCCTGCCAGGTCAGGGTTGATTTAGACATCTGTTCCATTTGGCATATGTATGCTGGGAACACCACTTGGTGCCCTGGGCCATTTAACACTTGCTCAATATCTTTAAAACGAAACTGCCTGTGTAGATTGCCTTGGAAAGGTGCCTGCAACAGAAACCCAGTTTGTGTTGAGGGGATGCTGCTCGCGGAAAAGCCTAAGGCGAGAGATTAGAGGTAGAATTGTGATGAAGCTTAGTACTGCAGATACGGCCTTGTCTTGGCAGGTTGTATCTTCTGTTAATTGATGAGCTGTGTTTTTTGTTTTTTAGTCGCACCTACTTTTTTTTTTTTTTTTTGTCATTGGGCATTCTCATTGGGCTAACAATGTGCGACCTTGAGCAAGTTTTCAAGGGACCCAAAGGGCATCCCGAGCAATCAAAAGAGCCACAGAACCCACATCAAACTGAAAAATACATCAGTCAAATTACCTGAGGTGGATGAAGTGCTGAGCGCCTCCTTTTAACATACTTACTCTAACTTATGAAGCTGAGTTTCTTGTGATCAAAAATGGCTTTTTAGTTGTAATCCAGACCCACAGGCAGGTAGTACAATCCACATTTAAGATAATAAAACAAAGACAAATGCTGAATGAAAACAGGTTATATTGAGTTGAACATGCCTTTCCCAGAGTTGGCAATAGGGTCTAATGAACTGCATTTACATTTGTTCAATTCGTGTGTAGAATGGATAGCAGGACAACTATAAATATGTAAACTGGTATTTCTATTGATTCCAAACAATAAGAGAATTGATTTTTCAGGACTGGAATGTTTCAGAATCACAAATTCATTTGAGTGTAGTGAAAGTGATGCCAGTCTAATAGGTCTGTATCTGCTCTGCACTCATTATCATAACTTTGCAAAATTTAAACGTCACAGTTTTACAAATGTTTTCATGGAAAGTTGTGTGAGCTGATGCTGTTGCATTCTGTACATACACTTATATATTTTCAGTTATACACTTTGAAACAATGAGTTGTGAAGACCTTAAATAAAAAAGTATAATTAGAGAACACTATTATTTGATAAGTGCCCTGACTTAAATTAAATGTTGTAGTGTAATTATGTTGACATTTTCCATGTGCAGCAGACATTGTGCCACTTTTTTTTTCGTTTTTTTTTTTCGTTTCTGTTTCTGTTCTGGAACACTATTTCACTTCATTTCCTAAGGGCACTCTGCCTGTACTATGACCCTGCTTTATTTCAATTTCTGCTGCCATGGAGACTTCAAATGCCAGTGAAGCATAACCTATTGCAAGTACAGTGGCGCTGGTAAAGGTGGACACCCGTTCCTTTGGCAGAAATAATATCAGATGTGTAAAAGTTGAACACACATTTGGTCAGTGTCAACGAGTAACATAGTCCTCCAAAGGGGGGTGGGCAGAAACAAAGGCAGAGGGGGAACACAGCTCTGTTTTAGGCCTGTCTTAATCAATATCTTTACACTGCATCAAACTGATGATGTGAACAATACAACAGACAGACCACCTCTGCCCACTTGTGTCCCATGAAACCAACATTTTGGCACTGAAGTCATTTGACAGGAAAACAAAATCTCCACCGGTTCAAGTACCTTTAAGAACAACATATCTGGTCTCCTAAATGCTGCTGCCAGCCCAGCCAGTGCACCAATAATCAGCCATACAACTTAATCCAGCTGCTCTTTCAGTCCAATGAACACACACACTTGGAATAACAATATGGACACATTGACGTAGCAACACAGGACTGAAACATATGCAGGCTGTGCAGTGACTTGACTTCAGCACCAAGGAGAGCGCACGTTCAAGATCTGATCACGTTTCACTGAACGGTTCAGCCTCAGCTGTGTGCGCTCAGCTGCACAACACAGTGTAAAGTTTCTACATAACATGTAATCCATAAAAGATTGAATGCTTCAGCTGTACTGCAAGCTCCTGCTTTATGCTTTAAGAACAGACAGGACAGTTAAGCAACAACAAACAGGCAGTGCAGACAGCGAACTGCAGTTTCAACTACTCAAGAGTTTGGGTGAAGCCACATCTTTACAATATAAGCTAGCTACACAGGCTAGTGTATTTAGCATGTTTGTCCTACTCTATACGGGAAAAGTACCATATATAGATCAAGCTGCAAACTTCTCATCACTTGCATTTGGTAAGGAAAAACAAACAAACAAACAAACAAACAAACAAACAAACAAACAAAAAGTGTGATGGTGGGTGCCCACACCAGCCAATCAGATGCAAGTTGAGTCATGCTCTTAGATCCCACCCTGTCAGGCATCCCAAAGAATGGCTAGAAATAAAAGTGGTGAGATTTTTTAATTTTCACTTCTCTGTTTTTCCATCTTACAGTCCATTAGGCATAAAATTTAAAAGACAATTCCAAAATCTTAATCAACGTTGCTCCAGTGAACAATAAAAATAATACAAATTGAAGACCAGACCGTTTTTAGCTGTTCTTTCTTTGAATTCCCGAGCCTTGGTGAATGCCGGCCCTCTGTTAATCAAACTTTCAAATTAAAATACTCCGTTCCAAATGTTTCTTTCTTAGGCACATATGAGATATAAGAAACATGGAAAGATCTGTATATTAATCTTCATTGAAAAAGTAGATAGCATAATGCTTTCAATGCCATTTGGAGCTGTGGACTGAAAGCGTGGTGCAACTTAAACATGAAAGTCTTGAGTGTCTTACACCAGAGTCCTCTAATAGTAAATGTTAATAATATTTAGTACAAAAAATGTATTTGCAAGTCTGATCCATGCCGAAAGTCATTAGAAAGGACTTATCCGGCATGGATGCTGCAGGAGGTAAATCCTGCACAAAAATCGGATGATCTATGTGTGTCAGAGGAACATCACACTTTGTGCTCATAACACTCACAATATTTTGTACACCTGCTTGACATCATTCAGTCTGCACACGTGTGCACAGGCAGAACTGATGACTCTTTACAAGACTAATGGGAAAGAGTGACATCAGTTCTACTCTATCGCTCATACTTATGGGCCGCTGCGTCACTGTATGACATCCCTCACCCCTTACAAATTTTCTGCAATTTTGACATTCTTCTGATCTCATAAACACGCTCTCTCAGTGTTGTGACAGTTTGGGGGTTTTTATTTCTGTTAAATATATATTTATATTTTATCAGCCTGCGCTTGTTACCCAATAACAAAAACTCCAGGGGATGAGTTTATTTTATTCATGCAGTCAAAGTGAAATTGAAAACTCAATTAGAGGCTTATGCTGGAGAGGTTTTGCCTATTTAAAGGCGAGTCTCAGTATCACAGTATGATACCGGGTGACTTTTTTTTTTCCTCTACAAAACCCCATCACCCATCCATCCACATGTCTAACACTCTGTCCACTCCACCAGCTTTCTCCAAACCCATTTCCCCCATTGCCTCCACAGGGCTGGGTGTGATTGATGGGCCTAGGGACACCCTCATGCTGCAGTGTACCTAATCGCAAAGTATAGACTCGCCGTAACGCTCCATTAAGGGCCTGCAGCAGCAAGGTGTAATGGTTAGGGAAATGGGCCAGGGAAGGGAAGGTCACTGGTTCAAATTCCCACGGGGTTCACCGCTGCCTTGTCTCGGCTACATGTCCAATTGGAAAAATGAATTGTGACAGTTTGCGGGGTAATACACGGGCACAAGTATGAATACGCTCTTCAGTGGACAAACCCCGTTAGAAGTGTGAAGCTAAATGTGACCTTCTGCCTTGCCACAGCGCTATGCCAGAGACAAAGACAAATCTGCTATTGACACAATCTGGTAATGAGCTTGTCAGTCATCACAGAAGTCTCTGTTTACTTCCAGGATGAGAAACTGTAGGAGGTTAAGAGTGTCACTGACAGTTTTGCGGCGCTTGAATAATTATGTTTTCTGCGCAGCTATGCCACAGCCATCAGAGAAATGCTAGCAGAAGGCGGGATTCTAACTTCCTGTCAGGAGGATGAGCTCCAGAGATAGGCATACTATATAAGCACACAAGTCACTTTAGGGGCAACAAATTGGATTGCTTGTTGGCCCTGTGACTGATGAGTTAATTAAAGTGGACGGGTATGGAGAAAGAAGTCAGACACTGCTCCATTTATTTATCCTGTATTGACTATATCTCCTCGCACTTCACTGGCTTGAGTAATCGCTGCCTTTCTGCTCAAGAAAACAACTAAGAGGGAGGAAATGGACATTGTTAAATTTCCAATTCAGATCCAAAAATCATAAGGAGAGCTGATTAAGACTACGCTTGTGCATGTCGTCTCGATGAATTTGAATCAGCTGACAATAAGCAGGGAATATTGTGACTTCTGCCTGTTAATGTTGTATATCTAAAGGCAGACGTGCTCAAAAGACAACAAGCAGTAACGCAGTCGGATATTAATCATTAGCATGTTTTTCGCTCTTGCTGATTACTGAGAATCTTCCAAATGAATCATACTTTCCTTACTAATAATCTCCAGGCCTGCAGGAAACAACCGTACCATTGAGAGAGCATTTTGTGTCCACAGACGTCGATCTGGTGGAAACTTCAAATGGAGCACCCTGGCTTCACGTTCTGTGCTCGATAGGAAGGAAGGTAATTTGAGCCCAGGTTTGTGACAGGTGCTGGAGGGGAAAGTCGAGGAAGGGAGGGGTTTAGAACTGTGCAAAATGCAGCGAGACCACAGGGTGAAGGTGCTGAGAGGGATTAGGGCTTAGTTTGGGAGTGGGATGTGTGTAGTGGATGTTGTGCTGGGGACTCAGGTGGTGACTGAGGAGAGTACAGCACGTCTGCATGCTCTTTCTCACAGCCAGCCGTGGCTCATGTGCTCCCTGACAAGAGGAACACAGTGATCCCAGAGACGAGAACAATTAGACGCTGTTCAACCACGGCTGGATTTGCATGAGCAAATCAGCACCCGCTCTGCTCCGTCCTCACCACAACAGAAAGGACAGTTGGACAAAGAACCAGGACTTAGTTTTAAGGTTAAGATTAAGATAAGATTAAGATAATCTAGGATAAAGCAGGATTTAAAATTAGGGTGAGAAATATGATATTTATGGGCATGTGAGCTCCAATTTCTTTCGTTACCTCCCGCTTCTTCTCTGTCTCACACAGATGCATTTACATATTTGACAACCAGACCCAGTTAATGTAATGGGGGAGAGTCAGGTGTTGCTGATTTGTCATCAGGTTGGCAGGCCAGCTGTGAGAAACCCAGCTGCACCAAAGGATGAATTGCTCCGTGTGACTAACCGCTCTGACCTGACCTCCAGTCCAAACATCCCATTTGAACTGAATTTGAGGAATTAGAGCTACACAAATCTTTCCTGTTGAACGATGTTCCTCATTCATGCGGAGCTAAATATTGACCGAGCATAAAAGCGATTTCATTGTTGCAGAGCTCAAAGAGACTCTGCCTCTGTAAAGGTAGAGGAGATTAAATTTGCTGGACTGCGTGCATCTCTCTGAATTCACAAAGAGGCCTTGGGGAATGATCACCTTTCAAGACGCTCTGTATGGTTCTATAGAAAAAAAAAAGAGAAGAAACGGTAAAGCCCACTTGAATGCTCTCTGGCGTGTAGCATAGCAAGAAGTGGATTAGAGTGGATGCTGTGCAAAACGCTGGACCATCTGTCGGTCTTTTGTCCAAGTGATCCTCCCAAAATCTCTGGCCTGAAATCAGGGCAACTGAGGATGATAATAGGTGACAACAATTGCTCACATAACAAGAAAATATTCCCAGGTGTCCACTGTGTCCAGCAGCCTTGTGTATGCCACTCTCTTACAAAATAATGTGAGCCAACCTCTTCTGGTGGTTTCATTTTTCTCCAAAATGACCAAAACTGTTTTACAAGACCATAACTAATATATAAATACTAATAAGACCCAAACTTTACATGCACTGACACAAGGTATGGATTTCCATTCTGATCTCCAGAAGTCTATAAATGTGGCATCCCTGGTTTTCATTTTGATATCATTTAAATTGCAGTGGGACTGGGGCTGCTTCTGAATGTTAAACAGGGTTCAGCATTAAAAGAAAACCCAACATATTTACTGGATATGTCTGCTCAAGCAAGTGCTGTAAAATATTAACATGTATAACATGAACAAAGTTAGAAACAGGGAAGTATACTAATGCTAAAATGTAATTATAAGTACATTAGTGCACATCAAGCTTCAGACAAAAAAGTATGCTTATAAGGACAACGTTGTGTAAGAAATCTTATATCAAAGTGCGGAACTCTTTTGAGCACCGCCGCCAGATGTAATTTAGTCCACGATGAGCAGCTACTGCTGGTGCCTCTCTTGGTCATCTGTTACTTTTTTATTCCTTTTTATGTGAGTTCAGCAAGACTCTTAACATGGTATGGTAAACAAGAAGCCTGAAATGAAACATTTTCAAACTGCACTCACTAATTCGCTCACAAATCCTGCCTCTTTTCAACATGCAGCCGCTTGCAAATTAATGAAAAATACATGCAGATACTTTCGTACGTGTACAATATGTTCCATTAAAGCAGAACCTGCTTGGTTTGACATTTTGCACATCTCTGGCTACCAAACATCTCTGTCTGCCAGAGAAAACAAGGATTTCATATATAGTAATTTCTCAGTAATGCACACTTGAAACGCTGTGCTGTGCTTCTGCATCTAGCTCAGAGGAAATTGAATCAGTTATATTAATCGAATTTCAGGAGCTTTCGAAGTTGACAGAGAAGGATATTATTTCAGTCTCGAGCTGTCTGTGCATTTCATTGCACAACATGGTGTAATGAAGTTAAAAATCACAGAAAGTAGCTGTGCCATTTCCAGTCTGACATGTTTGTGCTGCTTTGGAAACTTGGTTCCTCTGCAGACATGTGAGACACATTTAGTCCTGATATATATGACAGAAGCTATGACAGGAAACACAAAGAAAACAACTGAAAACAAAAGAAAGACCCCAACAGCTATCACCTAATCCATTATTTCAGACTTGTTTGGACCAGTTTACATCTGATCTTTTATCCGATCTAATGTTTTTTTCAGTGTAGATTAATGTAAAGACTGTTTTACACATTAACTGATTGACCACTTAGTCGTTTTCATTTCTCACAGATTCATACAAAATACATTTAAGCGACAAAGTCACATTTAACAAAATCAGCCATACTGCTCACACACGTGTCAACTTACCCATGGTGCAGTTGGTGGTGAAGTGGGGCTCGATGGTGGCCGCGTCATCCTGGGGAATCCTCTGATCGTAGCTGCCTGAGACCCGAAAAGGTGATCTTCCGTGGGTCCCCAGGGTGAGGTGCACCACTGCCCAGCTGCCAAGGAGAGAGAGCAGGAGTAGGGTCAGTGTGAGGAGCAGACACCACGGCTGACAGAAAAAGCCACATCTTCTGCGGGGGTCGGGGGTTAGGGTGGCTCGGGCCTGCTCTGCCTGAGCTCCCAAAGTCTCGGAGGAGGGACTGTCCAGGGCTTCAGCGGAAGCCGACATGGAGGTTTCCTCATTCCCTTCCATTTTGGGAGGGTCGCTTTCTTCCTTTGTCTGTTGGTGCATGGCCCCTGTGAGCCCACCCCAGCCTGCCTGGGTCTAGTGGAGTTTTAGAGGTGGCCAGGTGCAAGGTGGTGCCTCACTTGAGAGCCTACGGCTGGAGTCAGACTAGAATTTAAAGCCACTGTTAGAGCAGGCGTGCGGTCGAGGGACAGCAACACGCCCAGGTCACGTTCTTGTGTGTGAGCGAGCTGCAGCCCTGCGGTGAAATGCTGTCCTCCCTCAACCAGCGGCTGGCTTTGTGTAGTTCAACTGTCCCTAATTTTATTAAGCAAATTGTGCTGATTTCTCTCTGGCTCCAAGCTCATCAACAATCTCTCTCTCCCTCTCCCACTCTCCCCTCCCCCTTGTCTCATGCCCATCCCTTCATTTTAATACAGTCCTGACACTGCGTGGAGTGAACACACTGTAAACACCTACTTCCTTAATGAGAAAGTAAATTCACGGATGCCATACTTTGCACACATACACACACTGCTGGCACACGGCAACAATAGTGACTGATTACATTATACACACACACACTCAATGACATGCTGTGTGCATGAATGCAAGCTTGATCACGTGTGTCACTTCACACTGCAGCAGAACTTTGTTTAGTCATTTCAGATTTCCCACTTTTCTGCTGCCATCCATACTATGATGCTGTTGCACCAGTATTTTAATTACAGTTTGCATTTCACTATATTAACATCAACAGCTCGAATTTAACAGAACACATTTCGACGGTTTGATGTTACAGTGCATCCCAATTTTCCCACTCTGGCTCAACAGATGCTGTCTTCCTATTTTACTATCTTTACTTAAATATGTAAATATAAATGAGAATAAGAAGAAAATCACTTAGGCATGTTATTTGGCATTAATGTAATTAGACATTAAATTAGAGAAAGGACAAAAAGTTAACATCGAATCAATTGACTGTAATGTAAGACGACTTTCTCATAGTGAAAAAGCCACAGAGAAGTATCAGCAAAGTCTGCACTTGTACATATTTTAGCCTCTTCATGTTTTGCCCGTACTCACAATGCTCTCATCTTATCAATTCTGCTTCTTGCAGCTGCTTTAAGCAAAAAAGCTCAGATCAAGATGCTATACTCTACCTGCTCAACACCAAAGGCAGGATAAAGACAGACAGACAGACAGAGTTAGCACTGAGGCTAGCAGAGGTAGAAAGCTAACAACAAGCTGCTAGATCCCATGTTTGGTTCCTTCGGAGTTGGTGGAGACAAAACTAGAGGCAGAAGGAAAGCGATTACTGGACTTAAATTAGGTGTCCAAAAACATGACACCAATTGTTTGCTGACATATTAGCAATAATGCACAATTTTAGCAGTATCTGTGTCTGAGCTTGTTTTGGACTTCCTGCCTCTGAGTGGACGAAAATTAAACAATGCAGTCCTTTTTTTTTTTTTTTTTACCAGATGTTTGGTGATCTGTTAAGTCTTTTCTTTTACTGTCTTATAACTGGCATGTACATAATATTATATCAACTTATCGGGATGAATTATGAGACATCTTAAAAAGCACATGACACAGATTCTTTTTAAGATATAGTGGTGTTAAACACCTGAGGTTTTAGTAGGCTTTAATACCCTGGATTGTAGTGTTACACAGTGTCTTTACAATCTTAAATGTTCTGGCAAATATATTTTGCTCATTCAGAACGTTTGCCAGTCAGAAAATATTCTGCATCCATGCAATAATCCAGAGTGTAGTGAATAATCAACTTCAGCTGTACAAACCAGGTACATTCATCACAATTGGAATGTAAGAGTCAGAGACACCATGTGCATAGGTGCATTCAATATCCAATATCCCTCCCTGAGTGTGCACCGTTGTTCTCCCAGAAGTGACATAATATTAAGAGCACCAAACTGGAACAATTTCACAAATTCTGAGAGGCTATCTCAGGCTATCAGCAGACCACTGGTAAAGATGCTCTTCTCACAGATCTGGTGTCTATCTTTCGATTATGAAAGTGCACTTGGAATTAGAAAACTATCTGCACCTGTGTTTATTTTCTGCTTTGTCTGGGTAGAGCTGTGCTAGTAACAAATAAAGCAAACATAAATGCACACATGTACACACAAGCCCTGACTACACAAACAGGCTCTGAGCTTTTCTGATTTCCCCAATGTCAGTGCTCTGACTCAACAGGCTTTGCAATGCTACCTTTGCCAGATTCCCTTCTTATGCTTTTTCTTTTTTTCATGTTGTGTTGCTTTTTCTCTATCCTCCCTCCTCTCAGTGATCTCACCTCTTTCCAGTCTCTTTTCACTAAACCCTCCTCACACCACCTCTCTCCGCCTAGACAACGCTCAGAGTGGAGGGAAGGTGTTGACCAGATGGGAAATGATGTTATAGCACCACAAAAGAACAGCTTTGCGGTGTGGGACCTGCTCCCTGCCATATCCCATAATAGAAAGGAAATGAAGCCGCAGATAAGGGCTGCCATTGTCTCCTTGATAACCTTGAAATGATTTGTGAGTCATATACATATGGCGTTGCTGAATTCTCCACCGGATCGGCCGAGGGCCAAATTTAGAAATGGCCTATCTGTTGGATGAGTACTCAGCATGATGATGATGGGACTGTAATTGTCCAGGAATGTTTGTCTCCTTGTGCGTACGATAAATGCAAGCATGTGCACTGAAACACCACATACTCTTC
This sequence comes from Chaetodon auriga, assembly GCF_051107435.1. Taxonomy (NCBI): domain Eukaryota; kingdom Metazoa; phylum Chordata; class Actinopteri; order Chaetodontiformes; family Chaetodontidae; genus Chaetodon; species Chaetodon auriga. The sequence continues at coordinate 19,623,854 of NC_135087.1, forward strand.
AACCTAGATGAACAGCGATGAACGTGTCTTATATTTAAATATGAAACAGCGACAACGCATCAGCCAAACCTCTAATTTGAGAGGTGCAAGAGTGTAAACAGAAGAACTTGTGCTTGGCATTGTATATACTCAATGTACCGAGAATGAAATGGGCAGTATGGCATCCAATCTTGAGTTATCAATACAAACCTGATCTCTATCTACTCACAGTGTAACATTGTACACAAGTCTAGTGAATTATTTTTATGTCTTATCACGCTGCGTCTGTGCTGGCGCTTGCAGGACTGATTAACTGAGCAGCGGATCAGAACAGGGCTGCCAGAGCACATCACTCAAACGCTTAAACCTAATTAGCAGGATACCATGCAAGGCACAGTGGTCCTAAATATAAATATATAAAATGAAAATGAATGATAAAGACTCCTTGTGCGGGAATTAGATGTACATGAGTGATCCAAGTGCGGATGCTAATAATTCTCATTATGGCACTTTGTGCCCTAATGGCCTGTTGGTTATTTCAGGTCACCTGACCTTTGTTCAGGCGGCTGCTTGGTCAAAGCCTCTCTCACGTTGAATTTTTTTTTTTTTTTTTTTTTCGCCACAGAAAAGCAAAACAACACAGCTCAGGCCAACTAATCTTTGCTCCAATTGACAATACTCATTTCATAATGCTATTCATTTATGCTCCCTCAGTGCTCTGCTCTGGCTAATGTAGCTCTTTTAATTTTCATTTGGTGTGTGTGTGCGTGTGTTGTTTAGGACGTAGGATGCTCATGACCTAACCACATTAAGGCTTATTTTTCTTGTGGGTTCTGGTTTGCATTAGCTATGAGTCTCATCCATCAGGACAAACAATACATGAAGAAGTGTGTTGCATATTCTTTTCAAAGAGGTAATGTTTCCCTGATGCTGTGAGGTCTGGTCGGTCACGGTGAGGCTGGAGCAGACATCCTCAGGTTGGGACACTCACAGAAACAGAATGGGATGATTTTCAAAACATTGAAACCCCATATCTATTTAAGAGTAGCACATGTCAAATGTTGAACTTGAAGAATTTGATACCAGCAACACTAATGTTTAATGGTGACTTCTGTCTATGATAACCTTGAATTGTGCACTTTTCCTAGTATATAAAATGGCTTCAAAATTAAATACCAGTAAAAGCAGGGCTGGTTTTGCCTTGTGACCTGACTGTATATTTTTTCAGTGCTGGGGATGTTACAGTACAGAGGCCTAAAATAATAGGCTCAGAAGGTTGTGGTGGGTTGTGACATTGACAGTGACAGGTGAAGATGGATTTTAGCATTTAAATTAAAAGTTCAACATATCACCTGAGACTTATTTTAAAGGCTCTGCTCACCTACACTATACCTGCACTCATGAGTTCACTTATTTTGGACTGCTTCTTCATTGATCCGATTTGGGAAATTATTTTGCTGCAGTAGCAATTAAACATACAGACAAACTCAGAATGTAAACAAGAATTGCTTAAAAAAGTAACAAGAAAGTGACAAAAAATATAGACAGGAATAACAGCAGTGAGTTGAACTAAATATATATGTATTATAATATATAATACATATTATATAATAATATAATAAAATACAATATAACTGAGTATATAAACAAGTATTTACAGTAAAAAACTGTGCAAAAAAATTGTGCAGTTCCAGATGAAAAATAAACGTAAATGTAAATGTAATTAGAACTCTTTTGAGGTCAGTGTGGTCTGTGTGTACCGTCTGCCCGGAATACAATGACTCACATTCAGCTCTGCCCTCAGATATGAAGAAATACCGTGAATTAGTGCTTATGCAAAACTGACACGGAACTGAGAGATGATGTTGAGGAAATCACATAAGCATCTTCATTGTGTATTCACTGGTCCCGCTTCAGTGATTTCTATCACATGTTGTCTGGGCTGGTTCAGTCTTTGTCACTGTCCAGAGGTCCAGGAACAATTACAGACAACAAATTGAATCAGAAGTTGAATATGAAGGAAAAGAAATGGAAACAGAAGAATTAAGTTAAATTCAGCCTTAAAGCACGCTGTGGAAGGGAACCAGTCGGGCAGTCAATACAGCAGGCAGTTAGCCAGACGTTATGGTAATTATGGTTGTGTTTTTCTTGAATTGCTGATGTTGTTCATATTTCTGTCCATGCTTACAGGGCTGAGAGCATGTCTCTTAAGATTATTTCGCTGTAACTTGATTATGGCTCACATCACTCATGAAAGCTGTTTTCCTGGGGATTCCCACTGTATTATCCCAATGCTCCATAACAACTATAGATGATCCCATATCGATACGACACATGATGAGCTGGAAATGTGAATCAAAACAAACATGTAAAATTTTCTTGAATGAAGGAAATCCAAGACAAATGGTAAAATCCACCACATCTCATCCGAAAGGCCCTCTGCAAGCCACATGCTAGAGATGCTGCGACGAAATACTTAAGCCATAATGTGTAAACCAAATACAGTGTATGGTATTGACAAAGCCATTTAACTCACATTATCGGGCATAAGTGCATGAAATGAAAAAGGTTTTCAGTCATGCCCAAAGTAACCTGTTGAATGCATCTGCAGCAAAACTAAAGGAAGGGAAGCTGCTTTACATGGTAATGGAATTTTTTACCCCCAAGAGACCTCGCCATAGGTTTCCGTTATTACCGGCTGTTTTAAACCGAAGTGGATTTTTTCATAGGGGAAAGATGAAATTGATTGTGTCTGATAGAGCATAGAGGCAGCAGGGGTTAAAGAGTTAGGAGTTCGGTGGGGGCACTGACATGATTGCTGCTGGATCGGGATCTCTACTTAAGCCGCATTGATTTTGACTGTCAAATGGCGTGGTGCACAACAGGCGTAAGCCAATATGTCAAGAGAAGTGCAGATTAGATTGAACGACCTGACATGGCCCGGCTGAATGAGTGTCACTTCCCCAAACTAAACAGGACACATTTGAATGCTATCTGTTGAGGACAAAATCTGTTATGCCATAAGGCAGCTGGAACGACAGGGCGGATGAGGTAAGCTGGGGATACGGGGTTGACGGGGTTTATTGAAGACATGTTGTTGGCAGAATTCAGTATTTGTTCAGCCAAAGTGGATTAAATAAGCTTTAATATCTTTTTGTCAGACTGGCTGAAAGTTAGTTTTCAAATATTTGTTCAAGGGAAAAATGACAAAACACCACATTCTCAGAAAACGACATGTTTTGGTCTCAACACACATATGCCTCACAGACTCTGCATAACTAAATAATTTCATTATGGCAGCTTGTGAACACTATAAACTGCAGAAGAGTGGTTTAGTCAGCTATAATCGTGAGGCTTTTACATGATTTTGCTGACTAAAACTTGGGACTGCGCTCAAGGCGAGCATTAGCCATTGTATATTCACGTATGAGTCACACCTGAATACAGATATCTTGCATTTCTGTGCTGAGAAAATTATTCTGTAACTGAAAAATGAACAAGCTGCCAAGAGCAAATTACAGAGGATGAAAGCAACTCCAACCCAATAAACAAACCCAGATGAAAAAAACATGATGCAAGTGAGTGCACCAGGGATTCATGTCAGTGTGGCAAATGACTTAAAAAACACACACACAAAAACTGCAAAATCCACGTTCTGTGTGAACCCAGACCAAGTTTATAATCAGCAGCGGTGATGGGGAGACAGGGCCCCTCCAATACACCAACTCTGGAAAATTGCCTCTTTCAGGAAACGTCAGACATATCATCCCAGTAGATGGCTATTTGAACATATCCTCAAAGAAGCACATGTGTATCTAATGACAGGCCTAATGATTAAAAAGTGTGTTAGTGCTGTTGATAACTATGCGTGGACTTATGTTGTGCACAGGGGCTGTATAATGATCTAGATTTCACTGACTTGCCTTTTGAACACTGGGTCTGTTGCTGACTTGTTACTGAACAATGTGAACCTGATCAAAGCACAGATACACTCAGTGGTGGAACTTGTGCACATAATGTCTCTGCTGCATGCTACCGATCACTCTACCTCCTGTGTGTTTATACAGAAAACAGTTGTTGAGGAAGTGAGAAAAATCCCAGTGTCAACTTGAAAATACTGACTGGGAGGGGATGAATGCTTATGCACAAAGCATGCATTTTGTATATGATATATGTTATGAATTTGGATCACTTTGTAGAAATTGGTTTTCACTTTGACCACAAATGGTCGTTCTTCTGTTGATCCATGTGTGGAAATCCACATTAAATGTGCTTGTAAGACAATAAAACATGAAAACTAAGTAATCGGGCCTAAGAGAGTGAGGGGAACACTGAGAAAAAAAAAAGGAAAATGCAGCACCAAACACTATTTCTCACGTCAAAGCTGACTTAAACAGGAACCACACAATACAGAGAGAATAGAACAGTAATGATAACACGTTTTTTGTCTGCAATTCTAAGACACTTCATATGGAGTATTTCATCCTAAGAATGTGTTTCATAGCAACAGCGTCAGAATAACCTGTTGCTGCATCAAGGTTCAAGGTTTATTTCTTTATCATTCTACAACACAGGGTTGTGTAACAAAATGCAAGCTGCAGTTTCATCCTTTCCAAGAAAAAAAAAACAAAACACTATTAATGGTGGGGTCATGAGATTAGAAAAACCAAACTTCAATCTGAGTCTCGAATCAAAACTGAATAGATTTCTGCTACAAATTATTGGAGGTCAAATATCACAAGAGCTTTGATTCGAGGCTATGAAAGAATGTGTATGAGAAATTTGGAAAGGTACAGTGGAGGCTACACCAGCACTGATGGAAACATATGACTCACATGCCGTAGAATTAGATGTACATGATGACAATGCATCAAAATTACAACTGGAATAAAACCTTGACTTCCATTTTGTGCTTCCTTCTCCAGTGCTGTTTTGCTAATAGATTTTGCTAATGTCTCGAGCGAGTGTTGTATCAGGTCCAATGTTCATTGCTTGACCAAGTCCTACAATGAGATGAGCTACCACCGAACATTCCACCCTGAACAAAGTGTCTGACTGGAGCATATTACAGTGGGCTGAGGTTAAGAGGGAGCACTGATACAACTTTGGGAATTAAAATAGTCGTTAATGAAATGAGTCCAACTCATCTGCAGGCCCAGAAAATCTATATAAGCAATGATCAAAAAGGCCGTGCATCAGTGACCTCACAGACATAGTAATTCTCATGGTGTCCCAGGAAACCAATCAAAACTACTTAAATGATTTCATTGTTTTGAAGAAGAGGGCCAGTGGAGCAGAGGAGTCAAAAAAAGCTGTTGTAATAAGATCCTGCATCTCGTTGTTTATTGTTGATTGGCAGGCTGCTTCAGTTGGCTGCCCATCTCCATTCTGACATCACTGGCCAATTTCTGCAGGCTTCAGCAACGACTTAAAAAGTATGTGAGGTTTGAACAAATAAGAGGCAGCATTTAATCCTGTCAGGTAGACAGAGGAACCTCAAGAACCAGGGGGCAGTCTGGCCATCTGGAGAAGTGGGAGTTTTTACATTGGTCCATCAATGTGGGGGCTGGCGACACAAGAAATTACAAAATAATAATAAAAAAAAAACAGAAATAAAATAAACAAATGTCACATTCTGTTTGAGTCTGCATTAGACTGGCCATCTGGCGTTGTGTGTGTATATGTGTGTGTGTGTGTGTGTGTGTGTGTGTGTGTGTGTGTGTGTGGGGATATGTGCTTGCGAGCAGTGCAGCTATAAATTCATGAATACACCCCTCTCTCACAAACATTTTGAATTCACATACACTGAGGTTGATCTAGATGGTACCTTGTTCTACACGTGTCAGTATTAGGGTCCTGGGAATCCATGGCTCAATCAGGATTGGCCAGTTTTTTTTTCTGTTCCAGGCAGTTGCTGCTAAAATCTCAAGGAGCTATCATGAGGTTCTTTATCCTGTAACCCCTGTCCTCTGATAACACTGTGGTTCACTGTTGGGAACACGTAGCATTAACCTCAGAAGCTTCAGTATCATTACTCTGCCAACCATCAAGGTGGAGCAACTTTGCCTCCCATAAAAAAGGGATTGATTCAGCGTCACTCATCCTTCAAGATAAGTCCACCCCTTCCTTGGTGTATGCAAGGTGGGTGTTTCTGCCGATACATCCCACTCATGTTATCAGAGAACAGAGGTTACAGGATAACTAACCTTACGTTCTTTAAAATAGTCCTTTCAGTGTCTCCCAATGGGGCTGTACTGGCTACTCTATTGCCTGATAAGCTTATCTGAGGGACTGCCTGTCAACCCAGGAGGTGCAATTTTTTCCCAGAGTCCACACTGGCCAAGGAGGGTGCACTGACACACAATTTAAAAACTTAACAAAAAGCTAATGTGAAAGCAAGCCCGGGGCAGTTTTTTCTATAGTCCTACCCCAAAACTGGGTCCAAGTTGCATACAGGTATAGGCCATGTCAATCACAACCAAAAATCAGTCAATGTGAGGGACTGACCAGCATGTTTCTCATGGTTCATGTGTCTTTATTTAAACAGCAACAATGTGCAAAAACACTGTCCTTATATAAACAAGCAGAGACGTAATGTAGGTTTGAGCAAATTGCCATTTACCCTGCGACAGGGTAGTAGAATAATAAAATGATGTGAGAATTAGGCCATGACACAAACTGACAGGAACTCCCAAAGCCTTCATATCACAATCATATATATATATATATATATATATATATATATATATATATATATATATATATATATATATATATATATATATATATATATATATATATAACAAATGAATGCTGGAAAGCATATGAAATCTTGTTGGGCAGCTGTGGTGATCTTCATTGACTTAACTAACTAGTGCTGCTGGCATTTGTTCTACATACTTGGTCATCAATGGTAGTAGGCTAATTAGTTTAAGTTAGTTAAATAGCAAAGTATTCTCTCAAACCTTAAAACTATGTGAAGAGTGAGCTAGCTGATTGACAAATGAGCTATGAGCTAACATATGGTGACCAAGTTTGCTCCATTGATTCTGTCATGCTTTCAGAAATGCAAGAAGAAGTTGAATGATGAGTGATGCTGTGTCAAACCCAAACACGGCAGAACCATGCCTCTTCTAGTGGATTGCAGTCAGCGAAACGGCTTGAATGGTAAGTGATGACGAACCGCAGGGCTAAATATGACAACAAAAAGTACACTTTACTTAAAGTTGAAAGCAGCACCCCTGTTGAAGCTCCTTTTTCCACATCTGCTGATGGCTGTTATTCATGGGTACTGACACTGAGAGCAACAGTAGCATCCTCACATCACCAGCTCACAAACAACCGACAGCAGAACATCAAGCAAGACCGCAGTGCTCAGATAATACATGTGACAAATAGGTCTAATCCTGTCTTCACTGGAAACATGCCGTATGGTAGAGAAGTACAACACGTCAAAGGCTATCCCAGCCATTTTTAGAGCTATTGATCACTGCAGCTGCTCACTCTCTCAGTCTTTTCCCCTTTTTCATCTAACTTCATTTCCTATAGTTTCCTCCCTCATTTATGCCACAATGTGCTACATTTTTCTATACTCTCTGTCATGCTAAGTCTCTCGCTTTGACTCTTTGAGTCTGTTATCCCACTACACCACTACTGTTCTAAATAATTCAGAGGTTACGACTCTACAGATGCATTGCTGTCTAATAATATTGCGCTGATTGAAATACTACTGCAGTTGTGAGGTGAAAAATATCAAGGCTTGGGGGGGTTCAAGGACCCATAAAAACATGTTCACCACGCTTGTATAGACAAACTCCTCCTCACACAAACAATGGAAGGCACCATTTGTTCAATTTGAGGAAACTGGCGTGGATATTATTCACTAAGTTGTCATTAATGTAGTTTTTGCTGCCCATCCTCCCAGCCAGCTCGCTCTATGTCTAATCCTCAACTCATTTATGTTTTCTTCTTGCCACTGTCAAATTAAACTGCATATCCAATTTAATAAGGCTGCCGCTGTACCTTATATGGCACATAAAGCATGGAAGATCACTATAAATTACTAATTTCAGTGATGAAAGCGTTGCCTCTTAGACGTAAACTGCTATGCTATTACAAAGATGAAAAGCATGGGGAGAGAGATCACAAGGCTCCTTGCACTTTTTAATTATGACCCAAATTCAATTACTTTGCAACCTCATACTTTACAGAACCACAGGAAATTGCTCCAATCGAGTGACAGCACTTGTGATTAAAACATGTACACTTTGTAACATAACAATTCTGCTTTTAGAGCTTCGAGCTCACAGGAAACAGATGATGGCTCGAGACAACAGGAAACGGTTACCCTCACTTAACAGACTAATCAGACCCTTTGCTCAGCAAAATCTACAGCATTCTACAGGCAACTGGTTGGGTGACATTCACTTTTTTTTGTAGGGAAGTCAGAAAAGTAGTCACTTCAGCAGTGTGTGAATCCGTCTTCTTTTCTTGACAAGCATCAGAGGCCAACAGGCCATTAATCACCATGTGAGAAGATAAATGCTAAGATGTTTGCAGCTCTACAGGCACTGCACGGCTGAAATGTTTGCACTGTTGTAATCTAGACTGTCACAACTGACACTGAGGAAAACAAACACCCACATAGGATGAGACCAAGGCACAGTATGAGAACTGGGAATGTTAAACCTAAGAATATTAATATCGAGACCCCTCAAAACTCAGTTTGATTCAAGGTGGCCCCCTTTTTTAGCTTTAGTTGATCTTGAACTTCATGAGAAAAACTGTAGAGATCAGAGAAAAGTCTGAAAAATACACATCATTTTGTGGAGCAGAAGTTTTTTTTTTCCCCTGGTTTCTCTCCTGTTAATCATGTTATGACCTCTCAGGTTTATGAGGTGACCCCTTGCTGGGAACCACTGACATAGCTCACAGCAGATATTTGTCTGTAAAGACGATGTCAGCTTATGGAAGAAAATCTGCATTCATATGACAAAATTACACTCTCGCCCACTGAATCCTTATGGATGCTAAACAAAGATGCACATGTAGGTTGAATTTGCAGGAATAAAAAGCTCTTTATTGCTTTCAAATGAGAAAGAACATGGAACAAATGGAATATTACTCTAAATAGGTTTACTAGGATTTGGGTGGTGTGCATAATTTATGTCTATAAAAAACCTTAATGCATGAACATTTCATTAGAAAGAAGACAAAAGACGAGTGTTAAGTAGGTTTGAGATATACGGCGGAAACTGAACTGCACTTCCCTGTATGTTCATGTTTTCATACTGAGGCTCATATAATTCTGCTTTTTTTTCCCCCTTTACTTCAAATGTTTAACTGTGTATTGAAAGGGAATATGCGAGTGGTGTTTACTTGAAGACCTTAGGCCTTGGGTAGAGTAAAAGGAATGTTTTCCGTGTTTAAATAGTGAGCGCAAGGGAATGGTTGTTTGGCTGAGAGCTTGGAAAGCAGAAATCAATGTGAATTCGATATGATTTGGTTTTAGAGAGGCATGCTGGCTAAACTAAATTGTAGTAGGAACCTGAAGTAGCAGGGCATCTTCTACGTTATAAAAGGATGTTTTTCGTGTGGCGTAGCCTGAATTGATTTTTCATCTCATTGCACAACAAAAGTACCTAATGTCTCATCTGAAAGGCATGGATGGGTTAAGTATATAGTACATACATCTGATCAAACACCTTAAACTAATGTGCTTCGAACAAGCTATGACCTTAGATTAAGGTAATGTGCTTCTGGCTTTTCCACGCACAGTATGTGACAAAGCATCAAAACATGATTTCTTCTTCATTTTTTCATTTCAATAACTGGTCTCTATAGAGGTCAGAAAGTTTCCATCAGTGTTTATTAAAATGTCTTTGTAGCCTTTCAAACCCGTCACTTTGCTACCTGCACCACACCATCTTTACCTCGGGAGGGCACCAGACTTTTCTTTCTTCAGAACGATTCTCCAGGTTAAAAAATGACAATAAGTAATAAACCCTTCAACATAATTGGCACCCATTAAAAATGTGATGGAAAAAGTACAAAGAGAACAAAAACAAGAATCACATCTAAGAAAGAGACAAAATGGTGCTCATGCTCATTGGAGCCTTGGTTGCGGCTTGATTGAGCATTCCTTGTATGAAATCTGATGGTATTCTTCATGGATAATTACATAAGATGCATTCATGTAGAACAAATGCATGATCAAATTTCTCCTTGCTCCTGTGAGTGTAAGTTTATATTTAATACACGTAACCCTATTAATGTTTACATTTTTCATGGGCTAATGACTGAATGGTTCCACCAAGATCCTTTCATGCATTTCATGAAAAATACAATTAATCATACTGAATATATGCTGACTCCTGGAGCTCAACTGTTTTGCAGTCATTAATAAATAATTATAATTTAGAACTCACAGCACAAATTAAACTCCGTGAACTTGTGCCTGTGAATTGGGCTTACCACGACAGGAAGCGCCTGTTTAATTCGGACAGCACAGAGCAATTTTAGTGTCAAAACATATGCTTACGCGGATTACATCGTAGCACGGCTGCTAGTTCTATGCTATTTGGATTCCTCAATCCTTTCGAATGTATGAAATGTTGTCTATTTCAAAATTCGTCAACCATTAGACAGTTTACATGCCCATTAAAATGTGTTTTTATGGACGGATAAGGCCCAGTCTCTTGCTTCATTAAGTCTCTGCAGCCAATCTTAAGGCAGCAGAACCAGTATGTTTGTTCCAATTATAGCTTCCAATTTGAGGGATATGCTGCATATTACCAAAACACTGCCCAATTGCGCTCACCTCATGTGGGTACCATGATTAAATCTTGCAACTAGGGGCTGCTGCCTGCATACATCAACTGCATGAGTCGTCTCCCTCTTTCCAACAAGTTTTCCAAAAGTGGAGCAGCAGAGATAGACCTGTGGCTGGGATGAAAAACACGACGTGGCAGAGCAGCCAACTTAGATGGAACAGACTTTATGATACTACAGAGACTGTATTTGGTGTCTAAGCTCTGACCTTGTGGCTCCCTGCAGCACACAGTACAGCTCGGTATAATGGTGACACAAAGAGTAACACTACCAAACTCTAACTCAGGGGAAACTAAGAATCAGAGCCGATAGTTGGATGCTGGCTGGAGGTGGGATGACACAGAGCAACAATCAATGAAAAATTCCAATTCGTATTTTCTACAATTTAAAAAAAGTGATTTACATAATATAACTTATCCAACACTTTATATTTTACATGCAGTGCAAAGCAGAATGTTGCCGCTTTATATATATTATCAGCGGATGTCAAAAAAGCTTTTGCAGCATGATCCAGTATCAACCCTCTGTGTGGTGAGTTGGTTGTCGCATTTTTCTGTGCATGCAGACACAGCCAAAAATAATTAAAATGCAACTCTATCGAATCGCTTCCAGACTTCCAAACCAAACAGAATAACTATACATATTTACATGATATATTATCATCAGTTATTTGGCTCCACAGTTAGCTGTAACTGAATGTATTATTATTTTGTGGATCTTTATCTTCCAAATTAAAACTGTCAATGCACATCACTGCACACAGAAAACGAGTTGACAGGGCTTTTCAAATGTGAATTCACTTACATTTTTTTTTTTTTGGGGGGGGGGGGGGGGGGGATTGCAATGTATTTAGATTTAGGGAACATGCACTTTCACACACACTGCTTTCAATTTGAGGGAAGCTGCAGGAGCACAAAACTGCCAGCATGCCATATAGTTCCAGTCATTTCTTTTGGTAATCATGTTTTTACTGTGTAGATTTAAAAGAAAATGAGCTCTATTAGCTCATTACATGTGTAGCTCATTGTATGTATGATGTTTTCTCCTTTTGTAATGTGCTGCTTTACCAGTAGTCGTGGGAAGCACTGTAAAAATGCAGCTGGTAATGACATTGGAATGAAACACACTGTGTGGAGTGAATAGGCTGGGGATTCGTTTTTATTTCATTACCCTCCTCCAGAAGGTTCTGTGTGGTAAAACAAATTTAATTACTGACTTCAGTGGGATTGTTCAGTCCCATTGACATGTTTTGGTACGTGCCGGGTGGAGTTCCACTGCAAAGTCTCATTTCCAGCACAGAGGTGAGGGGATAATAAGTGTCAACAGTGAGCAGCAAAATAGTTCACAGTCTACCAATTCTTGAAGTAACCGAGTAACATACTTAGTTTGTAAATGCACAAAAAATGTGGCTTTAACTGTACAGTAAAGAGGACGAGTGAGGAAAGGGCGATGTGTGCTTGCAGTCATATGTGTAAGATATGATGCGATTCATTTCTCTGGATGCTCTGGGAGAGGGCTGGAAACAAGTAGCTAAACCATGCTGGATCAGTTTTGTGTGTCTGACATAAACATTCATGAACGCCACCTCTGCTGTGTTCCATCAAATCAGCCTGTGTATCTGCAGCCTCTTTCATTCAAACAGAATGAAACCTCTGCCATTCAAATGCAATGAAACTGGGCCAGGGTGACTGACGTGCAGCAGACTAAAAAAGAGAACCTTGTTGTGAATAGGCAGGGAGAATACTTTGCCATGAAAACTTTATGTAACTAGGGGGAAGATGAAACGAATAACAACTCTATTTTGTCATAGCCTTTGTCATTACAAACAATGGCTCGTGTTCTGTCTCTCTAATTTGCCTCGTATTTGCCTGTCGTGTTTGCAAGACTAGACGGAATCTAAGTTTAATCCCTGCCTCTCAGAAAGGCCAAAATCTAGACCTTGTCGTCTCTTCTCATCATTAAAAAGCGCACGCATGCGTACGCGCCCGCGTGCACGCACACGTACGATTTGTGATGACTGCATAGAATTTAATGATGAGAAATGTAAACTTCCTCAGGGCTTACAAGGCTTAAACACATTTCCTCCCGGAAAAGAAAGACAATTCATCTTCCTTTTCTTTTTGCAACAGCTCCCATATTTGAGACAGACTTGTGTAGATCCAGGAGGTGATGGTGGTAAAAGAATTGTTCCTGCAAGAAAGGGAAAAAGCTGGTTGCTGAATTGTTTCCATTATTAAAACGCACAGGAGAGATAGTGGTCTAACCATCCTGCTGAGTGCAAAGCTGATCCCATACTGCCTGCCCATTTTAATTGATTCTTTCGGCTGCTGAAATTGTGTTTGTTGCGCACCTCGTCAAACTTATTCACCATTGATGGCAATGCCTGTTTCAAAAAGCAACATCCTCGCCAGAGAGAAGGTATGAGTCACATTTATCAAGCATATTCTGTGTCTATATGTCCCAGTTTGGTACAGTGAGGATAGCTCAGTATCTGGGGCATTAATTTTGACCTCCCCTCTGAGTCTCCCAACATTGTGGAAATGAGCTTTAATGACCATTTTTATAGACATATAAGATCATGTTAGCAGTTTGCAATTATAAGCTACCATGTCTCATGCTTATCATGGGATTCAGAACTATTTTTGGCCGATGCTCTGGCACAAGCCGCAGCACTGCTTTTCCCTCCTGGGCTCAATAGACTTTATGGTTAAATAACTTGGTGGGCACCAGGAAACACATGGCTCGTCCTCAGGGACTGCCCTCCATACTGAGCTGTTTTACATTCAAGCCCAGTGCTGAGGGAACACTCAAGCATAGTTTAGCTGTAAGGACGTGCTACCCATAAAACATGCTCAGTCCCAGAGAAGATTTATCATCGGGCTCCCTCTCTGCTGCTGCCTGCAGTAGATTACATGTCAAAAGTGGCACAGTGAGCAGATATTTCAGCCAATAAGCATGGGTGGAGGGAGTGCGGGGCTCATCTCGAGAGGGACATTCACCGAGAGAAGGGCTCAGGCTGACCCTTGATCCTATTGTTCTTAAGAGTGATGGCTGACAATAAACCTGCCTGAAATCATTGAGGTGAAATGTAGCAACAGGAGAGGTAAAACAGATTACAGGCCCGAGGGATGAAATACACACAATGGAATCTTCTCACAGACTGAGCGCATAACTGCAGACATGGTTTCCATCCCGTTGTATTGCTGCACAGAGGTAATGAGCCAATGGCAAAAAAAAAAAAAAAAAAATATATATCTGAATGTCATACAAATCATTGCAGACACTGATTTAATGGAACCTCCCCCCGGCCCCAGCTCGCTATATGAATTCAGATTGGCGATGTAGACTATACGCAGACTATTTGGTCATGATTGAAAGAAAAAAAAAAAAAACTACAAAATGAATTTCCTCAAAGACAGAATATATCAGTCTGAGTACAGCAGACGCATGCTAAGTCACTGAATCATGTCAGGACTGCAGCTAAACTCCTCTTTAACCTGCATCAAAAGAAACCGTCTCGCACGTCAGCTATGATATCGACTAAACCCAAATGTCTCCTGAAGGCTGCGCATTGGATGTTTGATTATAAATTGTATCACTTTATCAAAGTCTGGACGTGCCTCGGACCTATCAGCTGATGTAATATCATGTGTGCCGTTGCATGTGTCCAGAAAAATACATCAAAACATCAAATTCAAAAGCAGAGTTGCCCCATTTCATCAAACATTCAGCGAAGAGCCGTCGACACATTTAACATTCTCACTGCAGACTTATCTTATTTATACTGAAGGGATTATTATGCTGTAGATTTTCAAAATAAGGTCCCAAAGGCCAAAATACAGCCGGTATATATGAGCTCTGTGATTTAACTGAACTTTTCATGACTGCCTGTGTCTGCCATGTGTGAAAGGATGTTGAAGTCAAAGCTGCAGAAGAAGATTAATTGTTGCAAGTCTAAGGTCAAACAGTGCTGTAGGGACATACAGCGTCATAACCTCCACGCACAAGCAGCCCGCTTCCTCCAGGTGCACTGCCTACAGTGCTTAAGTTAGTGACAAGGCTGCAGCTGTTTATTCTGTTGTCCAGTGGAAACCTTTTGGCTTGTCACTTAGCATCAAAGGAAGAGGGATCCAGGCACAAACGATCTTTCAGAACCAGTGCTGACTCATGCATTTGATGTATAGTGACACAGCTGTAGGTACAGTATTTCTTGCGTTCCCTGAAGCTCTCATGGATATCTCCAGCCTGTCACTTCCCATTGAGGGAGGCGAAATCATGGCCGTACGATCTTTATGAACCACAGTTCTGCACCTGCGGTCACTGCATTGAAAAGGTTATAGTTTGGAGCCTTTCCACAGGTGGTGAATTTGCCTTTGGGATGAGCATTTCGCCTTCAACGAATTTTATATCAGGACACTGTGTTCCTCTTTAAAATGACTGCTGTCAACATCACTATCCTGTCACTTTTTATAATCTCCTTTTCTCAGTGACCCATGTAGCCAAAAATGATCAGTGCAATGAATTCATCATCTGTCACTGGGTGTCTTTGAAATGACAAAACACTCTGCACAGAAATACAACAATCTGCAGCTCTGACACATTAAGCACTTTTCAAACAGCAAGAAAAATAAGGGGACGGTGGGTTCTGAATGTGGAGCCTGTCTCTTGGAAAATATGTTTGTATAGAACTGATTAGCAGATACATTTTGAAGGAAGCATAATGCCAACTGACCTACATTTTGTATAACATAATGAGGAAATCTAGGTTAATTAACGTACCTGGGATGTTGCAAAAATGTTGATACTGAACTCAACTCGACATTATTATGGTTATGTTTAGGCACGTGGGTAATGTCTGTTTAATACAGAAAAAATCAGCAGCTATTACAATCTTTCCTGAGCCTTAAACAAAGTGCTTTTAATACCTAACCCGCTATACATGCCATAAGCTTCATGTCATGCACCCCGACCACCTCTGACTCCAGCACGGTGCATAAATATCATGTAATGTAATGTTCAAACAAACGTCGACTCTGAACATCCAGACAGAGATTCCGTTTGCCAGTGCAAATTGATTATGAATACAAATTGGTTGCATTTAAAAGGAATGTCTGGGAAGACAAGGCTGCATTGTGGTGCAGAGGCTCAATGCAATTTAAACTACAAAAGAGACAATAGATCAAACATCTTTGTACTGGTGAAAAGATAAAAATCAAAGAGATCATCTCATGCCCATGAGGCAAAGCATACACTGGTAAAACATGTCGTGAGCTAAAACCAAGAATCGTTGAACACTGAGACACCATTAAAGAAAAACTCTTCTATGTTACTTAACATTTGATTTAGTGCAGTGATCCAGTATCCTGATCAAAATACACTGAGAGGGATGGGACCACGTTCTTAAGGAGGGAGGCTTTTAGGATATGTGAGTAGAATACTCAAAGAATAATAAAAATGAGCCCTTTTGGTCTAAATGTGAATAATCTTGATGCAGCCATTTGTTTGAATCAAGAACTTTTCCAGATTGTAGCGTGTCCACATTGCACATGCTGTACTGGTGTTTTATAGAAACTAGCAAGTACCAAAACACCAAAATGTATAGTGCTTGAATTCAATAGAAACGTTAGTTAAATAGCAGCAAAAAGGTGAAGGACACTGCTGTGTTCTCAAGACTCGTTTCATATAATTTTAGAGTTCATTCATTTGCAGATTGCTTCCATTTTTTTTTCATGCAGCCCAGAATGTGACTGCATTTAAATGGTTGAAACTTTTCGTATTTTGCATTTCCACATTACAACCACAACTGAAATACTGTAAATAAGTCATCTGTTTGTTCTTCCAAACATCACATTAGAAAGACAACAATGGCACTTGAAAGGAAATGAGAACTAAGGTAATAATTTGTCACGTTTATAACATACATTTATGGACCCATCAAACTAATGTGTTTCAGCATAAGCCTTCATTGACACTGCTAATGGAGCCCGTTTGTTGTTTCTGGCAGAGCGCCAGGCCACAAGGTCACCGTGAAGGGTCTACCCATCATAAATTCTTCATCATTTAAAAGGAAGATCCCACTTCTCTCTAAGCATCATAAAGATTCTCCTCAGCCTTAACTTCCTCGTGTTCTTGCTAACAGAAGAAAGGCTGCCTAGAAGCCAAAACAATTTGTCTTTTTCAAACATATCACAACAGGTCTCAGGTATCAGTGACAGCAGGGAACACTGATCATGACAACCTCTTCCTGTCGCGTGATTGTGTGGCATTCAGCCAAACAACACTGCCTTAATACTGTGTGAAACTGTGCATATTAAAACCCGAGTTTCACGCCACTCCAATTCTTTGACATGACTTGATTTGATTGCTTTCTGAACATCTCTAGTTTCACAATCTTGGATATTTTTCTCAACGGTGCAAGATGTGTTCACAAAGCACTGAAATGGATAGCACAGGCACAGAACACGCATCACGTTTCTCATCTAAGCTGTTATTTTTCCTCAAGGGCGTCCTGCAACTTGCTGTTTCTAACACCCATAACTTGTGTTATAAGTTATACAGACGAGCCACTCTGAAGGTTTCTTTGGGTGAATTCGGGTTTCTTGTTATTCTCCTGCCATCAAAATTTTCCCTCCTGCATCATCCCTGAAACACTGACAATTGCCTCACACGGGTTCCTCATCAATGCACCAGATCAGCTGCTGAGAGCCCGTCATGGCTGAATGATCTGCCTGGATCCATCACTGACCATCAGCCCCTCGCCTCACTCTCGGTATCGCTGCACACCTCTCTCTGTCTCTCTTTCCACCTTTCTCTCCCTCCCCTATCTTTCACACATCTTGTCATTGTCATTCTCTCTATTAAATACCATACCCAGAATTCTGTGCTGCTGTACACCTGCGGCAGTGTAATCCAGTCCAAGTTACATCAGCACTGCAATCAATCACACAGCCAGTCCTGCCGCCTTTCACTCTCCTGAAGAGCGACTGACATGTGAGCCGTCACCTCAGTGTCATTCACCAAAACCCCTACAGAAATGTTAAGCTCTGCAAGCACAGTCCAGTCAACAGCTGACGAGAATTTATTTTGCTCTCTGAGAAACCCCTGTGCTTAATGCAGAGATTAAACCTAATTTAAGCAGTTTTGTTTCCTTATAGACAAGCTATTACATGCGAATACTGAATTTCAAACTCAGCAGATAATGAGCTAAACATGATGCTGTTTTCTGAATAGCACAATGACATTTACAGGGACTCTAATACCTTCAATTATCCAGTCAATCTAGGCAGGCAGGTGAGATTCCACGAGCCAAGCTACATAATGACGCCCTGATGAGCAGTTATCAGGAAGTTACACAAGCCAACATTCTGTTTTCTGACTTTGGTTGCTGCATTATTGATTGGAGAGGATGAGTGTCTAAACCGAAAACAAACAGCTATGTAACTAAGTCTGAGTGGCAACATTACTAGACTCTGAACACTCATTTTGAGCAGAAATAATACATAAATTCATAGGATTTACACAGTGTGTGCATATCAATGAGAAGTCAAAGTAGATGTGATTTTCATAGAGCATAATAGTATCCAGCTGCTCATGAATGAATTGATGCTGCTGTGGCCTTCCCTAAGGCCTTGGTAAAGGTCCATGCTGCATTAAATGGTGCAGACATTCGTGAATCAAACCGCCAACACAAGTCAGAGTTTTCAACCGTCACTGACTGTCTCCTATTATTTTAATGTGGCGGGTTCGGGTGTCACCAGCTAGTTGCATGACTTTAGAGCGAGCATGTCTCCTGAATGATTCACTTTAATTGACCTCATTGTGCGGCTGACAGGGACAGAACAAGAATATTCTGCTATAGTGGCTGTAAGTATTGTGGAATATGAAAGTTGAGTCCAAAGACAGACATTTTATAAAACGTGCAAAAATGTCAAACAGTGATGGATGGCCACCTTGACGTTTAATGGTATTTTGCCATCAGCTGAGGATGAAAAAGGACATGATGGCCGATGGCAGCTGAATATTAACGTTGTTTAGCTGTCATTCAATTTTTGTGCATGATCATGTTTGACATCCATTGCTGCCGATGCATGAGGCTCCTGAGTTTTTACAGGCCGCTCTGTGACATTTTTGTGATGCCTACATAGTTGACCGTCTAATTCTGGTAATTGTGGCCACAGAAGTTAAGTTCTCTCCTGTGCTTCAAGTGGTCTTTGTCACTCACATGAAGATGTGTTGCAGAATACATAATCGCTTAGAAAAACGTCGAATTTTTCCGCAAAGTTCATTCTGTGGAGAAGATTGTCTGCTATAATAAAGTAAAACTTTCTCTGAAAAACATAAAACATCCTTCAGGGTGAGAAAAAGGAAATTCAGAACGTGATCCCACCAAAGAAGCCGCTAGAAATGACTCATATTTAATAGCAGTTCACGTTATATTCAAGAATGTGGCAGTACCACATCAGCCCTAAATTATGACAAATGGACTTGCTACAGCCGCCTACTCTACCTTTATGTGCACTTGTTTTAAATACCGTAGTATACAATTCAGCTAAATGCAAAGCACAGTACAGAACAGACTGTACACCACCTTTATTTAGACTAGTAAATACAGTAGGGTTAAAAAGTTGGTAAAACGGTTTGAATATATTCCAAGTCTTCCTGGGATACACCAGCTGCTTCAGTAAACTCTGAGCTGTGGCTGCGTACTGACCCAAAGGTTTGGAACAGCAACTCAGGACCAATATCGGCCCCTCACCTCTTTGGGGCACACTGCTCTTCAAAGCTGATTCACAGAAAATAAATTGCCTGCAGTGTGTCTGTTGAATCATACAGCACACTTATTTTCCACAGTGGCAGGCAGACGCATGAACCGCATTTTAGGAAAAGAAAAATATATCTAACTTGTGTTTTTCCGACGTCGATGTCCCACCTTATGACCTCATTCTCTTCAGGTGAATGTGCATACAAACAACCAGAGCTCGTTATTAAAACATATGGAGACTAAATTGCATTTTTGTTGCATTGGCAAGCAAGGTTTTTTTTTTATTTTTTTATTTTTTATTTTACATATTGCTGAAAATGTGCTTGTTGTTCCATTATGTTCCATCTACAGGAGGAAAATCCTGATGACTGCTGTGCATTGTTAAACAAGAAAACAGTTGGTGTACGTATTGTTCCTTCAGGAGGTAAACAGTGCTTAAGCTTAACTCAGAGTGCACTCGTCTGACGGAGGGAGCAGTTATGCTCCTTGGAGTTAAAAGGAGCTGTGGGGTTCAATCACATGAAGCACTGGAACATGTGCTCGCCTTTGAAAAACAGGTTTGATATAATTCTCCATCACCATTTTCTCGGCAAAAAAACAAAATGTGCACATATACTAGCTGCTTGTCACGTGTATCAGGATCATTTTGATTTGCCTGGTTGTTTTGGGTTATTCTGTAATGTATTATATACAGCATTACCCGCTCCACACAGCAGGTAGCTGAATGATATGTTGAAGTGGCGAGCTGTTGTTTTTCAGGCCTCTAGGTGTGGTAATTGTAGCATCTTTACATTTTAATGTAGAGCTACTCTTGCACCTGTGGGGTGGTGAAGAGTGGGGTAGGCTGGTAATCACGTGTTACAGTCTGACAATGTATTTTCTTAATACTACCACTAGGGGTCACCAAAGTGAGAAATTTTACATTTTTAAATCCAACACATTGGGGCTTTAATAATGGCTGACAGCTAATAAAAGCAATAGTACGATGGGAATTGGTTCATTTCCAATCATTGCTCTTTCTCTGAGTGCTAAAATCAAAGTAATACATTATTGAGTGTGGGGTCTAATAGCTGGGCTCTGTCGGGTGTGCTCACAGGCGGAGGTTGCCTGTGGTTTAATTTCAATATATCAGAGGCTGTCATGGTGAGAGCCTGTGGTGAATCGGTCCAATATGCATGTTTATATTACTCATGTTAACTTACTCATGTTAGTCACTTTTACGCATCTCAGACTAAAGATGGTGCTACTGTACATTGGAGCAGCAATTCGATTTCAGTGAAGAGAAATCTTTATTGAGGGATTTGATCTTCCAGGTGGGCTCAAATGAAACCTGTGTATGGGATACTCTGAATCATATGCGACTCTTCTACATGTCTTATGACAGCCGAGCACCCTCTGTATAATTTGCCACGGATCGAACCTAAAGCAGATGCACACACTGCATACAGAACACCTCAACAGCCACATGAGAATCAGCAACTTCTTACTTGTGCAAAATGTGTGAGCGAGACAGCAGTGAGAGTCATTACTGCTACACGCTCACCTTGACAAGAAAGTAATCCTCTCACATAGGGGCACACAGAGCCATGCACCAATACACAAACCAGCTCCTGTGAGCCTGTAAGTCTCAAGTGAGGGAATACAGCTGGAAGATGTTAATAATGGTTGACATCAAAGGCCCGTTTGTCCTCATACACCATTTACAATATCCAGTGAAAGTTGGGAGTCACATTCAGACCTCTGAGAACAATGTTGAAACAAGTACTGCAGATCGCTAGAGGTCCTGTACTAGTTACTGCATTGCAAATTCAGTTGGCACTATATTACTTAATACATCCATGAAAATGATCACTGTGACCTCAAGAGGAGAATGTGTCTTTATTACAACAGACTTATTAGAAATGGCATTCCTTTTGTTTACTCTTGTTCGAGAATTACATCCCTCCACCTGCGTGTGGTACAGCATCTGTTTCATTCCTGAGTATTGTTCTTCAAAATCTGGTTGTTAAGAAAACTTTTTCGCTTTGTTTGCACCACTAAAACTTCCACCTGAGACAAAATTGTTCTTATTTGCCAAATTGAGCCTGATCAGGTGTGACTTAACATTCACGTGGCATAGCTGGGTCAGAACTTCCCACTTGGCTTCGCATAAAATAGGTAGTTCTGGCAATATTGCCTCATGGCGACAATCCCAGAATCAGTATAACATTTAGAGTAATCCCTTTCACTTCTCTTACCAATCATTCAAAATGATAAGACATCTATCATGCAGAATAGAAAGTCAACATTGATGTGGGGAAGGTACAATCTACAAAAATCGGTCTGTCAGTAATACACAGTGATAAACATGAAAAACTCCCGGAGCAGTATTACTGATGGAATGCCAGTCAAAGTGTCAGTCAGTGTGTAAAATACACTCAGAATCTATATCTGTCAGACTAGAAGTCTAAATATAGAATAAAATATAGTCATACTTTGGAAATGTGCAGAACACATAATTGGATTTAAGCATATGACCACTGGAAAAACAGCTAATGGTGATTCTCCCCTTCATTTACATACTGTGTGGACAGTAAACTACTTGCTAAATAATTTATAATTTATATGAAACAAATGATAAAACGGCTGATAAGCTATGAAATTCCTGATTCACCATGAATGTTTTACTTCTCATGTCAGCTGTATCACATTTTATATACTATACAAATGGGGCTTTTATTCGTACTCGTTTCTGATTTGCAGCCGGAGGTCATATTGAAATATTCACTGATGGCCAGTGCTGGGCACATTTATGTGAAGGACAACAATACGAGTGTGTGTAAAACTATGAATGTATTTAATGAGTCAGTGGTTCTCCTTAAAGAGACTCGCTATGAAATGCATTACATGCAATCAGTGGGAAACTTCATAGTTAAGGGTATTGTTCTTAGAGATTTCCCAGCTTAACATTTCACATCGGACAATTAGTGAGAATACATTATTAAGGGCTTTCATGAAATTGGGCTTTCAAATTTGCACATTAAACAATAAACAGTCCAGTAGCAAAGGCTTCCATCTGCTGCCTGATAATGCAGAGACTGTGCAGGATGAACTGTTTTTCTCTTTAAAGAGAGTTAACTAGCAAAAGCGCTTGTAGCAGCTTGACCTTTGGAATCTGACCGACGCTTGAAACAGCTTCACCTCTGATGATCCCAGGCATGCCTCGCTGCCTGAATACTGAGCAAGCTTCAAAAGAGCATTTGATGAGTTACAAAGACATCCACCAAGGGAGGCATCCAGTTGCCAAATAATTGCTCAGAGGACAGGTGCATCTGCTTCACTGAAGCACTGTGTGCGTAAACAAAGCAATGACAAACAGAGTGGGAGGAGGGACGAGACACATGGAGTAAACACAGTGGGTCAAAAAAGGGGCTTAGAGGAGCAGAGTTTGTGTGCGCTGCATCCTGCGGCTCGACAGAATGAAAGAATCGCCAGGGACAGAAAAAGGTATGTTCGTTGAGGTGCAGCTGTTAGGGAGACAGGTCCCTGGCCATTTCACACTACACTGGCCTTCCTTTAGGCAGCCTTGACAAGTGAGCAATGGTCAAGATGCAGGGAGCAGTGCTGCTTTGAGAGAGGTCAGCGTGTGAGGGAGGACTCTAAGATGGCAGGCCACTGAGGCGATGATGAGAAATATGGCTGAAACAGGTTAGTGAATGGTGCATCATTTGTGATCCCAAAGGACTCTCTCCGGACTACACAAATGAACAGTGAAAGGTCTCTTGGTTGGAGTAATGAACGCGGAGAGAAAGATTCTGATTCCCTCGCCGGGGTCTGGCCGCCGAGGCTTTTGGCTGACCAGACCTGTCGGCTCCTAATGATGAAAAAGGTGGCAGGTGTGTGTGTGCAAATTGCACATGATGAGGTTCCCGTCTCTTGAAACATCTCCGTCAGAGGAATTACACATGCCGGTAATCTAATTGAGGTAGCCACAAAGACAAGTCTTACAAAAAACAGTATTTACCCCACCAGTCATTATGTGTCTGAGGCTGCAGAAACATCCATTTATCTTGTGCTAGGCAGCACCTTGCACTGATATTTAGACTCCTGCTGCTTCAAATCAACTTAATCTTGTTTCAGATTCTATGATTGCAGACAGAGCTGGTTATTCCACCGTGTTTACTCCCATCTGCCAGATGGAATGGAGGAGAAGCTTTCCGTCAAGTTGTACCACAGACTCACATTGATTCACATCCCTGACCCAGTGTTAAAAAAGTATTTGCTTGAGTTCATGCCGCTTCGTAGGGATTGATCCTATGAGCCTCGGGCACAATGTGTTGTGAGACCAGCCCTTTTAAAGCTAGTATGCATCCAGCAGCCAAAGGTAAACACCAGTGTGACTAAGGTATTTTCAGAAGGAGAGCAGGTGAATTCATGATGAAAGCTAGTTTCTTCAGGTTTGCTTGAACACAGCCACTTGCCTCAAGGCCTACTCAACTCCCTGGATTTCTTTTCGGAAAGAAATTAGTCTGAATCCATGTTTTTATTAAATTTTTTACTTTTGGTTTTGCTTTAAGATTGTCTTGGTAAAAAGTTATTTGTTTTATGTCCTTCTAAACAAAAGCATAGAAACATGACCAGTGCCGACAGCTTGGTCCTCATTAAATCAAAACAGCAAGTTCTGGGTTGTTAATGAGCATTTCTTAAATCCAATGAAATAAACAACATAAAACAGTATAAAGTGCAAAGACCGGCCGTGTACTTCCACAGCATTCAAAACACAAAACAAGCTTTAAACAATCATTTGGTTTCATGGTGTCTGCTCATGTTATGCGTTCTCTCCTCATAAATTATTTCATATACCTACTTTGTTACTGAACTTCATCTGATTTGACAGAGCAAGTAAAAGCAGCTGTTGTAGGAGAGGTTATTGGCTAACAGCAGCCAGTACACAAACACAAAGAAAATTGAGTTCAGCATTGACAGTGGGTGATATATGTTCCGATTTAACAAGGTGAACGCGTTCTTGTTTCCTCCACACCTTTCCCTGTAGTTATCAGGGGGAATTCATGTAATAAATTGTGCTATCAAAGGAGTTGCCATGCTTTCATCTGCGCTAAACTGGGCCCCTGGGGCTGATAGGTGATGGAAGGTTAACATGAATGCATGGGGAGGTCTGAAAGTGTGCATAGTGGGGGTGCATAATTGTGGTGAGGAGGGCAACAGGATACTGAGGAGACAATACAGCAGACAGGGAGAGGAGGCTTATGTAAGGGCCACTGGAAAGACAGAAACAAGCCACTGGTTTCATCAAAATAAAAAATGAAAAAAAGTGAAAAAGCAGACATGTTTTTCAAAGGACCTTTGAATCCAGAAACCTCAAAGACTCATATTTCCTGCTTGTGCGGAAATATTCCCTCTGGTGTGCAGTAACTTAATCATCTCACAAGATGTTTCTTCACTCCTTCACCCAAACAAAGACGAAAACTGGAAATGATAGCTGCTTGCTGAAATGTAAAATCTATAATTGCGCCACAGAAACTAAATGAAGCCATTCTTTGTGTTGTCGCAAGGTATCAGCCGACTCTGGTTTATATTCGAGGCCAACTCTGAGTTCAGACATCAGATGGCCTTGAAGTCTCGCTTTCGTCATCTGTCTGGGAGCATCATTCATGTGGCAGTTTGGTTTTTATTGAGCAGTCGACATCAAAGAAACACAGAAGTGGAATGATTTTTCTCTACTCTGAAATCTTAATGGTTCATTTGACCCCAGGCTGAAGGGTGACGTGATAATGTAACACTTGGCTCTGGAAAGCTGCCATAATTATTGGAAATGACACTGAGAGAGAAAGTTCTTTGTTGTTAACGTGGAGGAAAAAGACTGAAGTGAAGATAAGTGGAGGGCCCTCTCAGACGGGGAGTCTTGTGAGAATGAGAGTTTGGTCTGAAACACGCTCTGTGCTCCTGAGTGCACCCCTTCATCTTTTCTTCGTCTGTCTTCCTCTTCCTTCCTACAGCAATTTAGGTGGCTACCAAGCATGAAAGCAGGTACTGACGGGTGGCTGCCAAACCTGACGGAGTGTTGGATAAATGAATAATTTATTCCTCATTATCTGTCTTAAAGGTAGAATGTGTAAGATATGGACAGAATTTTAGTTCAAAACGTTCAAAAAAAGAACTTGAGGAAGTTCTGAAGTTAGCATGCTAACCAGCTAGCCCTGGCCCATCCTGTCTCATAAAACCGTTATGTTCCACAAATGCTCTAAGGTTTTAGCTTCTTAGCTGGTGATGAACCGCCTTTGTTTTAACGGCCCTGCCGTGTTTTCACCGTTCCTGGAGTCAGATATTTTTCCTCAAATCAAACTGGCCTCCTTCAGTCTCAGAGGTTGTGGTCAGTTCAAATCCGGAAAAGCCGCTGAGTCTGGCTCCTAAGTCGCAGTATTAACACCAACAACACCTACTAGGGCCACTAGCTGAATGGGCTAAAGGCAAGTAGCTACACCAGTGCCCGGAGAGAACCCACGCATGCACGGGAAGAACATGCAAACTACACACAGAGAGGCGGGGGATCGAACCAGCGACCTCCTTGCTGTGAGGCACGCGTACTACCTGCTGCGCCACTGTGCCGCCCCCATATTATACACACATTACATCCATTTCCTTTACTTCTGCTACGAAAATCACAGGATGCCAAAGAAAATGGAATGCTGAGCTTCTGCCATGAAGATCCATCCTGTCACTACCTTTCTGCCTGGAAGTTAAATAAAATGTAGCTTGATGCTACAGAGACAAAGCAGAGCGCCCTCTGGCTAAAGCCAAAGATGACAGAAAACACATAATGGTGTCTGGAGTGCAGAATGCAAGCTCTTTCCTTTATCAGAATGATTATATAATCCTGGATATTTCAATAAATACTGTATGAAAGCATGTCATCATTCTAAGTCTTTATTTAACAATTAGACCTACTTGATGAAACCCAGTCACCAAGGACACTAATAATGATTTAAAACTTACAATGAGAAATAAAGTGAATGGCAGCATACTTAGTGCAGTAAATTACGGTTGGCTGAATAATCACCAAGCCTGATGAGATCTGGACTTTTGACAGCCGCGTTGGATCTGAAGCATTTTGCAAACACGAATGCAAATTTAGCAAACAAGGTAAGGTTGTCATTTTGATGAAAGCTACCAGGGCAGTCTAATGCACTTTGTGGTCTTTTTCCTGAAGCATGGTATCTGTCAGCTTTTTGTATGATTGTGCCTGCTCTAGCAGTCTCAAAATACTGAGGATTGAAGATGCTGTCTCTGACTAATGTTATCTGATGTGCTTCTTTGAATAATAAGATGGGCGTTCTCCCAGATGGAGGTGTCTACTGTACAAAATTTAAGATACAATTTGTCATCTCTAAAAAATTTCTCTTCCCTCTCAGCTTTGAAAAAAAGTTTCCAGCACGTGCACTTTTGTCTTCTCTGTGGGTTACTCTGTTATGTTGATTGGCGATTACAATGCCCATTCCAAAAAAAGTTAGTTAGCATGGCGATCTACATGAAACACCAAGACCCTTCACTCATTCATTCATGCAGCATTCATTCACTGCTGTAGCTCTTTCTAACACCTGCCATGTTTGCCGCGTGGTGCCTCCCGTGTGACGACATGCACTGATATGTGCATCATTACATGCTGCAAGCCACACATAACTCCAACATTAGAAAAGCAGAACGGTTAAAAGCTCTGAAGCATGTCACATGCTTGCATCACTTCATTCTGGCTTGCTTCCATCTGGTTTCTCTCTCAAACTGAATCTAGTTTCTTCTCGCCATGCCTGCGTATTATTATCAGCCTCGTGCCGGAGAATGTGTCACAGTGACACAGCATGCGTTGCTTCAGAACTGAATGCTGTTTCTGCTGCTCACAGTCACTGCTCATGTCCTATCATGTCTAAGAGGAGTTACAGAGTGCTCAGAACTGATTGAGGCTAATTCTTTTAATGGAGCAGCTGGATATTTTTGCACGCTATTAATTACTGAAGAGCTATTATGTATCAGGGCCTTGTCTCCAATTGTCGATTTCAAGCACTCATTAAAATAGCTGCAGATTTAAAGTGCTCAAACTGTAGAAAATACTTTGGAGAAAAGGGTTTGCTTACCTTGGACATGTAAATGTTTATTCCACAGCAGTATCAATACGTCTGAAGAGACCAGTAGGAAGTGTGTTCACTCACTAAAGCCATGTCAATTTGCTTGTAGACTGAGTGCCAAGCCAAGCAATTATATGCGTGTGTGGGCAGTTTTAGCAGCCTATCACTGTGACATGGTAGAATTATTATCACATACCTGTTTCTTTTCCATAAACAACTGGGCTCAATAGAAAAAAGGTCACATCTGTCTTATGTGAGCGATGTGAGAGCCTGGAAGTAAACAAACAGCCTGCCAATTCTTCAACCACAAAGCCAAAAACTACAACACTATCCACCCTAATTCCCTATGCCAAGCCTCTACAGTATGCTGTATAATAAACAACCTCAACAGCCCGAGGGCATGTTGAAACAGAAACCAACAACCTTATTCTTTAAATTAAAAAAGGAGAAATACAGCAGGAAATGTTTTGCAGCAACAGTCTTACTATATGGTTTCTATCAATCACCATTTCTAATTAAACATGGATTCATTATCTACTGTTAGGGGACTTATTTATTGGAAGTTAGAAGCTGGCAGTAATTGCATCCCCTTGTTTTATCTCTGACCATGGTGGGAGAAAAAAAATGAAGCAATTTAAAATGATATACCACAGAGAAGCATTATTATTATTATTATTATAATAGCAAGAGGCACTGTCTTATTAACATGTGAAAGCTTCAACTTTGTGGAGACACAAGGACAGCGAGGTGTTATAGGACTTTCTCTCCATTCTAGCATACAACCTACAGTTTCACCCTCTGTAAATGACCAGCCTGTGCATCATGGACAATAATAGCTAATAAAGAAGACTGATTGCTGGTTTATTTGGGCTCATTAAAGTGGCAAAGCCCCTGCGATGATGAGTTGCCCTAACTTCTTTTCTTTGATTCTGTGAATACCAGCAGCTCTGAAACCGTGTTTCATAATCACAAGTCCCCTCTCAGATTGTGCGCCTTGTGAAATATTTAAACAGGATGTACTCCTCAAGTGTGCGCCCCAGCCACAATCTTCCCTTGCATGTTTGTACAGTGTGTCATTTTGTCTACATGGCTTGAGAGGCAGCGAGAAACCCTTGAGAGAAACATGCTCTCGGTTGGTGGCATCATTTTCAGCACAGATGCTCCCACTTCTCATGTCTAAGCAAGCACATGAGAGCTATTCTTGATGCAAACTGTCCATAGCGAGGCCTCTGGAGTAACTGGGACATTGGTGCTGCAAAGACAAGTTGTTATTACACTAGTTTTTTTTTTTTTTTTGAAACACTTTGGGCCTGATTTACTAAAGCTTTGCGTGCGTAAAAACGTGCGCAAAAGCGACAACACGCGCAAAGAGATGATGATGCTGATGTACCAACCGTGCGCACCGAGGATTGCGTCTGTCAATCAGGCAAAATAACACGCGCTACTCGTTTTGCGCTTCTGCCTTCATGAATATGCAATATAGGCGTGCCAGCCAGAACGTGCAAAAATATTGGGCGGAGTAGATGCAAATAGAATCATTTTGCGCACGCAATGTGATTTACCAAACCTGAAATTAATTGCGCTGATTATTTTTGCGTCCATATTTAGCACGTTTGAACGTCATGTCTTAGGCTACCTGGCACAGCCGTGCGCACAGATGGCTGCGGTCATTGTTGCGAGGAGGCGGCCTAGGCAGGACAGGCAACGGAGAGAACACATCTTTTCTGATCGTGTCACTCGTTTTGGAATGCCCGAAGAAAAAATAATAGAGACATATCGGTTATCCGGCGATGCCATTTTGGAGCTTCTCCGTGAAGTAGGAGCTGATTTGGATCCAGTCACAAGGAGGAGTCCCCACGGCATTAACCTTCTCACAGATTGCCCCCCATATTGCGTTCCTCCTTGTGATGGTCAAATTCCTTTGCTGTAACTCAGCAATGTGCTTGTTTGACTCCTGTACCAGCACCTCCAATTCCATGGGTTCGAATTTGCTCTTGCTCTTTCGTGGAGTCTCCTCGCTTGCGTCCGCCATGGTGAACGCGCAAAAACTCACGCAAAATCCTCATTTAAATAGGGAGGGCTCAACTACTTTTGCACCTGTAGTCAATTGCGCTGTTAATCTTAGTAAATCAGCCGCAAGCCCCAAACAGGCAGCGCGCGCAATCTATCCATGTGCGCACGCAATTTAGCGCTCTTTATTTGGGATCTTGGTAAATCAGGCCCTTTGAGCATCTTACACTATATAACATTTACCTCCATGTAACTGAAGTATATATAGTATCGTATTGTGTTCTACATATTTTTCACACGTTGTCTGAACTTTTTTCGATGCATCACTTGACAGACGTCTTTATTGAAAGCAATTTTCCCATTCTCAGTCAAGGTTAAATTCTTACATTTCTGACATCAAAGCTACACATGAAATAGAATGACACACTGAAAATAAGGAAAGCTATTACAGTACCACCCCGCATCCCTTTTACCGCCCATCTTCCCAAAATGTCATCTATAATGAATGAGTTCAACTGAATGAACGTTATATGCGAATGATATCTATTCTCTTTGTGTGAGAGACTGTGTCATTCCATTTACACACTAACTAGGACATGTCATCAGCATGCTGAAAGAAGAACTACTTCAAGCTTAAAGAATAATTAATTGACACTTATCACCTTGATCCATTTGCGCAGATCTAATCTGGTGTAGAAATGAATGACATCCTTGGCTGATGTCTATCTCACTTGCATCTACTATAATAACCTCAGATGCTGGAATATCAGATTAGATCACTCTTTGATCCCGTCACTTTGTTCAAAGGCAGTTGGAGGGAAACTGAGCGAGTGTGCACGGATACAGAATTAGTTTAATTAAGGATGAAGTGGAAAACACAGTCCTGCTGAAATCATTGACTTAGAAAAGGACTGAGTACCATGTTTAAGACTGACATACCTAGTGCAAGGCATTCATATGGCATTTGCAAATCATTACAAAAGTCTTCACTGCAAAGAAATAAAGAATACACAGTGAAGAGTCTTGATCTCGCCATCGCCTTGCCTGTTTCGAACAGTCATGACTAAAGTGAGCAGTGGATCGCTTTCTTCAATTCTTTTGTCAAATCATTTCAATGAGGCCTTTCTGCACTGTATCTATTTTCATAGCTTTTATATTTTGCATATATGCATATAAAGTACTTTGCTGTTATTGCGTGTCCTCACTCTGTGACCTACATTTCCCTTCAGCTTCCATTTTACACAAATGGACATGGCAATCTTACATCCTTGATATTACTCAATTTTGTTGTTTTGTAGCTCTCTGAGCAGGTGGAACAGTTATCCGCTCCTTGAAACAACTGCAATAATGCTTTTTCCTTTAACTCTTTGATATCCTACATAACACAGAGCAGAGGAGGAAAAATGACACCGCCTGTAATATTATGATGGCGATCGTTCTCTGGTGCAGAGATAGAAATACAGCTAACACTCATCACCAATGCCACTCTACATAACTGTTTTGTGGTGCATTCACCTTTTGTTTGCTGTCAGCGGGGTCTCCATGTTGTTGAGCTGACGCCTCACAGAAACTACAAAGGAGCTGTTTGACTTTATAAGCTGTGACCCGAACAGTCAAAATAGCCACATAATACAATGGCTTACTGATCAAAATTACTGGGCTTAACCAAGAAAAAACAAACAAACAAACACATAAAACACCTCCAATCAAGTAGGAATGAAAAATAACCCATTTCTCATGTTCTTCTCTTAGTTTTGGTGCTTCATTTTCTTAAGCAAGCTACTGGCTCGTTACTGCCGGCGTTATACTACATCTGGCTGCACAATCCATGTGGGATTTCAACTGCAATGAGGTTGAAAGTTTTTGGAGGAACTATTTTGGAGCTGTTTTGTTTGCTGAGTAGTTCTTACATACTGCGGGGTCTGGAATTTGAGGACTGGAAATACACTAAAGATGCTGTGGTGTGGATGGGTAACTCTTTTTAAGTACTATGTTACAGTTTAAATTATATTTCTTAACTGGACATTTTTGCTGCTATTTATCTCTGACAAGCAGAAAGCTTACTGTGATAACTCTGTAAATCCGGCAGATGTCCAGCCTACACACACGCTCTCTGGAGCGAAGTCATAACCCACTAATGCACTTCAAGAGTTCTGAATGTGGGCTCCGTTTCCTTAATCATCTTGGCAAGAGCCGAGCACACACCTCTGGACCCCTACTGCTCAGTCGCAGCAGAGGTGCACCACCTCAGAGAGCAACACCAGCTACCTGACTTGCAAGCTCAAAATCTTGTACAGGAAGCTACTGCCGCGACAGCAGCAGACTCAAACATGATCTTGTATACACACTAACCTAAAGGCCCCTTCACGGCCTCCAAAATGACCCATTGGACTTGTGGATCCTTGCAATATAGTTTTTACCATAGACACCTCCTTGTGTGTGCTTTACCATACTGGCACTCAATCAAAAAAAGGTCAGTTTCTATTTTCAGCTTATGCAAATTCGCTTGGAAAACAAGCAATTATTATGCTTAACTCATGTACATTCATTTTTTTGGTTGACATGGAAGTGCAAAAGCCATCATCATTATATGCACATGTTTGCAGCTGCTGGAGAGGAGTGGGCAGCAGAGATGCCACAGGCCATGTAGCGGAGGAGCAATTGAGTGCTTGGAGATAATGAACATATGTGTGAGTGCAGCTCAAGTGGCAACTACACGTGGGGAAGTAACCCTCAGGAAGAGGAGGCCATGACGACCATCTGTTTCTCTTTCAGATATGAGTTGGCGCAAGAATACAGCATCAATGGAAATATCCTTAAACTGCGAACAGTGACAGCTGTGCATTTAGTTTGGTCATGGGACATCAACAACAAGCAGACCACATTTAGCCGAAAATATTAACTTAACTTGAGCGGAAGGTCTCCAGGAAAATCTAATATTTTCAGAGGCTTTCTGTACTGAATTGTACATACTAGAAAAAACATGAGGCTGTCACCAGGAGGGGATAATTAATGTCAAAGCTATTCATTTGCAAGATTTTGACAATCTGGCAACAGATTGGTCCTGGAAAAGTCAAGGAAAAGCAATGTTTTGATTCTGTTTTCAACACTTGAAATGACTGAAGTTTTGCCTCTCTATTTTTAACTGTGGTAGAAGTTGCACAGAGACATTGTTTTGCTCATTAGAAAGAATGTAACAGCACAACACCAGATGAAACTAATAAACTGATGTGAATTAACTTTGCTCTATACAGCATCTGGTTGAGAGACATATTTATATCTGATAAGATACAGCAGACTTCTTGAGCCACAGACAATATAAATCAAAACCAACACTACACACACCATTATTCTAGTTACATGACTGTAGTTAGATCAGATGGGTGACCTGAATACCCTGCAAAACCTCTTTCACTTGGGACCCCAGTCTCATCCTGTAAATGTATCTCCCCAGTCACGGCCCTCTGAGGCACCTCAATAAGCAAAGTGCCATTCTACCAGATGGTAATACTGACTGGGGGATGGCCTGATTGGAGGCGATTATACATCTGGAATGGCCTAACAAACCTGGGAATCAGACTCCCGATGGACAGCTGCAGAAAAAGCCGTTCTCTAAATTGCAAAACAAAAACTTGGTGGATCAACCTGTCCCCCCTGCTGTCCTCTGAACTGTTATGGCCTGTGCAATGATGAGCGCCAAGTCATTCATCCTGAAGCAGAGTAACCAATTTTAGAGAGTGCCAAGGGAGAGGACAATGAGAGGAGTGAAAGTTCTTTTTCATTCACCCCCTCGCTGTATGACAGTGTGGGCTCTTAGGCTAAAGGTGGCCTACTGGTGTTCAGGCTGTTGCGCAGGACATCTGTTCTCTGGCTGCCAGCCAAAGCGAGCCTGTTTCACAGCGTGGCACAAGTGGGAACGAACGCTGGTTTTCACTGCTGTGCTTCGGTGCATGAAGATTTATCTCAGCTGATTGTCTTTCCTTTGTATGTACTCCATGTTGTGTACATAATGAATGAATGATTGAATGCATAGCTGGAGGAAGAGTAGCTTGAGGTAATGTAATTGTGTGGATGCATTGTGCTGTCGAAGGAAACAAAACAGCAAAGAGAGAATTCTGCAGAGAACATCAGGTCATTTCAAATGCAGAAATAATAACGTCCAATTAACATATATTTATACTATTACTGAGAAATATTCAATCACTGATCTTCAGCAAGCCAGCCTGAGGACAGCAGCAGATTATGGGATGCCAAAGTCAAACATCTCTTAAAATCTCTCTGTGTCTGCTATGGCCCAAAGACTGGGTCACACTGCCTGTCTGACCAGGTCAAACTCATTGAGCTACTGACAGAGCTATGGTTTCATTTGACCCTGATGTAGCCATTTGGCCTCAGAGACATGGTTCATCTGAAAGAAAGTGAGCATTTCCTCTCAGATGCATGTCAACAATTTTGTACAATGTTCTTGCTGACCAGCCGCTGTTAGTTGTTGAGTACATCTTAGTGTACTGAAGTCAGGGTATGAGATTCCCAGCCATCACCACATCACAGAAACCTTATGAGCAGCCTCTCATGGAGCTGAAGCGAGCTCTGGGATTATTTGGGTGTGAATATGAGCTCCCTGACAATCTAACCGCTCACCAGTGGACACCTCTGGAAAAAAGGCTCTGTCTGCTCTGGCTCTGTTTGAGGAGTTAACCTGAAAAGAGAACTCCTCTGATGCTTTGGCATCAGATGTGATTCCTGCTGTGACCGAGCTTCAGAGACTTTTGACCAAAGAAACAGACGAGGATCATGGGATCAAAGCAATGACGGGAACTTTACCCGCAGCCCTCAAGAGATGCGCCATTGACACTGCCATTACTCCATCAGAGGTAAAGTGGGTGCGTACGTGTGTGTGTGTGTGTGTGTGTGTGTGTGTGTGTGTGTGTGCACGTGCACTAAGCAGGTTAAAACTGTAATGGTGTTATTAAGAACTCATACTGGTGCTCGGTATCAGCAAGCACCCAGATGAAAGTACTTGTACTTGTACTTGGTTTGAGAAAAGTGGTACAGGTGCATCCCTGCTATTTAAGCTACCACTGGAAAGAATCCAATATTTTGATTGCATATTTACCTTTGTGTTTTTGAGAATTTACACTGGGATGAATGCCCAGATTCATGGCACCTGCATTACGGCTGTAGGGAGATTTCAATACACTTGTATTGAGTTTTACATTTCCAGTGAAATACCCCTTCAGTTTGACACTTAGTAATAGCTGTCTGACGGTGAGATGCCTAGAAGCCACAGATAAACTATTCAGCATTTCTCTTCCAAAATGCCTTTAAAATGCTGGACATTAAGTGATTGTCAAAGAATGTCAAAACGTTACGTTTACATACAGTGCTGGAATATTGACAAATGTCCCTCATGTCTCCAGTCTGAAGGCTACAATGCCATTTGTCAGTTAGTTATTAAAATATAGTTTCTGTCAGATTTATCATCCATTCCACCTCTGTTTGCCGAGGCTGCACAATGATGAATGAATATAAACTATTTGCTTGTATATGAATATAACATCAGTCATCCACTTTGGTCCAGACAGAAAAATTATTTAATTTTTGTGCAGGCATGTTCATGACGAATGAACATGTTTTATGCCTTGATGTTTTATGATGTTTTATGATGAATGATGTTTTATGCCTTTTATGCCTGTGAGTTTATTTTATCTTATTGTGAGTTTATTTTATCTTATTTTATTATCTTTCTTCTACATGGGGGTTGCAATGTAAATTTCGTTGACATGTCCATGCTCAATGACAATAAAAGCAATCTTGAATCTTGAATCTTGAATGCTAATGATTTGACTTGGCGATCATGTGATGAGGCGAGGAGATGAGCACTGTCTGACAATGAGACAGGACACTGAGCAATGAGCAGACTGAGAGTGAAACTGCATGAAGAAGCACATATCGAGTTTTATTATAGTTTGCAGGTATTATTCCAAACAAATCCACACCAGGTGATTCCACTGATCAGTACGCTCACGTCTGTGACACATGGCTGCCTATTTCTGGCCTGTGTTTATTTTATAGAGAGTAATAAATGTTATTTGACTTAGCCAAACTACAGCTCGCTACATAAAGCTCTAAAAAGCTGACAACTATCTTGCTGTGGGATTGGAAAACACATAAAAAGACACAAGAGGATCTCCAGTGAAATCACTCAGCATCTCAAATTGGGAATAAAAACTTTGCGGGTTACTGATAAAAGTTCTCGCTCTTGTGTTTCATATTTAAATATGAGAAATCACTGTCACAAAGGAACGTGGCAGCAAATCGGACCCAAAACGCTCCATCTGTTTGCGCTGGAAGTGCAGTGGGTCCTCTTCTTGTTTCATTCTGCCCTGTCTCCACACTGCACTACACAGAATGGACGATGAAAGCATTTTCAGCCGCTTACACTACTCATTAAATGTGTCACAGCTTTACATGCATGGCATAGCAAACACTAGCTTGTCTCACTCCAAAGTCTGCGTGGAAATGCTTTTGTTACACCTCCTGTCTTGTGCTTAAAATACTTCCGACCTTTGTGCTGTAACAAACATTTCTGCTTAAATGCACCACATGTGGAATTCAGTCCTTTGGCAGTAGCTTTGTTAGCAGTAATTACAGCAATTTCTCCAAATGAATGATTTATTGATATTGCATTTCCTCCTTTTTAAATATGGTCGTCACCGTCACCTGAGAGGCGTGCTCTTCATAACGCAGTGGGTGAGGGTGATGAGGGAAAACAGGACCAACTACCTCTATCTCTTCATTTGCTTTGATGCTAAATGTGCATCACAGCGAAAGGCTTTTGTGAATTAGGAGCTAAGCTTTCAATGTCTGGGCTTGAAATTTCCTAGTGCGTTTGCCATAGGTGAGAATTTAAATTCAGTCTTGTCATAAAAACTAGGCCACTTGCTTTTCCCAAATTTCACCTTCCTCTGCTCTTGTGTAAAACTTCAGCTGTCAGGAATGTACAATGCAACTTTGGGGAAATATGATTAGAGGTTCTTAGATGAGAAGGAAGGCCTATGAACACAGGGGGAAGGGTGGGAATAAAAACCATACTACCTTATGTAACCTGTCTGTGGAGAAGAAAAGGGAAAAGATAAAGAGTGTGTGCATGAGAGGGAGAGGATTGCGGAGTATGCAAGCTGAGGATGACAAGATATAACTCATCTGTTGATAGGCAGGGTTTTTTTTTTCTCCACAAGTGCCTATATGAGGCTCAAATGTTTCATTTCTGGAGCTCTTTATGAAGTCCCATCGGGAGCTGTCACCAAAACACTACAGAGACGCTGTAATAATATTTTGTTGAGAAACAGAAAAATGCGTGTGTGTGTCTATGTGTGTGTGCGTGCATCACAGGAGGGCCAAATGAGATAAAGAGGCAGAAAATAGCTCGCACAGTGTTTGAGATGTGGCTGTGTGTGATTATACGCAGCATAATCCGATTTTAA
Source organism: Chaetodon auriga (assembly GCF_051107435.1). Classification (NCBI taxonomy): domain Eukaryota; kingdom Metazoa; phylum Chordata; class Actinopteri; order Chaetodontiformes; family Chaetodontidae; genus Chaetodon; species Chaetodon auriga. Next base: position 19,661,038 of record NC_135087.1, read on the forward strand.
TGTAAAATGTATAGAATCTCTAATCTATTTTGTGCTGTGCGTGATGTAAACACTTGGTATTGTTTTGTTTTCCTAAAGTTTTGTCCTGTAGTCATGAATGTTTTCCAAAGGACTCTTTAAAACGACAGCATAGCTGGACGTCACAGACAGGAACTCAAGCACAAGGACACTGCTGCAGAAGTGCTCAGTTCCTGCTCAGCCTTCCTGACTGCTTGAATGTTTCACAAATATAAGAATAAGTTGAATTTTTGTTATTGTTTTTGTGTGTCTTCTCTTTCCTGGGTCAATGTGCCTGAACGGGTTTATCGTGGAACCTTGACTAATGTGGAAAAATAGCAAGCTCAGAGAAGGAGAATGTATTAGCAAGTGAAAATAATGCCGCTGCCTCTTTTCTCTGGAAACTGGTATAAAAGGCAGCGAGAACAGTGGCGTGGCGGTGGTGGTCGATGCAATAACGATTCTCATTTACATTTGAAACGACAAAATAGCAAAGAAGGCGACTGGGGAGCCGCAGACAGACGGAGATGGAGAGTATGTCAAGAAATATAAACGTTTCCCCTTAGATTCCCTCTTAGCCTGTGTGCCTGCGCAGTCACCCACCATGCATGACTTCTTTGTGCTTTGCTTTGGCGGGGGGGGGGGGGGGGGGGGGGGGGGGACTTTCGTAGTGTTTGTGTCTCTGTCTTTTACAGTTCACAAAGTACTAATTAATCATTAGGGCTCACTTAAGTACAGACAGACAAAAGACAAACATGCTCTTAAACTCTGATAATGTTCCAAACCACATTTCAGGCATTGTGGGTTAATTTATTTAAATTTAATTTAATTAAGAAGACTGCTAAAACAAAACAGCCTTTCTGTATAACAGCATCGTGGTCATTGTTAGAATGTTGCCTATGGATCACATGAGTAGATACAATATTAGTGTGCAAACCAATTGAGAACCACACACTCTCAAAGCCCTAAAATGCAAAAATAAAAGAAATCACATGCGGATGTAAAACCTAATATCCAAGCTTCTAAACTTTCAGCTCATTACAGTGTATGTAGGTTGAATAGGTTCCTGCATATGCTGTCAGATTAAGCCTATAGCTCAGACAATCCATTTTTTAGTCCGAGAACAGAAAAGCCCATAGAGCTTTTGCTGAGGAACGTTCTCAGAAACGCATCTGAGCTTTGGGTGGAAAAAAAATCTGCGGAGCTTGAGGTCACAATGGCTCCTGTCTGCCAGCATATCACATCGGCACATAATGGCTCCCTCCCAGTCCTTGGGACGTTATGAGCTACACCACGGGAAAAAAAAAAAAAAAAAAAAAAAAAATAAAATAAAAAAAAACTGTTCTAAGCTGCCTTCGTCTCTTCAAGCAATCGCAGCCTTGCTATTGGCAGTGCTCCCAGTTCCAGATCTATAAGGATCCCATCAGCCCCGGCTCTGTGGTGACCACGGTCCAAGAAGTGGAGGTCAGCTCAAGCGAGCACGAACTGGAGGAGTTGTAAAGGATCGTCAGGGATGAATGCACCGCTTTGTCTATCAAAGGGCCTTGAGGTGAACCATCTCTCTTACTCTAGTTTGCCTTCTCTCATTGAAGAACCCACAAAACAATGCCCTGTGCTGGGTGGATGAATCATAGAGGATTTTTACCGTGTGGTATCAGAAAAAATAGTGCTGGGAGAAAATATAAAGTGCCACTTGGATCATTGCATAAAACCTATATATTCCATCTCAAGGAGCTGGTCTTGTGGCATAATTAGGTAAAGTAGTATTTACACTAAAGATGTGAGCAGCTACAGTGAGTTAACGCTAAAGATGATACCTAATATAAAACCCAGTAGCTTGAGAGGAAAAATTGCTTCAAATAGAATATATGTATTCAAAGTGGTTCACAAAAGCGTATTTATTCAACAAAATCAAGATGAATGTTGAAACTGAGTCTACTTCAGAGAGCAGCTAGTTTATTATATTGCTATTGTAATTGCAAAAAGCACCAAAATGGAAAGGACAAACATTTCTGATGGAATAATCAAATAATGACCCTCATCTGATTTGCACCCATGGCAGCACTTCATTACATGTCACCATAAACTGATTGTATTGCTGACCATGTGCTTATCATATTATAACAAATAGGTCTTGGACATGCAACCAATAAGGGTTAAAAGCATCTTTCTTCATTCTAAGTGCCTAATACACAGTTTATATTGATTCCTATATTTTAATTCAGAGGCTAAGTTATGCAGCATTTGGCAATTATTCAACAGGCTAAGTGTATCTACTGCGAATACACAAACGGATAAGATGAGGCTGTTCTTTCATTTCATTTATGCAACTGTAAATTGAATAATTAGGCTAGGTTAGTGGCAAAAAAAAAATCTTTTATCTCCCAGGGATTACAGCTTTGAAATAAAATTGCAGCTTGTGTAGGCAAACTTTCATCATGACCGTAACTGAAAATGAAATCTAATTGCCCATGTTCAGTACATACAGATTGGATCCATTGTTACGCTGTTTTTTTGCGTCATGTATTTATACATTTTAAACAAAGACTAGTCTGACTTTATACTGTCACATACAGCAAATCATGTTCAATTTATTTCTTCTCAAGTTTAAGTGACGTTCTCAAGCTCTTGCAGGCTTATGTAAGAGAGAATGTACAGTACAGCTAATATTGAATTATATATCACTTGCTAACTTAATGTTCCTAATGTATGTCAAAATTTAGCATGAACACTTGCCTCCTTTGGTGCTTCCTCCTCCCATTACGCAAACTATGAATCTGTTGATGCCGTGCTTTAAATGACATCCAACACTTCCATGAGTGCATTTTGTCAGACTAGGTGGTTCAAATAACTACACTCATTGCAATGAAAATTGCATTAATGCGCCTTGCAACTGAGGCCATTTGGTGCATATAGGATTAATGTAAAGTAAATGAATGCTTAAGCGTACGATATATGAACTGCACGCTATCCCGTAGCTGCATGTGGATATGCACATAATGGATGAGATGTGAGGTAATATTATGAGAACACATAAAGCAGGGTGAGACAGAGATCTGTGAGGAGATGTAGCAGTGGTGTAATGCATTACCCTGTGACTGCTTACGCCACCTCGCTCACAAAACAAGGCTGCCCTGAAAATTTACCGCCGCCAGATACAGTCACGCTACACAAAACGGGAGATGTGATATGCATGTGCAAAGGCTGGACCAACACACACAACTGGAGATAAAAACAAGTAGACATCACTCTGTGGAAACACACACACACATCTCGCAGCCCTCCCCCTCTCTCGTCCTGTCTTTCAGTGCTGACAGGGACACTTGGGATGCTGACATTCAGTGCGAGAGCTGACACCGTTTGATGAGTTAAGTCCTCTGCTGCCTATGTTCTCAGGTCCGAAATATGCTTCCCTCAGGAATAGTTACACACCGTATGATGAAATCGGAGGTAGTGGTTTGAGGGAAGGCTAGTCCTAAAATTCTAGCTGCAGAGTGGTGAGAGGACAGATTCTCCTGAACATACGGACACTTTAAACAGTAACACTTGGAATATTGGTTACTTAAATCAGTTGTAAACTAGTTTGACTTGTTTGCTTGACAGTTAGGTTGAAATGAATGTGATTAATATGTTTAATGGAGCAAACCTGAGCTTATCTCCACTGGCATTCTGTCAATGTGACGTTCTTCCTCAGACTGCCACTAAAAGTCAGATGTTTCAGTTTTGAAAGACGAGTAGAGCAAGTAGTATCTGGTGTATATTCACAAGTATCCAGCACAGGTTTGGTAAGGTGAAACACTCCACTTGCACAGTAGGTTACAACCTTCATCTGTTATAATAATATAAATATTTTTGTCACTTTAAAACTTTCCAGCATTTTCAACTGATATTTCACCTTTGGTACACTGTTATTTTTTTTTCATAAAGAAAATATCATTTTTACAGAGCGCTTGTAGAAGGACGGAGCATTAGCCATTGAGAATTGCATCTCAAAGATTTTACTGTGCTTGGACAATTCCATCAGATGTGACGCAACATTAATGCAATGCGTGAAGCGGAGCAGCTTTCGGGGCTTTCAAAGTGAGCGCTCCCTCAGTGGCCGATGGCTGTTGTGGAGCTTGGATACTTGTTTCAAAGATAATCAGGCTTCTTGATTAAGCATTGGGTAAAGCAACAAAAACAGTGTTTCAGACACAGGAGCAACAGTATTTACTGCGACACCCCTAATTTATTTGTGAATTCCATTTGATAGTGTCACTGTTACAATAAGTAGCATCAACAGAGAGAATGGATGGTTAACGACGACAAGATTGTACGGGCAGCTTCCAAATAGCGCCTTGTTATTCACACTCCAGTGGGAACATAGTTTTATGTGGACATTGCTGCTGTTTCTGCTTCAACCTGTGAGATATTTCAATACAAATTTGAACTAAAAATGAAAGAAATTAAGCCTGATAAGTTTGAATCTACCTTCAAGCAAGGGGGACGTGTTAAATGTTAAATGATGTTTTGTTTCCCTCTTGGATAACCCTGTGCTAAATGTCCTGACTGCTGAATCGAGCAAACATGTCAAAACACAGGATTGAAATTCAAAGGCAAGGGCTGGCAATTAGTAAGCTGACTGACTCTTCTAATGTCAGTGGGTGGCTGTTCTTGCTTTTGTTTTTGCCCCCTCTTTTTGTGATATGAGTGTCCTCCCGTCGGAATAGAAATGTGGGCAGTTTGGCTGAGCGAGTCTCCAAACGGCAGAGATGGTGTGGGTGGATGGCAGCCTCTGACTACAAATCACAGCGCACAAACGCACAGTCTAATCCGTCACACATGTAATGAGCGCATCCCTGCAATGCTGTCTTATACTGGCGTGAACGTGCGCACAAACACAGCACACACACACAAACAAACATTAGCGGACATTCACTCCCACACACAAACATCAACAGGGAGAAGGGAGGTGTGTAAAAGGCATTCATATGTTCCACACACACACACACACACACACACACACACACACAAGCAGCATGACACATGTCCATAGCAGCACAGTGAGACTTGCTCTTTCTACATAAAAGCATGGCTATACATAACGAAGGCTGTTAACACATGGTTAGGACCACACATATGAAACATTTGAGTGAGAAACTTTCAAACTGAGTATCGTCCTGGTCGCTGTCACCACAATGACCGGAGCGCAGACCTGGTGTTACTGGAGCATCGGAAAGCTACATGAATGCAATAATCGCTGATCAGTGGCCAGCTGCTGCATGCATGTATTCTAAAGAACCTACCCTCTCTGCTCACACAGCCAGCTCTCTCTCTGCGTTACACCATCTCCATATAAAAAGACTTTCAATGAGGGTGCCACCCTTTGATTCAGCTGAATGTTTTTTTTTTTTTTCCCTCTGCCTCTAATGAAACACATGTACACAGATCTGGGAACAGAGTATTCACAGTAATGGCTGCCATGTCTGTATGATTCAAGCGTGAACCTGAGCGTGGTGCTTCATATGGCATCCTACAAACACAGCTGGTAGAAGTTGGGAGAAGTTACAGGTTAAGAGCATCAGGCGTGGGTGGAGAGGGACATCAACTTCATTATTCTCTTTACTCAAGTCACCGGTTTCCTTTTCTTGTAGTGTTCTATGGATTTAGAAAACAAGTGCTTACCCTGTGATGCGTGGCAGCGTATCAGTGGAGAAGAGGGCGAGCGGATGTTTGTCTCGCTCTATGAGCCATATAGTGTATTGCCCACTTTGCTTGGGGTGGAGGAACACAGCCATGTCCAGGCTACAGGGACCCTGGCTCCCTCGCAGCCAAGGACTCAGCACCCAGGGGCCCCCAAAGGCTGAACTGTTCACCCAGAGGAACTGGCCTGGAGGGGGAGAAAAACAAGGAACTGTAGAGAACAAAGCAGTGCCACAAACAGCATGTGGTAGTAAGAAACACAGAAGGACAGCGGGTCAGAGACTTATTGATTTTGCTAAACACAGATCAGTTGCAACGAGAAAGCTTGAAAATGAGGACAAATTCCAATCTCACGAACACGATGCGGTGTTACAGTATGGACAGAATACTTAACAGAAGATGAACGATGGGCTATGGTTTCAAATAGTTTTGAGGCAATGGCTGAGAGTAGCACTTGATGAAAATGCACGAAATAAAGCTGCTTTGAAAAAGAGCAGTTGATGACATCCCTTGCGCAAAAAAAAAAAAAAGAGCGGGTAGCTGGTGAAAAATCAAAGCACAGTTTTTTTTTTCAGCTTTGATATGAAGTCCCATTTCTCTTTCAAACCTATCGAGCTCATTCAAGCAGGAAGTTCATCAGAAGCTGAAAGTTGTGCGTCTGCGTGTGTGTTTGTGAGCGTGTGTGTGCGGTGGGGAGGCACAAAGAATCTCAACTTGAAAGGATGAAAATCCATTTTTAATATGCTTCACTTAAGAAAAGTAGCGTTGATGAGGGGAAGCTAAAAAAAAAATGCAAAGAAAAAAAAATCTTGCGGGATAAATGATTTTATTTTTTTTCTATCGTTCTCAGGAACCATTAAAGAGCTCGCCCTGATGTCGCTGTTTATTTTGTTTTGCCAGAGTCGGGGCCGTGAGGTGTGCTCCCTGCTGCTGCAGTTGTAGAAATAAATCTGGAAAGATTGTGTAACACGGGGCTGATGTGGTTCTTTTTTTCCCCCTTTTACATGCTGCACTCTCGCCTCTGGATAATGGCAATACCAGCTTCCCAAGGGTCACATTGAATCAAAGTGTACTTCTCTAAGCGGCACGCTCATGTCTCCTTGTGTTTGTCAGCCGTTGCACTCAAACAGCCTTTTGCTATTAGTTGTGTGTGCAGTTTGTATGTTGGTACCTGTCAGATGGAGGGAGGATGCAACTCCTGAAGTTGGCATGGTGAGAATATAACATATTTAATCTCGGTCTCTAATCAGCCTTGAATAACAGCGATCAGTGTCACTGTATAGATGTATGATGTACTGTGTACAGTTGCCTGTATCTACCTATAAACTGTATAATATAACTGATTGTGTATGCGGCAGCCTGTTTGTATAAAGTGACTGAATTCAGCAACGTTATTTCTCATGTTTCTTAACTGACTTTCAGCTTTAAAAGGGTAAAAATCAAGACAACTGAATTTGGCAGTCAATTTGAAATTAAGTCAACAGAGGACTTCATTATAGATATGGGCAGGAGGATCTCAAGCCATTAGTCTGCATCTGTACTCACACCTTCAAAAACTTTCACTCCCTCCTTTTATCCTTGCCTGATATACAGTGCTTTCCCCTATCCCCCGAGGTTGCTGAAAAACTAGTCAATTTGAAGGCCTTCAAATTGGAGTGCTCCAGTTAAGCCTCATTTGCTCTCCCTCCCTCCACATTTGCATGCTCCTTACACAGAGGGTCCAGACAATTTGGCAAGGAGAGCCCAAGCGCTTACAAGAAGTTTGCAGGCAATGCGGACCGCACACATTTTCTACACGCCCAGCAGTGATTTGATATAAAGGTTTTAAGACTCAGCCTGGAAGGGATTTGGGCCTGAAGGCAGGAACCTATTAAGTCTTGTTTCCCAGTCCAAATAAGATGTAGAAATACCTGCTTGAGAGAAATTATTGGCAGGCTACAAATTCTAATGGCAAACAGCGAAAGAAAGACTGTAATTCCATTAGCAGATTTCTGCCTTGGCTTCACCTGTGAATACAGCTGCCTAACGGAGCTTGATGCCCTCATTTGCTGCATCACAAGGCCTGGTTCAACCAACTGTCTGCCCCAATCTGCATAGTGCAACATGATCATTGATTGGATTTCAAGCAGTGAAGACAGAGGCGATCACTCAACATCTTATAGTGAAATTAGCTGTGCATCAAAAAATCAAATTAAAAAATCAGTACGATATAAGAGATGTAAATTCCTGATGACACCTGTCTTTAGAGTGGTTTCCTTCAGCGTTGTCTTTACTGACCTGTGGAGAGGTGAGTCCGTCCTGTTTCATTTTAAAGACCAAAGCTTAAAAGTCTACAGGAAGGATATAGTTCCTTACAGATGTTCAATAAAAAAATGGCATGACTCAGCTGTCAACCTCTAATCTGAAGGGTTTGCCTTTCTTCTGCAGCCCACACCAGCACTTCGCTGCAGTTAACGGACTCTGCTCGAGGCGGTTTCTCATTTATCTGTGAATTTTACACTTAGCATAATCAACAGTGTTTAGAAAATGTCATTTGATTATTACCCCTCTCAGGAAGAAGACGAGCCCAAAAGAGCAGAAGCAGAAACATTTCAATCCAAAGTGATAGTTGTATTCTGTGTCATTGAATTGAGCTGGTAAACGCTTTTCTCGCTCTCTGTGCGGGTACAGATTCAATCAACTGAGCCTCTTGTCGAAGCAGCATACCAAATCAGCCCAACTCTTGGTGAGAGCAGCATTCCCTCAGTAGTAAAACTGCAGCTAAAGGCCTGAGAGAAGGAAGAAAACAAACCATTCAAATTGTATTCTCTGCAAAATCCTCTTATAGCATAATACATTTACCCAGGGCCAGCACAAGCATTTCAGGGTCCCACCAGTTTGACTGGCTCACATTTTAATTTGTAACCCATTCACTGGCACAACTTAGTGACAGCTTCCACTGCAGAGAGATGGTGTAAAAGTATGCTCAGCATGCTGATAAACAGCCTTCTTGTGATTCCTTCTTCGAAATGATTTTCTCCCACTGCGATTTGAAACCAGCAGTAACTGATTTTCTTTCGGGGGCCATTTGGGGGGGCGGCGGAAACAATTTGTGAACACGACGTTGACATTTCATCGCCTGTTAAGTTGATATGTCAAACTTGTTATTTACACATCCAGCACTTACAGAGAAACATTATCATTCATTCGGAGCTGTGTTAGTGTTGTGTGTTTGTGACCACTTTTTTGGTCTCCACCAGCTCCTGAGGGAAATATGTGGCTCTTTAACAGTTAAATGCTCCACTATGTTCACCATCTAGTCACTAACTGTGGCTGCTGGCCGTTTGGTGCTGAGCAGGTATAGTGCACAGTGGGCTGTTAGAGCTTCTATGCTGAAAAACAGCTGCCTGTCTGCCTGCCAAAAAAACAAAAAAAAACAAACAAACCCAAAACAGTAAAACTGCAGCCAGACAGCTAAACAATGAGCTGAGACTTACTATAAAGCTCCATAAAGCCAAGAGCAACTCCAGATTGGGATGATAATTCTCTGCGACCCTTTTTGCACTGTCACATTGTTTTCACATTGTTATGCGATGCATTGCTATTATGAAAATATCAGTGGTAGCTGCTTTAAATCTGGTTTAGAGGGGACGTTTTTATGGTAAAAAAGAATAACTTAGTAATTAGTAGAATTGCTATTTTGCGGTTTCTCTACTATTGTGGGGGAATATATGATAATCCATCAGCATATTTAAGGAGAGCAAGTGTAAAATATAGGCTGTGTTTCAATGCTGGGACAGAAGAGGCAATAGAAGCAGAATCAAGATAATGGTTTAGTGGAATCAATTCTTTGGGTCCTCTGAGCAGTTCAGTGAGCGTAGAAACACCAAACCGATATATGAAACAATGACAATACTTGAAAGACATAACCTCATCCCACTGTGTCAATAAGAAGTAATGAATGCGTCAGTGTGACAAACCACTTTGCTCCTAATTATTTTCAAAGCCAGTGGCCATGTAGTTGCGGGAGCCGGTCACTTGCTAATGGTGCAGACAGCTCGCCCATGGAAGACTGATGTAAAATCAATTCCTGAAAAATTATTATTTGACATGGGTATGTGCCAGTTAAAGCCACTCAAATTCAAGTAGTAGTTCAGGGTTGTGAGTAAGCTGAGTGTCCCCTTCTGCACTGTGGTTGGAGCGTGTCGGCCCTGTGATTTAATGTCACATCAGACTGCGTCCGGGGTGTTCGGGGGTTAACCGGCCATGCATACCATGCAGAGTGATATACCTCACTTCAGACTTTTGGTCTGTTAAGCGAACGATCAGAAAGGCAGGTGGCAAAGACAAGCTGTTCTTGTTTTCGTGACCTCCTCTCACCGCAACGCCAATCATCCGATTAGCATTTTAAAGAAGCGCGAGCAAATTGTGCATAATTAGTGAACAATGTTAAATAATGTCGAAAAAGAAATAACGCCAGACAGCGCGGCACTGACTGACTCACTCTAAGCTGCTCGGCAGTGAAGAGGCAAATAAACTGCCATCCGCATGACATGTTTTTTTTTTTTACTTTGTGTTGTGCTTAGTTTTAAAAATTGAACATTTTATTGTGCGAATTTGTTGTGCTACAGTTGAGAAGGAGAGGCTGTAAAGAGCTCTGGTCTCCAGCACCTTGTGAATTAATGTAGATGATATGCAAGTGAATATTGTTTGCATGTGCATTTGGATGTGGCCTCATTGCTCATCTGACATGATACAAACATTTAATGTGAAGACATGATGATGAGCCTTAATTTACACCCTTTGTTCAAGTTAAAGACTATAAAGAATATCAGTGATTGTGAAAACACTTATTCAGACTAACATTGCCAATTAAATGTGTTCTTCAGACATGTTTAATTGTACAGTGCTGCGTTACTAGAGAAATAAATATATTTGTTGCCTCCTCATAGCTTTGCTCTTCCCATGGCTGCTGATTTGTCACAAGGTTTGTTTTTCTAATTTTTCACGTATCATTACAAATTGAACTGGCATTGTCTCCTGGAAAATGACATACAGACTAAAATCTAAGCAGACGAGTGTCATTTATTGTTTTTTTTTTTTTTTTTTTTGTTGTTGTCAAGCTGAAGATCTGGTGTCATTGCAAAAACGCTGTGCATTTACAAAAAGACCTTGATTCTAACAGCAACAGCATTACCACAGAACAGGAGAGTGGAGGGCACCAAGCACCAAAGTTCATCAGGGTGCTTTCTGGAATTAAAAAAAATAAATAAATAAAAAATGAAGCCGTTGCTGTGCTTGACTCAGGAGCGAGTGTATAATGAGGGCACTAGTCCACCTCCCCAACCTAAAAAACCCATGCATAATAATAAAATGTCAGCACTCCAAAGAACAAAATATCTGTTGTTAACTATTCTAAAACAACCTCTTTTCAACTCAGTGTTCAAAAGTAAAGTTTTTGCACACCCACCAAGGGAACGGGCCAATACAAGCTATTTTATCTACCAGGAATTTGTTTTATCAGCCAAAATATGTGAACTACACAAGCTGGCTCTGTGTAGACTTTGTGACTTCATTACAAGCAGAGAAAAACGTGACTGGATTGTGATAAATCCGGTAACTACGAATAAGAGTTGGATTTCAAATCTGAAAGTGCTCATTTTCAGTCTTAATATTATGTGTGTTACAATACAACAAGTAATGAAACTAAACACGAGCACACAGAATGGCAAATGGTAAACGGATTGCACTTACACTGCGCTCTCTTTTTAACGTAATGGACAAAGTGCTTTACAATTTGCCTCTCATTCACCCATTCACACACACACTCATACAGTGATGGCGACGGAGCTACCAGGCAATTTAGGGTTCAGTGCCTTGCTGAAGGACGCCTCGACATATGGACAAGAGAAGCCGAGATTGAACGGTTGACCCAGAGATTCGTGGGCGACCTGCTGCACCTTCTGAGTCACAGTGGGACTCAAGAAGGATTGTTTCGCGTTAGAGACCAAAACAAGGGGTGTTTAAGGCTTGTTGCAATGTCATGTCTGTGTTCCACCTTGATGTCCAGTTTATATTTACTGAATTTGTGCCACCAGTATTTAATGAGATGTCTGACTGGATGTGTTTCCCCTTCCCATGAGTTCAGGCCAAGAAGTCAGTATCTAACTAAATGACACTAATGCATTACACTGCGCAATTAAACTGCAATATAAACCTCCACCACCTCGCATGCCAGACAGGCCACCGTCCTCGGCTAATTATCCTGTTATAATGAACCATATTCTCGCTATCCCACAGTTTCTGTGCTTCTAAGTTCTCAGAATTCCATTAGTCACTTTCTTGAGTCATTGCAGCTTCAGAAAAGTTAGCTGTTACTGCATGTACAAGAACAATAGTTCAATAGTTTTCTTTTTAATGCATGCTTGTGAAGCAACCAGATCTATTATACATGAGAAATGCTATACTTTGTAGTAGCAATGCTCGTACTATAAGATAAATAGAACTCCTCTCCGAAGGCACAAGTGTCAGACAGCGATTTGGACAGCCAATGAAATGGCTCATCAATTCAGATAAAAAAAACAAAACAAAACTGACATGTCCTCACACCTAAACAACTGAATGGGTCCACTGCTAATAGCTCCCAAAATGAAATATATGACCGTTGGAGAGTAATAGCAACAAGCGACCTTCATAGTACCAGACCTTCGGCATCACATGTTCAATGTTGTGAAACGGACTCTTTTGCTTAGGTTTAGGTACCAAAAACTACTTGGTCAGGCTTAGAAAAAGATCACTGGGATAAACTAAGTATGTTGCTACTCCACATGTAATGTAATTTAAGTTTGTTTTGTCAGGTAACATAAGTCAACCATGACTTTCAGTTTCAGAACAGAACAGCAGGTGAAGATCCAGTATTTGTTTGACCCGTCCCTCCACCCCACCTCCTCCATACAAAGACTTCTTTGCTCTTTATACTACATCACTTGACCTCCTCTGTTTCTCTGATCATAATTGCCATGGCCGTTAAAGGTCGCAGCCTAAAATTAACTGAAAAAATTAGAAAAAACAAAAAAAACAAAAACCTTGTCTTGGCATTATGTGGAAAATTATTTTGTTCATGAAAACATTTACAATTTTTTGGTAATCAAAGACAAAGCTTAGACATGTTTGATGGGAGCCTTTTCAAGAGTTTGAGTTTTGAACATTTCAAAGGGCTTTTGTTTTGAAAGTTGCTGTAATCCTCACTGGAACAATAATGGAATCTTGGACAACTGTTGAGCGATTTACGTTTTTGAGGATTAACATTTTTTTTAACAAATTCCTAAAAAAAACAGAGAGTGCACTGTATGACGGGGGAGATGTGTGAACAAATGCAACGGTGATTCATGGGTGAGAAATGCAGATGTCAGGTGTAATATGTTGATTGAAAAGTTGAAGAGTAAACTAATAATCTCAATCTATTGTATTGTACAAGCAAGACACTGACTTTAATTCTGGGGTGTTTTTAAGAAGACTGCAGAACAAATGAGATATTTCTATGTTAGAAATATTCATTATTTGACTGCCACCATCAAAAATACAGATTTCTGAAGCAGTTAAACACTACTTCAATAGATAACGATTTCCCGACCCCCAACCACCAACATTTGCTTGACAGAAACATCAATTCTTCTGTTGATGATGCCTCGAGCAGCTTTCAACCAGTGAGTACACAATTCATTATTCACCTCCCTTGAAGATGACTGAAAACAGCAGATCAAAAGAACAGTTGGACAACTGTGGTTTTTATCCTTTAAATGCAAGTTATCTTTAGACTGTAGTCATTTTGTCTCTGTCAGAAAATGGAACAATTAATCTGTGGGCCTAATAACAAATCGACTGTTGATTTCACGTTTTCCTATTAAAAGCTCCCATTGTCACAAAACGACGACGTGTCCCACTGTGCTGCCAAAGTGATTTATGATTTATATTGTGTGTTTTAATAGGGTTAATTCAAATGCAATACCTGCACGGCACTGGCTTTTTCCAAAAGCTAATGGGAATTGTATTTAAGATATGTAGCAATAAATCATTTCAAATGTCATTTGCAAAATCAACTAATCATGTTCAGAGAGTATTCTATAGGGTGTTATAGTGTAACATTTCTCATCTATATTGACAGTGACAATGATTTAATATTTATTTGTGAATACATTTTCAGTGTCTATATACCTACTATCTGTCAAGCTCATTGAGCAGATTAACAGATTAAACTCAAGTGTATCACAAGTTTCATGTTTTATTTGTTTTCTGACTCTCCATCAAGTTACAAATCTGTGTTAATTGCAGGTCTGAACAACAAAAGCGCCAAAACAACTTTCTTTTTTTCTTATCGTGATCTGTTAGTTCCTCCTTTAGCTTTTATTATGGATAAAATGAAAGTTAGAGAAGAAGAAACAGTCAGCAAGAAACACCTTTTACATCATTTATCATTTGTCACATGTGAGGCTGATGAGCGTCGACTTTGATGTGAGTTACATGACTTAAATTTTCAATGACACGTTCAGCCTAGTAATTGACTTCCAGTGTTCAAAAGACACCAGAATCATATTTTGGGTTATTCAATAATGAATTCAGAGTCAGAATATATAATGAATAAATAATGAAATGCATTCTGCCAGTAGAAACGGTTCCTGTGCCTCTGAACAGGATCCAGCACGCAGTATAAATACAGAATGCAGCTTGTTATTCATGTGCAGTTAAACAGGTATCAGGCTGCAGAGAGAAAACACTGCTGCTCTGGCACTGATAACTGGGTGTTTTTATTAGTATTAGCACAGCGCACGTGTGCACAGACACAAACGCATCAGAAGTCTCTGCGGCTGTTAAAGCCAACTGACAGCTCATCCAGCTGTGATCAGCTGCTGCCGTCATCAGAGAAGGGCGTTGCGTCATGTGATGCTTCAGAGGATGTTTCATTTCTCTAAAAAACATATTTCTACTTTTCCTCTCTTCACGTGGTTTCCTTGCGTCCTAGTCCCTCTCACTGAGGATGCACAGACAGACGAGAAACACAAGACAAGACGCAAGTGAGGGAAACATGGATGCTATTTAAGAATATGAAAGATTATTTTGCCCCTAATTCGAATTTGTGATTTAAATAAACCATTGTGTGAGGCATTGAATCTTTGCAACCTTGGTGGCTTGTTTACTACATATGGAGCAATTTAGTGATACTATACACAGCGAGAGAAAGCAGAGTTGTGTTTTGCAGAAATAGATGGAATTTCTAAATGTTTCAACCTCAGGATAACCCAGAGACCTAAGTCTGAAAGGATTTCACCGTCTTCAGTAGAATGCAGTTCCCAATACAAGCTGTCCACACTTGCAGCTGTTTTGCAGTTGCAAAAAATAATTGTATAAATTCATCCCAATTTAATAAATAAATAGAAGGCTGTTAGACAGTTACGATCTTATGGGTTGTATTATACAGCGTTCTAAAGAGACACAGAGAGTACATTGGACACAGGGACACTGGAGCTGAGACAGTAGGCTGTTAACACTGTGTAATGTCACCAGTGCCAAGCAAAGTAAACAAGTGAGTCAACAGAGAGCCTTAGTAGTGATTTAGAGAGGGTTAGTGGTGACTTCAGCCTGAGGGACAAAAGTGTCCAGGCCCAGTAAGCTGGCTGATTAAGTGGCCTTGTTTATAGATAGAGCTGATACAAACGCTGCCAGAGGGTCCCTCCCAAATGAGTGAATGATGGTATGGCGCACCTATTGGCTGTAAGCCACTTCTGAGCTGTGTTCATTTGCAGCAGGTGCACAGGAGACGTGAGCACAAATGAAGATTTTCCAGCATTGCCAGTTGATTAGTGTTAACACAACTTTGACAGTTGCACTATTGTGAAGGGTAATTTCGATGCTCTCAGTGGATAATTGTAAGTGGATGATTGGGCCATTTCAGTTTTTTCCGTTCCCCATTAGTTTCCATGAGGAGTTTGTTTTCCATTAACATATATCTCTACGTTCAGTTCCACACCTCAGGTTTGCTTTAGTTGTAGGCTCCCACTATTTTAGAAAAGCCACACACAGTGTCACACAGCATCTTTGCTTACAAAAGATATACTGAATGTTTTTATGAACGCTTCTATTAGGCACCCAAGCATCCGGTAACCTGAGAATACCGATTTTCATTTTCTGCATCAGCAATGGGCGCAGTATCTTCACATTATATTCTGAGCTGAATTCTTAATACAGTACAATCGCAGCAGCAGAGCTTGTGACATTATAAAGTTACAAATGGTGCCAAAAGGCAAAACACTCACCCACCACCGCAGAGACCTGGGTTGAATTCATGTCAGCAGCTTAGTTGAGCTTTCAAACTAAAACAATTGGCAGTCTTCGCAGGTGGGAAGCCACGGAAGCTGCTTGCACAAGAAATGGCTGGTAATGCCATGTGTATATAAAGACCACAGTGCTGGGTCTGTAACTCTGAGGCAAGCAGCAGAGACCTTTAACACATTTGTATATGCAGTTGCACACTGAGCAGTAGTGTCTTGCTGCTTACAGCTAAGAGTCAGACTTTATTTCACACCTCTATACCTTCTTATCTGGCCTCACTGTTTGGACCAACAACCATCTCTGTCACAAGCCCACTCTGCAGGTTTCTATTCTATTAGCTGTGTTTGGCCTACTTTCCAACACAGCATCTCATGTTTCAAAAACACTGAATTATTCTTGAGCCATGTTATCAGTCCAGTGTCATTAATCCAAAAAGCCACATTGTCAATCATAAATCAATTGAAATTTTTGTCTTTGACACGGCACAAGTGAAAACAAAAAGTCATTCAACTTTCCTAGGAGGACACACACGCACAAACAAACACACACTAGATAAGAGTAGCCGCTGAAGGAAGGGGTAAAGAGAATGAAAACACTGAAAAATCCAATTGTTGCAGGGCTACATGTTGATTGTTAACATTAAGAGGCCAGTATCAGTGGTCTATTACCACTGATTCCACAAATAAAATCATCAATAGCAATTAAGACAACAATTACCACTAATAATCTACCCTTATATTAAAGTCATAGTGTCTAAGTGAAGTAGCTAATGAAAGCTAATTTTATTTAATTTTTTTTGTTAGTTTTTTCACATGGACCTAATTGGATCTTGTTATCTCAACCAACACCATTTACTTTTCCCCCCTAAAACACTGAAAAGTAAGCTTAAAGTGCTTCCAAGCTCTTCAACATATCTGTGAGTTTATGTTGGGCTCGAAACTCAAAGCCAAAACCAACTAGAATTCACTAGAATTAACAGGCCGTCTACAGACAGGTTATTTAGGGAGCTAATCATTGCGAAGTACCAACAACTACAGAGAATATGGATAGCCTCAATCCACAAATATTGTTAACATTGTGAGGCTTCAAAAAACTCACATTGTTGTATTACTGCATTGTTTAGACAGTGTGATGTTGGTATTTTAACAAGGGGACCAGACGTCGCAGTTCATCTGGGATTGTCCCAAACTGAGTCCATAAAATGTCCTGATTTTCAACATTTACTTCCAAATTGTCCCAGTTTTCACTACAATTAAAATAATAATTCTGATATTATACTTGTTTTCAGCGTTTACACAGATGTTTGCCATGTTCTGTTCCAATCATTTTTCCCCAATATAAACACATAAACAACGTGCCGCACGTCTGAATTCAACACTGATTTGCCAGTCCTCTAATCAATCAATGTGTCTTTATCAAGGCTGTTGCTGTGCCTGTGAGTCATGGACTATGACACTTATGGCTCTTTTGGACAGAGCCTGTCAGTAAGCTGACCGTTAGCTGTCATGTTAAAGAGAAAGTCAATCTCTTCTAAAGCGCTCCAGGAGGCTTCCTTCCTTCCCTATCACTCCAACAGCTGGAGTATTTATTGTTATTTATTATTCTTCCCGTCTATTGACACAAATGCAACATTCATATTTATACTCATGCACCATTAGAAAACCGAGATTCTTGTGGAGCCATTCATGCAAAACATTTCCAGATACAATCACAACAGGAGGCACAATAAACACCAAGAGCAGACAAACAACTGTTAAAACTGAAGCAACATTGAGGCAACTCGCTGATTTCGTCTCTCGGTGACCCACAGATCATTAATACTCTGACAAAAACGGTATGGTAACATGGACAAAGGTCCAGACGATCCACTGCAGTAAAATATTTAGTCCAAAACATTATAATAATGCACAGTAAGATGTTTTCTCCTTTCAAATTAGCAGGTGATGTACTCGTCTTCACTTGTCTTCTGTGTTTTTGTAGTCTTATGTTTCAAATGACTTGTCACAAGAAACCTTGCAACGAGAGCAACCAATAGCAGTCTGAGCTGAGCAGAAAGGTCACGTTCTTTTCTTCCACGTGAAGATCAAGCATTCGCAACCGAGTTTGCAGATGACTGACCATGACTAGCCAAAGAAATTCTTTATATGCTGATACAGCACTTCAGTGAGAACACCTAGATATACCATTAGAGAAAACATGACAATATTCAGTTTCTGTGGTATTGTTACCAGTTTTTGTTGAACTTGGACTAGGGTAAGGCTTCATGCTGTGGTCCCCATTATGTTTTCCAGCTAATAAGTCCCAGACATTGTTAAAAATTCTGATGGAAAAAAACCCCTTCAGCTGCAGTTTGTTCAAACTTCTATAAAGTAAGTAGCACTTACACTGATTGTGACTCCTGGGGGGTAAAAGTTTAGAGTGTTATCTTTCAAAAGCACCAAAACCATGTACTCCTGTACTCTTAAGAACAGCTTTCAATTCACTTTGGGAATGCCTTGGATCGGTGTTTTAGACCCATTTTCACTGGACTAAAGTATGCTAAAGTACCCAGCAACAAAAATGCTGTAAATGGAGTACGTGGTGTTGCAAGGTGTGCTCAGTAGGTGTGCTGAGTGCTGAAAAAATTGTCCCCAGTTGTGACGAAATGAAAACGCCTATGGTGCATGTGAAAGGGCTGGTGGAAACTCTAACATCTGAGTTGAACAGGAAGGTAATGAAAGCACTGTAACTTGTACAGAAATGACTCAATCAAGTCTGAAAGTGTGTGAACAGTGTGGTGGAAAAAAAAAAAATCATTCAAAGGAATGTTCTAAAAGGCTGACATACTGACTGGACACTGACAAAAGACACACCAAACTTCAGAGGCATGGTGAGGGTATGGGCGGGATTGGTTTGCGCAAGTTACACAGTCTTGCCTGGCAAGTAGGCTCAAGATCCAACAGCTGAGGGAAATATATAAAGAACTGGGACACATACTGCCTTTGTAGTCGAGACAAAAAGGAATGAATACATAAATTAGTGGATCCTCTGAGCGGAAAAAACACCAGAGTGTTCATAAAAAAAAAATAGAATCCCTCTTGGCAACACATATCCACCCGATGAAACTAGGAGTCATCTGTGGTGAAGTCCATGGGAAGGTATAGAGGTAAGATCACTTGTTGATTACTTCCCAAGCGAATATCCTTGAGTGAATCCCTTAAAGCTAGGGTATTATCTGATTATGGAACTTTAGAGGGAGATGGTTGTAATGAATCAATTTAGGACATTTTCCTTCCACCCTTGCATGTCTTACACCCTTTTCCATTTTCTGTTTGTGGAGAAACCGAGAAAAGTCTCTAATGTGCTAATTTGTGCGTGCTCCTGTGAAAAAGCATGCAGTCTGCATTTTGTGTGCATGTTTAATTAATTTACCCACATTAGAATTAATGTGTTTGTGTTTGCATGTGCACAAGTGCATGACAGCGCCACAGTTCACCTGAAGGGAGTTTTGTTCCTCAGTGTTGGTTTTGGAGTATGTGTTATGGTCTAGGATGGCTGACAAGGGACTGGCTATAGACTGAGAGCCAGCCAGCGGCCTCTCAGCTATGTAAAGGGAGCTGATCACAATCCACTGGGGACAGTCAAACTTCCTTCCCCTGCCAACACCTTCTGCCTGGCCTGCTCACAAAGAGAAATCCCATAGCGGCTCTCAACAAGGGGCCTGGAAACACTTTGCCAGGGCTGCAGCAAAGAAGCACACACAGGGCACACCAGGTGGAGCATCTGTGAGCTTGTGTTTGCTGAGTGAAGCAGGCTGTATGGGGTCTATTCAAATGACAGAATGAGCGTCAATGACCTATGTGCTCGGGAGGAGATATGCAATGCAATTACACCAGAATCAAAGGAGAAAAAGCAGCGCGAAATTACAATGTATGATTACGGAAAACTGTGTTATAAAAGAAACATTTACTGTCTCTTTTGCTCTGTTTTGAAATAGAATAAACAATTATTCAGGACCGTTGTAGGGTTTAGTGATGGGATTTGGATTGCTGGATGGATAGATTTTAAGGTTATACGGTTTTTGACAGAAACATGCTCAGTATTGCAGGTGGTATAGTGGTGTATTGAAGAATGTGTACTCACGAAGAAATCAAGCTTTCTCTCTTTGCCCGCTATGTTGGTTGTCTTGTTAACTTACACGTTTAGATATATGGAGTACAAAGGACAAATACATGAGCCATAATATTAACATCAAGCTTTGCCTGTGAGACCAAAAACCACAAACACAGACTCTGTTTGAACCAACAGAGGCTGCTACATGCTGGTACAAGGTGGGCCAGCGGTGGTCAGCGGCTCAACATTCTTTACTCTGCAGGCCACCAACTGGCCCCAGTATCCAAGAAGACACACAGGATCATGTCCTGGTGGCAGAATGCAGGTAAGGGAAGATGTGTGCCCTAGTGTCTTTGTTCTCCCGGTGATTTTTGGACCTTTGTGTTGTTTTCCTAGACTTTGCCCCTTTATTAGATTTTATATTCCCGCCTGCTCTCTGTTTGATTGTTTGCCTGTTTGGACTTCCTTTGGATTTGACCTTTGCCTGCCTCACCCTCCTGTAAGCTCTTTACCTTTTTTTTTTTGTTGCATGAATAAATTACTGAACTGCACTCGCTCTGCCCTTTGTTGTCTACATTTGGATCCAATCTCTTGTTACCCTGCTTGCACAGTTGTGACAAACAGAGCAGAAGCCTAGTTTGTGACAGTAGAATGCAAAATTTCACAGTAAAACAGCTGAAAACGTGACAAGAATTCACTACATTTTGTGTCTCAGTCCTCTAACTGGTTATAAAAACTGGTGCCAGGAGAGTGGGAGTGAGCAAACAAACACTGACAAATCCAAGAGCAGTCCTTCTGAGACACATCTTAACAGTTCTTTTGTTGCTGTTGTTGTTGTGATATCACAGCAATATTCAATTTGTAGATATATAAGGAGCAACTAGTACATACTTCTGCTAGTGCAGTGCAACTGAAAAGATATGCCAGTTTCACTCGCTGGATTTTCACCCAAGGTTAATAGTTTCTTTCATGTCCTATTACAGTCTTGTTCATATCAGTACATGAACACATTAAGGCCTGAAGCAGGACATCAGATATGGATACCAACCAAGCATAGCTGAGTATAGTGACACTACATGGCCAATAAGCAAATTTGCATCATTACTTCTTCCCCACCATGGCTGACTTTCAATTGCAACACTTCAACTGGCAAACAAGAGAACACTTTTAATTTGACAGCTTACTAATTATGAAAAGCTGATTTCATTTTGCCCCCATCCCTGTTGTGTCAGTCATGCTGGTGCACCAAGAGTTCAGTTCTGTTACGGATACGGATGCGATACTGGTCAAGTTTGCTGTACGTAAGGTTCCACATTAAGTCTCAAATCATATTAGCCTGATAATTAGGTTGCAATTGTTGCTTTCGGGCTCTCCCGCTTGTAAGGCTGTCATTGCTTTCCATATACAGCTTGTAGTTTAAAGTGAGCCCACCAACACCATCTCAGGGGGTGTGAGACTAGTAATACCACACAGACTCCTGCAGGCACCTGCTGGTGCTGAGAAAGACAGTGAGGAGACTGGTAATTTAAAACTACCCTCTGTCACAGGAAGAAATCAAGTGCAAGAGTGCTCAGTCATGCTCAACAGGTCCCTCTGTTTATTATCAGATGGTGGCCATCACTCCAAGCTACGGGTGGAAAACTCTCTGCCACACATAAACAAATGGGATATCACGCTGAGAGAGGTGTGTGGGTTTGTGCTATGCATGAGCAGACACACATTAACTCACACATGAGCACAAATCACCCTCTTTATCTTACACTTGATTTAAACTCACCGCAACATACACATACATTCAGGCTTCCATGGGTAAACAGTAAACAGCTTTCACTCAAGTCCTCAGCTCTTGTCAGAGTGACTGAGAGGTCATATCTCTGCGCTACTGTGTGCATGCATAGATTAATTGTGGTGATGTCATGACGCATTGACGGGACAATTCAAGGACTGGACTGCCCCACAAATACTTGCAAACAAACTCAAACTCAAACACGTCGGCAGATTCAGTGAGCCAGCTTTCAATTAAAATAAAATAAAAGGCTCTTGAAATACATACACAAAAATGTACTCACTTCAGAATGCTCACACACCCATTTGTCCACGCATGGAGCTCAAAGCG
This sequence comes from Chaetodon auriga, assembly GCF_051107435.1. Lineage (NCBI taxonomy): Eukaryota > Metazoa > Chordata > Actinopteri > Chaetodontiformes > Chaetodontidae > Chaetodon > Chaetodon auriga. Next base: position 19,683,230 of record NC_135087.1, read on the forward strand.
TCCTCACAGACACACACACATATACCCGCACACACAGCAAAAGCTAATTTAATTAGCTATCCTGCCAAACAGGCGCTTCTTTTAATTACTTGCGGCTGCACCCAGCAAAGTCCCTCACAGCTTGCAGAATAAGAAAGTTGCCATGGATTTCCTTAACTAATGACTGTGGCATACAGTATATGTGAAGTATAATAGAACATTGTTGAAGAATAAGACCTACATCCCTCCAGACGACTTGGTTCTAGAGATATACGCAGTTAAAAGAACAGCACACAAATGCACCATTTCCTCTGAGTGATGGCAAGTGAGAACATGCTCTGCTACTGTGCTGGCGATGTTTTTCAGTGAGTTAGCTCTTGTGTCAATAGATCACAGAAATGAGCAGAATTCGAAAAACGATCCGTTTTGTCATCAAGCATTGTTGCACAAGCCGGCCCAATTACAGACACAAACAGGTTCCACATGAGATACCAGAATGGACAATGATTAGAGTTGGACTGGTGCGATACTTGCGCAGTATATTGATTCCCCCTTTTCCCTGACAGGGCCAGCCACTGCCTCACTTAGGGTGACTGAATGGCTGCATCTTGCACCCACAGACACATATACATACAAAAAACAGCTCTGTAACGTTTACATGAAGGAGTTAAGATGCTGTCGACTAAAATGAACCCGATGCTTATTGCATGCTGCACAATAATATATAATTCATAGATGATTGCAGAGAGCTGCTGAGTTGAGGATGGCAAAACATGTAAGGGATGTAGAACAAAACAACAGCAGCTTTGGTTTAATGTTAAAACCCAGTACTTGTCCCCACAGGTATTAAGAGACTAGAGCGCCAAGCGGTATTTTATTTTAAGTCTATAATGCCACCTTGGTTTTTACCAGCAGAATATTCATGTTTCATTGCAATAAAACCACAAGTTTTGTATTCATCTGTTTAAACATCATTACTTGAATGTATATATGTATAGATACACATGTGGCTACAACATAGGACAGGGGAGGAGAAGCATTGCCCAGAGCAACCAAGAGTTCATCAACATGGCTCATAAACAAGGCATTGGCCTGTTTCGTAATATATTCTGTCTTTACAGGAGGCTATATATTTCTTTATACACTATCAGTGAGCCAAGCCTAACCCTGGGGGCCTAAATCCATCTGTGTTGCTCTCAGTTTTAATGTGCTCCTCTGAGAGCCACTCATCCCTCTCTCCCTCTCTGCATCTTTGCTGCTGTCGGTCCATTTCTGTTTGTGGGAAAGAGAGAATGTGATTGCCATGGTAACCAAGCCTACTTCGTCTGACACGGACACTGCTGGTTGCAACCAGCTCTAACAATTTAACTCTTCCACAAAGCCCAGAGTGTACCGAAGGGCGAAGGTCAGATCGTATGGAAAAAGTGGACAAGCCCTCTTACTGTCAATGTACTGAAACTTTGTGGGCCAGCCAGGGCTGAAGTAATCCAGCTGTGCAAACACTGAGAACTATACAGCTCTTTATAAATATCAGGAAGTGCAAAGTGTGATTTTTCTCCAGAGGGTTAAGAGTTGCGTTTGATTGGTTGGCCACTTTTTGCTATTGTTGTGTTTGCCAGCCACGCGGAACAAATTCCTTAGCAGAGTCATTTTTGGCAAATAGAGAAAGCTGTTAAATTATCTGAGTTGCCCGAGCCCTGGCAGAGTCAAAGCAGGAGTGATTTGTGTTGCCTGTTGGAGATAAATACAGGTCCTTGATCTGACTCATCTTATCAAGTGCAAATTTGATACTTTGATACTGAGTTTCTTCAATTTTTCACATATTCACAAGGACGAGTTGCATCTCACAGATTTTTTTTACTTCAATGTAAGGACAAATGTTTGAAATATTTTGAAAAGAAAGAAGAAGAAGAAAACAAAAAACGGATCTTTTCACTTTAGCCTTTAACCAGGTATGGCTTCCTGATACAGGCTGTAAACTTCTGTGCTTTGCCTCGCACTCATGCACTGCTGCACTTCTTTCAAATTGGAGTATTTCACTTTCGCTGTGGTTTTCTTTCCCATCTTAAATTGTGCATTGCCTTAATTTCCATCCTTATTCTATCTTATTCATTTTCTATCCCTGTTTTTATTATGTCATTCTGTCTTTTCTATGTGAAGCACTTGGTGCATGTCAGTTCTTTGTTGTAAAGTACTCTGTTTTTAACTTTATTTCATTACTACTATTCCGTCAATTTAATTTTCTATTTTATGTTGCTCATTCTCATTATGAAAGACTGTGGTGTATTTTTTATATTTTCAAATTTTTTATCAACCCCCACAGCACCACAACAGGGTGGTTCTCTCCAGGGCAGCTTCAAGCTGCATCCAACACAGATAATACCCACAGTGAGGTTAAACCTGTGGGAAGATGTTCTGGAGAAGGCTGAAATAGGCTTATTTCGGTTGAGCGAGACTGGTGGTGAATATGTGTCTGTGAAATTGGGAGACTCTGTTATGCTTGTTTGCTTCACAGGCACCAATTGGTAGGCACCAACTTGTGCACACAAGTTCTCACCTATTAAGTCACAAATTGAGTCACTGACTGTCATCATATTAAATTAAGAGAGTTTGGAGACCACTGATGCTTGTATTTTCATCCTTATCTTTATGTTTTTTTGATTATTATCAAGTGAGTTTTATTCTCCATCTAATTTTCTATTAATTTTCTATCTATGTTTTTATGCTAATTTTGTCTTTTTTTAATGTGAGCCACTTGGTGTGCTTGATTTCTTTGTTGTTAAGCACGTTGAGCTGAAATTCTTCTATAATTCTTGTATTCTTGTAAGAAAGAAGCAATACAAATAGAGTTCATTATTATTTTTTATATTTTTGCTGTTGATTCCAGAGAGAAATGCATAAATGAACCTTTTATTTAAATTGTTGCAGTGGTAGTTTTAATTCTTACTTTGCCTCTGTTTGGCCAACAGGGGCAACACAGCATGCCCACCACAATTTGTCAAGATCAATAAAATAAATCCACTTCGGTGACTCAGAGCTAGAGGTCTTCACAGGTCCACCGAGGTTTTCCACAGGCCGGTTTTGGGTTGGGCTGAACATTTTGGACCCGTGATGACCTCTACTAAGGGCCATCACGAAATAGCTGTAATTTGTGCACCATCAGTGGCCATTAAAAGCATTGCTTCAGTAATGTCCACAAGCAGGAATTAATTTAGTTTGGAGGGACTAGAAGATTTTACTGAGCAAAAAGGCAGCTTGGTTCACTTTCCATCAAATCTTTTCTGGCTCTCGTGCCTGCTGTTTTTGGAATGATACTGTATTCTTGATTGCAGGCGCTATTACACCTTTGGCTTGGGGCAGCAGCTCAGCTTGGCTTCAGACACAGACTGGCAGAGGAGATGCAACTAGCAGGGCATGGATCTCGCCTCTCCCTTTGGCATCCATGCCCGTGGTATTTCCAAACAGTTACACTGTCAGTCTGGCATTTAGCACAGCAGTTGATGGACACTAATAGGGGCTTGGCTGATCCACTATTACCCTAAAGAGAGCTCTTGTCAGCAACTATGTGATCAGTTGCCTGATCAAGGGTGTCTTACTACATGCGTGATTGATCCAAAAGGTCTTAAGGCAGATCTCAAACACAGCTGTTTTGTCTTTTTTGGAAGATTTGCACAGATTTTTTTTTTTTTTTTAAATTTATTTCCTGCTCAAAAAGAACCATAACCATGTTCTTTAACTGTACTCAATATTGATTTATGCAAAGGTTGGTTATGCACTGAGAATATATGCTGCAATACTGTAGGGGTCTATATTAGTGATGTGTTGGTCGCGAACCAAACGGCTCTTAGAGCCGGTTCTTTGAAGTGAACGGCCCCTGCCAGGGAGCCGGAGCGGGAGCTGCTTTGTTTTTTTCTTGACTTTTTTTGTGTTTAAGCCACACGTGATTGGTCAACTTCATGATGTGTGGTGGCTTCTGTGTGTATGTGCTGAGCAGGAGGGGCAGGGGCACGCACGCACACACACGCGCGCACACACACGCGCGCACACACACACACACACACACACACACACAGACAGAGCCATAGAAAGGTGAGAAAATGAGTGACTGCAGGAAATGCAGTACACATAATTTTACATTGATTTGGTAATAAATTAATTTAAGCAACAAAAAATCTGAGGAGCCACTTGGGAGCCGAAAGAGCCGGTTCTTTTAAGAGAGCCAAGCCGTAAGAACCGGCTCTTGAAAAGAAACAGAATTCCCATCACTAGTCTGTATGTTGTCAGTAGAACTGGGTGGGTATGGGCTTGTGGTTGAGTGCCAGGTTTAGAAAGTTGGAAGAGACTGATAGATTAACTTTCATACTGTTTTGGTTTTTTTAATGGAAAAAATCACTATCACAAACCTTAGCAGCATAAAACCTTTTCATTTGATGATATATTACATTCCAGACAAACCTCAGAAATGAACTATTGTTCCACTGAAGCAGCATTGGCACAGATAATGCATATATAAACAGACAGCCTTAATAGAAGAGTGATTTCACAACACTGCAGCATATGCAATTAGTGTGCAGTGTGTGATTGGCCAAGGTTAATGCAATTGGGTACATACACACACACACTCACCAAATATATATATAAATATCACATTTAAATGGAATTGGGATTAGGATCTGAGACTTCTAGTAGAGAACACTTTTTCCTCTCCAACTTAGCTTAACTGAAAAGTGTTGCAGAAATCGGGTTCAAACAACCTTCACTACTGTTCTGCAGTATCACCTGCGGACTAACTTTTTGAAGTTGTTGGGACCAACTGACATCTCCCTTACTGACAGATTCATTTATAGTAGCTTCTGGCTGCAGCCAAAAATGGACAAACCCACACTTCCTCAGCCTCAGTAAAGCGGCGGCCTCAGAGTGTTCAGTGACCTCAGCAACTTCAAATTTTGCTCATTGCTCACAGTTTTGTGAACTGCATCGCTGCAATATTTCTGTAGGAGGCCGATAGGGTACTTGATCAATACGAGTGACTCACTGATTACTTGGCCATGTGCTGACATGTGTGGCTTAAAAGCCCCATCTCCCATCCACAAAACTTTGCCACCAAATGAAATTTTGAAATGAGAGATTTCTTCATGGTGAGCTCTTACAAACACGCCGGACCAACAGTATGCAGTTTTCTAATCAATCACTACAGCAGTGTGTATGCCTGATGAGCATGACTTCAAATGGAGAGGGGGTTAGAATCAGTGAAATCAGCTGCTGTTTGGCTGGAATGAAACGCTGTAGATGACTGAGAGTCAGCGTCCTGCTGGGTGGGCATCAGGCTATCTGAGCCTGCAGGGCCCAGGCTGTTAACTGTTAACAGTGCACTGATTCGGTGTGCAGTGATTCAGCAGGGAGTACAACAGACAGGGCTGGAGTGACAATGTTTAGCACCTTTACTCGCATGAGATACAGCCGGTGCTCCACATGCTTCGCTCAGTTTTCAATAGTACAACCCAGATACGTTTTGACATTGTGTAAAGCATGAAACAAAATGTGATAACTTATTAATCCTTTTTGAGATATACTCAATTGAAAACAATACAAAGACAATATGTTTAATGTTTTACTTCATCAGCTTCACTGTTTTTTTGTAAATATATGCTTATTCTGAATTTGTTGTTTCAAACTAGTTAGGACAGAAGCGACTAAAGACTGGGAAAGTTGTGGGATGCTCCAAAACATTCATTTGGACATTTGGAACATTCCACAGGTAAAACCGTTCATTGGTAGAAAGTAGTAACACACTTTACAATAAGACTGTCACTGTGGAGCAATGACTTACTTATTGGGCTATGTTTGTGATACTTTAACTGTAATAACCGCAGAAATACGACAACTGTTATATATTCCGATTATGTTATGGTCTGTAATAATAACACGATTGCTACTGTAGCTGCAACATAACCTGGTCTTTATGGCAACGTTATATTACCTGATGACAAGCTTTATCAGATGCATTTTTCCAGACACACTCTCATTTTCAGGTGTGTCTTATGGGCTTAACCACAACCTGAAGCGTTTATTTACGCTTCAAATCTATTTTTTCGACAATATGCACGTAAACCCAAGGTTGGTGCCCAATGAAAAGGTGCTGAATAAATCTATTTATCCACATTTTGCATTCTCAGCAGAGCAGATCGTGCTGCTCTCTGGACACAGCCAGCCACACACAAGCTTGAGCTATAGCGACAGCCCACATTTCCCATTATCCTGTGCTGGACTGAGCAGTTTGTGAAGTTTGCTGTTTTATACTCCAAAATCCAAGTGTTACTTTGGAACATTGGTGTTTCTACAATAGTGTTTGTAATGTGTGTGTTCAGAACATGGTGGCGTCTGTTGATAATTGTCATTTTTATGGTGGTTTGTAGTTTTAACCATTAGTGAGATGGCTGCTATGTTTATCGAGTCTGGCTTTTGAGTTCTCTTCCCGTGCCGAATATCAGGGTGGACAATAATAGGGTTGACATCTTGATAGGTGCTGAATGCTCAACAGCTGGCAGTGACGTGTTATCAGATACATCAATTGTAAAAATATTGCAGAAATCATTTTAGTAACGTGTTATGCTACCCCCAACAGTGTTGGCTGGGTTATGAAAGAGGCATCCTCTAAAGGCTCGGCCATTCACAAGCAAGGATGGGGTGAGGTTGACAATTTTGTGGAACACGTGATTGTAAAGGACATTACTACACCAGCTCAGGAAGACTTTGTATTCTGTTTTTATCTATGTACAGTCTACCTTTTTGGGAATCTGAGCTGCACAATGCCCCTTTATTTTAAGCTAGGCACCTCGGAAACGGACTGACACTGAGTTTCATCTACCCCCAGAAATATAAGTGTCGCTTTGGACCAGACGTGTGAAGCTTTGGATTTTTTTTCTGCATTTTTATAGCTCAGGCCCAGTGCTAAGCGTCCCATCATTCACACCACTCACATCATGACCATTCATCCTCTGTAGGCCACTGTGTAACACTTCATTCTCAGCTCAGAAACATCTCCGGATTGCTTTCAAGTGAACCAGAACGCTGCCGCAAACCTTTTCACCAGGTCCTCTAGGAGGTCTCACATGAAGCCAATCTTGATGTCTTCACACTGGCTCCCTCAGAATCCAATTTAAACTCTGTTTGATCACTGATGTCTTCTGATCAGGGCTTCTTGGTAGTTCCCAACCCAAGGCTTAAAATTACTTGTAACTGTGGCTTTGAGGTTGTGGCTCTTAACTTTGAAACTTTGGACTTTAGATCTATAAACCCCTTTAAAGAGGAGCTCATTGTCTGTTCTTCAAGTCTGTTACTTTTATCTGTTATCTCAAATCTTTATTATGGTGAAGTTGAACAATACAAAGTCGGAGAAAACAAAGAACATGCTGTACAATATGAATTTGATAGTTCATGGGACTCCAAGTATGAAAGATTTGTGGAATTTGAAATAATTGTCACAGATAATGGTAATAAAACGATTGCTGTAGGGAAGGTGCAGCTTATACAATATATTCTTGTCACCTTATTTTGCTGTTCATTAACATATCTGTGCCCACGTTTATCAAGCGTCCTCGGGTCTCTTCTAGAAATCATACTGAAAGTGCTCCTTGGACTACAAAGACTCCTTCCTCAAAGGAGGACTTGAGATATTTATGTGCTATTGTAATGGGCCCATAAATAAAATTATGTTATGCAAATATGTTTCATATGTGCTCTACACTGACAACAAACTGAACCAGCAAGAGAGGGACGACTGCTCCGAAAGTGCAGTGTTGCTGTTTTATGACACTCTCACCAACAAAGTAGGAATTTGATGATGTATTGTAATCTGTAGTTTTACTGTTTTTGTTTGAGATATTAGACAGTGACGTCATTTGACACATGCAGGAAATAGCACCAGAAAAAAAGCACAATGTGTATCGGTACAGGTGAGTAAGTTATCTAGGTTGTGAACACAAAAACATAATGCCAAAATAAAAGTGTAAAGCTGAGGCGAGCTGCAGATTCAGCTGATAATTCTCTTTGGTTTGTTATTAAAAGTCCATTTGTATTTAGATTGTCGTTACTCCAAGAACAAAATCAGTTCCATCCACTTTAAATCTCATAATGACACTTAATAATAATCCACGTGCAGACTGTCGTTAACACAAGCAAGAAACTCGTGGCTTAAAAAAATAGACGTACATGCAATTAAAAGCAGCGGGTCACTTGACTCAGCTGCATCTTCGCGTCTGTTTATTAACTTATCTATGGCAGAGCTGCATGCACACTGATGCTGCTGCAGACCCTCAGTGGACTGTGGTACATCTCTCCATGGACAACATAAGAACTTCTCTTCCACTTTTGTATTCCCCCTTTCAAACAGGCTGTTATCATATGAACGTAATGCTTACATTTCATAGCCCCATGATTGGTAATATTAAATGAATAAATAATGAATCCTCAATTTGCATGAAGAAGCTTGTGTAAATGAATGAATCTGCACTGAGACATGAGACAGTGCTGTAAGAGCTATCAAAATTAGATTTTTTACTGCTGAAAGTATTGGTTGTGACATATTCATTGTCACTTTCGGTAACCTTTCTGTCATCAATGAATATCTCTCCTGCCAATGAATATCACTGCCTGACTGCCACATGCTGGTGGCCCCATACAGGTTAGGGCCCATTTGGAGCTGTGCTATGTCTTGGCCAAGATTGGAGTCATCTAAGTTGAGAAAGTTGATAAAATACTTTTACTCCTGGCCCTAAAAGTAAGACCAAAAATATGCCACATTTTCAACCTGGAAGCACCGATTTACTATTCTGAAATGCTTGATATGCCCAATACTGATTCAATACATGCAAAGTATACGGGCTTGGCAAATGATTATGTTTTTGTTTGTGGTTTAATTTTCTTTTCTTTAAATTCTTAGATGTTCTTAGGAGCCGCTCTATTTTTCTTAAATGTCAGATGTAAGTAGGGCACTGACTCTTATCTGCCAAAGAAGTCTTCACTCTTCATCACTGTCTTATATACTCTAACCTCCTCTTATTTCTGGCATCCATCTTTCTCTCTACCGCATTATCTTCAAATCTCTCTCCGTCTAATGTCTTTTTACTCCATCAGCGCCTGTGACAATTTTTCCTACTCACTTTTCTCAGTTTGTGTCTCTCTCTATGTCTATATTTCATTTGTCTCTTACTTGCTCTTTTTTCAACGGCTGCTATTTTGCTTCATCTCCCAGAGCCTCCAATCTCTGTTTGTGTCCAATATCCTTTTGCATCATTACCGGCCCCACTTTCCTCTCTCTCTCTCTCTCTCTCTCTCTCTCTCTCTCTCTCTCTCTCTCTCTCTCTCTCTCCCTCTCTCTCCCTGTCCAACACAACTTCTGTTTCTGTCACTGCTGGCCGTATTGTCGATCTCTCCTTGTCTTCCCAACCTCTCACTTGCATGTCTTTCACTTCCCTACTGCTAGCCAACTCGACATTGCGGACAGCCCTTGCTGTGTCTCTGCCTTTGAAGACCGTGAAAAAAAAGGCCCCTCACTGGGATTCAAGAGATTTCTGTTTTCTGTCAAGACTGGTCCTACACGCCTGAGGCATTTCATATTATTTCAAAGAATGAAGTAACACAATCATAAGCAGCATAAGAAAGCAGCACTGCCGACACATGCAGACAGTGTTGCAAGGGGGAGAGAAGGTGCTCACAACCAAAACTGTTATATCTCTGCATGTTTGTCCGATAGAGTGGTTGACAACACTTTAAAATGGGAGTTTGAAAGTGGTTTAAGGCTGCTGTTCTTACAGACTGCTGCTCTCCCAGCTTGCTGTGCTGGTTTTGGTTGTCAACAGTCATAGCTCAGGTGCTTTTTTTTGTTGTTGTTGTCTTCAAGCTACCTCATTATGCTTTCTTGCTTTTTGCCATCAAAGTTCATTTCACCGTCAGGTACACACCAGTTTTAACAAGTTCTACGCCATGCTCCGCTGCCTGAAGGCATGTACCCTGAGGATAGGCAACAATTGCTTGTACTTAATCAACATACTTGCACCCAGGGCTAGCAGACATGAACCTCTCACTCTCCCTGTGTGTACCAAATCATCCCTGAGGCATTATTCCCACCAGTTGCATTCATCATCCAGCCTACAACTTTGAACTGGCTCAGTGCCTGTGCCTTCAACTTTCTGACCCCATCCTCACTACCAACAGTTCACAATACTGCCTGTAGTGTTGAGAGGCAGACTTTCTTTCTCTCACTTGCTCTCCATCTAATTAGTGTCAATGCTCAATTCCTCTTCTCCTCAACACGGCACTCCCTTCCCACCCACCATCAAAGCTCTCAGTACAATTAAGCGTGTAAAGCGAGGCCAGGAGGGAAGAGAAAGGGAAAAATAAAAGGCAGACGTGCCATCTTTGAAGTGCAAAGTGAGATGGGGCAGGTAACTCTCGTGTGGGAGATTTGCCAGGTTTGCAGCACTGCTGGCAAGTGGAGAACATGTACTCTACTACAGTCTTAGAGCATTTGTCCTGATGTTTTATGGTTTTCCTTATGCATGAGTACGCGAAACCAGTGTAGAGTGCAGAAGTGCAGTTGAGTTGTCAAGGCTATTTATGTTGAAAGCATCATCTGGAGATATAGATAAGAGGGGACGATGATTGCAGAGATTATCAAGGGACAGCAGGACATACACTTGTTGAGGGCTCTCTTCACCTGCTCAAGTGCTCTATCAAATGACAGACTAGTCTTTGATTCCCTGAACTCTCCTCAGCCGAACACAACTGATGCACCACTCTCAGAGAGGACAAGCTGTGTAGGCATTTTCTTTCTGATTGGCCGAATTTGTACCTTATGTCTCTCTGCGTGTCTCCACATGACGGCGGTGGAGATGTAAAAACAACTTTGAGAGAAGACCAGCGAGAGCCCAGCGAGGACAACTCCTCGAGAAAACCATGAAAAATGCCATACACAGCCAGATTGAACTGGGGTCCATGACTTAAGGGAAGGTATAGAAAAAGACCAGGGGAATGAGCAAGCGAGACAGATAACAGGGTCAAGGATACCCAGCAATTTTAGAAATCACACACTCTCTCACACACGCACACACACACACACTCACAGTTGGGCACCAGCTTTCGGGTGCTGGCATCAAAGTGGACAATGAACTGACATCCTTTGGGGTAATATTCAATGTAAAGCATAATCTGTGGAGGATCACTGCGGAATGACCTCTGAGAATGGACACTAATGAGCCAGTGGAGATTGTGTGCGTGCGGCACACATAGAGTACCTGAAGACATCAATCAGCACTCATTTATGGAGTTTCAGGTGACTGTGTGAGGTAGACACAAATCTACTATAGATGTGTGAATTTAAAGACAGTCATACATGGTAGTGTGTGTATATATACATTTTTGTAGATTCAGTGTGACTGGTGTGTTATGTTCCTGAATGTTGTTGCTTCAGTCACTGGAGTGGGACCAATGGAAGTCAAAGAGCCTATGAGAATGCATGAGACACAGAGAGAGGGAGGCTGCTGAGAGAGATGGAGGAGACAAAAGTGTGTAGCAGTCTCAGCTAAGCTGTGAGCTGAGTGTGAGGAAGGCAAGTGTAAATAGGGTTACACATGGGCCTGTGATTTTGAGAAACGTTCAAATGGTCAAGTCACTTTTAATGCACTGTTTCATTCTTTCTGCTTCTTCTGGAACGAAATAAAATAGCTCACATGTGATGGGGAAAAAAAAAAAAAATGGCCCCAACACTTAACTCGCAACAGGATTGCTAAACTGAGAATACTGCCAATTTCTGAAAAATGAACACAAGCACGGGAACTCTTTGGATGTCTGGAACCGGAGCCTAGTTAGTGATCCACAAAATCAATTCTTGGGAGAGGCAGGCTTGGTATCAAAGTGGCACCTTCTGACACAGTGAATTGGCCAAAGTACAAAAGACAGACTTTATGCCAAGTGGTTGCATCAGAAGGAATCAAGCACTTGTTGCACCATTTAAAAACAATCAAGCACTTTTCATGTACTGTACAAACAGAGAACTATCCAAAATAGTCGGTTATTTATTCAATTTTCTGTGTATTACAGGCTCAATTATGCAACACTAATTAGCTTAAATGGGCTAAATTGTTCACGAACAGGTGAGCATATACAAACTCTGTTATTAGGCATGCTTCACAGCATTGCTTCTATTTTAACTGCTGTTTATTATTTTCTGCAGCACTAATAAACACAAGGGCTGCTGGTCTAGCAGCAGCAAACTATAATATTTTCCTCAAACCGAAGGAGACAAAGAGCATATTCTCAAACTACGACAAAAAGCACAACGTGATAAACTCACTAATGCTGTTTTTCAGGTCTTGTCATGGTTTATCCTGCTATAATTATGCCCTTCTCCACAAGGAGTGAACACATGTGGCCTACGTCATTGAGCCGCGTCTCAGCCAACCTGAGATACTTGCACTAGACTGAATGCCTCAACACTGTGATGGTTACCAGACGGAAAGCACAGTTTTTAAATGTCTCGTAGTGTTTAGCACTAACTGCTTTCGGAACTTCTAACCGAAGCTCTGTGGTTTGGACTTCAGTTTCACTCCTACTGTGGTTTGATTTTCAGATTTCTGTGTAAGCCACATGGATTTTTGAGAAAGCACACACTTTCGCTGGATGCCCTACACACTCTCTCTCTCCAAACCCATCTCTGCTCTCCTTTTTTCCTGTCCTTTTACCTTTTTCCATCACCATGAACTACCAGCTGCCTAAGCAGCACCAACTAGCTGGAGTGCCTGATAGCAGAATATTGATTTTTGGTTTTAGACAGGACACAAACCTTGGTCTCCTGGGTGAAAGTCCTGTATTTCACCCACCCATTCGCATTGACCTCCTCCCTTTTTCACTCTTTATACCATGTCAACTTGCTCTGAGCATCTTACATTGCCATGGATCTGATCTGATGGGGTTGAATTAACAGAACTTTGTTGGTGGTGATATTCTTCAGTAAAACTGGTCTTCACAACAAGATATGGACATATTTGGTGCTATCTAGTCAACAGATTCCTAAAAATAGCAAGATGATCTAGCACAAGCTCAAACAGCCAGAGAGAGGGCCAGTTCTTACTGTCTCATGTGAGAACCAACACTCCTCTGACACGTCACTGCAGCAAACAACACCTCTTACTTTGCCATGCTGTCCTGCAGTAAGGCAGTGATGACACAAAAGCGTATAAGAAAAAGTAACAGCAGGGATATTTAATTTCATATTTAATAAGATTTAAGATTTCATTAGTGACAATATTATAATCCAGCACATCCTGGACTTTAGAGTCACCACTTCACCTAAAATGCAATATGCATGTATTTGGAGAACATGCAGACTCTGACAGAGTCAGCTGGTGGAATTGAACCTCAGGTCATTCTGCTGTGATTAACCGAGTCACCGTCCTGTCCTTGATATTATTGGAACATTAAAAGTTTTATATAAATTCACCATAAATTCATTAATCCATAATGAGCACCTTTTAAGGATTCTAGGATTACTACAGGAATGTTATATATAATAAGGTTTGACATGACTAGATAGAAAAGACCTCTCACTTCCAAATGAAAATAAAATGCACATTTTATGAAAGAAATATATCAAGATGTTGGGTCAGATGCAGTATGTGCCTCTTGTGCCCGCGGTGATTCTATTTGCTGCTGTAAACTATAGCCAGAAATGAGTGAGTTTATCCCCGTCCTCGATCTGCTGTATCACGTCAGCGCTCAGCTCGATGGAGAGTAAAGACAGATTGAAACAATGACTGGGAGATTACCCAGGGGGATTTTCTGGGAAAATGGATACATTTTCAGGCTCACATTGGCTATCACCTCTGCAACAGTGATTTGGACATGAAAGCTAAAACAAACATGCTGAGTCGACAAACTCAGACTTTAGTGAAGCAGGGTGTCATGTGTCTTCTTTCTAAAGAGAACGTGAGATGCTGGTGTTCACAAGTCTTGGCACGAATTTGGCTTACATATGCACTAACATATCTACTTTATAACCTACAAATATATTCTGAAATTGACTAAATCTGCATGATAACTTTTAGAGTTTCATATTATGAATGCCCAGGGCAAGATATATCAATCATGGAAACACACACCATGATTGCAAATCACACTTATTAAACAAAAAACTTCTGGCAGCTTGCCACAGTGGATCATGTGTCCAGCTCAAATCAGAATTATCTATAATACTTAATATTGATATTTGTATAAAACAAATGTCATGAAAATGTGCTTTGTATAATGCGCACAGACACTTGGATGCAGCATTAAAATGATAAAAGGGGGACTCTGGATTGTGTCTGAAACACATATATTTTCAATACACCATTTAGTATATATAGGGTTTCAAAGTCATCAAATGTATTACATGATGAATGTCCTTATTCTAAAAACCCTGTTATTAATGGATTAAAATAAGGCATGTGATTGTACAAAACCCCCCCTTTTTTCTACCTTGAATCTACAGATATTTACACACTCGCTGCATCTGTCATTTCAATGAAAAAATTGTAAAAAATAAACATAAAAAGAAGCTCTGATGCTTTATTTTACAGTAAACACAGTTAAACCCTAATAATTAATCAGAAACTATATATATCAACTATACTTAAAACATATATGAAATCCTGGTACACCATTAGACACCAGTTCACAAGGTCATAGACTGATCATAAATCAAAGTCAGTACGTCTCAGTGTGTCACGTTACCGTCTCAGAGTCTAAGAAGTGGGGAAAAAAAAATATAATGTCACTGTCAGCAGGGTCAGATAGTGACATGGCCTTAACTGGTCAGACTTCTTCCCTGGCTCGGATGTCGACAGTAGAGGAAGCATGTATTAGGCTATTTATTACAACCTACAAACTCCATGGGACCGCAGAGAACATTGAGTGGCATGTACAGAACTGACCAGATGTGGACCGATGTGGTTTGACTTTAGTTTACTGTACAGTTTTCTTCTAATGAGCAACAAATGTCCCTGTCAGAAAGTCAATAAAGGCCAGAGAAATGTATTGTCCTCAGTGTTTTGTCTGCCTATTACTGAGACTACGTCCGATATAATATGGCATTACATTTGTCTAATTACAGCCTGTGTTGTCTAATTAAGCCATCGTGGGCCCATGTTGGTGGCATTAAATGTGGTATCTAATTACAGCATATTTTGGTTGTGGGTGGAATATTGTCTAACTATGTATATTATGGATGTGATATGGTATTATATTTGATTTGTAATTACACTATGATCTGCTAAAATGGTATCTAATAGTCTATTAAGATCTCCTATTTGGATACTAATTACATCATAGTTTAGGTGTATAGTTCCCAGGTGTATAAACTATGGTTATTGTGGTTTGATAAAGAACACATTATTTCTAGTTTTTGGCTTATTACGTCTTAGTGTACCGTAAAATAAAGTGCGACTGTCACACAAAGTCACACAGAAACAACTTTCAAAAACTGGAAACCCAAGGACAAAGGATGATGGATGATGATACAGGCCCCTCTGCAATGTGATGTTTTTATCTTGTTTAAGGATATTTCATCGTTAATCACTCATTTCATACAGATCTTAAAGTTGAGCTAACTGATAAGACACACACTCCGCAGACACAGACTTCATCAGAGTGGAGTAACTGTGCATGGCAGACATGGCAAAATGCAAAGTGGAGAGAGAAATCCTACAAGGAGACCGTGAGGCTGAATTAAATATTCCAAATTGATGAGGTGAAAGGTATACAGTTCTAATGTTGTAAACTTTCAATATGCAGTGACAATGTCGTTATAGCATAGTAATAATTGCTTTATTGCTGAGAAAGCCAATAACCATGAAGGTCAAAGCACTAAAATATGGCATTTTACTGTGACATTTGAGTACAGCTGCTTCTCGTGGTATCTGTCTTTCTCTACCCCAGGTCATTCCAGTCATCCTGTCTTTCAACACACGCATTATTACATTCATTACATCTCAGCAGGTGGGGTAGCGTCTCTACGTGCGTGTGTGCGTGTGTGTGGTGGGAGAGGGAACAGTTCGAGCTAATCAACTAGGAGGCAACCCATCTTTATCAACCATTTGACACTAATGCCATTAGGTGAGACGCATAGCTATGTGAGTTCATAAAATTAAGGCTGGGGCCAGCGGCTGAGCTAGCGCAGATGCTAAGGCTCCCATCTACAAGCAGTGTGATGAGATTAGCATGGTGCGCTAACCGCTGACAGGCCTCATCAGTTCACATCAGGAGCAGCAGGATGGGCCTGCTGAGAGGAAAACCATACCACCGTTACCAGACTTACCACTTTGTGTGTGTGTGCGTGTGTGTGTGTGTGTGTGTGTTAGTGAGTAAGTGCACAAGCAAGTGTGAAAAAAATAGAAACAGTGTGACTGATGGTGGGCAGGGTCAGGAAGAGTGTGTGTTCAAACTGATAAAACCTATCAACAATCAACATGACCCAACCTCTGCCTGAGAAGGCCAGATGTTCCACAGGCCCCAGTGCCAATGCCATTAAGAGCCGAGCCAAATACACTCGCAGATTCATGTTACTGATGGCAAAGCTGATAGGTCAAATTGAGTGTTACAAGTTCCAGCAACAAACGGACGACCTGCCTCGAACACTGATCACAGCAGACAGGCATTGGAACGTGTTGAGAGGAGAGCAGACGCTGTGGACTGAGCTCTGTGTTCAGGCCAGCTCTGTCGTTCTGGGACAATGTGACCTTGTACAAGCAAGGCACATTAGCGGATAGGACAAGAGCTGCTGCTAGCTGAGGCCAAAGAAGGGCCCCGCTGCTTCCTGTCGAAGGCTGCACCACAGCAGCACACAGCTCCAGGGATTCTTACCAGCGCTTGCGGTACAATCTCAGCACCTCAGCAACACACTGCATATTCAAAAGTGCATGTGTTTTAATAAGTGGACCATTTAAAAGTTCATTAAGAAAAGATCAGAGAGTAGACTGAGAAATGAGACAGGCGGCCGGCAGAAGTACAAACATTACTATTACTACAATAACCGCTGTACAAACTGTGACTTGTCTGGATAAATATGCACAACCGTCTTGTCTGAAAAGAGAAACTGGAAAGCCTCTAGTGGGCTATGCTGAAATTTCCATCCCCATAAAGAGACTTTGCCCAAGACTGAATCTTATTACAATTTTCACCGTGTAAATCCCTGGAAGATCCATGGGATTGCTGTTTAAGTTGAAAGCAGCAGCAAGAACATTTGCATTCCTTCACAAAACTCCCCTTGGGTTCGGTTTTTATTTGGACCACCTCCAGAGCTGAGAGAAATAACGAGAGACGCCAACAAGGAATTAACCCTGACCACAGATGTCACTACCTGCTACGTCCAACACATCGAGGGAATTTGGGCTGATAACCTTTTTAATTGTGGGTTTATTAATGCTTTATCACTGGACAGGTAAGCTGTAATGAAACATCCACCCTGTCGGCAGCGACGCACAAGCTCAAATGAATGGGACCTTGCACCCTGCTTCAGCGACAAATGATCTGCCACTTCACCCAGCCCTGACTGAAAGAAGAGGATTCTCAAGTGTTTTCTCACCTCAGCTGAAGGCCTAATCAAAGGACATCAGCTGCTAAAGAACAAGGACTGACTACATTGTTTGTGTTATGCTTGAAATATTTCTGGATTAAGTGAAAAACAGAATGAAGAAACATTATTGTTAGTTTGATTTGAAGAGCGGCTGACACTTTGACAACACTCCACGTCTGCTAACTCAATAGTTTGACAGGCTGTGTTTTCAGTTGTTAGATGGCAGAGCAAAAAGCTTTTGTTTTGTAAAGGCCTCATTAGCTCAGTAACCTTCAACACAGATGTTTGTGAAGCATTAGGTCTTCCAGCCAAACTGAAGACTGACTGAACCCCCCAAATTATCTGCCACCGTCTCTTTATCTCTCTGTCAGTTGATGTCTGGTTATTTCAGTAAACATACAAACAAAAGAACCCCAATTCTGCCTCCTAAAAGACCTACTGCAAACTAATTTATTTCCTGCATCGCTCCAAACTGGCATAGTTGACTGCGGAGCTGCTGCTGCTCCCCCTCCCTTAAAAAACATGCAGTTTGTCAGTCCTATCCAACCTCTCTGTCTCAAATCAATTTGTTTGCTGCCTCATAAATTTCCCTCAGTGTCTGAAATCGAACTTCCTGGACCTGGAAATTCCATCCAGAGAACAGTAAGTCATATTATCTTACACCAAGGAAGGTCAGGAAGACATCATTAAGCTCTCCTCGGAAGGAAAAAGGCCACCATTATCCATCTTTCTTAGTATTCCTCTCTGACAAAACCCAGTTATCTACATTTCCTCTCTATATTTACTCATCTCCATATACATGTTTCATCATCACAAGAAGGCAACTAATTGATGCTCCTCTGCGCCGCCAGATTGCTTTTAATGACTTTCTGAGTTAAGAGAAACGCAACCCTCCTCACTCTCAAGACTGAAGGAACATATTGAACAAATACAGATGGACTGAAGTTGAAGAAATTAGAAACCAGGGTCTTGGCTTGGCTTATGATTGATGTTTCAGCCTACTTGTTTTGTCAGGTCAGCTGCTTGTTTTGGGGAGAACACTGCAAAGCAAAACCCTTGTGTTTTAACTGGGTTTAGACCTGCGAGACCTGTGTGAAGCTGGTCGATAAGCATGGAACAGGTTGACTTCCCGACACTGTTGGAAGAACAGAAAGTAGAACTGAATTACTGAGGATATAAATGAGGCTTATCAAATGCCAGGCACAATTTTCTGTCATCTCCTCTGTCTATTGGTATCAGAGACGATCTCTTTCATCTCCATTTCTCTTCTGCTCCCCATCTGGACGAGCTGGTCCTCTGAAGCCGACTCCAGCCCATCATATCTCTTTGCTTTTCCTCGAATACTCCCCCCACTTCCCATAATCCTTCTTCCAGACTTATCTCACTCAGTCGTTCACACTGTCTATCTTATTTTAATACTATTTTATTATCTTTGTCGCATTCTTGCTCCTCTACCTCCTTTCCGGTGCCCTTTTCTGATCCATCATTTTCCATCACTACGCCGGCAGTGCTATCATGAATAATGAAAAAGAGAAGGGGGGAAAAAAAAAAGCAGAACATTGAGAAAGAAACCAGTCTTGAGCTGAGTCAGCTCCCACAGCACTGATGGTGTTTCCTCTGGTTGACTATGGAATCTTGGAGGGATGAGGATGTACATTCCCTGCAGCACGGCTTGGTTATAGCGATGTGAATACAATGAGAGAAGTAAATCAAGTGATTTCACTGCATAGATATGTGCACACTGAGAATTTACATGTGAGTATCGTGTCTATATCCATGCACATACTGTAGTGTACAGTATGTTTACGCATAAGCATAAGTACATACTGTCACAGTGTGACTGATCATGAATATCATGTTTCATATTTTCTTGTCCAATTCCAGGAAAAAAACAAAGATGCTGACCCTGGCACAAAATCAGCCGTTGAATACAAAAAACCCAAAAGAAAAACAACAACAACAACAAAAACCAGTGCTTAATGGCCTAATTTATTAGCCGTCAAATCCCAAACCACCAGCATGCATTAATGTGTTTGTGTGTGTTTGAATGTGTAAGCATGCCTGTGCAAGTCAGAGCGTGCACGCTGGCAACCATTTGGCTATGCCCACAGCCCGCCGTCAGAGCTCTTTATCACTGTGCACTGTGGTAAACTTGCTTTTCTGATCCAGCCAGATTAGCTGTGATCTTAACAGATCCCGTCTGATCCATGCTGCACAGTGGTCTCTAAACATGTTCCTATCTCCTCTCTAACACCAACTCAAAGAACAGCTTCGACTGCGGTTGACAGGCTCTTCATAAATAATGCAACGCACAACACAGCAAAGTAATATCAATACAGATATCATGTATGACATTTCCACCTGATTTTGTTGATCCCGTCAGAGCGTTACTGTAACACTGGCAATGTACTCCAGAATAAATTGTACATGAGGTTTGCATCTGATTGCACTGAATCATTTCAGTTCTTGAATCAAATTCCAATACATCGTCAACAGGCGACAATCTTACGTCAGATCCAGTCGACTGGGCTGGATCCTCTTAACACATGATCACAGCCAACCGCCCAATGTCAACGGCTAAAGACAGCTGTCTTTGGACATAAGCGGTGTATCCTTTGCAACTCTCAGTACCCATGATCCATAGCATGCCAGTCAGCTGTTTACTGAAGCATTCCCAAGACCCATGTTAACTTGTCAATGTCAAAAAACATCTCCTGGCCATGTTGTATTTACTGAGCATTTGTGTTCCAGTGACAAAACCCCCAAAAGAAACAAACAAACATACAAAAAACACAGCAAGTTGTAAATAGTAGAACATATTTTCCTCTATTCTTCTATATTCTTCAGCCTGGATATGTTGGTAATCACTGGGTATTAGAGGGTTTTAACAGGGCTCTGTGGATGTGTTCACAGCACTACTTCCAAGCCATCCATCAAACAGCACAATGTGTGGTGGAAATTCTTGTGAGCTGAAGGAAGGAGTTCACCAGGAGACTTCAGATGTCTTATGCAGAAGTATTTATTGCAGGCTTGATGCTTCAAGGAGAAGTTGATGAGCAACATAATGTCCACAAGTGAACCAAGGTAGTGCCACACCAAATTCAGAAGATGTCCTTTCTAATGGGGTGTATTAATACCCTCAATGGCACATGTTTTCCTTTCTACTCCTTGAACTATTCCCTGTTACGGATATTCTGTACTTACCTTCTACATTTGTGGTACTTTATTAGTTACTCAAAACCAAACAATAGCCCCTACCATACTTTCGTATGCCCAACCCTCCAACTGAGGACACTTTGCCCTAATCCCTTATTAAAATGCGAACTCGAGCAATCCTCCTAGAATTGGTCTGGTCTATGTCCGTACACTTTATCTGTAAGACCTTGGCTACCTCCGTAGTAAGAACAGGGGAGAAGTTACCTATCTGCTGTCTGCTAGAATGGTCTCTAAATATTATGTTAACGTGTCTCTGTCTGAGGTCTCTGTGTTGTCCAACCTTGAGACCTTTGGGCGCCTAACTGTACATAAGGCCTGTGATAGAAAATTCCCTCACACAATGCATTCTAGAAAGTCAGTTATTGTTGATTTTAGTTGAGTTTACACACTTCTTGGTTATTTGAGATAAACATCTGTTGATGAGCTTGGGAACCTAATGAGTTATCTTTTGATTTTGTGCTGGTCTCTGCGGAGTTAGTCTCTGTTATTGGGCAGGGGGGAGTGGGTTCAGCTTGGCCCTCAGGTCCTCTCAAGGACCCGCCTTTGTATGTCGCATCCTTCAGAGGATCCAGCCTCGAAATCAGGACTGAGCAGCTGTCTCGTTTTATCTCTGGATGTCTTTCACTTTACTGATACGTCTCTTTTTCACTCGTTGCTTGTTTTCATCTCTGCTCGTTACTCTCTTTCTCTCATGCACACTGCAGGATGTGTAAACATAATATAGCTTTCGATGTTCACCCACAAAGCCTATTTGGGATGCGATCATCATATCAAAGAAACATGATGCTCAAAGATGTTCATAACAAATTCTGCATTTACTTCATTGTACCGATGTGAGTGACTACTGAGCCTCCGGCATTTTCAAATCTGCTTGAGGACAAATACCAAACATGATTCCAGCAACCTTGATACAAATGATGCGTGATCACAAGAGTGACTTTACTTGTTAAAATCCCCTACGACACCTGCTTCATGTCATAGTTAATTAGGCTATTGTGCTCACCACCAAATGTATCTCGCTTGTCTTTGTGTCCAGTTGCGTTTGACTGCAGTGGCTTAATTGATGTTTAACGTTGTTTACTTTTGTATGCCTGACTAAATTTTGACTGTTGTCATTCTTCCATAAAGATAAATGCAGACTCTGTGTTTTACCACCATCCCCGGTGCAACCTGACGAGCTGCTGAAGACATTCACAAGGAGAGGATGGAGAGGCGAAACTCTGGACAGCATTATGGCAGCCATGGCTCAAGTCAGAGAGCATCCTGAAACATCAACGGTTAAGAAATGGATGCATTGTAATGCACTGACCATGAACTCATTATGGACTATGTACTCTAAAAGCTTCGGATGCTTCAGTTCATCTGACATGGACCTGGACTGTCTTTTGCCACCTTTAAGTTGTGTTGTTGTTCCTTTTAGCTATGCAGTGTTCCTCTAAGCTTCTAACTTTTCTTCTAACTAACTTTGCTCTCCTGATATTGTCCTTTTTTACTCGCTGCTTTTGGCACATTTTATAACATGTGTCTCCTGCTCCCAAAGTGCCTTGATAAAACTGCGGTGTTTTCATTCAGGGCTCTTCCAAAGAGAGACATTTAATAGACAGTGGCAATTTTAAAAATAACAAGAGGTAAGTTATATTTGTCATTTAATGTTGATTTTATACAGTATATACCTTTGCCTTCCATCCAGGGAACTTGTTTGAACTGCACTGTTATTTCATTTACATAGTAATTGTTGTATTTAAAAAAGTTTTAGCAAGACCAGGTACAGTGATGTACAAGACACTTCAGAACTCAGATTTTAGAAAATCTATGTAGAATTGATAAAACAAAATACAGCAGAGCTTTAAAACTCTCTGGTGTGAGAAATGCTTGAGCAGATCAGGTTGATTTAACATGAAAACATAGTATATACTATACATAAAGAAGTTATGTTACTTTAGCAGACAGTAACTGAGGGTACTGAACATAATAAAAGACCTTTATGTTAGTTTAACAAAGAAGAATTTGGTATAGTGAATATGAACATATGATTTCCAGCAAATACAATTTTAATATGTGCAACCGATGTACGTATTTGTTTCATGCCAAACTGGTGATTTTTTTTGTGGCATAATGTTCATATTGTAAACCATTAGACAATACCACAGGGCAGGCATTAGGGATTGGCTACCTTGTAAAACGTTGCTACCGCGATGTGTCCTCAGGCTCTCAGTCAGATCCAATCAGGATAGTGGCGCAGCAATGTGCATCCTCCACAACTCCACCCTATTATTTCTAATAGCTAATTGGTGGATTAACATATGCAACCAGGCAGTGATGTGGTGCATACGGTGTGTGTGCGCACGTCTTTCTCTCTCTCTTTCCTGGCATTTCACTTTCCTGAGTGTGTCATTCCAAAAAGCACCTGTATGAGCTGTGTAAGGACATCATTCCTCCCAAAACTGTATTTGGGACCATTATCTTCAGTGAATAAAAAGGAATTCCCAAGATATCACAGGGTGGTTGTCCTAATTTGCCTTTTGACAAAGTACCCAAAGTAGACACAAAGCTGCATAATTGCAGAGATGAAATACATGAATCTGTGTTGGTTCTTTGCTTAAAGGTGGGGCGAGTCATACTGGAGTAAGATTCTTGATATTTGCTGAATCTGGCATGCAGTGAATACCCTCTCACGGTCCGCTATGGACACCGCTATGGTGTCAGTGTGGTCTGAAAACAAGTAATTTGCTTGAGCTTTTCATTTGGTGGCAGATCTCCACAAGTTGGCCTTCAAAGCACCTCTTCAAACAGGAGATGAGGGAAAAGGATAACATATCCATGGATGGATGCTTTAATCCTGAATGCAATGGTGAAGTACAGCAAAAGACAGAAAATGATTCCAAGAGCCGGAGGCCGAATTGAAGCAAGAGGAAATGGAACCATGCCGCTTCCCATTCAGCTGAATAAGCACTGTAAGTGCACAGGAGTGTAAATGTAATGCGAGACTTGTACAGTAGATGGGCTATGGGGGAAACCACACTGAGACTGTGGAAAGCAGTTACAAACTGCAGCTCAAAAACAAAATGCAACATTTGTTCAGCAGCTGCTGCAAAGCCTGTGGCTCCGTTTACAGGTGTGTCTGAATTCACTGTGAAAGAGAACGAGAAGCAGAGTGATTAGTAGCTTAAATTTACAAAGTACTACGAGCCACAACTGTGCCAAGTATAATCTTGAGATACTTGTACTTAACTGTAGTATTTCCATTTCCATAACCTGTTCACATTTGACCCTCACGCCAGAAACCTCATGAAATACAGTTGAAGCAGTATGCTTGTAGAAATTAATATGCAACTGTCCTGTTTGGATTTTATCCACCATTATGTAGTTGAACTTCCACAGTATATTTTTGACCCAACTGTCACAACAAGATTAAATTTGGGATATTCTTTCTGCAGCTCCCACTCCGGCTCTAATGTGCTTGTCATGCTTGTCAAGCCTTGGTGACGTGGTCTTGGTGGTAAATCTCTACAGAGGAAAAGACACTCACTCACTCACTCAGCTGCGAGTGCGACTCTGAAGCACGTGCCAGAGGCACTGTGACACTGTGAGGTCAGAGTAATGTGACCACCGGCGTGGTCAGTGTTCATGGCTGCTTTATGGAAAATACACTGTCAGTTTAATCCAGCATTGCTTGGAGAGAGCAGAGCTTTTCCATGCTTTTTCAAATGCCTATGATTTCTCACAGATTTGACTCAAAAATCTTTAAGAAAATCTACCTGCACTAACTGCAACCTGCTTTAAATCCCACTCCTGTCAATACACAGGTTCAGGGGCAGATACTCCACCTTACTTTACTCAGCGGGACCTGGCATTATGTTGGGGGTCTGGGGGTCCTCTGCATGGAAAATTTGAATATCAGACACTCCATCTCCGGCATTCTGGTGACTTTTTATGCATGTAAAAAACAATAAAACCTACCTAACAGTAAATCAGCTTGAGGCAAAATTGTCTTTGAAAAGGCAAACATAAAATGCAGACAGCCAGACAATGTTATTTATTGGGGAGGACAAGTGCAAGTCCCCCAGTCCCTATGCCTGTGGTGCAGACTCTCCTCTAATTTTCTCCTTCTAGTTGGCTTCATTTCACAGAATGTTGGGAAGACGGAATTGTCTGTCCAAGGTAAAAGACGCATTTGAAGATTTCAGCTGGGACCAATGTCCCTGTGGCCCTGCCCCTGGATCCCCCCCCCCCCTCCCCCCCCGTACATGTTTTAAGCATCCAGCTGGTCTTTGCTAGTGCTTCTTGCCCATGACAACAGAAAAAAGTGCGTTACCAAGAAAAGCATTGTTTTAATTCAGGTATTCAATGAATAATCTGCAGAGGAGCTCAGAGAGGAAATGCTGTCTCGTCGCAGCATTTGACTTTTTTTCTAGAGAAGCTGATTACAGTGAATAACAAACCAGCCAAGTGTGACAAATGAACTGTGTCTGTATCCATACATAAACAAAGGCATGCACACAAACTCATGCTTTTAATTAAACCAACCATGACCATATAATTCAACAATAGAGGGAAGCGCTGTGTTAATGCTTTTTTTTTTTTTTTAAGTCAAGAGTTGTTCGTTTTCCTGTTAACTAATTTTAATCCTTCCTTTGCTGTGCCAAACACAAACAACTCTCAAAGACTTTCCAGTCTAACAGTAAGTCTCAATTAATCACACCATGTTTAGAAGCTAGCTGGAAACAGTTGCCCTGTTCCCTCTGCTGATAAACAGTTAAACATTATTCAACCTAAGGAGTGCTTGAGGGTGCACCGTAGCATCATGCTGCCAGCAATCAATTCATACTGGGCATTTTTTCCAATTACACAATATGCATACGGAGTTATTGTGCAGGTCAGAAGAAGCTGAAATCATTGTCATTGACTTGCACAAGATAGCTATTTTTAAAGAAATTATTTCTTATTGATGGCTCAGTATTATGTTAAAAAGGTGAAAAGGTTTGAATTGACATAAAAAGTAATTTTACACAGAAAAAAAAACAGTGTTTGGTGGTGTATCATTGGGTAGATTAGTAATTTGTTCACATGAACATATGGCATTTGTTACTAAATTACTTTCACATGAACATTCAAATTTGAGGTTTAAAGTTCATGACAAGCAATCTTGAGTAAACATTAAACTACACATGCTGTGGCATCATGTGTCTGTAGGTCTCCCCCTCTAAATCTTCACTAGCTCTCATTGACTACTTGTTTTCATCTTCAGTATTTGAAATGAGTTACTTTCTGCCATGCTGCTGCCTCGTCAGTAATGCTGATGGTACATCCAGTGCTGCTTAATTCTTTCATTCCTCCCGAGGTCATTTCTCAACCATAGTTTTTCCTTCGCATCTGGAATGACTGTACGTGATAAACCGTCATGACTAAAGCAGCAATAAATCATTTTCCATTCCTCCACTCCTTGCATTTCATTTTCCCTCCTTTACAAGCTTGATCACATATGAAATCGACTCTTCTTTCTTGTGACATTTGCCTGTGGTGTCTTTGCCGCCTTTATCTCCCTTCCTCTGTATTTCTTATCAGTGGTGTTATTACATTGCTTTGTGCGCTGAGCGGGCCAGAAGGGAAGCCAGTGTTTTCTGAACAGTTTCAAACAACACGACCATACAGCTCGAAATGCCACCATAATTTTCATCTTCAAAATCACTGTGTCAAATATTAGTTTACATTCTGATTATGAAACATACGAACAAAGCAGCTTGTTTTCCACCTTCTTTCAGCTCTTCTCATTCATTTAATGTCCTTTCTACCTACAGCACACACTGTACACTACGCAGTGGAACCCAAGCACTGATGTTACTTTTAAGTTCTCACTGGAAAGACTCAGTGCTGCACGAATGCTGTACGAATAAGCCTTCAACAGAGGTGAGGGGTTTAAAAATTTAGAGCTTTAACTTTTTCTGGGTTTCATTTTTAAGGAGGGAAAGGACTGCAACAATTTTGCTCTGAGAATGTTATTAAACCTGAAAAGAATGAGCGAGGCAAAGGGGTACCATTTGTAACTGGTGTTTCTAGGTTTGCTTGCACTTTGTACACTTTTTCCTCCCTCAGTTTTTCATATCACACGGAGCAAAGATTAAAACACGTAAGGCTTTGAGATGTGAGATGCTTCAAAGACCAGCAGGAGAACTAGAGCAAGAACCCTGTCCGAGGTGGAGGATGACTCAAACCCTCCACTCACCTCTGCAGGTCCCCAGTGGAGGCAGAGAAGTGTCTGATCACAGCCACGGGGAGCCCGGCACTGCCACACACTAAGGGTGTGCGGGTGTGTTCATGTATGCATATTGTGTGTGACTGGAGTTCCTGTGATCTTGTGGATGCTCCCTCTCAGAAAAGGAGCCTTCAGGGAGACACCATTAGAAGAATCTAATTAATCAAATGTACCGCAGTAACAGCACAGGTGGAACAATTCTGGGAAGACTCACACACCCCCCGTGCACCCGCCAAACACAGCTACCTAACGTTATTTCACCACGTCACTTCAGCTGCTAACCTCCAGGAACTCAGTTCTCTGAACTGCTGCTGGCATGAGTTTGCTCCAATTGTACAAATGGGTTGAGTGCACAATTTAGCCAAGCCCAAGTAATACCATGCATGAATGCTGGGCTGAGCCTGCTTACTTCAACATAACACAAACACATCCTCATTGCCCTCATGTTCAGGTCAGGATCGATAGGCTGATTGATTGAGTAAGGACAGATGTCATGGCAGCAGGCAAGATATGGATGTGGGATTGCGTATAGAACACACTGGACCTCAAGAAACCACTCAATCTGACCTTTAAGGATCGATGATCCACTCAAGACTAAGTGAGAGGCGTGCAGCAGTTAAAACGGGTTCATAATAAGAAATGCATTCCCGTGGGTTTATGGCAAATAAATGCAGGAATAATTGACTAAGGGGGTTCTGAAAGTCATACTTTTAACGTGTTTGGTACAAAAATGAAAAGTTGCATAGTGTTTATTCAACATGCTATCATCAGTCCAAGTGTTCTGTAATGGTTAGAAATCAAGATTAGTGCCATCATGCACTGACTTTTCTGACAAAGCAGTCCTTTTATTGTGACTTCATAATGCATATCACAAGGGACAGCAAGACAGATTGGCTGGATAATTTAGTTAAGTTCCTTCCCCCTGACAATTGGAAGCACATGCTCTACTCTCAGTTACAAAACAGAGCACACATGCATACATGCATACATACATACATGCATACATACGTTGTACATACATAAACAATAGACACACTTTGAAAGAGATGTCAACAAGGTAGTACAGGAATACTAATTGGATAGTCTACAGACTGTATCCTAATTACATCAGAATGAACGTTGAGATAATGAGATTTTTTTTTGTCTTTGAAATGTATGCTGTACTTCTAATTGCTTCCTTCTGTTTTATTTGCCTTTTAACTGTAGTCCATTAAACATGAGAGAGAGCGAGAGAATAGAGAATGACAGCGTCTCCATAGCTTACACAGGTAATTATTATCCCCGGAGATCGTTTGCGATTGAGTGTCGGCCTCTGTTAGAGTGAAGAGCTGATCATCTACGGAGGCCATGAAAAGTCACATGAAGGCTTTCACTCTAAATCATATATTATCTTTAGCTTTCAGTGTTTCAGAGCAGTAACACACAATTTAGCCTACTACTCTATCCAATTATCAACTTCCCATGAGGCAGACACAAATTTCTTGTTGTCTCCTCAAAGAAGGACAACATAATTGTGATGTTATTCTGGGCCAGGGTAATTAATTGCAGCTTCAAACAATCAGGGTAGTGATATTGAAAGAATACAGCAAATAAAAAGCGATGAGCTCAATGTAACAGCGACACACTCTGTTGACCTTGCTATTGTAGCTTTTGTTCAGAGGCAGGATCGAAGGTGTGCCATTGCTGGATTTACAATAGACCACGGAGCGATTGTGGGGTCCTCTGGCAAGATACAGCACTTGACAACAAAGACAGAGAGCATGCAGCAAGCACACTGGGGCTGTGACTTCAAGGTCAGAGGGGGCATTAGAAAGTGGTCTTTAAACATCTCTTGCGTGTCCATGATGCAGTGACCTCTAGGTTCAGGAAAGCCCTCAAGGTTTACTCATTGATGAAAAAAGAACAGCAGCCTTGGATAATCTATATCAGCTCATTAGCAGTGAGGTATCAAGTGGGCAAATGTTTCTAAGACATGAGGGTTGAAAGGAACAGGACTGGAGGGAGTCCTTGGGTCCAGCTTCAGACAGAGAACCTGCCACTCCTCTTGGTATGTCTGATCAGTGTGCATTTCACACGCAGTGTTTCACGTCTTGCTCTACTAGTCCTCTATTAACTAGTCCGTACTGCTGAATGAGTGTAATGACCTGAGGCAGGAGGAGAGTATGTGTGTGGGCTGTCTCCACACTGTTCAGTCCAGTACATTACTTCACAACAGACCACGATGCAACACTACAACATCGATAGGTATGGGCGACCACACCTGAACAACTGCAGTGCTGCTCAGGGCAGAACAACTGAACATTTTAACCTACAGAAGTCAGTGCAGCAGTGATTTTACTCCATACAAGATCTAGCGTGGCATGCTTTTTAATGCTCTGACCCATCAGGCTACCTGGCCCTTAACCTTCAACATGAGCTCAGATATTCCTTTGTTACCATGCTAATTAGAGCATCACCTCTCTTAGAACAGGTATACTCTTATTGTATGAAGGGGATTTTCAGTGCATTGTGCTCCTTTATCCCTAATCAGCATAAGACACTCTGACCTTCTTGACATCAAACTGCTCCAGTGTGCTGCATGTTACTGTCAATTATCTGCTTCCAATCTCCTTATCCCTACTGTTTAAATGCATGTGCACAACATGAGTGAGCAGTGAACTGGAGGCAAGAACACAATGCAACAAACGGCCCTGATCTACAGTATTTCACTTGATGTCACCGGGATTCTGTCTGGAAATGAGTGGCCTCGTGATGCATTTAACTTACACTGCATCTATCTGCAGGTACATCCTTCACTGACATTATTCAAAACCTTTGTGGTTCAGGTGTGAGCAGCATTTTCACCAGAATATTCTGGTTACATGAGGAGACATGAGGGGATTTGCAACCCATGCAGGACAGATTTATTCCTGACCTGGTTTGTTTATTCACCTAAGATACTTCCTTCTTCTTTTGGTTACATTTTCTGACCTGAAAATACATTTTGTGAAGACGTTGAGCCGACTGCCTTATGTTTTCATTCAATTAAAAAAAAACGATAATATATTTTGCAGTTGTGAGCAGTATGTGTATATGCTATGTCACAGCTATTATTCCATCTCCATATGCACTGGATTGCCATTATAGTAGGAGTCAGAGCACATTTCAAGCATTTCTTTTGGTTTTATGGTGCAGAGCACTGCACAAAAAACCCTGGAACTTTTACTTTGAGAAGGGAGGATGTGTCTCCTGAAACATACATGAAAGAAGGGTTTGTTATGGACAAAAGGCCATGGGTCAACAGTTTCAGTGTCTAACAAACAATGTTCCTTACAAGGGTTCAGTGTGTGGTCGAGGTGAGCTTGGCTCTCTGGGTGAGCCAAGTTTTGTTTTCGACTTGTAAGACAACTGTTCAATTCTTAATGCCTCGCTGTTCTTTTTATAGTCCAAGACACACACACAGGCCTGACAGACCAAGTGTGTTGCCATGGAGGTAGCCATTTCTCCTGTGTCCTGGTTTTGTCATGCTTAACAG
The DNA here is from genome assembly GCF_051107435.1 of Chaetodon auriga. Classification (NCBI taxonomy): domain Eukaryota; kingdom Metazoa; phylum Chordata; class Actinopteri; order Chaetodontiformes; family Chaetodontidae; genus Chaetodon; species Chaetodon auriga. The sequence goes on from NC_135087.1 coordinate 19,713,800, forward strand.
GTCAGGCTGCAGCTGGAGGGGTCAAACCCACAGCACAGTCTTGCCAGGGCTATTATGTTTCAGCTCCAAAACAGATAAGTAGAACAAATTGCCTCTCATCCAAAGGTAATGGTTCATAATTATTTCCTAAGATAAGAAGGGTTCTGGGTGCAGACAAAAGACATTGGAAGGCTCTCCTGTCTGTGTAGTGAGTGGAACATTGATCTGTCCAGATGCAATCTCACTGGGTAGAGGTGAGAAGTGACGATGCCATCACAACTATTCTTCTGGCTCATTTTAAATCAAACTTTCAGAAACTTTGTGCAGAGCTTCTAATAAATAGGGATCACCCACAGTGTTCTTTACCAATTTATGTCTTCTAGATTGTGCAAGGACGGAGTAAACCTCGGCCTTTCCGTCCTTATGAAAGGGCTTAGGAGCGTGGTCCCAGAGGGCCTTTCTGAGGCACTGATAAAAGGCACTTCAAAGTTTGTGGGCGGCTATGTTCAAGTGCCCACCAGCTGCAGCTTTCGCTTTCCCCATGTTGCAGCTTGCCCTTTCTTCCCAAAGCAACCGTGCCTCCTCACAGTAGGCTGAAAACTAACTGATGAAGAATCGTCTGGAAGTCATTGTACCAGCCAAGTTTGCCAAAAACAAACCTTATGTCAAACAGCCACACACAACGATTGCAACCCTTCCTTCACGTGTGGGTGTTTTTGTATGTATGAGAGCAGACCTGGTCAACTATTGAAAGAGCTATCTATCTTCACCAAATGCAGGACCTGAGGACTGCAGATGGGATTTCAGTACTCAATAGTAACACGAAATGGTACATGGGTAACACTGCTTTTTATAGCACACACAAGTTGGAGGTGCTAATGCTTTTCTCTGTAAAATAGCTAAAAATGATAAAATCCTTCAATTTTACAAGGTATGAGGCATGCATCAGCGCGTGCTCAATCAGGTAGATGAGACAGATTGATGTCACAGGTAGACTATTTAGGTGGTAGATAATTACATTCATTCATTAAATCATTCATTTTTGTAATATGATACAACAGTGAAGTCCAGCCCATTCTAGGAATGATTCTACAGTAGACAATTTCACCTGCCACAGTTATGTTTTTATTTGCCTTTATGGTAGTTTACTATCTTGTACTAAGGCACACACTCAAAGCACACCGTTTCACTTAAATGTAAGTATAATTACTTAACACAAATCATAGTAGAAGTGGTTGTCATTTTACAACATATACGTGATTGACTCTGAGAAGTTATGACTCCAATTCAAAGTTATAGTTCAAAGTACTCCATTTAAAACTTTTTTCATTTGTATCTGGTTTTTTTTTTGTTTTTTTTTCAAACACACGTTCATTCCAAACATATGGCTGTGACAGCAGGAGAAGCTACTGTTTTAAATGCAAAGAATGAGATCAATGCTGCCAGCGTTTGCCTTAACTCCAAACATTAAAACCACTGTAGGATAAGAACATTAGCTTCTGTAAGCCGGAGCTCCCTCTGCATTTTGCCTCTTTATCCTGAACCCTGCTATGCTCAGCCCAGCTAAGAAAATCCAGATGACTCCCTGAGTTGGCAGATGACAGACAGCCTTGGGGCGACTCTATTACAAACAAACAAATCAACGGCTCCAGTAAACAGCGTCCTACTGGATATCTCCTCCTGCCAGTCAGCTCCAAGCTCCAACTCTTGCTTCTCTATGCCGTGTGTGAAAGCGAGAAATCAATGCGTAATCATATTCGCACTGTCTTTGGCAGGAGACATCAGGGGCAGACATGGAATTGAGATGACCCTCTCTGCGCAGAACGGGCGCATGAGAAGCTAAACCCATTCAGATAATTTTCTCTTTGTTTCGCCTCTTCCACAGTGTCCTGATTCAAAATCTCTCTAGATTGCACTCGACAGAGGTGACTCATTTTCAATCAACTCGATTAGTGTCACAGAAGAAGCATTTGGCACCGAGATGGTTTTTGCATGGTTTGATTGAGTGGATGTATATTGCTCGAGCTTTACCTCCCTCAGCAGTCGCTGCTGCATGTCACCACCTGTTAGTCAGCCTCTGTGGAAAAACACTTCACTGTGCCCTCTCACAACAGAAAGAGCTAATGTGTCAAACCAATCTAAGATTACTGCTGTGATTGTTCTTGAGCTAAATGTTAAGCATTGTCTTTTATGCTAATTGCCTTGCCAAGGGCACCATTGCCTCATGCTATTCTCATTACTGACTTTACCCAGAGCACCAATGTCACTAACCGCCCCCACATATCAGCCTTAGGGGAGGAGCACTGCAGTCACATACCAGTGATGGCCAGGGACATCATGATAATGACTGACAATGGGTGCATTGAAGCTATATTTCTTTTCACACATTGATCAAAAAAAAACAAAAAAACAACTCACAACCAAATCATAATGGGATCTGTGGGATATGGACATATTCCATATTGCAGACAGCCACCGCCAGCAAGGCCATTGCCATATATTATTCTTTACACAATAAAGAGCATTCATCATTCATTACTGAGCATCACTATATGCAGCATACAGGTATCAATAGATTGCGCTGATAAGAATGTTTATGAAAGCTGGACTAGACAACTTCAGTGATTCGTCAGATACTGTAGAAAACAGTTCTAGCTATGCCACAGATCACAACCATTAAGTATTCATCACTGATTTCCATCCCTTTTAAATTGCAAGCGCCAGTGAAATGTGTGGAGACAGCAGCTCGCCCAGCTCAATTATTCAAAACACGCCAACTGTATTGTGGCTAAGTGAGGGCTTGAACATGATTATGCACATATATTTCCTTTGTACTTTGTGTTGCCTACCTTCAGTCATGATCAGCTTCTTTTCTTCTCTTTCTTTTTTTGGCACACATACTGTACATACATGATTTGAACGATGGCTGTTGCAGGGTCAGGGAGAAGGTAGCAAAGACCTGATGTCGCCTTTAGTTTGTTGCTTTGTAGATAAACTTTCACATGTGTGCATATCATGGACATTTTTAATTCAGTCCCTCTGGTCTTGGGGGTTTAGCATCCAATGATCATTCTAGGCGGGTAGAGAAACACGCTTTATTAATAATTTTGTTCAGCCAAGGTCTTTGTATTGCAGAATTATCATGGTTGCTGAAATGGGAGAATATATTATGTCCTTATCATAATAAAGAATGTGTGTGTGTGTGTATATATATATATATAATGTACAAAGCATATATAAAACTATAATGAGATATGTGTATTTTATGTGATGTGAAAATATTTGAACGGCAATTAAGGACTAAACCTGATAGTGACGAGGAAATTTTCTACTGAAAGCCAGATGGCATCCACACAGAAAAATATACGCTGGATTTATTGACAGTGTGAACTTGTGCCATACTCGGAAAACAAAGTAATTGCTTTGTACTGCTGGCTGTTAAACTGTTGCTAATTTTACATCATAATCATAGATTATATTAATCCAAGTGGTGATGTCTTAGCCACTGTGCTGAGCTAACACACACACACACACACACACACACACACACACACACACACACACACCCTTCATTTACGACTCGATGTGCAGGTCTGGCATTTATCACTTCTCCAGTCCACTCACACAAACTCCTTTCTCTTACAACTCAATATATTTCACTTTTCCAATTTCATCCAGCACTCCACCCATCTGGTTTCAGACTTGTGGCTCATGATAGGAAGGAAAAAAAAAAAAACATTTAAGGAAATAAATAGGCCCCTCTGTCTCCCTCCATTTCACCATCACCTCAGGAGATAAGATGACAGAAAATGTTTTCTCATCTTCCAAGGTATGAAAATGAATGATGCTGGAGGATATGGAAGATTTGAAGGCGGGGGCCTACATGATGTTGCAGACAACTGGCTCAGTAAACTATATTCAGCTCTTAACCTGAGAAAAGTTTATGAAAAGTAATATCGAAATAGCACTCAATAGCAGACATGCCATACTTTTGGTATAGGTGATCAAAGTCAGATTGTTTCAGTGCCTGTTTAGCGGTAAGTTTCTACACTGGCATGAGGAATAGGTAGCTCAAAGTGAACAGAGGGGTCCCCCACAATGCACAGCATCAAAACAGCTTGTCACAAAAACAACAATGAAAGAAATTAATGGATGATGTGTTCAACATAAGCAGAAATTATTAAAGTATGAGAAGATGTAGATTAAGGAAGTTTGTTGAAAAAAATAAAATTCCTCTGCAACGGGGGAATGTGATACCTTCGTTCTTACCTTCCTCCCACCCCTGGGGACTTCCTGCCTTCTTTTCGGTTTTCTCGCTCCGTTCCTCTCCGGCGGCCACGATGCTCCATGTGAACTCTGGGTTACCCTCCAGGTGCTCGTCACACGATCTGCTACTGCCGGGACATCGGTGCTCTGGTGAAATAAAAGGCATTTACATGTGGAGCCACGTTTATGGGTGGTACATCTCCAATATTAATACAAAGAATGTTCTAGAAATTAAAATAACTTAAAAGACAAGGTGGTTTCTACAGGGACTATCATATTGTGGTTACTAAACAACACTCAAGCTGAAGTGAATAGTGAGGCCCACTTTACGAGAAACTTATTAATCCAGATCCACTGGGACAGACAAGTGAACGCACCAGCAAAATATTTGTATGAGTGCTTAAATAATATCAGGCAAAGATGATTGGAAATATAGAACACCTTGTTCACTCTGATTAGCAAATGAAACTTTTAATTGCAAGCACTGTCAAGGGAAACAAGGTGTTCAATCAAATGCGGAATTTTTTGCACCAGCACTATTTTTGGTCTTTTATAATAGAAAGCTCACAGCTTCAACAAACAAGGTGTTGCGTCTTTAACTACAGTCTAACACACTGTAGTTTTCAAACCTTTGCAAAATCCACGACTGCTAAAGAAATGACAGCTTCATTCCAGATTAGACTGCAACTTTAAAGGACCTGACAGAAAAAGTAACAACAGGCTCAGGGAGGAGGCTTGTCAGTTGGATGTTTTGTATTTTCAGATTTTACGGCCTCTTTCAGTTGCACAACATCGTGTTGTGTCAGCCCAAAAAGCGAGAAGCAACAGCTTTAATAGCAGCGCCACTCTGCATAGAGCACACTTCTCACTCCTCACAGGAGTGAAGGGGGTTAAAGTCAGTGTTCATGTGAAAAGTGCTGCTGTCAAGAAATGGGCTGGATGCAGTGGGAGTTAAGATATTATTGTCGTCATATCTTCCCTCCCTAAAAAGTTGCTCGGAGAGAAAATTAAGGGTCAGCTTTCCCCCCACTTATCCTCTCTCTGTCTCTATCTTTGCTTCCATCTGTCCTTCTCTCCCTGTGGACACACCTCATGTAGACTCATCCCTGTGGCTAGGTAAATCGCTTTTTCAGAGGGCTTGGTCACTTTCAAATGACTTCTCACACTAGGCTCTGGTGGAGAGGAACTAGGGTGTTATATGATTATCTTTCAGTGTCTAATCTAACAGCTTCCTTCACAATTTCGGTCTTCTACAACAACACAGTGTTCAGAGCAAGGCTGGATCCAACAGTCAGATGAATGCTGCCATGCAAACATAGTTATTATATGTTAGACTCTTTGTTCATGTGAACACATAGTGTGGTTTAATGAATCAATTCTTCTGTGCACGAGAAAGGTGAAGCGAGTTCAGATGTTTCTAACAACAACGTGACCACAGCCTGTCAGGTTAGAGCTCAGAAATGAGACTATGTGAAATGCAAAGAACAATCAACCTAACCCGTGCCCCCTCATTTTTCATATTCTGTGGCAACAGCAAAAATTGGAATTCAAAGATCACACGTAGCATTAGGACTCCAAATAAAGCATGTCTATCAAGAACATTTGTGTCACGTAATGTAAAATAGTTATTTTATATGGTAAAATCAGCACAGTCAAACATAGTAGTCAAGAGTTTAGATTACTGTTGTACAACAGTATAGTGGCTGCACCCAGGAAGTGAATGCATGTCTATGGTGGTGAAAATACAGTACATACAGATAACATTTTGTCTCGTCTTCTTGTAAAAAATCTCTTAGCAATAATAGCGACCTGACTATTAGACAAAATTGCCATATTGTATTCACTTCATCAGCTGAGAGTAAGAAGAACATCAGACCTGTTTGAATCGCTGCAAAACATTAAAGATGTGGACAACAATCAACAGGTCTGAACCAGGCCAGAGCCACAAAACATCCACAAAAACACAGTATATAACAGTACTGAACCTACTCAATGAAAAAAAAAAAAGAAAAAAGCCCTTCAATCATACTTAAGGTGGACAAGATGAACAGGCCGATGTCATCAGATCAATAGCAGCTTTAACCACTGTGTTGTTCAGATACACAGTGCCACAGCTACAGTCTATGTAGGTATCACATCTGAGAAAAATACTTTTTCAGCGTTTGTTGGATGGTCACACTGTGCTATGGTCTTGGAAACTTTCCCATATTGTGTCTCTCACTAAGAAATCAGAGGCTATTTCACATATTGATTTTAGAGCCAGAGCACTCACTTCTCAAAATTGTTAAACTTTTGTTTTTAAATTTGTGTTCAGCCCTTAAAATCCTGATACCACACTTTTCACTACAATGCCTGCACCATCTTAGTGTTGAAAGTTCTGTTCTTCAGATCAAAGACTGTCTAATAAAGCACAGAGAGCATGTACCAGTGTCTCTCAGGGCTGCTGCATTTGATCTCATGTTTGGGTTTATGTACGCTAATAAACTCATGTTACAATAGCGCTTCTCAAGGGTCTGCAAGTCTGCAGGAGACATGTTTTGAGCTGGCCTTCTGTGTAAGGAAAATGTAACCTGGTAGTCACAGTCAGTGAACAGCATCTTAAAACTGCTGTCAATTTTAATTATGTGGAAACAATGAGGAATAGCTTCTCTGTATTTGCCATAGGGGGGAATCAAGTAACATGACTTGACTAGACCGGCAATTTGAGGACCTTCAGACTTGCTTGACTAACACTGACAAGAGCCTCGACTTGACTTTGACTTGGCATTCATGACTTAAGACTTGACTCAGACTTGAGTCATGATTGGGTGATTTCTGCAGCAAGGCGCCCAAACCTGGCAGCCAGTGAGGACATGGCAGACCAACAGAAGCCAACACACGAGGCAGCAATCATGCAGGGGGTTAGTACACAAATCTTAACATTTTGATTCAAGGATTATGTTGTCGAATTTTCAGGCTAAGTCTGCTCTCTTCTAGATTTTACCTACTGCAGCTTTAATAAAAAGACAATCAGGGGACTGATTCTGGGTCAAATAACCAGCTAAACTACGCAGGCAACTTACTTGTTATTGACACACAATGTCAAGTATCAGTAAGTAAGGTGTAAACAGTCTGCTACAGTTTGCATTAATGTTGAAAATAAAACTTTCCATAAGACTGTCTTTACTGTTCCAACAGGCCATCCATGGCCCGTAGGAAAATGTATTATTTATTCTTCCCGTCTACTGACACATTATCATACACATACACATAATATATGCCGCTACAAAGCCAACAATCTCGTAAATCGATTTCAAACCATTTCAAGATACAATCACAACAGGAGGCATAATAAACAGAAACAGCAGACAAACAATCAATTTTAAAATTAAAGTAACATTGAGGCAACTCTGCAACATAAACAGTTTGTTAACATCAACAAAGGTCCAAACGATCCACTGTTCGTTCTCTTCTTCCATGTGAAGTTGGCAGTCTTGCGGATGACTGACACTTCGAATAGCCAATGAAATTCTGATATGCCACCTCAGTGGGAACACCTAGATATACCATTACAGAAAGCATGACATTATTCAGTTTCTGTGGTATTGTTATTAGTTTTTTATTGAACTTGGGTAAGGCTTCACACTGTGATCCCATTGTGTTTTCCAGCTGACCCAGTCTCAGATACTGTGAAAAACATAAAGGCAAAAAAAAAAGAGAAAAAGTTTCCGAGTGTTACCTTTCAAAAGAGACCAAAACCATGTAAGAAGAGCTCTCTGTTTGGATTGGCATGTCAGGCAACTTTTACTGGACTGGTCCGGGATTAACTGATTTAAATATGGAAACGGGTAGATCATCATCATTTCATCTGATTTGTCATGTGACTTGCTTGACCTGAGCAATGACTTGACTTGTCTTGAATGATTCTCACCATATTACCTCAGGACTTGCACGTGTGACTTATTAATGAGACAAACCAATTTTTCAAAGTTTCTGTACAAAATCCTGTTCCCCTCTATTGTATTTTCAGTTTCCTGACTGCATACAGAATCTCACTCCATTAACAGAAATCTCCTTAATCCCCTTAAATATTTTGGTCTACAGTATTTAACATATATTAAGGAGACTTAGAACACAGATTGAACAAGTTACCAGTGAATTTAGACATTGGACTGAATGCTTTAAAGGAGCTTTACCTAATGAGGTGGCATCAAGGCTGCACTAGGCTGCCCTTAAATTACATGCCTGTCCACTTGAGGAGGCAGCTGCCTTCAGACAAATCATAGCGGCAGTCTTTCTCACCCACTTAGTGCCAGTAAATGTAATGGTTTCCATGCTTAAAACTTGTCATTTGGCAAAAAAAAACATTGATTTCAGAAGCTCATCGCAACTGAGGACCTTCAGGGCTGATGAGATGTGGAGAAATTGAAAAGTCCAAGGTTGCAGTGAAAGCTCATTTCCTTTCCTTCAATAAATGTCTATGTAGCATGGGCGAAATGATGCAGTGTGTTCAGTGGCCATAACTGGAGGCTTTAAAGCCACACTGAGATGGGATCAGCACAGTTGACCTGACTCATATAGAAGCAAATAAACATATTCACAGTCAAGAATACATTGATCACACCATTCACAAGGCATTGACAAAATGGTTATCAGGAATAATTGATATTCACACAGGTTGAGAATCAATTTACTGTATGGGCCAGAGAGGCTTTCCTGTAGTTTGTGACTTGTTGGTGGTTTTGTATTCTGCACATTTTGTGGCCAAGTTTTACAATGAAACTGTGCTTGAAGTGAAATGCGTATGCATGCACATGGGTATGTTTTGAGAATATTTTCAAAAACTGGTCACATACGCATATTTGCATACTTTACACACTCACAGAAACCAACACAGACATAAGTTTCAGAGCTGTCTCCTCACATTTTTCCACCCTCAGATATCATACCAATATTCAAGCATGCAGAAACACACTTGGCACACAGACGAGCTAAGCACCTCTGTGTGCTGCCAAATGGGGCTGAGAGATATGATTCAACTGTGGTAAGCAAGATGTGGATCTGTCATCCAATTTCGCCCACCTCCTGCATGTGCAAAGTGACTAAGAGCCAATGACTTGCCGAATGACCACGGACACGGCTTTTACAGCCCATCCATTCACAATCACATCAGATTTTGTTTTAAATCAGAATATCCTCTGATTTCTTTTTTTTTTTTTTTTTCTTAACGAAACATGGGTCTGTTTACCTTTTGATTACACCATTGCACAATTTAATCAAAGCAACTGGAGGAGCTATGTAGAGAAATGGCAGGTACCATAAAAAAAACCATTTCCCACACTGTTTGAGTTTTCTCCCTTTTGTATCTGCCAAAAGGTATCCTTGGTTGCCCCCTAATGTTTTGGCAGAGCACTGTTAATTATATTATAAAGAGCGGGTCATGACAAACATTCCCTCGCTAAAAAGTTTGTTTGAATATTTAATTTGTCCCCAAGCACAGAGTAATTACTGCCAGCACTGTTTGAAATCGAATCAGGTGCTCACTGTGAAAGTGTAATATCTCAGAGAGAAGAATTTATGTGCTTAATTTTTGTCTCGATTCCAGAAAACCTTGTAGTGCGAAGAAACCCTAAAACAGTTCTTAAATGCCCTCCTCTTGTATGATTGAGCTATAATAAGGGTAATACTGTAAAAGTTGATAAATTACTTGTGCTGTGTGTGTATCAACTTTTTGAATAAAGGGGGAGAAATAATACTCCTATGGATGACTGGATCCCTGCAGCACATCGTTTTTTGTTGTTTTTTTTTGTCAGGTCACTGTAAGTGGAAGTGGAACTAAAACTGTAAAATTTGCACATGGCTCTAATAGCTCTAATTCATGCTGCAAACTGAGACGTCACTGCAGACCTTGACACTTTGTTCAGCATAGGCATATTCAAACTATGATAAAAATGCAGTAGACGCCAAGTTACATTTCTGTAAGCGCTTAAATACTAAAAGACAGAACTGACTGTGTGTTACAGCCACCAGATTAAATGATGTACACTCAGTGGCTTTGACAGACACTTACAGATATCTGTTACACAAGAATTATTTCCGGAAAAGCCTTAATAATGACTTTATGAATTGAAGTGATAAATTCAAGCTATTAAAACAGACATATAGTCACTTGTTTGTTAAAATACTGGCACTGCTTTATGTCAAAATTATGTAACGCCTAAACATTTTTCAGCTTGTCTGATCTGAGCGAACTGAAATAGACGCTCAATCAAAAGAGCTGCCATGTGCCGTCACAGAGATATTATTTCAAAGGGTTTCAGTTCTTCCTTTTCCAATCGACACACTGTTAATTTTATGTCATCTCATCTGAATGTAATTCCATCAGTCCTGTAACCCAGTACTTTCTAAATGCTGCCAGAGCACAATATTGATGATAATCACATTATCATTGTTTTTAATGGATCCTTACTTAAACCCTGTTTTGGGCTCTCAGCACACCAAGCTTTGATGACAATTGAAGACCATTGGCCATTGATGATGATCATTGGTTGTGGTGATGCACAGGATACGATGGCATGAAGCCATAAAACAAGCGTTTGCACATGCAAAACCACAGAGAGCCTTTAAAGTCTTACATCTGAAGCTCAAAATGGCCAATTCCTGCTTCCTGCATGTCATTTCATATTCAGCCAGAACCAACCTGATGGACCTCATGAAAAGAAAAATGTTTTGGATTAAAAAAGAAAAAAGACAACAGACAGAAGAGAACAACAGAACAATAGCGGCTTGTGACCTGTCTTTCCATGCCTGCCTACATGGAAGATCGGGGTCAATAAGCTATGTATGGCTGATTATTCATACATGCTTGTAATTTCAGCAGCTCCATTAACAGCGCAGCCTCCCCTACGTGAATGCTTTTGTAACGCAAGTTGGTTATTCAATATAAACAAAGGCAGCAGATCACTGGAAGCATGTAAATGGTGCTGCCCACACAATACATGCTTTAAAGGGAATGGACTCACTGTGAAAACACTGGTAAGTTTTAGCGGCGTTCGCAATTAAGCAGCACATTTTCAGAGCAGCCAGTACTTCTGACTGTGTTAACATGAGAGTGTGATTGGTTAATGAGCCGATCACGACACTACCACCCTGACCTCATTCATCAAACAGAGCAGAGATTGAGTGGTGTGTCGCGTTACACAGCCGAAGGTCATTGAGATGCGAGTCAACTGTGGCCATCTTAATTTTGTATATAAATGAAGTAGTCAGTTCCCAGTAGGACACAACTATGTGATTACATGTTTAAAAAAATGAGATGCTGGATTTGCACAGGAGTGCTTTTGACATCAAATGAATTACATCTAATGATGTATGTCTCTTTGTGGATCCAGAGTAAAAACTGTGCTGACAAATTCCCCCATGAAACCCTTTAACTGAGATGATGAATATGTTTATTTCCTGATTACAATGAGATTGTGTCTGCCTGCGCTTATTTATGTATCCATTACACTTTTTATGGCCTAGGTATTCCAGGCAAATTCATTTCCCCTTGAGGGAGCTGGGGCTGTCCTGTCAAATACACACAGATGAATAGTTGAGTGGCAAGTGATTTTGACGAACAGCGGATAGGAGAGGTGTTGTAAGGAAATGATCCAAGACGGCTTCAAGCACACAGCTCTGATTCTATTGCTGGGGACAAAAATTAATAAGCAATGGCTTGTTTCATTGCTTGTTTTTGTTTTCCCAATATGGGCTGATATGAATCAGTAGTGCTTCTTTTTTCCAAAAAGCAATTAAATGTCTCCTCTATTAAGGACGGGTTTGAAGGTGATGAAATGTGATTTGCTTATTGACAGCAAGCGAAAAGCAGAGACATGGATCTAGAAGTTTTAAGATGGAGTGCTTGGCTCATCAGCTTTTTCTGGCTCAACTAACTGCACGTGGCAGTTTTGGAGTCTAGATCAGAGAGGATCAAAGTCATATGTCAGGCTTCCCATTCCGTGTGAACAGGCTCCTTCACCGTATCCATAGCATCCACTCTTCAAGACTACAAAGGCAGCATGCTGGCAGGGGGTCAAGAGAAATTCTTCACAACAGACCCTCCAAGGCCTTGAGGATATTGAAGAAACTGCGGATAAAATCAAAACCATAAAAAGCCTTACAGTATGTTCCAAATCATTAAAGCAGTTTACCAGTTTCTCATTGTCCCACTCAATAACAACTCTGAGCCATTAAAAGTAGCAGCAGTAAATTCTTGTCAGCAAATTCTATTAATTTGCTCATTGAATTTCAGTCAGACACTTCTATTTCATATCGGTCCCACGATTCAGAGAATCCGCACAACTAGAATTTGCACCTGTGGTTTTAAAGTGAAAGCCATCGGCTGCTACCTGTGAAACTCACAACACAGGCCTGTACCGTATTTTATTATAAATGTTTCTCACCGGGAGCTTGTTTGCTGATTGCCTTGTTAACATTAACAACTGCGCACCTACAAGCTCGAGACAAGCTAAACTGATAAGATGCTCCCCTTCATTTCAATACTTTGTATTTCTCATCATTTCTTTTCTGATGGGTTGTGCATCTAAAGCAGCTGTTCGGCATGATCTCCAGTTTTACGGAGTGGGAAACTCAACGTGTGAGACTAATGCTGTGATTTGAATGACACCTTAGTGTTTGAAGAGTGTAAGTGTGAGAAACTGAGAATTGGTGTTAAGAGACTCGCTGTCTTTCCTGTTACTAATGCAGCAGTTTGAATTTCTGATGGCCCTTGGATGTGATGTTAAAAGACAGCTTGTGCGTCATCCTGAAATCTGTGCTCTTTTACACTGTGTATTTTAATATTGCAAAATATCAAAACAACTTAAAAATCAACTGTTTTTTGTGTGTTTGCTTAAACCAGTCACACAGGCAAACAAATGATCATTCAAGCTATACTCCACAGCATGAAAAGGCTATGCAAATGGAACATTGTGCACACTGGTAGAGGCTGGAAGGCCTGAATGATGAGACTCCAGGAAGATGCCATATTGAAGCACCTGCACTGCTGCTCTATCTTTTATACCCCCCCATCTTTGCAAATGTGTTTTATTCCACTTCTGTGTCTCATTACACAAGAACAGCACTAACAGCTGAGTGAGGCAGATGTTCTATTGTAGAGCACGGCAACTCCTCAAGTGGCTAGCATCCATCTGAGTGCCTCTGTTACAGCTGGCAGCCCCAGCTGAACCAGGACAATCCATCTCGATGAGGAGAATAGGTCTAGAGCGAGAAAGATGGCGTATGGGAAAGGTTCTGCTGAACAGAATGTGGCAACAGGCTGCTATTCCCACGGGAAGATGACACACTTTAGGTGGGAGGCAGTAGAGAGTTCAGGTCAGGGGGGCTCTGATATTACTGACATTAGTGACACACAATGGCAACCGAATCATTTAAACAGCACTGAAATGCAAATAAGGAAGCTGGCTTACTGTGTAGCCCCTGCAGCTAAAGGCTGCTAATGGAAGCATGGAGACAGGAGAGAGGGAGGGAGGCGGAGTATAGGGCAGCTGGTGGCGAGTATCCAGTCACTCTGTGTTGGCTTTTGTAGTTGGTAATAAATGCCAGCGGACAGCAGATGCTGTAGGGAAAGCTGAGATCTATCACTGCAGCCTAAAGCCATGGTCACCATGCCATGTGTTGAGACATGCCCTCTCCCAAACCTTTTCCTCAGCAGCCTCTGAAGCTGTCCTACGTAACACAATTCAACACCACCTAACCTTTGAAAGCTCCGCCAAGAAGTAAATAAGCATTGAAATGTCTTCACTCTGAAGGGCTTTTATCATCTTAGCTTGAGAAAACATTTGATCCCCGCAGGCATGGAAACACAGGGCGCAAATATGGCCACACATGCATCAGTTACCATTGGAGGAGAAGACAGTTTAATAACAGACGTGAAATGCTGCACAAGTGAACATATTCTATTTGTTCTTGTACGTTTAATAAACATTTTGGCAAACTCCACAACATTTGTGGTAATCAGGATTTAATTTGTTTCGCTGAACTGTGCCATTATTCATTTGGAGCATTTGTAGTCATCTGGCTTTTACTGCCCAGATGTGACCCTTCCTGGTCCAGCCACATTACGCTGGCTGATCACGCTCGCCTCGCTAATCACTGCACAGAGGAAAAAAACCTCCTCTTGTGGTTTGCTAACATACAAGAGATGAGAGGTCAGTGCTGTCATGATATGAAATAATAGAAAATGCAATTGGCTGTTGGCATGACAGATTGATTGATTCCAAAAATGGTGGGGTGATCCGTTTTCTAAGTGACACCAATTACAGTTAGGTCCACTGCAGGCTGTCACAGCCATAGGCAGCTGACTCAAGGTCCGGGGGTTTCACAGTCAAGGATGTTGCGACTTTGAATCATCACTTATAGGATGACCTGCCATTCTCCAAGAGGTTAGAAAGGGGCAAAAAAAATCACACTGGAGCTGTTGCCGCCAAGTGATGTGGATGGGCTTTGAGAGTCTGATGTGACAAGGATGCACCTCTGCCTAAATAAGCCTGTTTAGGCAGATGCTCATACCCAGGGCTGTAATACTGCGCTCAGGTCTTAAGATCACTTTCCTTATGATTCAGACTGCTTCTAATGTCAATTTTAGCTCAGCCATGCTAGCTTCAGTCATTACTGGAAATCATTACTCTACCAACAGCAATGTGTAGAAAGGTCCTCTACCTTCTGTTTATTGACTAGTTTGTTCATAGTACATATTCCTACAGGTCTGTTCATCCTTCACCTGTTCATCCTTACCTCCACCAAGGATGTTCTGTTTTCTGTCTGGATTGTTGGTTTGTTTATCTGTCAGAAGGATTATGGACAAACTACTGACCTGATTTTCCAACCTTGGTGGAAGGGTGTAGCATGGGCCAAGGAAGAGCCTATTAAATTGGGTGTGGGTGGATACACACATTATTTTTTGCTTTCATTAACACCGTGAGATAGGGCAAACCCTGGCAGAACAAGTTCCGGAGTAACAAAACATAGCTTATTGTAGAAATATGATTCGATATCACAGTCCACATTCACAGGTACCAGTAATCCTCCTGGATAGCCAACACATTGTCAGACTTCATACAGAAAGCACCTGTTATGGAGC